>NC_142009.1:192749603-193949603 GCF_049901735.1 Notechis scutatus | reverse complement strand
GGATGGGATAGCACCAGGGAGGGTGGGCAGGCCCAGCTAGTGGCCAGAACTACCAGTACGAGCGAACCCGTCTGAACCATGACTGACTGTTTTGCTGCCAGAAAAATAGTAGAACATTAATAGTTGCAAGTTACAACAGCACTGAAAAAAGTGACTTATGACTGTTTTTCACACTTACGACCATTGCAGCATCCTCATGGTCACATGATCAAAATTTAGACATTTGACAACTGACTCATATTTATGACAGTCGCAGTGTCCCAGAGTCATGTGATCACCTTTTGTGACCTTCGGACAAGCAAAGTCAATGGGGAAGGCAGATTCACTTAACAACCCTTGTTGCTAACTTAACTGCAGTGGTTCATTTAACCACTGTGGCAAGGAAGGTTGTGAAATGGGGCAAAACTTACTGAACAAATGTCTCTCTTAGTAACAGAAATTTTGGGCTCAATTGTGGTCATAAGTCAACATGTAATAAGTAATCAATAAGTAACAAGTAATAACTTCCCATCAAATTTCAAAAGTAAGAATAATACAACAGGCCACACTGCTTAGATCTGCACATATACTACACTGATCCATTACAATATTCTAGGTTCTTGGGAAGAACTTGATGAAGTTCAAAACCAGCTAAAGATGTGACCACAGTGATTTCACATTTGGGGGTATAAAGTAGTAATAATTCAATGAGCCAACTCTGTCTATAAGTTAAAGAAAACATCTGTTCATTACCTTCCATGAGAGGCAAAACTGTTTCAGGTTTTGGGTACAGAATTGTGAAATACTATATTTACCTGTGTCAATGCTAGGGTCACTTTGGCCTTGCAGTTTTCTAGAAGGTGGAGAAGGTGCTTTGCGCTTTGCCCGCTTTAAAGAAGAATTAACTGAAGACGTGCCACTGAGATGAAGAGAACCCGATCTCTCTATTCCCTCTCCTGACAGCCCCTGGGGGGAAAAATGAGCAGAAATGAAATTAACAGAATGGGCGTTGGTTCTTACCTGACACGCCATTTCTCTGGGAGCCGTGAGGATCATCCAGTGTGTGGGAGGTGCTTCAGTCTGCGTCGTTGTAGGCTGAGCTTAATTACTGAGGATTGCTCCGCCCTTCATCACGTGGCTGCCTTGCAATCCCCAGTTTACGCAAGTCGAGAGTGAATAGAAATCCTGCTCTCCTCTTACTATGCTAAAGGGTTCATTGGCCGAAACAAGACCCCACCAGACGGAAAACTAATAAGGGTGGGGCTGGATGATCCTCACGGCTCCCAGAGAAATGGCGTGTCAGGTAAGAACCAACGCCCATTCTCCTGGAAGCCGTTTGGATCATCCAGTGTGTGGGACATACCAAAGCTTGGCTGTCCTACGGGGGGGACTCCGTCTGGTCCTGTGACCCCTGTGGTTCCTCGAGGACTCGCTGGAGGACTCTTCTACCAAACGAAGCCTCCACCGAGGTAAATATGTCGATCTTATAATGTCTAATGAAGGGAGATGGGAAGGCCCAAGTGGCCGTCCGACCAATACCAGCAATTGAGCCTGAGTGGCCCCAGCTGCAGAGGTAGCAGCACTTCTGGTGGAGTGTGCCACTATTCCGCTGGGAACCGGCAGGGTCTGGGACAAGTACGCCTTGGAAATAGTAGCGCTAATCCAGCGGCCGATGGTTGACGGGGACACTTTGTGGCCTAATGATATGGGCTGAAAGGAGAGGAAAGGTATTCGGATCTCCTGAAGGGTTGGGTACGTTTAATGTAAATGCGGAGGGCCCGTCTAACGTCCAGGGTGTGCCAGAGCTTCTCCCTTTCCCATGGGGGATCGGGGCAGAAGTTCGGAAGTGTAAGTTCCTGTGCCCTGTGGAAGGTTGAGTTGACCTTGGGCAAGAAGGTAGGGCCCGGCCGGAGAACTACCCGGTCGGCATGGAAGATGCAAAGGTCCTACCTCACCAACAAGGCTGCTATCTCTGATATTCGGCGAGCCGAGGTAATGGCCACCAGGAACACGACTATGTACGTTAGGAACTGGAGAGTGGATACCCTGAGAGGCTCAAGGGGGTTTAAGAAGGGCCACCAGGACCTTATTGAGGTCCCCGGTAGGGTATCTGTGAACCGTTGGGGGACAAAGTTGGTGGTTCCCCTGAGGAATGCCCTGATGCGAGGGTGGAGGGAAGGGACCCCAGATTGTCAAAACAATGACGGTTGAAAGGGCTGCGACCTGATGCCTCAGGGAGTTCGGAGAAGACCTTTCCTCAGACCCTCTTGGAGGAATGTCAACACTTGAACGATGGAGGGTGAAAGCGGGTTGACCTGGAACCCCCTGGCACCCTTGCAGAAACTATTCCAAGTGGCATTGTATATCCGGTTGTAGGAGGGTCGCCTGGCGGCTAGAATAGTATCGATAACCTGGTCAGAAACTGCCCTTTCTTAAACGCTCCCGCTCAACCTCCAAACTGCTAACAGGAGCCACTGAGGATCCGGGTGCTGGAGGGGACCCTGAGAAAGGGATATCCTGATCGGAGGGATTTTTTCAGGAGGGGCCACCGATAGGTTGCGGAGGTCCACATGCCATGGGCGCCTGGGCCAGTAGGGTGCCACCAGAATCAGTTCTGCTTTCTCGGAGATGAGCTTCTGGATGACTCTGGGGCCAGGGCTAAAGGATGCATATAGAAGCCCTGATGGCCAGGGGCAACGGAGGGCATTGTAGTTCTCGGCCCGTGGGAGGGGTACCTCGAGAAAGCCTGGGGAGTCGAGTGTTGAGGAGGAATGCGAAGGGTCCACTAACGGGAGACCGACCAGCTTGGTCGCTTCCCTGAACAGTGACGGGTGGAAGCGCCACTTGGGCTGGTCCACCGTGGTCCTGCTCAACCCATCTGCTTGGGTGTTTAAGTCCCCTGAGATGTGCTCGGCTTTGAGAGAGAGGGGATTGCGCTCCGCCCAATGGCAGAGGCGCTCGGCCTCTCTCATCAAACGGATGGACTGGTGCCCCTTGTCGGTTGGCATGGGCCTTGGTCGTGATGTTGTCCGCGAGTATGAGGACATGCCGCCCGCGTACCTGAGGGAGGAAGTTGCGCAGGGCCAGGTGGATGGCGCGGAGTTCCAACCAGTTATACTGCATGCTCGTTCTACCTGAGACCATGTGCCCTGAGTCGAGAGCGAGTGGATGTGATTGCCCCATCCAGACAGGCTGGCGTCTGTGGTGAGGGTGAGGCGTTGGGACTCCTTGAAGCCATGTCCCTTGTTGATGGCGGGACTGGTACCCAGAGGAGAAACGTGAGGACCCTTGAAGGCACCTTGACCGTGGCCTTTGAATTGCTTCTGCAGGACCGTTGGAACGGGAGCAGGAACCACTGTAGGGACCTGGTGTGTAACCGGGCCCAGGGAACAATGGAAATACATGAGACCATTTTACCTAGTAGCTTAGACAATTCTAAGGTGTTACCCTTCTTGAACGTCTGACTTGTTTGACGGTTTCCTGAATGTTAAGGAATCTTTCCGAGGAAGGGAAAACCTTTCCTCGAACTGAGTTAATGACGGACCCCAAGGGGTGATCCATGTAGGTGGTAACAGTCGGCTCTTTTGCCAGTTTGCCAGGAACCCATGGTCTTGGAGGGCAGAGAGGGTAGTTCTGACATCCTTCCCTGCTTAGAGTCTGGGGTGGGACAGGACGAGGATGTCATCCAGGTAACAATGGAGACGAACCGGAGGTTTCCTGCGGGGCCGCCAGAGACGCGAGGACCTTAGTGAAGATCCTCGGGCAGGGGCCAACCCAAAGGGAAGAGCCACATATTGGAAGTGGCGGTGGTTGTAGCAGAATCTGAGGAATATGGAATGGAAGGGCCGGAATGGGAGTGGGGAGACGCCTTGAAAGGTCTATAGAGGCTAGCCAGTCCCCTGCCTGATGCCCAGTAGAATGGACTGTAGGGTGTCCATCTTGAACCTGCGGTAGATCAGGTAACGGTTCCGGCGTTTCAGGTCTAGAATCGCCTCCATCCCCCTGAGGGTTTGGGAATCACGAAGAGGAGGGAGTAAACCCCTGCCCCGCTGGGATGGTGTGCTGAATGGCTGAATCCATTGAGTTGTGTTTGGTGGGGTCCCTCGAAAGGGGGATGCCATAAAGAAGTCGGGGGCGCTGGAATTCAGCGCGAGACCAAGCCTGATGGTGCCACGGACCCAGGCATCGGAAGTGGGGAATCCCATCGGTCGGCGAAATGCCTGAGGCATCCCTCGATGGGAAGGGAGGAGCAGGGTCTATCTGGTGCGCCAGAGAGGCTTTCTCCGGGGCCCGTGAAGGGCCGTCTGCTGCCGCCCCTCCTGTTCCTGTAACCTGGATCGGCTCGATCCTGGGGCTGGAATTGCCGGAAGGAGGGGGTCTCGGATACCTGGGCTGGAAGGGGACTGGTAGAAGGGTCGGGAGGAACCTTCCAAAGGGCAGAGGCTTTCTTGTTCTTAGCAGGACTTGAACTCACAGCGCCCTGCTTTGTAGTTTGGTACCTCAACCTCTACACCAAACTGGCTCTGTTCTTGCTTCAGGTTTCGAGATAGCAATGGCTCCAGGGCGGTGCCAAATAGTCTGTCCCCTTAATGGGGGCAGTGGCCAGCTTAACCTTGTTTTTTTATGTCCGCCTGCCAGTGCTAGAGCCAGAGTAGGCGGCGAGCTGTAACGAGAGAGGTTATTACTCGGGCGGAGAACTTAACCATTGAGGTAATGTACAAGAGCAGGAGAGACTATCTGAAATATCAGCCTTTACCTGGGGTCGAACTCACGGCCTCCTGACTGTGAGGCAAGTGCTCTACCTCTAGGCCACCTGACAAAGGGCTGTGGTAGGTGGCGTCGGCCGAGGGTTCCACTGCGGCCGTTAACTTTACGATGACCTGATGTGCCCTAGTGTTAGAGGGGGAAACATGCTGTTTCAGTTGGCGGAGCCACCGGATCGAGGACCTGGTGAAAAAGGAAGCGGCCATGGCCGATCTGACAGCCCAGGTGTCGCCTGATGAGCCCTACTCAACGGCAGTTCGGACCTCTTGTCCTCGGGTTTTAGAGCCTCCAAGGGGTCACTGGGGAGGACGAGGAAACTAAGCCAACGAAGGGTTCGTCTACCTCGGGGTGTTAAGCAAGTTGCAGAAGCTCGAATTGAGGTTAAGAACCTCTTGTCCTGGCTGGATGGGGCAGGGGAGCTCTTATAGAGTCCAACAGGTCTGAAACTAGGTCGTGAAATATGAGTGGGGCCGAATAACTCCGCCTCCACCACGGGTTGCCTAAAAACGGCGTCCTCTTGTCCCTCTGCCGGAGGGGGAGAGCGAGGAGGACTGAACAGATAGGCCAGAAATGCTCTTGGCCTTAAATAGCAGGGATTTAAAATATGTGTGCTTTGAACAAACCCACAAGGTGAGTTGATGGGGGTGAGGCCCTCGTCCTCGGACATGTCCCCTTCCTTCGGTCTATCTCTGATAGGGGTTCCCTTGGTGTATGGACCCCCATTCAAGATCTTCCTCCTCCCCGAACCGAACCAGGTCCTCTATAGCCTTCTCCATTTCCCCTTCTGAGCGGGGGCTGTCCCCATAAAGGTACCTGACCATGAGTGGGGTCCAATCAGGCAAGGACCTGAGTGATGGCGAGACGTGTTCGGGCGCCATCGAGGGGGACCGGACCTGGGCATCTGTTAAAGGCCCTCTGCTATCCCCTGGCGGATAGTCTGTTCCATCCATGCCTGCATGTGCGCAGGAATCTCGACAGAGGCGGCCTCCTCCTGGCGCAGGCCAGCGGCCGTGGTGTGAAAGTGGCTTCGAGCGCTCGTCTGGTTGTCGGTTCGGGCACCTGGTGTCCCTGTAAGCAGCGCCTGGAGAGGGAAGAGGAATCTGGAGGAGGGGGGTGTCTGGAGGTAGAAGGAAGGGGGCTGGGGGCACTGGTTGTGCCTCTCTAGATCACCTGTCAATTCTTTCTCCAGTGCCCTATGGCGCCTTAGGGCGTCTCTCTGAGAAGTCTTAGAAGTTTCCTTAGAGGCTTCCTTAGCCTGACTGCGCAGGTGGTAGGACTGAGATCTGGCCTTCAAACGAAGGGCCTCTAGTGGAATTGTCATCTGCCATTATAGAAGAAAGGACTATAGCTCCAATTTAAGGCGGTTGGCTCGCCAAGGGTTCGGCCTACAACAAAGGCCGGGTGTCCTTTCAGCTGGCCCGCGCCCCCTTTTGGAATTTAGATAAGTAAGTTCTACAATATTATTATTGTTATAATTATTGATATAAATATATATATACATGCTTATAAGCACTGTATATGTAATCCAATCAGTGTTGGTAATGCGTTATTGCCATGTACCAATAGATATATATGTATATCTCTATATAATATTTCATTATATTATTATTATTATTATTATTATTATTATTATTATTATTATTATTATTATTATTATTATTATTTATTTTTCATATACAAGAAATGAACAGGGATCTGTTCAGTGCTCCCAGGAGGGAGTGACCTCAGATATAATGCTAAAAATCTCCAATTGGCCAAATAAACGCCTGAGGCTGGAGTAAGGCCTCTGGCAGCTGGAGCTCCCAGGCACAAACCGGGAGGGATAGGCTGCGATTCTCTGCTCTGAGCATGCTGCGGAAAGCCAACAAGATAGCCAATTAAATCGAATCTGCAGTAGCTCTCATAGGCTGGCAGGCCTACAACAGGAGCTAGCCCCTTCGCAGCCCAACGAGGCCTATTAGAATTACGCCCGTTATACACGCGGCGGCGCCCAAAATGGCGGCCGCCACCTACTTTAATCCCGGGCCGCCAGAGCGCTACATAAGCCTCTCCGGCACACCTAGGAGCCGAGCGAGGCAGCCAAGTAATTTTCTTGGTGGGGGAACACCAGCTGCGCTTATCAGCGCGATCGATAAAGCCGCTATGAGAGCGGCGCGAAACAAGCGGCAGGCAAGGAGCCGAATTGAAAAGGGGGAGGATTGACGCCGGAGCGCGAAAACCGCCCGCTCTCTATCCCCCCCTGGGGGCGAAGAAACGCGCTCCCCTGCTACAGCCACCCCAATTGCGCAGAGGCTAAGGGAGAACCAGGAATAAAAGGCAAACCTGAAATAATAATGAGTATGCTTGAATCGGCCAACGAGTGGGAGATACACAGCCTAACCTAACGAAGGCTGAGCGTAAACTGGGGATTGCAAGGCAGCCACGTGATGAAGCGCGGAGCAATCCTCAGTAATTAAGCTCAGCCTACAACGACGCAGACTGAAGCACCTCCCACACACTGGATGATCCGAACGGCTTCCAGGAGAAACATCCAGACACTAATCATTCACTGTTAAATGAATGGTTGCTGGAACTGGGTATGTCTAGTTTAATGAAAAGAAGGAGTAGGGGTGACGTGATAGCCATGTTCCAATATCTCAGGGGCTGCCACAAAGAAGAGGGAGTCAAGCTATTCTCCAAAGCACCTGAGGGCAGGACAAGAAGCAATAGGTGGAAACTAATCAAGGAGAGAAGCAACCCAGAACTAAGGAGGAATTTCCTAGCAGTTAGAACAATTAATCAGTGGAATGACTTGTCTCCAGAAGCTGTGAATGCTCCAACACTGGAAGTATTTAAGAAGATATTGGACAACCATTTGTCTGAAATGGTGTAGGGTTTCCTGCCTAAGCAGGGGGTTGGACTAGACAACCTCCAAGGTCCCTTCCAACTCTGTTATTCTATTTTATTCTAAATGCAAAAACTCTTTCAACATAATCAAGGTATAAATTCAGCAGCACTAATATCTCCATAAAAGATGTATGTATTTGGTCCTTCCTGAAACAATTGATCATTTCGGCGAACCCAAAACTAAGCATTAATTTGGAGTTATGAAAATATGGATATATTTTCCCCACGTATATAAATAAATAAATTCTAATAATACATTTAAGTGACTGTAATTTAATCCAAGTGATTTGTAGACACCAACATCTGTCTGGGATCATAAACCTTCACAGTCCAGACACAATGGTAAAGTTACTAGTGTTTGCTGTAAGAAAACGAAAAAATGGCAGCTTATATTTTATTCATCCTAGATTCTATTCTACCAAGCTATATTTAGCTGAGGGAAAAATCTACTTGCATGTTGCTCAGAAAAAAAAAGTAAACCTTTAAATGTTACAAGTGAGCTAAAGCTTTAAAATCTATCTGCCCGTGCAGACCTCGCTCATTATTTAACAGTGAAGTGGCAGCACTTAGCAGACCTTGGATGATCTTGAAAAAGCTTGTTTAGTACTCAGATGGGAAAGCACCAGGAAATCTCAGGGTTTGTAGGTTAGCCCAGAAAGTCAAAAAGCATTTTAGAAGCCAACAGGGGCAAATGACTTCTATACCGTTACCAAGGAAACAATACAGACATGCCTGTATCATCACCAGATGTTGACTTAAGGGAGACATCATCTTCAAATTTCTAATTAGTGACTTCCTAAGCTAAGAAGCAATGCTAAACGTTACAACTGAATAGTTAACTATATAACTAACACACACACACACTCTCACACAATTTCTTGTCTTCAGTGTCACACAATGATTTCATGTTGTTATGAGACCGAGAAGATGGGGTTCCAGCGAACTTCTTCATGAGTTAACAAAACCAAACAAAAATAATCTCATGCATTTAGAAAAGTAACACATCAACAAGCATCCCCTCTTGCAAGACGTACAGGCAATCCAAAATTACCTCTGGTTTGTCCTTTGTGATACTCGGAAAAAAGCTGTGTATAGTTCTCAAACCACCTGAAACTTTCAATATCGTAAAAGTAGCCTTTCAGGTGTACTGGGTTATAGCTCCCCAAATGTCTGCCAAAGTGTCTGGAAATTCTGGTGAGTGTAGTCCATCACACCTGAAGGGCTACGGCTGGAAAAGGCTGACACAGAGCAATTTTAGGTTGCACATCTCATTTTCTTCTCAAATAAGATGAAAAATTTCAAAGAAGATAATCAAATTCTTATATTTTCCATTCAAAACCAAGAAAGCAGACTATAATAAGTGAAACTTATTGTTTTTAGCTGGCTTTCCTTGCCTTTGTCTGATATTGCCACTTTAGCATAGATAAATGCTTTCCTTTATCAAAACAGAGCAGAATGTTCAGCTGGGACAAAGGTGCTTCAGTTTAGTCTAGTGCTAAGATAATATAACAAGTCACTTTGCCTTTTTGCCTGCAATTCTCCTTTTAAGTTACATCTCAGCAGTAGCTGTACAAGACAGAGCACAGCTTCAAAACCGTCTGAAAAACAGGAGACAAAGACACAGGGATCACATAATCAATCCACTGGATTTTATTAGTGCTCCCACTCTAATTAACAAGGAAGAACGCTGAACTTTCAGAAGTAAGAGAAGATATGATTTAGCTAGAGCAATATTGCAGATTAGCCCCTAGCATTGAAAGAGAACTTCTACATTTTACAAATAAATATAAGTTTAAAATGTAATGTGAGATGCAGGAACCAAGAAATGAAGCACCGCAGATTGCAAGTTTTAGGACAGGAGAACTTGGATGAATAGTAATGGACAGCTTTAAATCAGATGTTTCTATTTAATTTTCGATATGAAATCATGTCCTAGACAAGATTTACCATTGGATTTACAAAAGAGGGTTTTTAAAGCCTAGAAGAAATCTCTTGAGATGACAGAAAGAAAGTTTGAAAGACGATTCAATCCTATGCCAACAACTTGAGGAATTAAAGATAAGACCATCAGAAGTAAAAGAAAGGAATATAAAGTTGCTTGTTTGATCCAGGTTAAAATATGAAATATTTCTATACATTCTGTAAACCCTTGATGGGATTTAAACATTTTTTCCCTTTCTGATTTCAATTTGTATTATCATTTTATTATTATTAAACTCTTCAACAAATGTATTTTTAAAAAAGATATGAAATCCTATGAGGGAAGGGAATGGCCTAATACTCAAGAAGGTATATGTGTTCCACTATATCTCAATTAACAATAATCATATCTAACAACATTAGCGGATATTCACTTAGTATCAATGTTATAGAATGTACAATGTTACACTGAACATGAAATGGAGATAGGCATAGAAGAATGTTTTGGCAAATTATAAAGTGGTTTTAAATTAAACATCTAACAAAAATGTAATAGTACCAGTCAGTAATTAAAAAACTAAAGCTGGAATTACTTAGACAGGATAAGGTCAACAATATAGGAGATAAGTTAGTAAAGTTTTAGGAAGATAATTTTTTGATTATTGCAACATCTGCTGCAAGGAATATAAATACAAATACAAATATTGGACATCAATGGGTAAGCTACATTGGCATTAAATTAACTACATAATAGGAAATAGGAGACAGAAAAAGTGTAATCCAATAAGCTAGGCCAATTCCAGATGCACATTATGGAAGAGACCATGAATCACTGACATCATATATTTAGGAAAGTAGGTTAAAGTAGGGAGAGTAGCAAGATTTGATCTGCAAACATTCAGTCAGAATGTGAGATCAATCTATGGAAAGAACTCAGTGAGCACAAGAGAGCAGCTGAGGAGCTAAAGAAAGGGATAAGAGACATTGTGAAAACCAAGACAGAAAAACTATTGTAAGCATTTCACAGAATGAAATTTCCCAAGTGGCTTTCAGAACCAAATTATTATGATTTTATTTCCCACTATGATGGGAAATCATCATTCTGAAGGTGGCGTACCAGCACCCCATATCTGAAAGCCGCAGTTAAGTAGGAGAGACTTGACTTGAAGTCCCTCACAGGCTGCTAATAGTGTGGGCCAGTGGATGACTGCAGCTTCCAGTAGCTAGCAGTGATGTGAAGAGGGCTAGGAAGTTTGCGTACTTATGATGGAAAGCAGATTTGGGGGAATGAACAATTTATTGTGGAGAAATGTATAGAGAAACAACTGCAAAGTTTGAGAGAAGTATAAAGGATTTTGTAAATGATGGAAAGGAGATCACTGGAATTCAGAGTGCAGAAATATATGCATGAAAATGAAAGAGTGGGAACTCAAAGGACTACAAAACAGAAGAAAGGGGAGATGTGGACAAATTAACCAACTGGGATGGCAGAAACAGATATATAAAGACAATGAATGAAAAAAGGATGGCCTGTTGAGAGGATTTTGGATTAAGAGATGAGGTTGAAGATTTGACCCAATGTCTGGAGGCTGTGAGTGACTGGGTCAAGCAAAACAAACTGAGAATGCAAGATGGAGATGCTATGGGTACAAATAGTATCTACGAATGCTTCATCTATTGTTCTAGAGCTGGTGCATTTCCCAAGACACAGCTTTACCAGAATTTTGGCAAAGTACAAACTAGACTAAGACATCTGGAGAGGCATACATTTATGTCTTACACAGATGCTTACAGATTCTTAACTGACATAACCAGTTTACTCTGATATTATCTGAAGAATGCACTGATATGACCACTGCCTTTTCCCAAAGGAAGACTTTTTTTTAGTTAGTTACAGATTTCCAAACCTCTGTTAAACAGCGCACTCTTGTGGTTAAGGCTTTATAAAAAATAGAAATAACTGTATTTTAGGCAAACAAAAATACTATTCATTGATTGCACTTATGTTCCATTCATCTACTGGGCCTGGTTTTCCTTTTCTTCTTTCACTTTCTCTTCATCTGTATAGCATGCTCATATATTCTAGGATATTAGAAAAATGCCCTTTATTCTAGATTCAAAGTGTTGTCTCAGTACACATATTCCCATTTACGCTAATACACTTAGCTTTGATTTTTAATTGGAATTCACAACTGACAATTTATGTTTTACTAAGATATTACTAACGGCATTAATTTTCCCCTCAAACTATGCTGGAATAAATTCAGCATGTATGGGATTTATATAGATAGATTTGACCTGGCAGCCTCCTTTATAACTTCATTAAAATGCTTTATTATAGAAACAGGCAAGGTTATTAAGATAAAAACATTAGTTTTAAATATTCCATGTTCTGCCAATAAGTAAAATTTGATTTTCTTAAGGATTGGATATGTTTCTAATAATGCAATGGTTTGAATTGCTTGGGAAACCTTTTCCCAGTAATGTATTTAGCTATATTTTTCATAAAGGATGGGGAAGACAATCTGGAAAACACAAATTTTCAAATCTTTTTTTATTTTATACTTAAACTATACTTTTTCACATTTAATGAAAATAGAGAAAATATCTGTTTGACTGGGAAAGCTGAATTCAAATTGCAATTTGATATTGCTTCAAAATAAATTTTTAACAACCAATGAAACTAGCTAAACTTATGATTACTGAACTGTTTTGATCATATTAAGTTTTTCAGCATTTAATATTAATATTTAACTTCCATCTACAAATTAAAGGTTAATATCTAAAGCCACTGCTTTAGAAGTCTGATAATAAATGCTAGTTTGAGTGAAGAAGGATTCTATGAATAATGAATTCCTCCCTAAGCACAGTTATCAGATGTCCACATATTTCATTTGAAAGTATAAGAATATACACTTTGATTTGGAAGTTTTCTTCAAGGATTCTAACAGGAGAAAAGTTTTAGCATTTTCCTCTGTGTCTTATTACCATAAATGTAAAAAAACCTGAAACACAGGGTTACATTCCAAATTCATACAATATATTTCTTACGATCTATCCTGTCTACGTGTCTGATGTATTTATCATCATCATCATCATCATCATCATCATTTTAACCATTGTCTATCCACTGCAGGATAAAGGCCTCTTCTGCATGTTTCCAACCAATATGGTCCTGAGTTTTCTTTTGCTAATTAGGCACGCAACACTTGCTGATAGCGTTGATCCATTATGCTCAGTGTGAAATCTGAACATAAAGAAGCAATTTTGTGGCCATGGTTGATTTCAGAAGCATCCTCAAAATTTGGTTCTAGTTAACTCTCACAATTTAATTGGAAAGCATGATGGTGATTATTCTCATTAAACTATTCAGATGTTATTTTAAAATTATTCCCAGAGAAGAAATAAGGAGCAAAATGTTAATGACCAACCTTATCAGTTTCATCCACACTACTGGATTTCAGCATACAGATCTTAGGTTTGTTCTGGCTTTGAGCAAGATCCTGGGGCACACTTTGTGAAGCAGGCATGGGAGGCAAAGGTGCTCGGCGCTTTTTGGGCATTTCAGAGGGCAGAGTGTTTGACTCGTACTGTTTTGAAATTGAACTGGATCTCACAGCAAAGGCCGGCCTTGGCTTGTTCATGAGTGGTGTTGCAGGAGCACTGGCCGTCTTATTGAGGTTGGGGTGGAGATAGGGGAAAAAAATAATTTGATTAGATTTTCGACCATCTGACTTCTTTAATTATTCACATTTAGTATAAGGCCACATTCAAATGTAGCATAAACAGCCCAGAAGTTGTTTTCTTGCAAGAACTTCCCCAAGCAGCTCAATACCGAAACCATGAGGAGATGGACTGATACACTGATTGTTTATATTTCATCATCAACAAAAATAATGCCTTCACTATTCTGGGTTGGCCAAAACTGAACTGGGGCAAGGTGGGGCATTGCAATACCCCCCCTTTTCTCTATTCCTCTTCTCTATCCTCCCTATTCTACTTCTTTCAATGTCCCAGCATGGTATATCCTTCTACCTTACCTGTTCCAGATCTTCCTAGTACATTCTATCCTTCCATTCAGATTCTTTGCTGCCACCAATGTTGCAATGGAGCCTATCCCGTTGACTCATCAGTCCTACTGTATTTTCCTACCACCTTCCCCCAGCTGCCACTGCTGATGCTTATCTGCATATCCCATTAGCCACTCTCCCTTCCCAATGACTTTCTTCTTTCCCTCCTCCCTTAGGCCTCCATCAAAATTGCTATATAGTATTATGTATCCTAGCAGCCTGTCTCCCACTTCCAAGTATCTTCCAAGTATCTTACCCTTTCTATCTCCTATCCTCCTCTCATCTGTCACTATCCCTGGCTCCTTACACATGCCACTTCAACCAAAATAGGCCTACTTCAGACCATGCATGGATTATAAAACAGCCTCAATTCACTCCATCCTTGGACCAAAATGTGTGTTTTGATTTGAGCACCAACCCTTCCATGCAGGCACAGAACATTTTATTATCCCTGGTTCCCATCATGTTAACATGTAAGGATTTAGTCCCCTAATATCCTGAAAATCTAGATTCAGACATCTCATTAGTTAAGTTTATTGATATGAAAAATAGGATTAGGTTACAAAATCTTGAACACAGGAGATGTATGTTCTTTAACCTCTCTTTTACCAATTCAAGCATAAAAGCAGGCTCATTCTTGATGCCTTTTACCTTTTCACCCTGCCTTTGGTCTATGGTAGGGGTGTCAAACTCAAGGCCCACAGGCTGGATCTGGCCCACAGGGTACTTAGATCTGGCCCATTAGGCCATCCTAGGAATTTCTTACACACACAACATCCATGCATGCATCTTCACAATACCAGTCCCAGTTATTCCTTATTACCCAAATATTGCAACCTAAGGAAACTATTCCACCCCCTTACACTGAGGAGGAAAAGTAAGACAGAACCACATATGGTCTTACTCTGTAGGCAAGGGGGAGATGTGACTATATTAATATTTGCACAATGGGTAAAATCTCAGAAAACAGCTCAAAAATAGGGTCTTCAGAACTTGGATGGAATAGTTTCTTTAGGTTGCAATCTTTGGGTAAAAAGGAACAACTGGGACTGATATTGTGAAGATCCATGCACGAATGTTGTGTGTGTAAGAAATTCCTAGAAGCAAAGAAATAGGGATACTCCATGACTTTTGATCAGGAAAGATCAGGAAATATGGGCCTTTTGATCTGTGAGAGAAACTGAAAGAAGTTACGGGGCTAAAAAAATAACCACTCCAGTTAACTTTAGCAGGACAAACCATCCAGGCCAGCTCAAAATGACCTGCTCAAGCTTACCTTCTATCTTACCTTCTAACTATAAACACTTATATGTTTGTTACCTGTTGCCGTTTCTTTTTGCTCCGTTGAAAAATGCCAAAGAATCCTTTAGTTTCTTTCTCTTTCAAGTTATCTGAATTTTGTGCATTCTGAAAAGAGTCTTTAAAAAAAAGTATCGTGTCACAACTTCTAGCTTCTATTCATATTTTCTTCAATTTTCTCTTTTTCTCTTTTCTCTTTCTATTATATAATAGATCTTTGAAAATCAGTACAATGTTCAGTAATATCAATGGAAAACTATTTTGCATTATAGATAATAAATCTTGAATAGGACATTTAATCTGACACATTTTCTGCAGTTTTAGATTCAAACTATTTTATCTGTATCAAAGCAAGATGTGATCTGCATATCTTTTTCTGATTAATCTATAAAATAAAAACATCTTAAAACTCAAAATTGATTCTTTCTATGTATAATTCTCAAAGAATTGTCCTTAGTGAGAAATGAATGGGGTGATATGAATCCAAGCAACTGAATTAGTTTGCATTTAAAATAAATTCTTCAGAGCATAGGGTTTTTAAAAATTTTCTTCTAATAGCCTTCCTGTTAGGTGGTAGACATTTTCACTGAAAAACAGAAAAATGTGCAACTACCTGTTTATCTATTGTAACAATCTCATCAATTTTCATTAGTCTGAAAAGTAATTATTATACCTATATCATAATTCCTTCTAAAAGCTAACCAGCTTCTAAAGGCTGAATGCTGGATATTTTTTTATTAGTGGGAATTTTTTTTTTACAATAGGAGCAATTAAAAAAATTGAATAAGTCAATTCAGGCTCTTTGCAACAAATAGGCAACTGGTAATGAATAAATGATTTAGCACAGTAAAAAGCTCCAAATAAATGTATGTGAATCTCTGTGTGCTATATAAAGGATATTTCTATACTATGTAGATATATATCAACACAAAACTAAGTAAATAAAAAGACCAGAGTCTAAGCCCCCAAATTAAAGCAATAAATACTAATTATAACTGTATAACATTCTCTCTCCCCTTCCCTCCCTCCCTCCCTCTGTTCATTTCTATATATAAAAGAAAGCACATGATCGTTTGGAAATATGAGCAGAATGTCAAATAGCTACTAAATTAAAACCATACATAATTGTGAAAAATGTTATGAATGCAAGAATATAATTTGAGTGTTGGAGTTTGATTCAAATCACTGATCTAGAGGCTTATCATACAATTCTTGAAAACAGCTATGCATTTGTTCTGGAGAATCTATGGTCAAGCCTCATAAATTCAGGAGTACTAAACACTGATTAACCACTCGGACATAATTTTCTTCAACAAACATTTTAGCAACTCTACTAATTAAAATGGCAATACTTCCTTCATGTTTAGAGTTGTTACGTACATGAACTTGCTCAATCTTCCTGTAAAAGCTAGATCATTTCTGGGTAAAATATGAATCTCCACAAAAAGCAAGCAATTCCAGTCCCCATTTCTTTAAAACTCCCAACACTTGATTATCCTTAGCTGGAACCCTAGCCTTTTAATATTACATGATACAAAGGAGACTCCACTGTTATTAATATTTTAAAAAGCAAAAATATTACATCACATCTGTCCATGTCCTACTTAGGTTCTACTGAAGTATAAAATGGGAAAAAGTGGGGAAGTGGGGGGGGGGAGGGGAGTTGAAATAAAAATAACTTTCAGGGAATCATATTGAGGAAAGGCAGAGAAGTCTACTAAGATATTGACCCTTATACTCAAATAAATTAAACAACATAGTATTATACTAGTTTAGAAAATATACATAGATTTCAGATCTACTAATCAACAATTTTATTCCAAGTTTATAGATCCAATTTCTTTCATCAATACTATTTGAGGTTTATTTTTATTTGGCTATATTCCTAGAATTTGGATGGTATCAAAGCATCAAGCATCGTGCTCCATTTGCAACAATACTGATATGTGCTGTCTGTCAACATTTGAATTAGAATTTGTTTTTCCCACAAAGGAGATTTTTGAGAAAACAAATCATTAATCTTCAGAGCAGTAAATAAGTTTTCTAGATATTTATTTCCCCTTTCTCACTTTCATTTTTAATCATTATGATGACCATTGATTTTAAACAAATACATGCTATTTGTTACACTTTTTCAGTTATTAATTTGTGTGAGACTGGTCAAAATTTAATCTCTGAGTTTCTCCCAAAAAAATATGTACTTCCAATGATATAGTAGAAATATTTAAGAGTAGAAAGTCATGTATTTTTTTTTCTCCTCCAGTCCTTATGCAACTTCTCAGGTAACACCAAAGAAAGAACTGGACACAATTACTCTATTGTTGTTCAACAGTTATCTGATCATTGAAGAGTAATCCTAGATGTACTATACATAATCAATGTTATCAAATACAAATCAGTGTTATCCCATTTAGATAAATGTTAATTAGTATTGTGGATTCAAACATCATTGAACAAGAATAGTTGTGAATTTCAGTGTTTTATTATTTATATCTCTAAGATCAAGATGACTAACCTTGTAATGAAGACAAGCTGTATTCAGTAGTTGGCGTGGCTAGAGAGACAAAAAATGCAAATTTATTTGTATTTAAAATGCTTATTTACAAAGTTTCAACAGAACATCTGAAGGCTACATAGACAAGATGTTAAAAAAAACCTATTCGATCCCATCTAGAAAGAAAGGCCATATTATAAATTAGTGGACAATACAACTGGTGCACTATAAAATGTTCCAGAAGCATATATATGAAAGCCAACTGGGTGATTTTGGGCGAGTCACTCTCTCTCTCAGCCCAATCCACCTCACAGTATTGCTGTTGTGGGGAAACCAGGAGGAAGACGGCCTGTTGAAAATGTTCACCATCTAGAGAAATTTGTAAAAATAACAACAAGTAGAAATAAATGAATAAAGTATTGCTTAATCCACTCATGGAAGCCTTTGTAAACAAAAGAGTATTTTCTTAAGAGTCTCACACACCAAATTTCCTCCAATATATGCCTTAAAAATAACCAAGAGGAATAGATTGGGCTGATATTGTATGACTGGCCTAAAATTGTTGAGGTATTCCCTGTTAGGAGAATAAGTGCACTCAGGGAAACGTACTGAGAGTGGTGAGGAATAACACACAACCAGCATACAGATACACTGAATAGTAAAATGTAGGTTTTACTTCCAATAAACAGGTAAACAAAGTCCAACAAACAGTCCAAATCATACACGGTTAAAGCAGTTAGTATCAATCCAGGGATTGTCCAAAAACAAAGTCCAGTATCATAAACAAAGTTCAGTAAGCGGAGTTTGCTAACAGGTTGCAAGACTCACAGCAATCCAAGCAGAATGACAATCAGGCAAAAGCAAAAGGGAAAATGCAAGAAGAGAACAAACTAGGTTTCTGGCTCCATCTTATGGCCGTCGGAGGAACCTCAGCCAATCACAATTACAGCACTCTCTTAAATATACAACAGTATTAAATAATTATCCTGGTTTATATATTGCCAACCCAACTATCAGGTGACTATCATTCCTAACATTCTCCCCTTTCGGTAGGACAATATATAAAACCTTATAGTTTAAGTCCATATTCTTTACAGCAAACCTTATGTTTTACAGTGCCTTGGGCTTTCGTAAAATGATCAGCAATGTTATTCTCTGACATGCAATACTTCAGTGTAATCATTTTACTTTGAACACATTGCCTTACATTTAGATATCGTAGATCGGTGTGTTTTGATCTTATCTTTATGGAGAGATTGGAAGCCATCTGAATTGCGGATTGGTTGTCTTCATATACAACAATAGGTTCCTTTACATTACTTCCCATGTCTATCATTAGTTGTTCATAACATACTAATTCCGTACATAATAGAGACAAACATGAGAATTCAGCCTCCATTGTTGATAAGCTTAGATGTTTTTGTCGAATAGACCGCCATCCAATTAACACCTTTCCTAATAACACTACAGTACCTGACATTGATTTCCGTGTAGGTACGTCTGTAGCGAAACTTGCATCGGCATATGCAGTTAAACTTAGTTCATCCTTAGGCTCTTGAAAAGTTCTTTTCATGAAGTTCAAATGAGCAAACATATCTCCACCTTTCAGAAGACGTGCTCTAAACAGTTTATGTGTAAAAGGTATGTGTGCACCTACACTGTCACGAACATAAATCCTCTTCAAATTCTCCCAATACCTAGCAGCAGACTTTTCTCCACGAATATGAACTAGCTGCTGGTCATTCAGTGTTAGTCCAATTATACAAAGAGCTCGTTCGTTGTTCCGTTTAAAGTCAGCTAACTTTTTGGCATCGTCCTCATTATTTGGATCCCAAGCATTTGCATCCGGTGGATCCTGAACTGCAGCCCTATGCAGAAGTAGACTGCACTTCATAGACCAGGAAACATAGTTTGTTCCATCCAACCGGGTTATCAGTGATAGACTTGTTGACGGGTCTTGTTCCATCTTTACCAGGACAGTAACCCACAATTAAACAGTAAACAGCTGTCTGTATATGGTACTGTGTATTCACACTAATTCTCAGTTATCTGAGCCTGGTAGGTTCTGGGCCCATAACCAATGTTGAGGTATTCCCCATTAGGAGAATGAGTGCACTCAGGGAAATGTAGTGAGAGTGGTGAGGAATAACACACAACCAGCATACAGATACACTGAATAGTAAAATGTAGGTTTTACTTCCAGTAAATGAGTAAACAAAGTCCAACAAACAGTCCAAATCATACAAGGTTAAAGCAGTTAGTATCAATCCAGGGATAATCCAAAAACAAAGTCCAGTAAATGGAGTTTGCTAACAGGTTGCAAGACTCACAGCAATCCAAGCAGAACGACAATCAGGCAAAAGCAAAAGGGAAAATGCAAGAAGGTTTCTGGCTTCATCTTATGGCTGTTGGAGGAACCTCAGCCAATAACAATTACAGCTCTCTCTTAAATATACAACAGTATTAAATAACTATCCTGGTTTACATATTGCCAACCCAACTGTTAGGTGACTATCATTCCTAACAAAAATCATTTTATTTATTATTTATTTATTTATTTTGTCAATCATGAATTAGATAACATGTGTAAGTATAAACATGATTATGAATACATGAAATGGATACCGATAAAAAAGAACATTAGGATAGGGGCAGTAAGCACATTGGTGAGCTTATACATGCCCCTTACAGACTTCTTAGGAATGGGGTGAGGTCAATAGTAGCCCAGTCTAAGGTTAATGTTTTTGGGGTCTGAGGAAGAAAAACCACAGAGTCACCTAGTGTATTCCAGGCAATGACTATTCTATTGCTGAAGTCGTATTTTCTGCAATTGAGTTTGGTGCAGTTTACCTTGAGTTTGTATCTATTGTGTGCTCTTGTATTGATTCAGATTCTCAGTCATCCAAGTCATGATTGTCCCCAAAGTGCTTTCTCAAGAGGCAACTGGACTTTCTGGTTTTTCTTTGAAGACATTCTACTTCTCATCCAAGAAGTTTCTTCAGCTCTGACTGGATCGTGGGGAATGGAAGGATTTATATATCCAAAAATCCACAAACAGATATATATCACGGGACTTCCGGTTTGGGCTTCTTCGGCGACGGACTGAAATCTGCGATCATGCGCGATTTTGATCCATGCTTGCTGCCGGAGCACCCTGATCCTTTGGATTCGGGGCTGAAGAAGGTGGCGAAGAGGGGGGAGACTGCTAGCTGAGTAGAGGGGAGCCGCATCTCTCCTCCTCAGCTGGTCTAAACTCCCTTTCCCGAAGGCCATTGAAGCGGTGGTCAGAAATGGCCACCTCAAAGAAGAACCCAACCAGACAATAATGAGCAGGAGGAAGACAAAAGGGGATTGCAGGACAGACCGGGCTAATCAGAGACAACATCTAAGCAAAGTATCCTGGATTTAAAAGTATTAAGAGTGCTATTCCTAAAAGAAGATTTTTAAAGTGGCAAAGAAGAGAGAAAAGGAGGAGAAAAATCCTTTTTTCTATTTTCATATTGACAATTACAATCGGCTTTGATGTTAAAAAGAAGAAATCTAAGTAAGAAATTTGTGATAATTTACTTTGACACTAATAGGCAATCTTAAGCAGAAATTAAAGTGTCAAAAGGAAAATAAAGACTTCCTGAATACTCTAAAGCCCTTAAAAGGAGAAGAGTGGAGGAAAAAGGGTGGAACTTGGAAAGAATAATGGAGTGCCACCTGGAAATAAAAGGGATTAACAGTGAAACTTTGAAAAGAATTCCAAAGGATACATTGTAACTGAAACTTTATTAAAAGATAACAGAACCCTGGAAAGGAAAAGAAGAAACCGCTTTGGATTAATTGGTGATTTTTAAAATTTTGGGTGTTGGATCTTTAATTAAAGTCAATCGGGTGGCTGTTTAAAAGTGCTTAAAATAGTATCACTCCTTGAGGAATTAAAAATGGAAGTTAAAAAATAGAAAGAAGATGCACAAGAGAGAAGAGGATCTTTTGGCTTCGTATTTCAATTTTTAGAAATGGAGATTTTGAACTATGAAAAACAACACGAAGTGCTTGAAGAGCAAGAAGAAGGGCGGGACAAAGAAGAAGCCATTTTTCATGATCAAATAATGCAATGTGGGGTAAAATGGGGAAAATGAGTTAAAAGTTTAAGATTAAAGGGAACTAAAAAAAGAATAGTTTGAAAAAGAAGCACAACAGTAAGGAGCAGCAGAAAAGAGAATTACAGAAGGAAGAGTGAGAGAGAGGGGGACAAAAAAGGCAGTGAGAAAAAGGGGGAAAAGAGAAAGAGGAAAAAAAGTTATAAGGGACAAAAGCTGGAAATAAAGAAACAGTACAAGGATCAAAGGCATTAGCTTATTTAGAAGTCATAGAGATAATGGTTAAATCAAACTAAAAGTGAGAATTCTGCAAGAGTACAAAAGATAGTGTTGTTAGAGCAGAATATAGTAATGAGTTAGAAATGAAGTAGGTAATTAAATTACAAGATAAAACTGCATTGTTATGTAATGGTATGTTTATTAATAAGTTGAAATAAGAAGAAGGAATGGAAATATTTTAATTGTTTTTAAAAATTGATAAAATACAATTGAAAAGAAATGTGAAAAATTTACAGTGGAATCAATACCAGTTGTTAGGATGAATTTGAATAGAATAATTATTTTGCTTTAGATAGATAGATAGGTAGATAGGTAGATAGATAGATAGATAGATAGATAGATAGATAGATAGACAGACACGCATACACACACACAAATTTTTTTTTAGAATTTTCTGTGTATTCCCAAGGGAAAGTACCAAGCGGAATTCGGTTGATGAGAGTTATATGATATAAAATAGATATTAGAAATTGAATGTTATAATTCCATAATGTATAAATTAAATTTTAATGAGATTTTATATGACAATAATTATAAGATTCAAAGGTGCCACACTCTAATTGGCAATTATAGGGGGAATCTTGCTTTTCAAGGCCTGGAAGGGGAGGGAATTTTTTTTTTTTTTACCTCTTTCAGGAGGTAAAAAATGATGATGGAAGAGAATATGAAATTGTAAACAGGATAGACGAAAGTATAAGTATAATGAATAGAAAGATATAGAAATCTAGAAAGAGAAATGTAATTGAATTAGAAAGAAATGAGATAATTATAACAGAAGATTAAGGGAAGTAAGGGAAAAAATATTGAGAAATTGAAAAAATAGTGCTAAGATATGAATCTGAATATATAGGATGAATATGTATTTGAGATTGTGTCTGTATATGTGATAATCTGGAATCATTCTGTTCTCAAAAAAAGATGTTTTATTTGTTATGTTTTGTTAAAACCCAATAAAACTTTTATTTAAAAAAAGATATATATCACCACAAATGCTTCCATTCCCCACCATCCAGTCTGAGCTGAAGAAGTTTCTTGGATGAGAAGCAAAACATCTTCAAAGAAAAAACAGAAAATCGAATTGCCTCTTGAAAAAGCACCTTTGGGACATCCACTGAGTTTCTTTGGCTGAGGAGTTGAATCTGTTTCTCCTCAGCCAAATACTATAACTATTACACTATGTTAACCTAATGTTACGTAGCTTTTTCTCTGGTAATATTTCACTAATAACTAGAGCATACAAAACATTTGCTGGACCAATACTCGAATACAGCTCATCAATCTGGAACCCACATTACGTATCTGATATTAACACAGTTGAGAAAGTCCAGAAATATTTCACAAGAAGAGTTCTCCACTCCTCTACTTGTTGCAGAATACCTTATGCCACCAGACTCGAAATTCTAGGCCTAGAAAACCTAGAACTATGCCGCCTTCAGTCCTATCTAAGTATAGTATATAAAATTATACATTGCAATGTCCTACCTGTCAATGAATACTTCAGCTTCAACCATAACAACACAAGAGCAAACAATAGATACAAGTTCAAGGTTAATCGCACCAAACTTGATTGCAGGAAATACGAATTCAGCAACAGAGTGGTAAATGTCTGGAATACTCTACCTGACTCTGTGGTTTCTTCCCCAAATCCCAAAAACTTTAACCTTAGTCTTTCTACTATTGACCCCACCCCTTTCCTAAGAGGTCTGTAGGGGGCGTGTATAAGCGCACCAACGTGCCTACAGTCCCTGTCCTATTGTTTCTTTTATTTTTTATTTTTCTTATATGTATCCATGTATTCATAACTATGTTTTTACTTATACCTATTATCTTGTAAGCAATTGACAAAAATAAACAAACAAATAAATAAATAAATAAATAATGTTGAAACATTCCTACTTTATGGCTTATCTGACACCATTTACACTAGTTTCCCCTGTCTTTTATGGTCAGCAGTCTTAGGGAAGGGATTGCATCTGAAAGCTGAAAAGGGGGAAACAGAATGAACTTTGAACATGAAAGTTAATAAAAAGTGGTAATAGAAAAATTGTCTGAATTAGATTCCAGAATTAGCAAATGTGAACTATGAAATATTAGAAAGTTACTTTATCTAACATATTATGAAGATAATCTAGTAATATAAATGGAAAATGAACTTAATATATCATTTATACTATTTTGTTTACAAAAATCAATCATGAATTGTTTTTTATTTTAGATAATAATAAGAATGCAGAAATAGAATTATATCTCAAAAAAGTGTAATATATTTACATAATTTCTTTTAGCAAACAGTTCTGAAGACAGACAAACCATAACTCTTACCTCTGCTGACATCCATTGCATATAACTCTCTGAGTCCAAGGTCATTAAGGGATTTTGTCAGGTCAAGAATCTCTTGAGATTGATAGGTCTTTAGCAAAATAGTGTGTAAAGGATCAAAATCACATTTGCTGCTGATAATATGCACAATTTCTTGAAGCGGTGTATGAGGACTAACTCGGACAACTGTCTTCTGTGTCTTCTTATAATTCACCACAACTCTCACAGTTTGCTAAAACAATATAATTTTTTAAAAGAGTTCAACACACCGTGCACTATAGCTCTACAGAGTCCATTAATGCAAAACATGTTTGCAATACTTAACGTAAGAAAAATATCATAGAATAGTAATTCAGTCCCATATTTCTTCAACTCTTCTAAGAATATAAGAAAATTCCATTACACTTCCAAGTTCCCTATAAGATATGAAGCTAGGCCTCCCTCATTCACCCATACTATCCTAAAACTGATACGTTGTGGAATGAATTGGAGCAAGGTTATTTTTAGCTGTTAATATTCTTTCTCCTCAGGAAAAGAAGAAACAGTCATAAGTATGACATCAAGAGCAATTTGCTCTTATTAAAAGGGAAGGCCTGCCAGGATCAATTTTTAGGATATCATGGAGAAGTTGCAAACAAACAGAAGAAGCTTCCATCTTCTTTAGGTAAGAAGGATCCAAAATAAATTACTGCAGCCTGAACAGCTAAAATATAGATCAGCATTGGATCTTTCTATGTGTCAAATGATACTGTATGACTTTTAATTTTGTTAGGTGTCTTGGTGATCTGCTTGAGAAGTATAAACTTTACAAACAAATAAGTCATTACTAGTCAAAATATTTCTTAATTGCGTATTAAAATATTCCTGTATTCTAGTGAGATTTTACAACTGCATCTCAAAACTTTGCACAAGGATACATCACCTCACAAGATTAGAGCATTCTTATTTCAAATGTCATGAAATTTCAGTTCATCTGAATTTTAAAAAATCAACTTTGTGGAACCACAAATGCTGACTATATAGTATCACAAGTACTTTGGTATCTGTGAGCACCCTTTAGTTGACATATGGCTTAAAGCAGGATATTACTACTTTCTAAGTTTTATATATGTATTTGAGATATATATATATATCTATATGTGTATATGTATATACGTGTGTGTGTGTTTATGTATCTCAAAGTAAAACCCATGATAATTATAAGTCAGAGAAAATGTAATGAATAATTTTGATGCTACCTCCACAGTCTTCAGAAAAAAAAAATCACTTAAGAGTTAAATACATGAAAAATAAGTGAAGTAGAGGAATGATAATAAACTTTACTGACTCTCTCACCTCTGGGATGATAGGAATTGGCTTTTTCTTATCCATTTCTTTTGGCTTTAAAATCACTTGGTCAACTTCAAGCATTCCAATAGGTGTGTTAGGTTTGAATTTGATTGGTTTCTTCTCAGCTGACATCAGATCAATAATGTGGCTTGCAGGATTTAAATGGTATTGTGCACAAAGGTATACCAATAAGTCCATCATTGGTTTGCTAAAATAAAAAGTGATAGAATATTATATGGAAATATTCAATACATTACGTCCTTTATCTCAGGCAAGTTTATAGATCAGAATATAGATAGCAATTCAATCTTTATTTTTCCAGGAGCACAGTATATTCCTGCAGGGCTGAAATTATATTCAGCTAAGAACCCCTGCATAATTATTCTTTGGGGCTCAGTTCTTTTTACTCCTCTGGGTAGGGCATCCAAATTCATAAGAGCACATTTCAGGTAGTGCACTGTGTTCCAAATGCAGTAGGGAGACAGGACTAGTAAAAATTGAGACAGGAGCATGGATTTACATTTTTGCCCATTGGTTAAAACTACTTTTTCTCTACAAGTTTGAGTTATGTCCTTATAGAACACAATTTCAAATCAATATGGGTCAGGACCATCTCACAAAAACTCCAGTATCTTGGTTTCTCCAGATACCGTATTTGCCGGCGTATAAGACGACTTTTTTGCCCTGAAAAACATGCCTCCAAGTGGGGGGGTCGTCTTATACGCCGGGAGGACTCCGACTCCCACTTGAGCTTGAGTTGCAGCCGGGAGGGAGGCTGGGGGAGCTGTGTGTGTGTGTGTGTGTGTGTGTGTGTGTGTGTGTGTGTGTGTGTGTGGTGGGTGTCACTCGCCACGCGCTGCGCAACCTTTCCCCCTCTTCCTTCCTTAGCGGTGTGGGGAGGAGAGGATTCGAAGATCCTCACATGCGGCGTACTTTTCTTTTTCTTTTTTTCTTTTTGCACGCAGGTTTTGCATGCGGGCGGCTGTAGGTTAAGGATGGGGGAGCCCCCGGGTGGGTTATCAGGTTTTACGGTGCTTCCAACATGTGCGAACGGTGGGAGAGCGGAGAAGAGAGCGAGCAAGCGAGCGCCCGCTGTGTGAAATCCTGCCGTCAAAGCAACACTGGGGAGGCAGGGTATAAATTTACCAGGTTAATGTAGCAATGGTGATTAATGCCCAGAACATTGTTTGCGGGTATTGGGGTGTGTGTGTGTGTGTGTGGTGGTGGTGAGGAGAGGTTGTCCTTTGAATGCGGAAAAGGTGTGACCTTGTGTAGGAAAATAAAGAGATCCTTTTTAGCGTGTTTGGCTTCTTTGCCTCCCCTCGTTCGTTTTGACGCGGAGATAATGGCCTTTGGGCGGGAGGGGAAGAAAACGGTAGCTGGATCATTTCAAATTTCACTTACTCTCCTGCCTCACTTCAATATGTCTGAGCGACTCCAGATACTGGAAGACTTTTTGAATGAAAGTGTTACCTCCATTTTTTTTTTTTAAAGAGGGCCACTTGGGGAAAAAAAAAGTTTCTAAGGAATTCCTTGTTTCTTGATTAAAGAGAAGGCATTGAATATACTGTTCCTTGGCAGCCTTTTCAGTGTCCGGGTGTGTGTGTGTGTGTGTGTGTGTGTGTGTGTGTGTGTGTGAGAGAGAGAGAGAGAGAGAGAGAGAGAGAGAGAGAGAGAGAGAGATCAGCTGTATTGAGAAGAGAACGTTTCCTGTGTTCTCATTTTATTTACAACATCTTTTACGCTTAATAGTAAGCAATGAAAAATATTTTTAAAACTCATTTCTAAACTCCATAGCTATTTGCATATTCTTGGTTCAAAATTGGATTAGCTCATTTCAAAATTGTCCAAAGCAGAAAAGTGCGTCAAAAAAAAAAAAAGTGCAAAAGTGGAAGGTGTGTGGAAGAGGGGGTAGTCTTATACGGCAGTAGTATATAACAAACTCTATATTTTGAGTGGAAATGTTGGGGGTCGTCTTATACGCCCAGTCGTCTTATACGCCGGCAAATACGGTAAGTACTTCTAATGAGGGGATCAGAGTATACACTTAGCGAACTTAAATAATGTATTAAAAATCTAAAAATCCAACAAGATTGGGCTGCTCTTCCCAAGAATGTTTATTTGAACAGTCGAACTCCCCCTTTAAAGCAGCAAGATATTTATATCAAATAACTATTCCAAAAATCCAAAGGGCATTAACCTTTAAGGGCACTGCAATGAACTTCCCATGACAGTTTTGGAGGGCCAATACAAAAAAATACCATGTGAGCTGAGATTGTGCCCCTGTGGACAAGGAGCCATTGAAACTTAGCTCACATCCTGCTGTATTGCATCTTCTATAAGGACTCATGGACTCAATTTATAACACCTTACCTAATAAAAACATCTAGGAAATACACATCTTTTTAATGTGCAACTACTGTTATCATAGATCAATATGAAATAGCTTATCTGAATGTGGCCAAATTATGCTATGCTCTATGTAAAATTAAGCAAACTTTAATGCCCAGTGTTAATCCACCACCAATCACAGTATCTTTTATTTTTATTTTTTACTATTATTGTTTTAATCCTGTTATTTGCTGGTCTGTGACCATAATAATGATTAACTTCACTACACTATGACAGCAGTAGTGTGAAGATATAAGTATGTGCAGCATTCTAGCAGCACTGCCATTTGCTTTGGAAGCTACTGCATAATAATGGCTGTCTTGACTACAAAGAATTATTTTTTCATGCATGAAGCTTCTTACATTCCTAAACCTTTGAAGCATTTGAAAGAAATTGATTCTATCATTCATAAAGGAATTCCTGCAATGCAATCCCCACCCACATTAACAATGCTTAGAATTACTTTTTGTTTCTCAGAAAGGTAACTAGCATTATTTTGGATTGGAGTTGATGTCATTTGTGGTTTAAGCTCTTCTATCAGAACCTTTATAAGAGATTAGTCATTCTTTTCCTTTTAATCTGTTCAGGTGTTTGTTTTGTCAAAGTGATTATTTATTTTCAACAGCTGGGTACTTGTAGACAAAAGCCAGCTGCCTACATTGATATCATGAAATGCACAGAAGTATCTGAACACCTCGGCAAGAGAAGAAAATAACTTTTTGTGGAAATGTCAGTGACTATTTTGGGGGGGGCGGGGAGGAAAGAAAGAAAGAAAGAAAGAAAGAAAGAAAGAAAGAAAGAAAGAAAGAAGGAAGGAAGGAAGGAAGGAAGGAAGGAAGGAAGGAAGGAAGGAAGGAAGGAAGGAAGGAAGGAAGGAAAGAAAGAAAGAAAGAAAGAAAGAAAGAAAGAAAGAAAGAAAGAAAGAAAGAAAGAAAGAAAGAAAGAAAGAAAGAAAGAAAGAAAGAAAGAAGAAAGAAAGTTTAAATTTAAAAGTTGAGTTTAATTTTCCATATACAATATTGACATTCCGTACAGAGGTTTTTCACCATAATCTGTAGTTTTCAAAGTAGTGTTTGGTTCGGTCCTGATAACAAAATAGAAGAGATGGTGGTGAAATCAATTCCCGACTTCCTAATAAAATTTCCACCCATAATTATAAGAGCCTTACTTAAAAAAAAATTGGCTTTGCATCCAACTAATTGTAAACAGAATATTCCTGAATATTTTACTTACAAAATAAGCATTCATTAGTAAGCCTTTTTTTTTAAAATAGGGTTCTACAGAAAAGCAAAGAATGTGAGCAAATTAAAGGATTTCCCTAGAAAAATAGCTTCAAGAAGTCAGGAAAGTGATAATTCAATGAGTGATCAGGAATATTTTTGAAATTTACAAATCTAAGTTTTAAATACTGAAAAACTGGCTACCTATAATTCTTTAGATATCTGAGCAAAACAAAACTCTAGAATATGGATGTCAATCTCACGATGTCACGCTGTTGTCACTTGACTTATTGCAACTTTTTCCTCCTTCACTAAACTGGGGGTGGCCGTGGCCAGTGCGTGACACATGCGGCCTGTGGGCCCCGAGTTTTGACACCCCTGCTCTAGAACATGCTCTAGCTGTTATCACAGTGAATTCTCCCGCAGTGAATTCTCCCAGTTCCAAACAATAACTGAGTCACCAGTAAGAAGACAGTAGATACAGTATGAGCATGGTGAAAAGGACAAATAATCATTTAAAGAACTAATACTGTACACGGTTTTCTGTGTATCGTATGTCATATAACTTGGTTTCTTCTGTAAACTCACCATCTTTAAGGTGTGAGAAATCAGAATCCACGAAAAAAATATGAATGGTAGGTTATCTTGGTTCTTTTAATCCTTCAACTATAGAACTATTTATGAATGAAAGATATCTGACAGAGTCAAAGCAAGGATCAACAAACCCAAGGAAGGGCTCACAACTCAACATATCAAGAAGGCATCTACAGCAACATCAGAGGCCTCGAGGCTTGGAAAATATTCCTTCTGATTTGCTCAGTTTCAGCTGCAGCATGAATTGAATGTGGAAAATACCTGTTCAATCCTTGGTTAAAGATATACGGCAAGAAACTGAATCCATTATCTCTCCTGTGAAAAGAGATACTTTGCGGGGACAGAAGCTGAACTTGTTTCAGTTTATGCAAGAACCAAAGGTTGGAAAGAAATGTTGGTGTGTACAAATAATGTTTGTAATTTTTCCTTCCTTTCGGATGCTCTATTTAGGAGGGAGAGCATCAAACTCCATGGCATTACCCTCAGCAAATATCCAGCAATCTGTTGAAATGGTTTTGCAAGTTTCTAAAGTGAATCAGTGTGCCTCCAAATACAAGGCTGTGAACATTAAAAGGGAGGCGGCAATAAGAATAATCAAAAACAGAGTTTAGACTTGACCTCAACATCTCTATGAGGAAAAGAACAGTTCTTGAAGGAATGAAAAGACCAGACAAGTTTCTGTCTAACAGTTTAGGATGAACAGTAAGGCTGAAAGCATTGCTTAGAACTGGATCAGTAGTTCCTGTAACAATGCCTAGAAAAGGAGGAATGCTGGTTAATTGGTGACACAGAGTAGTGTGGCTCTCTAATGTATTCTCTCTCCAATACCGTTTTAAGATTCACTGATAGACCAGAACCATGACTATTCAATGCCAATATCTTAACAGCAATCAATATTTTGAAAATAATTATCTGCTCCTCGGAAAGACAGCATGGTAGTCTCCAACACTCAAAAGTGATGTACATGCTATACATCTTATCTCATATATTATCCAAAGCCATTCTAGTTTCTGATCCTCCTTATCACTAGAAACAATCAGTATCCCAGTGCAAACTTGAACTTTGACACGTGGCAATCACTACTAAATATCACTTTGTATTGATGTTAAGAGGGAATCATTTCAAAAGACTGGAGGTTGATTTATATCTATTTCAAAGTATTGAACCTGTGCAATAATTGTTCACATAAAGGATACTGATTGCTTCCAGTGATATCTTCATAACGAGAAAAGGGAGACTGATCTACTACCAGTCAATCAGATGAAGACAAAAAATGAGTCAGACTCTGAATACAGATATAGTCATCTAGAACTTAAGAAATGAACCAGTCCCTTCATGAAGTTGAAAGATCCATAGCTATGAAATCTGAGTGGATTACAATAATCAAGGATTGGTAAGAAATGCCAGTGAAAAGAGTAAAAGTCAGAGGTGGTATTAGCAGGTTCTGACCACTTCTGGAGAACTGGTAGCGGAAATTTTGAGTAGTTCGTAGAACCAGCAAATACCACCACTGACTGGAGAGTTTACAGTCCCCTGCCACACCCACCAAGCCACGCCCACAGAACCGGTAGTAAAAAAAAAATTGAATCCCACCACTGATAAAAGTATATAATTATGAACGGAAAAGGAGCCCAAAGGTGATGTAACTATAGCAATCTGATGTAAAACTAAGCTCTGTGCTGGTATATCCAAGGAGTAGTCTGTACTATAGAGGCTGAAGCAATATTTATTTGTCAGGAGGATCAAGGAAGCTGGTCCCCAAACCACTAAAGGAGCTTTTATCAGTAATGGAGATTCTTTATGCACATAAGAGAGCTTCTCTAGAACTTGAGATTATATAAAAAGTAGAGCTGCTTGATTGGGGTTTATGAGGCAAAGGCAATCTTTTGATGCTAAACCCGAAGAGTCTTACAATAGTCCCAAAACCTGAATCCTGGATGATAATAAGAATCTTACAAGATTGGAAAATTATATGCCAGTAAGATGATTTCTATGGAAAGCCTGGTTGAAACCAATATTGTTCCCATTCCTCAATGATGTTCAAAGCTGGCATATCTCAGCTAAATTTTGAAGAGAGACAAAAATGGAACAATTTCAACATCTTTCCTCAGAAATTTCAACACCTTCATCGCTGCCTAAAGTTAAATATATAGACATATATAGACAACTTGAAATAAAATTTGTTCTTAATCTATTTTGCTCATTTTCAATTGAAGGTGTTTGATGTAACGAAATTCTGTTTAAACTATTATAACCATCCTGAATACAGAAGATGGCACTTTTTTAGCCAAATAGGTTGATTTTAAAAAACTAAATACTGTAGAGTTGGAATTGGATAGTATCTGGGTGGAAGAATATTAGGAAATCCCCCAGTTGCCAATTAACAGATTAATTAGAATCTGTGAAGGTGACGATCATAAAAGTCTTCCATATCACTGACAAAAACATGGGCTTGTCAGGAGTGAAGCTTAATGTGAAAGATTTCCACCTTGGCATTAGGACTGAAAGTCTCAGAATCTGTGTGAAATGGACACTCATGTAAATCATTTAAATTAATAAACTATGTGTGTGTATACACAAACACATGCCCTTTTGAAAATCCAGTTTTCATCCACAAAACAATTTCAAAATTTTGTTCAACATACCTGCCGTTAATATTAGTAGTCTTGATCACCTCTCCAGGAAGAATCACAGACAGCTGAATGTCTCTATCAATCGCATTTTCTTTTTGGTCCATCGTGCAGTTAGACAATTCTAGATCATCAAAAGGTGAGCAATCAGTAACTTTAGTTTCAGGTGGAGGAAGGGGAGCTTTTGACTTGGCTTTCCGCCTATAATAAAACAAAAATTTGGAAAAAGAATTAGACAAAATAAATTCAATCGCCACCTACTTTCTAACAAGAAAGAAGACGACAGTCATTCTGTCTGTAAGAAAGAACAGAAAAAGAGCACTATTGGATCTGGTCCAAAGTCCATCTACTCCAGCATTTTATTTCTACAGTGGCGGATATGACACCTATAAACCTACAAGTGAGGCACTGATACAATGCCACACACTCACAAATGTTTCGTAGTAATGGGTTATCAGAAACATACCCTGTTTCTCCAACAATACGGCCTCCCCCAATAGGAAGTCCCAGCATGTTTTATAGGCATGAAATGAAATTAAGCCCCTCCCCCCAAATTAAGGCCTATATTAAAACATGCAAAATGGGGGGGGGGGAATGGGGGGGGGCTTGCCATTAGGAAGTACTTTTGTTGCACACCCGGATATGATGCTGCCTGCGTTGACCCCGATACGAAGTGCCCCACCAACACCGAGGTCAACATCCAAGCCGTCACTGCCCGCCCGCCCAAAGATGCAAGGGGGGGGAATTAAGTCACCCCCGAAAAGACAGCCTAGCCATTTTTTCAGGGCTCAAAAAAAAAGAAGACCCGGCCTTATTATATGAGAAACACGGTAGTATCAGTAGGATAAACAATAAATATCTGTGGTGACTAATAGCCATTGACAATGAAACCAGTAAGGGAGGCTCTGATGTTCAAAAGCAAAGTATTTATTCACATGAATTGGTTTAATCCCCATATAAAATAGTCAAATAAACAGCCATTGCTATATTTTAGAGAAGCAAATTCCACACTAAGATATAACTATGCCATAGTGAAATGCCTTTATTCTGTCCTCCCACTCCCATCAGTGAATGTTATTGCTTGATCCTGGATTCTAGCATCCAACTACATCGTGCATATTTTACACATATGTTTGCTCCACCCTTCTCTGTCTTCTTGTTTAAAGCTAAAATTCTCAAATACTATAATTTTTCCTCAAAGGATAGCTACTGCAACGTCTCAATCATTTCTGCAAAATGCTCTTTTCTGTGGAATTTCCAGCTCTACAATGCTGTTCTTGATGTATGTCAGTCAAAACTCAAAAGACATTTCCAAGCCTGTTCAAGCCGTATATTTTAAAGCATTATGATACCAGAATGTAATTTTACTCTTTCCTACTAAAGCTAAGAATAGAATTTGCATTTCTGACATTGCTTCACAGTCAACTATACTAAGCCTAATTAAAATAGTTTGCCTCTAAAACATGGGTCCCATCTTCCAACACCCTCATCAAATGATACTTTAAGTAATGAATGGCAACACAAATGAAACCAGTAAGGGAGGCTCTGATGTTCAAAAGCAAAGTATTTATTCACATTTACAATCTGCTGATTAAGCTATGTGGGCAAAAACAGGATAATAAATAAATGTAAATGTTTATTTAAACTCCAATAGAGCCATCAACGCATGTTACGATCCAGACTGAAATAATATTAGTACATAAAAACAACAGCATTTTGGACCATACCTAGAAGCCTACTGGCAGGCCAATAAAGGACATGCAACACAGGTGCTGTATACTTCTGGCAGCTAGCACATGGCAGTAAACTGGTCACCTTACTTTAAGCGACTTCATTTGTGCATTAAGGAGCACACAACTAGAAGTACACATTGGACTAACCCTGTTAGTCTACTCTGATGGTTATAATGCCTTGAGTTGCTATCCTTTTCAATGTGTGGTTATGCATGACTAACAATTTTGTGGCCTTTACTGCTCTTATGATTGTTTAAACACTTTATGTAAGACACTCAACAAGAGTCAGTAGAGAGAGTGACAAAAAAAATCAAGATAGTGGCTACAGTCATGTATTGAAGCCCTACCTCCCTTTTTTATATATGTGTCGGGATTTGACTGTATATTTCTATTTGCCATCCTGCCAAAAGGTTTGCCTTTTCCAATACCCTGTCTGCAGACTTACATATTCTCATTCAGAGATCTCAAAAATGGAGATATTGGATCAGGAGCCAACGGAAAAACAATAAACAGCAAAGTCAATCAAATTAAGATCCTATCATCAGATGAATCCCAATGAAAAAGGAAGCATTTATCTAATAAAACAAATGAACCAAGGGCCTGGTGGATTTCTCTAGTCAAAATATTATAGAGAAGGCCCTTCATTTCAAGCTATTTCTCCAGCTTTAGTTCGCATAGGAATAAGGAACAAGCCCTAAAGCAGGGGTATCAAACTTGCATCGTAATGTGACATATCGTAACTTTTTTCCTCTTCACTGAGCATGGGCGTGGCTAGTGTGTGATGCATCTGGCCCTACAGGCTACGAGTTTGACACCCCTGCCCTAAAGCATTAAGTGGAGAATTTGTAGGTGAAGTTCAACCAGTTGCTGAAATCGTGTTCATCCTCCTCTTGAGGAAGTTCTCTAGAACTGTAGTTAGGTTTTATTAACAGTCAGCGGAGCAGAGTCTTTGAGGCATTCCTTCCCATAGGAGATGGATGCCTGAAGAAAGAGCTGTGCAAAGCAGCGACATGAAGAATTGGAGCTATTTAGTGTAACAATGCTTATGTTGCAGTTTACTTTTGCAAGCTGTGGCTTTCTGTACCCATAAACCTACTTCTCATGTGGGGCAAAAGACATAGAGTTAAGTGCAGGATTCTTCACTTTTATCTCCTTTCCTTGTCTAAAAGGCTTCTTTGGTTGTCTTTGGGAAACATACCCCCTTATTAGTCAGATGGCTATTATCAGGACTCTTTTATCACTTCTTCCTTTCTCGTTCATTTCAGCTTTCTCTTCTGACTCTGAGCTGTGCAGTTCAGGTTCTCACCCAATTGAATTCCCTCACTGTAGCTCTTAGTTGTAGGTAGATTTAAATAACTCAATCTTCCCATATTAATCCCTAAATAGAACAAAAGCTCCAGATTCAATAATATTTTTGTATAAGCTACGCTTCTAACTTTAGTATTTTTCTTTCTACATTCTGCTTCCCTTTCTATAAAGGTCTGGTCATCCACCAATCTAAATATTGTAGCAACTCTTTTCAAGAATGCTTGGGTAGGGTTTTAGACAGAAGGAAAGGGCAGTGACAGCTATTTAAATAAAGGCCTGCTATGATGCTCCCCCTCTCTCTTCTAATAGTAGTGTATTGTAATTATCAGTTACGCCACAAAAAACTGCAAAATTGTTTTTTTTAAGGCTTTGGCTGAATATTTGGGGAAAAATGCAATTTCTTTGTTCGTTCATTAGACATTTCTTAAAAAAAATGCTAAATATGTAAATACTTGTACAAACATCCCTGAACCCTACAATAGTAGAGGAAGTGCTACAAGGAAATATAGACATAAAGTTAAAACCGCACAATCAAAGACTTTGCAATGCCTCAAGGGGATTTAAGTCCGGAATATAACAGCACTTAACAGTATAATTTCTTTAAAAAAAAAAATTAAGTGGTTCCTGGAATTAATGAGCTTTATTACAGGACATGGCCTATTACAAATTGTGAGAAAACTGCTTTCGCAAAAGTATTTTTTGCTGAGACAACCATGACAAGAATGGATTGCTCCTGGTCATGGGTGGGCCTTCAATAGATTTCTCTGCAAATGTTAATATGTCAGACATATTAAAACTACCACAATTGAGTTGAATTAACTACTAGTAGCAAGAATAATATGAATGTATCACCAGTTAAATCACTTAAATAAACTCAATTATCTGGTCTCAATAATTTAATCTCTGCAAGTGAAGCAGGAACTTTTGTAGCATAATTCATATACACAATTCCTGTTCTGCATTGGTGCTTACTTGGACCTCAAAACTAAATAGGGGAACTGGGGTTGGAAAAACTTCATTTCTAAGAGAATTAGAAGAAAAACAAGAATCTCAAGATATAAAGTTTCTCAATATATTTTGCAAATTTTGAAATTTGTCCATGATTTATAAATTTCTTTTTAAAAAGCTTTTGAAAAAAAGGTTCTTACTTTATTTACTTTCCGCTCTTATAGATTCTTACCGCCGATAATATTAAATCTACTAAAAAATACACCTACAATGTTTTAAAAAGAGTATTAGGATGTTTTAGAATAGAATATCTACATTCTCCAGAAACACCTTCATTAAATAATTCTAACCTTCATTCAATAATTTACAGTAATATAGCTCACTTACTTACATTTTTATACTATCACACTCTGGCAAGACTCTCAGTAATTAACAGCACATATTAAAATAAGCAAATATGTAATACATCTAGTAAAAAAAAATCTGCAATTTGAAAGAAATGTTGTTCTTCTCCCTTCTAGCAACTATCTATGTAGTAAACGCCCTACAAAACAGCTCAGTTTTCATCTCCTTCCTGAATGTCAAGAGGCTGGGTACCATTTGGAGTCATAACTAAGGAGTCATAACTACACTGCTAAAAAAAATAAAGGGAACACAAAAATAAGATATCCTAGATCTGAATGAATGAAATATTCTTATTAAATATGTTGTTCATTACATAGTTGAATGTGCTGACAACAAAATCACACACGAAATCAAATTTAGCAACCCATGGAGGTCTGGATTTGGAGTTACACTCAAAATTAAAGTGAAAAAAAAAAAAACCACTACAGGCTGATCCAACTTTGATGTAATGTCCTTAAAACAAGTCAAAATGAGGCTCAGTAGTGTGTGTGGCCTCCACGTGCCTGTATGACCTCCCTACAACGCCTGGGCATGCTCCTGATGAGGTGGCAGATGATCTGCTCCCACACCTGGACTAGAGCATCCTCCAACTCCTGGACAGTCTGTGGTGCAACGTAGCGTTGGTGGATGGAGCGAGACATGATGTCCCAGATGTGCTCAATTGGATTCAGGTCTGGGGAACGGGCAGACCAGTCCATAGCATCAATGCCTTCATCTTGCAGGAACACTCCAGCCACATGAGGTCTAGCATTGTCTTGCATTAAGAGGAACCCAGGGCCACCTGCACCAGCATATGGTCTCACAAGGGGTCTGAGGATCTCATCTTGGTACCTAATGGCAGTCAGGCTATCTCTGGCGAGCATATGGAGGGCTGTGCGGCCCCCTAAAGAAATGCCACCCCACACCATTACTGACCCACTGCCAAACCGCTCATGCTAGAGGATGTTGCAAGTAGCAGAACATTCTCCACGGCGTCTCCAGACCCTGTCACGTCTGTCACATGTGCTCAGTATGAACCTGCTTTCATCTGTGAAGAGCACAGGGCGCCAGTGGCGAATTTGCCAATCTTGGTGTTCTCTGGCAAATGCCAAACGTCCTGCATGGTGTTGGGCTGTAAGCACAACCCCCACCTGTGGACGTCGGGCCCTCATACCACCCTCATGGAGTCTGTTTCTGACTGTTTGAGCAGCCACATGCACATTTGTGGCCTGCTGGAGGTCATTTTGCAGGGCTCTGGCAGTGCTCCTCCTGTCCCTCCTTGCACAAAGGCGGAGGTAGCGGTCCTGATGCTGGGTTGTTGCCCTTCTACAGCCTCCTCCATGTCTCCTGATGTACTGGCCTGTCTCCTGGTAGCGCCTCCATGCTCTGGACACTACGCTGACAGATACAGCAAACCTTCTTGCCACAGCTCGCGTTGATGTGCCATCCTGGATGAGCTGCACTACCTGAGCCACTTGTGTGGGTTGTAGACTCCATCTCATGCTACCACTAGAGTGAAAGCACTGCCAGCATTCAAAAATGACCAAACCATCAGCCAGAAAGCATAGGAACTGAGAAGTGGTCTGTGGTCACCACCTGCAGAACACTCCTTTATTGAGGATGTCTTGCTAAATGCCTATGCTTTCCACCTGTTGTCTATTCCATTTGCACAACAGCATGTGATAGTCAATCAGTGTTGCTATCTAAGTGGACAGTTTGATTTCACAGAAGTGTGATTGACTTGGAGTTACATTGTGTTGTTTGAGTGTTCCCTTTATTTTTTTGAGCAGTGTACTTCTCCAAACCTCAAGTACTCAGGTGGGATCTTCATGTTCATGTGGGATGTCCACACTGCATCCATAGGTTTTATTTGAAGCAGGTAGACCTATAAGTATCTAAGAACCAAGCAATGGTGGGATTCAATTTTTTTTTACTACTGGTTCTGTGGGCGTGGCTTGGTGGGCATGGCAGGGGAAGGATACTGTAAAATCTCCAGTCAGAGGTGGTATTTGCCGGTTCTCCAAACTACTCAAAATTTCCACTACCGGCTCTCCAGAACTGGTCAGAACCTGCTGAATACCACTTCTGGAACCAAGCCATCTTGGTCTTTATAGACCAAAACCATGCACAGAGAATTTTGTACATATTTACATATTACTTCTTTAAAAAAAATAACCTAGAGATCCGTTCCACAAGAAATATTTTTGCATATGCTTTTTGTTTTTAACTTGTTGAAGCAACAGCAAGGCTGTAGGATACTTTTGCAATCTAATTTTATGTTTATGATAACACAGAGATGTGGCAGCAATCAATGAACTTGAATTTTGGCAAAGATATGGGATTTGGTCAATAATATTAGGAAATGACAAGGATAATTTTATCACTACTTGAAACTTTACATTTGTGCAAGGCAAGACAGTAGATTTTTGTACTTCAGTTGCACTGCAATAACATTCCTGAATAAAGAGAGGATGAGAGACTGAAACAGCAATCATCCTGTTGGTCTGAGCATTAGGAGACAAGGGAAGTCATTCTGAACCATGGCAGGGCCTTTAAAGACACTGGATTCAACCATCTCATTTTCTAATCACCTTTAGATTTACAATTATTTTACAGTTAAATGAGATCTTCCAAACAACAGGTATAAAAAAACTACCTAATGAGTAAAATTTAATCCCCAAATAGAAGAAATGTTAAAGAGCAATTTAAAATAACTAAAACAATAGCAAACAAATTACAAAAAGCTGAATAAGAAAGTAATCTAAGAAAGTTTTAAACTGATTAAGGGTCTAGAAAAATTTGGAGTATTCGGACTTTAGCTTTCTGAAAAAATTGAGCAAACAAAACAATATGAGTGAAGACAAATTGTTTTGTCAACCAGGAAACAGATTATTGTCTGAAAGAAAAAAAACAAAGCATCAGTGAAACCTGAGACTTCATAACTATAGAAATGGGCCACTAGAGGGACTGAAGTTATAGGCAGGAAGAAAAAAAGTGAAAGTGTAAGTAACATCAAGTAAAATGACAAATAAAACACAGTATGATACTTGAGATATTTCAAAAGATTGGGAGAGAAGCTTATAACCACTCTGACAGCAATTACTTCTAGACCAGTAAATGAATTTGAAGAATTACAATAATAAAGTACTGAAAGCTGTGACAGACAAAAATACAGAATAATTTATGGATAAACAGGACAAAGTGGGAATACAAATCCTAGTTCATGAAAAATATTGGAAAATAAAGAAAAGAGAGGTGACAGGATGGAAACAGAAATGACAAAAAAAGAGATGAAAAAGGACTTATTTTTGGATTTTCAAAAGAGGGTTTCTAAAACATTGAAAAAAATCTTTGAGGTGAGAGAAAAACAAGGAGCTTCAACCTTAAAAGAACAACTTGATGAACTAAAGATTAAGATTGTCAGAAAAATAATAGAATATAAAGTTGACTTGCTTGGTCAGGGCTAAAATATGGAGCATCTTTATAAAATTCTGGAAAACTTTTATGAGTTTTTTAGAATATTTGGGCCAAAATGACAATAATTTTTTGAATTTGTGAATTGACAGGGTAGTATGGGAAGAAGTGAGGTATGTATATAACCTCATAGTGGGTAGGAAACTATTAATATGCCTGTATTTGTCTGCAAGGACATTCAGGAATTGCTTCTTTAAATGTTCTTTTTTTCTTTCTTCTTTTCTTTTTCTTTCTTTTTGCATGTTGTATTTATTTTCTATTCTTTTATTTTTTTTCTGATTTTAGTTTGGATTATCTTTTAGAATTGTAAAATTCATACTTTTTTTTTTTAAAGACATGAAATGCTGGGTAGAGAAGAGATAATGAGGGAGGAAACTGGTGAAAAGAAGTTACCTTGCCCTAAGTGCAAGAGAGTACAAAATCACTGGAAATAAACTGTTTATATTCATGGCAATCTGTACTTTATGGGTGACATTTCCTGATCTTGCAAGCACAAAGATAAATGTTTCATAAGTTATGCAGTAGCCTTGCATAGCGACAAAGTAAAGGACTGTGATAATTCTCTCTTGAAAATGTCCGAGGAATTCCATCGACTAGAAATAATCATTGATCTTTAAATTGTAACCACTAGACTAAAAATATTTCTATTTAATCCAAAAGATTTGAATCATGTATTCCCTTTAAGGAGTTTAATACATCTGAAAGGAAGAGTGGTTAATTCCATCAATATAAAAGTCAGTCCGATAACTATTTACTACTGGATTTAAACAACAGAATTTACCAAAATCCTGGGAAACGTGTATTTTTTGTATCCCCCTGGAGCTTGAAAACTTTCTCTTGAAACAACTGTCTCTGAGTCTTCTGTAGATCTGATAAACTGACCTTTGGACAGCAGCAGTCTTGGAAACCGAAAATCCTTTCAGCCAGCTCCAAGACCAAATGACATTTCCTTACTTTAAAAGGCCAAAAACCATCCTTTGAGCTGTAGGTTATAGCCAAATCTGCTACAGATATTTATGTTTTGAGCCAGGGTTGTTAGGGCATTTCAGGAAAGCATGTCAATCAGCAGTTAATGTAAGAGCCTTTCTTATGTTATCTCATTGCTGAAGAAAGCTCCAACTGCTCTATCTTGATAATTTAACTCCAAGCACATTTTAAAAACACTTTTTAAAAAGTATCACTTTGCAATCCTAGTAGAACAGTTTTGCAAAATGCCAATCCTTATATAGTCATAACAGCATCATTCACAAAAGAGGATATGAGGCAGATCTGAAGGGAAACCCCCCCAAAAAAAACAGCAAAATAAGCCGGGAGCGACATGGAAAATGAGAGGGGGAAACCCGCAAACTGAAATATTATAAGAAAATGTAAGTTTGGCTCATACCAGAATCCTGCAATATCCTGCACAATCTCATCTGTATCACATCATTTATTACTAATAAAGAGGCCCATTTCAGGGATTCACCTGTATTTCTTCTGAAGAATTAATCCCAAGGGCAGGGGAGGCTACATCTCATGAAACCATACATTCATTCATATATTAATACCCAGGGATAAAATTTTAGTGACCTCCAGCCTACTGGATGACAACAGACCATGATGAGTTATAAATATTTGAAGATCCAAGTGAAATCAACTGGACAAAACTACTTTTCTTTTTTTATTGATGCTCAAATGGTTACAGCTGTTTCTCAGAAAATGGATAGACAATTAAAATGTAATATGAAAGTTGCAACAGAATTGACAGTTGCAGAACCGTTAATTAACAGTAAAAAGCTGGAAAGCTGTAGATGACTTTGCCATTAAAATGAACACACTGAGTTCGGCAAATTTATAAACGTGAGAATAATTTGCATTCATAACAAATTGGACATTGTTCAATTGATTTTTCAAATTATATATAATCAGGTATTGTTTGGAAGAGGGGTTGTTTATCAGTATCATCAGGGAGTTTCTTAAAGCTTTCTGACGAGAGGGAATAAACAATAAACGTTGAGTTCTCCACTTTTCAAAAATCAGGCAGTTACCAATTACTATCCTATGAGAGATACCGAGGCCCCTTTTTAAAAAAGCAAATGAATAAGCATTCATTCTTTGTGAGAAATCAGTTCAATATCAAGATGTCTTATTCTGAAGAATTGCCACTGATTGGATTTGAAAGGTCCACCATCTTTAGGCTTCGAGGAGAAAACTTCAACTGGAAAAGCTTAAAAAAACTACCTCTGGAAAATTCATAAAAATGAAAAACTAAAAGCACAATCTTGGGCACATTTATGAGAAGTAAAATTTACGGATTTCAGTCAGGTTTATGCCCACACAAACAAGCGCTCCACATCCTAAGAGCTGAACTTCTTCTACTATCTTGTTTAATTGAACAATTCTTCAATATTCACAACATATGCAGGTTCACAAGCCAAGATTGCAGACAACAGTTTTCCTTAACACCTCTCTAACCTAAAAATGTGTTTTTTCCTCTAGAAAATCCACCCTAGGTTATTCAGATTCTTCTCCAAACCGGAGCTAGATTAAGGATATTTTCATTTGTCAAAGCATCTTCCACTGTATCTGAAAGATGTATGCCAACTGAACTATGTGGGATGAGGGCCTGTACTGTTGAGCTGCTGAGAATATCAGGAATACTGTTGGATTGTGCAGGAAAAGCTAATTCTTCACTCTTGCAGAAATGAAAAGGTGAGTACTACATATACAGATTATTAATAAACACAACAAGAATTATAGCTCCCAGAAGAACACAGAGTAAGGGCAGAAAGGATTTGCAATACATCAAAGAGGTTATTTTTTTTAAAGGACGCTTATACAAATATAATTTTACACAATTTGAAAAGTCTTCATTTTACACATTCCTTTAGTGTCCTGATAAGAAATTGATTTTGCCAGGACAGCAATTTTACTGTAGCTACAACATTTATATAAATTGTGCTCCCATACAGTAAATAAAGTCTGTAATACTGACAAGTAGTACTGCACAAAGCAGTATGTATAGTTTTTGTTAAAAAAACTATTAAAGGATATGTTTGTTAATACAATACAATTGAACTGAGCTTGATAGTTACATTCCTGAGCTTTACCAACAGGTAAAGCATAAAATATGCCACACACACCCATGTGAATTTAGCCAAAAGGCTGAGAAGTGATAATAACTTGTGAGTAGTAGTAACTATTAAAGAAGGGAAATACTTTTGAGCTTAAAACTTTCATTTATCCCAGACAGCAAACTTACTAATTACTACACCCTTCTTACTAATTACTACACCTACACCCTACAAACTTACTACACCCTTCCAAGTGATATCCTCATGTGCAGAAGTGCAGAAATTATCTATCTATTTATCTAGCTAGCTGGAGAGTTGGCGATTCAGAATTATGATTATTCTCAGGCATAGAAGCTAACTGACAAAATTTCAGGTCAAATAATCTTTTTCACTCCATTCTACTTTACAGGGTTATTGTTATGGGCACACAACTTTGAGCTCCTGAAAGGAAGATGGAATATTAATGGAAGCAGATGCAGCATTATAATCCTATTACTAGGGCTGTGCTTCAGGGAGCTTTCCAAGGCAGTCACACAATCTTGAAAAGAGACACACCTGCTTTGATAAGACAGCAACAGCTACTGCTTTCACACTCTAGCACATTCCAGAACACCTCCTATGAACTGAATCTGGAGCTCTGCACAGCCCCATAAGACACTACAGACAAAAAAAAACCACAAGTGCTAGAATGATACCCAAAGAACAAAGGGATTTTTCCATGTTGATCCACCCTGAAACAATGAATTCACTGTTAGTACACAGAACTGGTATAGACACAGGGCCCATCTATGCAAAAAAACAAACAATGAATCATTGATTAAACATCTACCCAGGAAATACACAGTACAGCTGGGGAACGCCATAATATACACAGTATATTTTTCCCACCTACACTACAAAAGATGAAGCACATTTCTGTCTATTCAGAGCTAGGATTAAGGGTTTTCTTGCATGTCACCCTATGGAAAGGATACTGGATAGTAAAGGGAGTATAACTAAGTCCATATTACAATACACTGCCTATAAATTTCAATGGGGAAAAGGGGTATGACTGCCACTTTGTTTCATTCTCTCTCCCATGCTCCTTGTATATGAAAAGTGGAAGAACAAGACAAAGGAAGCACACAAAGTTGTACAATGTTGTAATGAATAACACGTGCATCCAAAATATAGTTTCCAAGTTAACTAATAATGCAACAGTACAGGTACTGTCAGTATAAAACGATATAAAGGCGTTTACAGCCTGAGTGAAGCATGTTTTTTCACAATCCAATTGCAGAGTTCCCTCCAAATGAGTGCAATGGGTGTGATCTTCTAGTAATAATACAGCTATTTCTGGGCTGAAGGCCACATCTGAACTCTTGAGCGGTGTGCAGCAGGCAGGCATGTACAAACATAATGATGGGAAGAGGCGAGATAAAAATGAAATTTCATCCAATTCACATACATTTAATGAAGTTGATGTTATTGCACTCCAGTCAAATACTTAACCATGTCCTCTTTCTGTCACTTTAGAGCTTAATGAGTTAACAACAACTGGTGGAGGGTTCTGGGCTGCCTCCAAAGTTTGTAAGGTACATTCCAGGTTGTGTCTCTCTGCTCAAATCGGAATCTTTGGTCTGATTGTTATGTATACTGTGTGAAGTAGGAAGTCCCTCTATGATTTAAGTTCACAGTAGCTGGGAAATGCATAACTTATAGTGGAAGCTTATCTTTTATCAAATGGTACAAACTGACGCTGAAAATGTTCAAGAATTATCAGTTGTTTGCATACTGATAGCTTGGCTTCAATAAAGTAATTCAGTATATGCATCTGCTAGCCTTGTGTACACAGGCAGAGAACAAGCTTTCAAGGGCAGCTGTGTTGCCTTTGGTGTGCTTTACACAACCTAACAATGACACAGGAATCCTGCTTTGTTCCATGATCCTCCTATAACATTAAAAGACCCAGAACTACCTATGAGAAGTCCCAAAGATGCTTTTCAAAAGGCAACTTAATTTTTTTCCTTGAAAACTTTTCACTTCTCATCCAAGAAACTTCTTCAGTTCTGAAGCATGTTTATCCCAAAGTGCATGGCTAAATGTCTAATGAAGATTCTCAATCAATCCAGGTCATGGTTGTCCCAAAGGTGCTGTGATGTCCCGGGGTGTGGCATAAAGGCAACACAGTCAGATAATCAATAAGAGTCCCTTTATTAGCTCCAACTTTGCCCCCAATGTCCAGGTTACCTTCTGGCTGGAGAAAAACTCTCCCAGGAACAGCCTTTGGCTGCAGAGAATCAAATCCAAAACGTGGTCAACAAAAACTGTAACTATAATCAAGGCAAAATGAGGTAATTAGTCCAGCAAGGCAGGAGCAAGAATTCCAGGTGTGAAGGCACAGCAATAACTCAACAGGGTTGGGAGGACGCCAGGAACACAGATAACCAAAGTCAACACAAGATAAACTCACGTTTGTTCCCAGCAGCTGCCGCATGCATCATGCATCTCTTTTAAACTCTGTTCCCAGCTGTGGCTAATGAAGAGAATCAGGACCCTTTCCTCTCCCGTAAGCCATGCAACTCACGCTGCTCTCTTCTCTGTTCCTCCCTGCATGCCCTAGGATGAAGCTTCCTCTGAATTCCCTCTCCCTTGTTCTCCCTCTCCCTTGTTCTCCCTCTCCCCTGCTCTACCCAGCCGGACTTTGCCCTTCCCCAGTTTCCTCCACAGCCAATGGAGCCACACCCACACTCCCTGTCAGCTGTTCGGCTTCCTCATCGGATTCAGACTCCAACAGGGGCCTGACAGGGGCTTTCAAAAGGCATTTCTGGACTTTGTTGGGTTTTTTGTTCCTTGCAAATGTTTCACTTCTCATCCAAGAAGCGTCTTCAGTTCCCTTCTTGAGAAGTAAAATGCATTTAAGGAAAAACCAAGAAAGTCCAGAGCTTTACATCAAGTCAGCTGTCCCCAATATATCTTGGTCAGAAAACTATCATAAGATATAGGACAGGAGAACAGAAAAACAGTTTTTAGTTCGATCATTACTAAAACACACAATGATCACTTGTAAAACTCTAGACAGGTATGAAATTCACTGTATGGAAATACAAAAATAACAAATACCTGTCGTGACTGGCTCCCTACTGTTTGAAAAAAACAAAACAAAACCCAATAACATCAGACTCATTCACATTAATATAACCTGAAGAGATACATGCCAAAACAAACAATTTCAGTAGGGTTCGAGCTGTGGCACATACAATTCAAAGTCTGCAGAATGAGGCAACTATTTCAAAACAAGGAGATAATGAATCAGAAAATTTAAAAACATTTTACCTTACTGAAAGCATATGTTTAGATCTGACCAACTATGTCCCAAATTAATAAAAAGATTGCATTATCTTTAGCTTTTGCAAACTAATTTTTATCGAGTGTCCAATACCATAACCCAGTCACCATTACTGTTTTCCCAAGACAGATAAACCTGTGGAAGTGTTCACATATATGGAACGCAGTAAATTGTACAGATTTTTAAAATCTAACTATTACATTTATATTCAAAAACCCAAAGAAAAAAAGATGGTGCAGATTCTGACCCTTAGTGATTCTTGTTACTATTTGGCTCATGCAAATTTCAGCTAAGAGAACTTTGCCAGCTCTTAAACTGAAAACTCCGGAAGCCATGTGTCTTCTAGTTACTAGCACATGATTAGCTGGAAAGTGGGAAGCCGATCTACACTTGGCTGAAATTAATTGGGAATTTCTACAACATGACAAGAAAATGTATTATTTTATGCAGATCATATAGTTTTGCAGACACCACTGCAAAAGATAATAGTAATTTCTTTTGTTAAATTCTTGCTTTACGATTTGGAAAAGAATACAAGCATCTCTGCTTTATTCAATCAGCACTTTCTAGGAGACATTACTAATGAATTGGCAACTTGCAATCAGTTGCTGCATTGTCCAGGATGTATCAATTATAGTAAGACAGGATGATTCTGTATATACTATGTTTACAGTCTTTTTTTTTCTTAATTATCACTGCAGAAGTATTAATCACAGAAAGATGTTTCTCCAACAGGAGACAAATTCCTAAAGGTTCATGTGATTTAGAAGCTGGAATCCCATTCATCTTTGGCAAAAATGATGAGTTTGGAAAAAAGAAACTGATTAAATGTTTTGAAATATCAGCAAGATTTGGAGACTTCCATTATTTAGCCCATTTGGTGTAGTGGTTAAGGCACTAAGCTAGAAACTGGGAGATTAAGAGTTCGAGTCCAGCCTTAGGCACAAAGCCAGTTGGGTGATTTTGTCTTGCCCTAGGAAGGAGGCACTAACAAACCACTTCTTAAAAAGGCCATAGGAAGACAAACCACTTCTGAAAAACCTTGCCAAGAAAACTGCAGAGGCTTCTTTAGGCATTTGCTAGGACTTGGGGGGAAAAAGTGTATTCACTCTTGTTTGCATTAGCTTATTCTCCCATGAGCTGTTCAGAGCATCCAGAAGTGGGAGGTGCTTCAGTCTCTTCTGGAAAGGCTGGGCTTAAAACTCCAGGACGCCCCGCCTCCTCCACGGGACACCTCCCCAGCGTCCCCCAGTTTTAGCTCAGCCTTTGTGGTAAGAGGTTGTGCACTCCCTGACTGGAACGGTTTTCTGATTCAGCTAGTCAAAATTCAGGTTTGCTCTTGGGTTAATTCGGCTTGTAAATTTTTCCCCAATTAATTTGGCGATTTCAAGGCTTGTGGCTCTATTAGGTCATCCTCCCGATCAGTTTGAGAGCAATTCTTTGTGGCTGGCGGAGCCTGTCACTCCGCAGGCAGCCTGAGACGGCTGCTTCAGGCAATTAGATTATCTAATCCCCCGATCGTCTTATCTCTGCGATCTTGGCGGAGCGCTCGCAGCCGCGGCTCACTTCTCCTAGCCGTTTCGACTGCCAGGATCATTCATCTGACAATTTAGAGAGTCAGCAACAGCGGCTCATTAAACTGCTCAGGCAATTAACATCTGTCTTCCCTCCATTTTCAATGGCTGGCTTCAAGTTCGCGCCTAAATATCACAGGCGCCATTCCCCGCTGGTTTCCCTTCTTGGGGACCGGGGCAGGTACCTTCCCACTCCGCTTCCCTGGCATTATTTCTCTTTTATTTTGCTGGCGTTGGATAGGCAGGCTAGTCCTTAAACAGGAATTTCTTTTTCTTTCTTTTTGCAATTGCTTTTGGATCATTACATTGGAGTGAAACCGCAAGTGCCATTTCAAACAGCGGGACATTTTTGACAGGAAAGGATTCCAAGTCTGGACCTCAAACATCTGAACAGATCATTGGTTTATCGAAAATTCAAGATGACTACTCTCCAGTCCATTCTGCTCAGCATCAGGGAGAACAATGTCCTGACCTCTATAGATCTGACAGAGGCTTATCTCCATATACCAATTAGACCTGCTCACTACAAATATCTTAGATTTTGCTATTGTGATCGGCACTATGAATATATCGCCCTACCATTCGGTCTGGCTTCGGCCCCTAGGACTTTTACCAAGGTCCTAGCGGCTTTGGCTGCCTCCCTCAGGATCAAATCTATTCGTTTACAATGTTATCTGGATGATATTTTAATTTTGTCATCTTCTAGACATTAAGCAAATTTGGATACCAAGATTACTTTGGAGACCCTTCAAGGTCACAGCTTTTCCGTAAATTGGGATAAAAGCCATTTGATCCATTCAACTAGGCTAGCTCATTTAGGGGCAGTGATAGATACCGTGGTGGGCAAGGTTTTTCTCTCTCAGGACAGGTTGAATAGTATCCAGTCTTTGGCCAGAGAGATCAGAGCCTTAAAGAGAGTTTCCCTGGCAGTTCTGTCTTGACTGTTAGGGAAACTGATTTCTTGTATTTCCATTGTGCCTTGGGCTCGATTCCATTCTAGAGATCTGCAATGGTTCCTACTACCTTTCCAGTGATCCGGAAGAGCCACTTCCAACGTCTGGATAAAGGTACCGCACAATGTTCTCCGATCGCTCCGCTGTTGGTCGGAAAACACAATAAACAAGGGTTGTCCTTTCAAGGAACCTTGTAGGGCAACGATCACAACCGATGCCAGCCTGGTAGGATGGGGAGCTCACTTCCAATCCCACACTGCACAGGGAAGTTGGACTATTTCCAAACAATCACAAAGCATCAACCTGTTGGAACTGCGAGCAGTTCATCTGGCGTTACGCAATTTTCTACCCCTTTTCCAATCACGCCACAGTCTGGTCTTGACAGACAATATCACAACCAAGGCCCACGTAAACAGACAGGGGGGTATCCACTACAAATTTCTGATGCTGGAGATGGCCAGGTTGTTCAAGTGGGCCGAGGCCAATCTGTTTTTGCTCAAGGCAGAGCACATAGCAGGGGCCTTAAACACACAAGCGGACTGGCTCAGCAGGGCCACGATAGATCAGACAGAGTGGCGCCTACACCCATCTGTCTTCCAGGAAGCAGTGCGGAGATTTGGGCAACCGGTGATTGATCTATTTGCCTCTCCCCTCAACGCCCAATTGCCCCGGTATATTTCAAGGTACCCGACTCAGGGGGTGGAGGCCGTCAACGCCCTACGATGTCAGTGGCCTCCCGGACTTCTATATGCGTTTCCTCCACTCCCTATAATACCCAGGTTGATCCAGAAGTTATTGAAGGAACAAGCGGAACTGATATTGGTCGCCCCTTACTGGCCCAGGTGAACGTGGTTCGCGGACTTACAGGACCTGTCGAGAGAACAACCTTGGAAAATTCCACTGTCGAGGGTTTCCCTCTCGCAAGGGCCGGTAGTTCACCCGGACCCACAATGTCTCAGCCTAGCCGTATGGAGGTTGAGCAGAGCCGTTTAAGGACCCAACAGATTTCAGAGGATGCCATTGCCACCATACAAGCATCCAGACGGTCCTCAACAAATCGTATATATGAGGCCACGTGGTCCGCTTTCTGTCGCTGGTGCCAGGGGTCTAAGATCGACCCAACAGCCCCATCAATAGGACAATTATTGGACTTTTTACAGGAGGGGTTGACCAAAGGCCTATCTCCAAATACTTTACGCAGACAGGTGGCGGCCTTAGCCTCGGTGATATCCTGGGGTGACCTTCATTCCATAATGCACCATCCACATGTCCGCAGCTTTCTTAAGGGTGCTGCAAACTTACGATCTCCTGTAATTCACCGCTATCCCACTTGGGAGCGCAACAAGGTGGTCTTCTTAATTGCGATCACATCAGCAAGGAGGATTTCCGAATTGGCAGCATTGTCGATGAGAAAGGACCTGTGCGTGTTTCATGCGGACAGAGTGGTCCTCAGATTGGATCCATCGTTCACCCCTAAAGTAAATTCAGTCTTCCACAGAGCGCAGGAGTTGGTGCTTCCAAATTTTTGGAAACCATCTCATAGACTGGAGCATCAATGGCATCGACTTGACGTTCGAAGGGCGTTAAGCATCTATCTAGACCGCACGGCGGCATTTCGAAAATCTGAAGCTCTATTCCTATCCTTCAAACCATCCACTTTAGGACACAAGGTGTCGACAACGACCATTGGTAGATGGTTGAGAGCCACCATAGCTTACGAATGCCAGTCCATCTCAGTTCCTAAGGGCATTACAGCCCACTCGACAAGGAGTGTGGCAACATCAGCAGCATGGGCCACACGGGCTTCCATAGACGAAATTTGCAGAGCGGCAACTTGGGCTTCACCATTGCCCTTTGTCAGAAATTATAAAATTGATGTCTATGCCTCAGCGGACGCATCATTTGGCAGAAGAGTCCTGCAGAGGGTCCACAGAGTTTAGGAGTGGATTTCGATCCAGACGGAGTCCCTCCCTAAGGGCAGCTTTGGTATGTCCCACTTCTGGATGCTCTGAACAGCTCATGGGAGAAAGGGCGTTGGTACTTACCTGATACGCCCGTTCTCTGTGAGCTGTGAAGAGCATCCAGTCCCACCCATTTCTTTCCATCTGGTGGGGTTCCGTTCCAGTCAGGGATCTAGATTAGGTGATGAATTCCAGACTTTGGCACTCAGTCTTCGCAAAACTGGGGGACGCTGGGAAGGTGTCCCGTGGAGGAGGCGGAGCGTCCCGGAGTTTTAAGCCCAGCCTTTCCAGAAGAGACTGAAGCACCTCCCACTTCTGGATGCTCTTCACAGCTCACAGAGAACGGGAGTATTAGGTAAGTACCAACGCCCTTTCTCCTTGGTGGTATAACCAACTAAAGCACTGAAATTGTTTGTTTACCACAAAAGTATATAGTGTGTAATATTCCAAACACTGCTGAACTATACCTCCCAAAATCTTTCACAACTGGCCACACAGACTAGGGCTCCTGTAATTTAACATCTGGAGTACAATATATTTTCTGGTTTAATATTTGGTTCAACTCTGGGCTCCTCAGTTTCTTACTTTTCTCTCCAGATCAAAGTGTGAACCTTTCTTTAGCAGCTACATATAGTAATCTCTTCTTAACACTTAGAACACTAACACTTAGAAAGATGCTATAGAAAATAGATCATGCAAGTTTTGTTGTTTCTACTTTCTGTGTTTCTTAATCCACTCAGCATTGTCAATGAACATATTTCAACAGAGCTTTCTTACAACACGTGGTGAATTACTTGTTTATATATCAAAGTTCTGGGGTTGCACTTAAGTATCATCTGGATAACATTTGAAAAATAAGCTTTCTCAATATTCATGTCTATGTGAGTTGTTTTATGCCTCAAATTAACTTGCTTCTTAAAGAAATTGGACCAGTGTTATTTTTAAAATGTAATACACGCAGTTCTATAATTAAGGTAATTAAAGAAAAATACTTCTCCCCGAAGATTATACACTTGGGATGGCTGTTCCCCCCGATTTTTCAGGCTTTCTGAATACAAGGAAGAAATACATCTGAAACCTGAAGCCAGTTCAGGGTAGGACAGTAGTTAAACTATTGTACTTAGTTAGACCAGAGAGATCAAAGTTCAGATCCTCATTCAACCATGGAGCTCACCGGGTGCTTTACCTCAGTCTAGTACTTTATAGGCTTATTATTGTACAAATACAATGTACACTCCCACGTGCACTCAAGAAAGAAAGAAAAGATAGAAATACATTATTAAAATGAATACCTCTGAAAACTGGCATTATCCCTATAACCTCAATGGCAAAAGTAAGGATTCTATGGATAACAGCTGCCAAGGCTATCATTTCCCATACCTGAATATGTTACTGGCAGCATGTCAGTGATACTACAATCCCAAAGATATGTCTATTATGGTTTTTAGACTGCTACTGTTAAACATTACAGTGAACAGCAAAAAAAATCTTCCTCCTAACTGATCTTACTTAATATTACTTGTCAAATAGCTTACATTGTTCAACTGTAGCATTCATTCTTATGAATCCTATAATTATTAGCAATGGAATACATTCCAACTATTATTCATTGCTTGTTGGCAGACATTCTAGCTCTATATATTGGTTAGTTGAAAAATTTTATTCCATGGTAGGTCCACAATTTCATAGGACACCAAAAGAATATAAAATATTGTTTAAAATAAGGAACATCCTTGAAAATAAATATTTTAAAATGGTATTGATTAAGCATGCCAATATGGACTTCTAAAATGTGCTTATAATAAAATCAAGGCCATATTAATATACCCAAACTAGATACCTATATATCTAAAAAGCAAAAATATATTTCTTTTCCTACCCACAAGAGGAGAGTCAGAGTAGCAAAAAAGAGCACAACATGAAGATGAAGAGATGGCTAAAAGGAAATAAAGTGGTCATATGCAAGCAAGGAAAAGATAAAATTAAACTTATGACACTCAAAGAAAGCACAAATGCTTCAATGCACAGCCCAATGATGTATTTGGAAATTAGTTTCCTCTATCTCAATATGCTTATGTCCATGTGAGCATGAATGCCACAAGCCAACACAAAATTCAAATAAGGTTTCTTTGTTACTGATCTATAAAACCTACCATTTTAGTTATGACTTTTCACCTTTGGCAATAAAAGAGTAAAGCACTTCACACACAGACACACACACACAAAAGCCAGAGAAAGACATACATACCTACATTTATGGTTTTAACATCTGCATATTTAGTCTGATTACAGGTATTTTCCAAAAATAGGTGTTGTACCAGCACTAATCCTTACATAGGGCTCTAGAAATGCATTTCACTGTCACTTTACTGTAAGTGGTTCAGAGCACAGTTCAAAGTCTTATTTAAATAAAACTCCCTGGCCTGTTTTCTGAATTGATGTTTTTGCCTTTACGTCAGTTGTTCTCCTCCTCTTTGCTGTAACCCTTGCAAAATAATTAGAAAAGATTTATAAAGGGGGCACAGTCCTTTTTTATTTATTGTCTGTCTTCCTTGACAAGACGAAGAAAGATTTTTTCTCTTCACTGTATGCAAGCATAGGAGCACCCAAATATTTATTCCCTGCTTCTGATCATTAGCTACTTCCACACCCCTCCCACTCTTTGCTGAATTCCTGTTGAAAAGGGGTGAGCCAAAAAAAAAGCCCCCACATGACTCTTCAGTCTCACAAACCAACACCCTTAGCAGCCCTTGGAAACTATGAAAGTGTCAAAAGCCTATCCTGCTCTGGCAAGACACCCTTCCCAGCAATCTACAAAACTTGCCAAGCTAAGATTTGAAGGGGGGAAAAAGAAATAACAGACCATAATAATTTGAGGATCAGATAAGCACCATAATTGAAATCTGCCTTGATATATAGTCGATTAATTTTCCAGCCAAAACTCCAATGTTGGTTTAACAACAGAGATATGGAATATATGAATAGGATAAACGTATTTCCCAAATGATGTTAGATATTTTCGGAAAAGAAGCATTTGATCAAAAAGTAAGATTCATAAAATAATTCAATTCTTTTTTCAACTGCTTATTAATGTTGTAAAGTTTTAGAAATCATGTTCCATACTGATATGTTTTTCTCATTTTTAAACTTTTAATTTATCTAAAGCATCAGTGTTAATCATTTCTAATTACTATTGTGTGTGTATATACACACATATATGTGTGTATATATCAATCACCAAATTCATTAACTTACAGATTGTCTTTGCTTAACAACCATTCATTCAGTGACCATTCAAAGTCATTGTGGCTCTGAAAAAAATGATACCTCCAGCTCTTGAAGTTATGGCTGTTGCAGTAGTCTCGCAATCATATGAACAAGAGAAGGGCCAGGGGAGACATGACAGCAGTCTTCCAATATTTGAGGGGCTGCCACAGAGAGGAAGGGGTCAATCTATTTTCTAAAGCACCTGTAGGCCAGACAAGGAATAATGGATGGAAATTGAACAAGGAGAGATTTAACCTGAAAATAAGGAGAAACTTTCTGACAGTGAGAACAATCAACCAATGGAACAGCTTGCCTTCAGAAGTTGTGGGAGCGCCATCACTGGAGGCTTTCAAGAATAGATTGGACTCCCATCTGTCAGAAATGGCGTAGGGTCTCCTGCTTGGGCAGGGGATTGGACTAGATGACCTACAAGATCCCTTCCAACTCTGATTATCTGTTAACAAAATGCAGGTGCTTGGCCACCTAGGACTAGGTGGCCAAGCCAGCTTCCTCATTGCCTTTGTTTGGTGGAAGTCTGCAGAAAGTCACAAGGAAGTCCTCGTTTAATAACCTACAATCTTCGCTTTAAATGGCCCCATGAACTGCTGGGATTGCCATCACTAAATGATGAAGTCATATATGACATTGCATTTTATGACACCACTGTTTAATGATGGAAATTCTGGTCCCAATTACCAACCAAGGACTTCCTGTATTCTATATTATTCACATTTTAATGCAATAAAACAATTTATAATAGCACTTTTTCAGAATGAGCATCAATTGGCTACATCAATTTGATATAGGGAAGATGGAAACATCAAAAATTGTAACACAATTTCATAAATTCAAGTCTGGAACTTTTTAGTTATGTGAACAACAACAAAAAAAAGACAATTGGGGTACCCCTACCAAAAATGTTTCTTCTCATAGCTGTAGTCTTCATGGAACAAAAGCCCTCAGATTCTGTTTGAGGTTCTATATTTTATAGAAACAATGGTGAATTAGCAATCTACTTCCACATGTAGCTTAACCTGCTTGATAGTATAATTTGTAATTTCCAGGCATACTATTGAGTTGGGAAAGAAAGGGGGAAAAGGTAAAAAACCACAGAAAGGGAGATTAGAAAGGGAGAAAATAAGTAGTGCTACATATTTTGGTTCCGGTTCTACCAACTACTTTCTTCGGTGCCATCTTCATCACTAGCACATTCATTAAGGGAAAGTAGAACCACCCCTATATTAGTGTGCCTCCAGACTTCAGCTTGGTCCGTTTAAATATACAATAAAACTGACAGAAAACTGCTCAACCTAGTATTTAATGTGACATTCTATTAACATGTAAGTTACAGGCAAAAAAACCAACCATTTAATTTTCAATTAATGTGTCAGTAACCTATGTAAATTCAAAATAAATGAAAAAAAAATGAATTAATCTGAAGTACTGCAGCAGTCTCACATACTATTCAAAATTACAGGTTCAATTTATATTGTTAGGGCTCCCCCACTCCTTTTTCTCTTTTTATCAGTAGAAGGGAGTGGTTTGAAATATACACTGCCATTGCACCAAATATTACTATCCCTAGGGAAATACATTGACTCTGAAACAAAAGACACTTACATTACATTGAAGTAATCTGATTGTATACTATTCTGCATGCAATGTTATTTTAAAAATAAGCTTTTGTTTAAACTGGGTGTTTCTTTGGCAAAGTCATTTTTTGTTATTATGGTGAGATTCTTGATAAAATATGTCTTTTGTTTACAATGCTTTGAAAAATTACATTATTTGAAATGTTACAATGCTAAGTATATATATTTAGATGGTGCGACCCAGCCATCATTCATACATATTATTTGCATATTTTTAAAAAGCACCTTGTTTCCATAAGCTAGCTCCATTATTATGGGATCTTGGACTTGTATTATCTACAGGTTGGGAAAGATTGACATTCCCAGGATAAGTTTGCAACTGAAAACTTATATAACCTAATAAAAAATTTCCTGTAACTAAATATGAATTTAAGAGCACCAGATTTATTTTGTTTCTATGTCATAAAACTAGTAACAAAATCAGTAGCATAGAATCAACAGCATTTTTCAAGCTAACTAAAAAAAATGAACTGTAAATTGAAAAGCCACCTTGCAATGGTTCATTGCAAAATTATGTTTGTGCTGTCTACAGTTATTTATTTCTCGGTTGGATGTATAGCCTGCCTTTCCTCCAGAAACCGTAACCCTGCGAGGTAGATCAGACTTAGAGAATGACTCGCCTAAAATACACAGTTAGCTTCTATAGCCACGCATAGAGTTGCAAACTAGATTTCCCTGATAACAATCCAGTGCTGTACCACAATGATTCCCTGTGACTATTCAAATCTACTGATAAATCATGGGCTGTACTAAGAACTTTAATGTTTGTTTCCCAATAGTGAATATATAAGCTTCTGTATTTTTAAATGAGGTTCAAAATATTATAGGTATGCATATATAAACGGTAATTCAGAGTATTTATTTTCTTTATCATATAAACATAAACTTCAAAGACTAAACACTAGCATTAAACCATTGAAAAGCAAAAATTCAGGTGTATGTACTCACACAACAGTCATAACAAGGTATGGTGCAGTTAAAAGTATCAGCCCTCTGTAGCTAATTAGATACAAACTACCTTCATTATCAATATGGATGCTCTGCTTAAAATATTAATATTCCTAATCATAGCATGTCTTCTGCTTACCCAAATGTTGAGATGCAGGATGCTTTCTCTATACTCCAACAACTTAAAACTTTATGGGCTCTTCCCTCTATAGCAGCAGCCCCCAATCTTTTGGGCACTAGAGACAGGTTCTGTGGAGAGAGGTTATTCCAGGGACCGGAGGGGGCATAGTTTCGTGTGTTGCCTGTATCTTGAGAATGGGGCTTCACTTGACTGTGTGACCCGGTTTCTGGCATGCTGTAGACTGGTATTGGGGACCCCTGCTCTATAGCACATGTGTAGAAAAGTTCTACACTGTAGCTGCTCTCTTTCTCTTCAGATAAGACTATCATTTAAGCCTTTCTATTTATAATTTCACTGTCAGGCCAAAATAACCTTGGAAGCATGTGTACAGATCTTTATCACTGTTTTAGCTTGTTTCCAATAAGGGCATTCTGGTCTTTATTCTGTAATTGTATTATATAGCTGTGTAGGTTTTTCTCCTCTTTCATTAAAGATCCCTTTGAAGGGCCCCACTTGACAAAAAGCATCTCAATAAATAAATCAACTGCTGGTAATCCTGACATATCCACTTCAGCTAATTCAAGAACCTACACTAAGCAGCTTTACCATTTTTAAAATAACCTAATTCAGTAATGGACTAATCTGCTCTACACAATGGAAGTCTGTGTTCATATCAGTTTAATTGCAGTGTTAGATATCTCAAGAATAGCAAACACTACCCAATAGAGATACTGTTGTTTCAGTGGTACCCCCTCAGTTTCTACAATTCTAATTCCACTTTATTGGCTTTTAAGTGGGCTTTGAAAACCTTTTTAGCTGCTTTTAACTAATATCCTAGGCTGAACATTCTACATTTTAACTGCTATTATACAAGATTTCTAAATTGTTTCAACCGTACTGTTAATGTATAAACACCTCCTTCCAAATCAGAGAAATGTGCAGTTGCAATGCATTGCTACTACAATTGATTTTTCTTAAAATGAAAAGATACTAGAATACAATGAATAAGTGGCAGAATGAATAAAGGTGCAGCAAGAAGCAAAGACACCTGGGCTGTCTAAAAGATTAACATGTCTGGAGTGACTTTGCAAAGATTAGTTTAAATCCTAGCATAGAATAGCAGATTTCATCCATTTGTACACAAAAGGCGTTGACTTTAAGGCAAATATCACTTTTTGCAATGGAGATGAACTGGTATTCAGACAGCATGAATAGTAATAATCACAATAATAATGAAGTATTGCACTCTAACACCAATTCCACTTGGGTCTTCCAGCATGAATATACCCTGTTGGATCTTGTTCCCTACTTTTGGGTAAAGAAAAAAGGACATGGTTGTCAGAAAGTGTAGTGACTTTAAGCTAGGAGTAATAAGGGACACGTTAGTAGCGCAGGCACTCTCTGGCTCTACTGCGGCTTGAGCGCTTCTGCTGGACGGGGGAGAGGTGTTCTTTGAAGAACCGGGAGAGAAGTTGGAGTGCGACCGGCTTCACCGGCTGCTAGGTACTGACAACTCGATTGGTATTGACAAGGACGTTAAGCTAGCTAATTAAAGGAATAAACTATATTTTTGAAGCACAAGCCCGTATTTTACTCGTGTACAGAAACACTCACCTTTACCTGTCTTCCTATCTACACCCCCGTACACTGTTTAGTTTGTTTTCCCTAAACGCGCGACGGCAACCCCAAGGTTCATTTTGTCCTCCCCAGTCCCCTAGTCATATCAGGAAGTCAAGAACTTTATTTTTTAAAAAACTACTTTTTATAAATTAGGAAACGATCTACTTTTGCTATCTCTCTAGGTTTCATTTTGGTGATAAAAGATTAAGAGAGAGAATGATACATGGTCTGAAAACCCTGAGAGCTTCATTCTGTTTCTGTGTTTGTAAGGCAGTTTTAAACAGGTATCTGTGATTTACGACCAGGTGCTTATCAGTCATTTGAAGTTATGACACGCCTCCACAGAGCTACTTATAGATTCAAACTAGTTTCTATGAACACCCTCCCCATGCAATTACAGGAGTGCACTTTGGATGCTTGGTAACTTTACAGCTGTTTGCAAAATTTTGTGGTCACAGGAATGTGATTTATGATTATTTTTTTTTGCCAGAAACTGGAGTTTCCATTTTCCGGCAAAAAAAAATACCCATTGTAAACAATGGATTTGCTTAATGACCACCACAATAAAGGTTGTAAAATTGGATGTGGTCACATAGTGACCCGTTTAACAACCAGAACAACTTACAACTATAATTCTTGGCTCAATTTACATCTGTAAATCAAAGACTACTTGTATCAAATCATACTATTAGTACATTTCAGGTCAGTATTTTACTGGCCAAATTCCACCCCTGCAACTGTACAGAAGCTAGGAAAAGACTGAGTTAAATTATACTAAAGGTACATCCTAATTTCCAGTGTTCAATTATAAATCAGCACCTAGCAGACCTTGGATAAGCAGTTAGACTGGTGATATTTTTATGGGAAACTTCTTGGAAACTGACTAGGATAGAAAACCAAAAAGCATTCTGGAAAAAAGGCAATGGCAACATGTTGATGCTAAGAAAACTGTTTGGAGATGTCCATGAATTCCTGAGAGGTTGAGTTGAACCCAAGAGGACTTTACTGTTACCAGCAGTTAATTAGTATCTAAATTAACAGCCTACGCAAATGTCTAATCCAGCGTTGTTTTATTCTTCAATAATATAAATCAGTTTATCTGTTGTCTGAAAATATTCTGCAAAGTCTCTAATACAAACTTATAAATATTTCATTTTTACCCTCAGAGCCTGAAAGGAACACAGAGGCAGAAAAACAAAAGGATGAATTAAATGAAGTGTCATGCCAACCGTGACACCAGATTGTGAGAGCCAATTCGCAAAAAAGCTGCCATAATTAACTTGGTCAGACATAAATCTGTGAAAAAGGTATTTGCCCCTGACTCTAATCCCCAGACATGTTAGGGGTACACTTCAGAATGAAGCACCACTTTTATTTTCCAAGAATTATGATAGCATTGGGGAGCAATCATGTTTCAAAGCAAACAGCAAGCTTCCAGCACAGAAATTGGCAAACTGCTCTGAAGTATGCCAGAAGTATTTCCTCTTTCTATTTTTGATCTAGAACAGGGGTGTCAAACTCAATTTCATTGAGGGCCGCAGCAGGGTTATGTTTGACCTCAGGGGAGCCAGGGTGATCGGCGTGGATGGAGTGGGCGTGGATGGGGTAGGCGTGGCCAGCTCGACATCACTCATCAAGGCTCCGTTTTTGGCTGCAATGGCCTTCTGCAGCCCTCTGCCAGCGAAAATGCACAGCCCTCCTGGGCTCCATTTTTGCTGGCAGAGGCACCATGGGCTGATCCTTTGCTGTTTCCAGGACGGCCCTGCGGGCCAGATCTAAGCACCCTGTGGGCTGGATCCAGCCCACGGTCCTTGAGTTTGACACTTAGAAGAATCCTTTTAAAAAGTACAAATTGATGGACCTCAAGAAAGATAACCACAAGCACTTAACACCCATGGACAGCCGAAGCAACGTTCTGAAGTATGACAATCAACAAAATTGCTTTTAAAAGTATTCTAGGGTGTGTACTCATAAAAAAATAAGACAATTTTCTAATTTGTTGTTTCATGCCAAAATGTGGTTTGCTGCATGCTGCATGCATAATGTCATTGTGTGTCTGCTTCTTTTAGAAGTGCCATACGTGATCAATTCCATTGTGGATAGCAAGATAGGTCTGCATTTCATTGTACAGTATGTTAAACACATGGCTTAATATGGCTTTATATTAACCATAATATGGCTTAATGTTAAATAAGGACCAGAGTTGGCTATCACTTGGACTAAAGGAAATTGTTGATAGAAAGTGAAACTTGAGTTGTGTGTTTAAATAAAAAAAACCTTTAGTCATACAAATTGCTGGGTGATAATGAAAACATCACAGGATTCAGGATAAGGTACAAATGTTGACAAAAAAAATAAAGGTTATCAGGAACAGTCAAGAGGTTCGTGTACTTCCCTCACTACTCCTTTAGAAGATTCACTAAAATATAAATTATAGGACATATTTAAAAATAGTTCAGGACTCCAAGCATGCCAATTGCACAAACTCCCATACAGAATTACATTATGGAATGTATGTATGAATCTAGTCTCACCAATATAAAGGCAAAGTTTCCTCTGTCCAGTTGTGTTTGACTCTAGGCGTTCATCACTTTTTCTTCACCAAGGGAGCCAGCGTTGTCTGAAGACTTTTCTGTGGTCATATGGCCAGTAAGACCTTACTTCGAGGGACACACAATGCTGTCACCTTCCCACCAAAGTGGTACCACTTTTATCTACCCTTATTTGCATGCTTTCAAACTGCTAGGTGTGCAGGAGCTGGGGCAAGTTATGGGAGCCTCCCCCCCACCCCTACAATCGTGCAACACTTGGGACTTGAACCCTATCAGCTTTTTAGCTGACAAGTTCAGCGTCTTTAGCCATCAAGTCACTGTGCCCTTCTCACCATTATAGTGAACAGCAATTCTTTTCCACTTTAATCAAATGGAAGCTATGCAAACCTTCATATTTAGATAAATGGCTGAATGTCATTTTTATCTGATTTATACAGCTACTAATTTCACACAAGTAACTCTGGAGGCCTTACCAAAAACCCACTACATGTCATACTATCTCATGTTAGGCTCATTTTACAACGTGTCTTTTTTTTCTTGCTAGTATTTGCCCTTAAGTGCTGGGCCTGCTTATTTTTGGACCAATCATGGATAGATTCATTGGTTATGACCAGGAACTGACCAACCAGTATGTTGTCAAGCCTCACATCATGGGTTGAGTTATTGGCCCAGAGTCACCAGCTGGTTTTATGCCTAAAGTGAGGCTAGAACTTACAGTCTCTGCCAGCTGTCTTAACCACGAATCAAACCAGCTCTCTTTAAGAAAGCAGAATCTACGCAGCTTTAAATTGATCGGTTTAGGTTGAGATATAGGTAATTGAATTCTCCTTTATTTTAATGGCCAAGGAAGCTCTGAAGTAATTTGCACAAGTTCAACTGAAAATACCAAAAATTTTGGGAATAAAAAGTGTCAGCTTTACCCAAAACGCTGCCACTTGCAGAGCCACAAAGAATGTTACCCCCAAAGAATAGAAGAAAACATGTTCTGTGAAGTTTGTGAAGAGGATCTAACTCTGGAATTTTCCAGTTTAGGACAACTTCATTTTTTAAAAAATCTGTATAATCATTTCAAGCTTTTATTATATAAAATTAATAGTTTAAAACAGCAGTAATCCTTCACTCCCATCTCATGCATTCATTTACACTCCTAACTACAAATACCATTCTTAACATTCCACTGGAGTGTTATCCTGGATAAAACAGAGCATGGGGGAAACCTCCTGGAGAGGACTAGCTAAAGGAGGGGTATCAAACTCGCGGCCTGCGGGCTAAATGCATCACGCACTGGCCATGCCCACCCCCATTTTAGTGAAGGGGGGAAAGTTGCGATACGTCATGTGACGATGTGTCATCATGAATTTGACACCCCTGAGCTAAAGGATCTTTTTGAAGCACCTTGTCAAAGCTCATCCAATCAAGCAGAATAATCAAAAACCTTAAAAACCGGTAAATTGGTGATTCACGCAAGGAAACCCGGTTATGCTGTTCTGAAATATGAGTACTTGACCTTTATTTCTCATTAACAATTTGTTAAATTGCAGTAATGGCAAAGCATATTTCAATATGTCAGAATGAAAGAGCAGAAGGGTCAGGCACTGGTTGTTTGCATGACAATGAATTTTCCTCTTCCATTCCGATTGTCACAATTGTCTATGTTTATGAAAATAAACTTCTCACATAAAACAGATTAATAAGACACAAAATGGCACCTGCTTACAAACCTGATGCTAGTAAATTAAACCCAGAAAGCTTTGGGTAAGTTTGTTTCCACTCCCAAGAATAAATAGAGGAAAAACAAAAAATAGTTAAAGAACTTTGCAAAGACATACATAGTTGTCATTATCTGAGAGCACAGGAGTATGTAGCAGTGTGATGTAACATGGCATCAATACAGTATTCTAGATACTAGGAACAATGGGCATTATGCAAGCGACCTTTCAGTTCTGCAGTCGGGCCTTCCTTTGATCTTCTCTCAAACTCCATGTGTACAAGCCAAACCAGTTCAAAAGGAAACCTGAGGACTTTACAGTGATAGAAAAGGGAGAAAGAACCTGTACAACTAGCAGATGCCCTTCTGCCAGCAGAATGACCCATTTGATGCAATTCATGAATAGAAGGGACTTTATTCTCTTATTTTCCAAGCTAAACATGTTGCAGCAAATACTAACTGTAATTAGAGCCAGAAACTGATTTGATAATAATAATTAGGCCTCGTGCTCAGAAATTCTTAACATTGGTACTATATAATAGTTCACCCCAGGTGTCTCAGAAAAGGAAACAAAGGGAATCTGAACACATTAGCCTTAAAGCAAATTAATACTAAGAAGATAATTCAAAGCAACAAACATTGTTGGAGAGGGGCATATCCCGTGGAATTCAGAATGCCAATTATAACACTTAAACACTTTCTTATTGGAAACGTAGCCTTTAACCTGCTACTCTCAAAAAGCCAGAACTTCAACTAAAAGTGTTCTGATTCAGAGGTGAATGGTACCACCTGCTAACAATTTTCCTGCCCTAAATAGACCTTGCAACTCTGCCAGATTTGTAGAATCATTTGCCAACTGATTTAGAATTTTTACTATGAGGTTTGTAGCCTGTTAATACCTAATAAACTGAATTTTGCTATAGAGCAATCCATTTTCTCATTTCCTTTACACTGGTTCTGCTGCTTTGATTCTTAAACCTAACCATTGTTTATTTATTTAAAAAAATATTAATAGATTTATTTATTCTGGGAGTTGAAGTCCACAAGTCATAAAGGGGCCATCATTCCCCACCTCTGACATACAGGGTAAATCTTAGGCCAAGCACTTTTACTTTCCATCCCTGGTAGCAGCACAGGTCTGCAAGCTGCAGATCTTGGTAAAATAAAGATACCTGATCTTGGCCTCATCTCAGTTTCTTTTTTCCAATCAAACTTTCTGTTCACAAATGAGTTGCAAATATATTAAGCCTTAAACATGAGTCTGAATTGAATACTTTTAACTCCTGTTATTAAAAGGCATAATAAGTATAATCACCTAAAGGAGAGTTTATTCAGTAAAACAGAAAAGAACTAAAATTAAAATCATCTCAAAATATTGGTCTCTTTCCCTGTTAAGGAAATACCTAAAAATGTAACAACATTCTTTCACAATAAGCTACAGTTGTGTGTTTGCAAGATTTATTTTTTAAAATGCTTTTTCACTTTGTCTTCCCCAAATTATTAAAAAAATACAAACAGATCTGCTTCCAAAATACACACACAAAACATGCTCTTGCTTTAACATATTACAAAACTTTCAAAGTTTCATGCTATGAGGTAATTGAGTTAAAATATGTCAGAACATTAGCTAAACAGCTAACTTCTTCTAATTCTTCCTATCCCAAGGGGCAGCCATTTTGCTCAAACAAAAAAATTCCAAAACTCAGTGCTGATGGTACTGACTGCCAACTCATAGCTTAAAAAAAAGTCTGCCAAAAAAGCTGTGAAAAATTTGATCCTAAGCTGGACAAACTCACACCCTTTGTAGACTGCCGTGCAAGTAGAATGCTCAGCAAAGTACTAACTGGGAGTTATTTGAAATAAATCTCAAGAAAGGTGAGGATCGTCTGGTAGATTAGTAACAGGAACTCCTGACCAGCAGTTCAAAAGCCAGATTCCTCCAATGAAGTCAAGAGGAATTCCATCTAACTTTTAGCACAGGGGTGTCAAAATCGCAGTGTCACATTGTCATCATGTGACGTATCACGACTTTTTTCCCCTTCGCTAAACCGGGGGTGGGGGTGGCCAGCACGTGACACGTTCAGCCTGTGGGCCACAAGTTTGACACCCCTGTGTTCTAGCACATTTATCAAATCAAAGGTAACATGCACAAATGCCAAAGAAAATATTACATTCAGTAGGAGTTCCACAGTGCAAAAGTATTACCATGGATGCATGCATGTTTGCTTTATTTTATTTATTTAAAATATTTACATAGCCATCCATCTTATGTATCATAATCCCGGGTAGCTATAATAATAATAATAAAACAATAACAAGTGTAATTCCTGGGCTCTAGCCACATAACACCCCAAAGCTTGTGGGAAGAGCTAAGATTTCAGGACTTCTCAGAAGGTCGGGGGAGGGGGGGTATGGGCCTGTCAGAGCTTTGCGGGGGGAGGGTTCAAAGGGAGGGGATGCTATGGAAAAGGCATACTGACTAGGTCCCAATAGGCAACATTAAAAAAAAAAGGAGCCTGGAGCATGTCTATACTTGGAAAGACAGTCCCACAACTGTCCCAGACCATTTGAGGCTTTAAAGATGATAACTAGCTCCTTGAAGAACATCGGAAAAGAAGTGGAAGACAGTGTAGCTCCCATTGCAGCAGTAAAAACATAAGACAAACCATAGCAAAACCACAAGGGCCTCTGCACTCTGGATGGTTTCCAAGGGCAGCCACCCCAAAATAAAAGATTTCAGTAATACAAATTGAAAATGATGAGGGTGTGAGCAGTTGTGACAAAATCGAGGAATGGGTGCAACTGGAGCACAAGGTAAATCTATGCAAAGTCCCTCCAGCTACAGCTGCCACCTGCTCCTTGACAATGAATCTTATTTAAAATAAATATATAAGGATTCTTCAAGTCATTTGGAGAAATCAGTGTTGAATTGGCTCCCTCAAAATGAAGTTTAAAAATATTCCATCAAATTCAGATCAATGGGGCATGTCAATTCTATACTAATACTGAGCTTAAATTGGGCGTTGGTTCTTACCTGATACGCCCCTTCTCGGCGAGCCGCGAGGAGCATCCAGAGACTGGGATGTGCTTCTGAGTCCTCTTCTTGCAGGCTGAGCTTTAGATGAGGAACGCTCCGCCCCTCACGTGGTATCGCGCAGCGTCTCCCCAGTTTTTGCGATAACGAAGAGAGGTTATTAATTCTATCTAATCTACTATTGGCTCCTTGGCTGAAGCAAGATTCCCCACCAGACGGAGAAATTAGGGTGGGGCTGGATGCTCCTCGCGGCTCGCCGAGAAGGGGCGTATCAGGTAAGAACCAACGCCCATTCTCCTCGAGCCGCTCGGAGCATCCAGAGACTGGGACATACCAAAGCTGGGCTGTCCTACGGGTGGGACTCCGTCTGGCCCGAAGGCCCCTCCGGATCACTGATGACCCTCTGTAAGACCCGTCGGCCAAAAGAGGCCTCCGCTGAGGCGTACGTATCTATTTTATAATGTCTGATAAACGGGGACGGAGAGGTCCAGGTGGCTGCCCGACAAATGTCAGCGATGGGGGCTTGCGTGGCCCAGGCCGCCGAGGTGGCTGCACTTCTGGTGGAATGGGCGGTTATTCCACCCGGAGCGGGCAGAGAATGGGAAAGGTAGCACCTCGCAATAGTAGCCCTGATCCAGCGACTGATGGTGGAAGGAGAAACCTTAAGCCCCAGTGACCTGGGTTGAAAGGATAGGAAGAGGGATTCCGACCTTCGCATGGATTGAGTGCGCTTAATATATATACGCAAGGCCCTTCTAACATCTAGGGTGTGCCAGAGGACCTCCCTGCCCCTGGAGGGCCTAGGGCAAAATTTGGTAGAACCAGTTCCTGTGACCTATGGAAGGGAGAGTTAACTTTGGGTAGGAATGTGGGGTCAGGACGAAGGACCACCCGATCAGCGTGGAATACACATAGATCGCTCCTAACTGACAAGGCTGCTATTTCCGAAACTCGACGAGCAGAAGTAATAGCTACTAGAAAAACTACCTTAAAGGTGAGAAACTGAAGGGATGAATCCCTCAAGGGTTCGAACGGGGAACGTGTGAGAGAAACGAGGACCTTGTTGAGGTCCCATGTGGGGAACCTGTGAACAGTGGGAGGGCACAGGTTGGTGGCACCCTAAGGAAAGATCTAATTCGGGGGTGATGAGAAAGGGAGCCGTAGTTATCACAGGAGACCACGGTTGAGAGGGCAGAAACTTGTCGTCTCAGGGTGTTAGGTGCGAGCCCCTTACGAAGGCCTTCCTGAAGAAAATCTAGGATCTGAGCCACAGAGGGAGAGAGGGGATCAACCTGAGACCCGCTACACCACTTGCAGAACCCCTTCCAAGTGGCATCGTAAATTGTCGTGTAGTGGAAGGTCGCCTAGCGGCCAAAATAGTGTCGATGACTTGACTCGAGAGATTCTCACTAGTCAGACGGATCCGCTCAACCTCCAGACGGCTAACTGGAGCCATTGAGGCTCCGGATGCAGAAGGGCCCCTGAGAGAGGGAGACCCTGTCCGGGGATCCTCCATGGGGCGCTACCGATAAATTGCGGAGATCCGCAAACCACGGTCGCCTGGGCCAATAGGGGAGCCACCAGGAGAAGGTCTGCCCTCTCCTGAAGAAGTTTCTGTATTACTCTGGGAACTAACGGGAGCGGAGGGAAGGCATATAGGAGCCCTGGGGGCCATGGGCAGCGCAGAGCATTGTGATTCTCCGACCGGTGAGATGGATACCGGGAGAAGAACCGTGGAAGCTGAGTGTTGGACGGGGAGGCGAAGAGATCCACCACCGGAAGGCCGAATATTCTGGACGCTTCCTCGAATAGGGATGGATGGAGACGCCATTCTGCCTGGTCCACCGTGGCCCTGCTCAGCCAGTCCGCCTGAGTATTGTCTACTCCGGAGATGTGTTCGGCTTTTAGTGATAGGAGGTTGGATTCTGCCCAGCGGCAAAGGCGCTCGGCTTCCCTCATTAGCTGGATGGACTGGGTGCCGCCTTGCCTGTTGATATGGGCCTTGGCCGTGACGTTGTCCGTGAGAACGAGGACGTGATGTTTGCGGATCTGAGGAAAACTGCGCAGGGCCAGATGGACAGCGTGAAGCTCTAGCCAATTGATGCTGCACCTTTGCTCGGACGGCGACCATCTGCCCTGAGCCGAGAGCGAGTCGAGATGAGCGCCCCAACCGGACAGGCTTGCGTCCGTAGTGACGGTGAGTCGTTGAGGTTCCGCGAAGAGGTGGCCTCTGTTGATGGCGGGATTGGTCCACCATAGAAGAGACGTGAGGACCCTTGGAGGGACCCTGACTCTGGCCTTCGAGTTGCTTCTTCCGGATCGTTGGAATGGGAGCAGGAACCACTGGAGGGATCTGCTGTGTAGACGGGCCCAGGGAATAATAGAGATGCATGACACCATTTTGCCCAACAATTTAGAGAGGTCCAGTAAGGCCACCCTCCTTGAACGCCTGATCTGTTTGACCAGGGCCTGAATGCTAAGGAACCTCTCCTGGGAGAGGAAAACTCTTTGAGAAACCGAATCAATTATGGCGCCCAAGTGGTTGATTCGGGTGGAAGGGGTAAGTTGGCTCTTTTGCCAATTGACTAGAAACCCGTGTGCCTGTAAGGTGGAGAGGGTGACCCTGGTATCCCTGACTGCCTGGGATTTGGACGGGGATAGAATAAGGATATCGTCCAAGTAGCAGTGGAGGCGGACAGGAACGCTCCTGAGATGAGCCGCCAGAGCCGCCAGGACCTTGGTGAAGGTCCGGGGGCGAGGCCAGTCCAAAGGGAAGGGCCACGTATTGATAATGAAGGCTATTGTGACAGAACCTGAGGAATTTGAAATGGGAAGGCCTGATTGGAATATGGAGGTATGCCTCCGAAAGATCTATGGAGGATAACCAGTCTCCCGCCTGGTGCCTAAAAGAATTGATTGCAAAGTGTGCATTTTGAATCTACGCTGGATAAGGTGACGGTTGAGCCGTTTCAAGTCCAGGATGGCTCTCCAACCCCCAGAGTGTTTGGGCACCACAAAGAGATGGGAGTAAAACCCCTTTCCTCTCTGATCCGGAGGGACAGGATGAATGGCCTGGATGTCAAGAAGATGATGGATGGCTGCATCCATTAGTGCACGTTTGGAGGGATCCCTTGAGGAGGGGGGGGAAGAAACAATCAGGGGAGCGGACCTGAACTCCAGGGCGAGGCCAAACCTGATTGTGTCCCTAACCCATGCATCGGATGTGGATATGTCCCATTGGGCGGCGAAGTGGCTGAGGCGGCCGCCAACGGGGGAGGAAGAGGCTCTACCTTCTGCGGTAGGGCCTTCCTCCCGATCCCGAAAGGGTCTCTTGTAGCCGCCACCGCGTCTGGATCTGTCGCCCGGGTCCGTGCGGTCCTGGGATCGGAAGGAAGGGGGTCTGGGGTATCTGGGCGGGAAGGGGGTTGGTAGAAGGGCGTGGAAAGCTCCTCCGAAAGGGCTGAGAGCCCCTGGCCTCCGATCTTCGAAAAGGGAGGGCAAATACTTTCTCTTACTGGCCCTCGACCAGCAGTGGTTCCAAAGCTGGGCCAAACAGTTTATCTCCCGTAATGGGAGCAGTGGCCAGCTTGACCTTATTCTTTACGTCCGCCTGCCAGTGTTTGAGCCATAGCATGCGTCTAGCCGTGACATGCGACGTGATGGCCCTGGAAGAAAATTTTACCGACTGGTAAGTGGCGTCAGCCGAGAACTCGGCTGCAGCCACTAACTTCGCTATATCCTGGTGAGCTCTGAGATTGGAAGCAGGGATGTGGTCCTTGAGCTGACGTAGCCAGCGGATAGAGGACCTCGTGAAAAATGAGGCGGCCGTAGCTGACTTAATGGCCCAGGCGTCAGATAGGTGAGCCCTGCGTAGCGCCTGCTCCGCCCGCCTGTCCTCAGGTTTCAAGGCCTCTAGGGCCTCACTAGGGGTAGAGGAGGAGGCTAGACCCACAATGGGGTCATCGACCTCCGGGATATTCAGGAGGTTAGACAGAGCCGAATCGAGATTAAAGAATCTCTTGTCTTGGCTAGAGGGAGTGGGAGGGGTCCCTGAGGAGGTAAGTTGCTTCGCTACCAGATCTACGAAGATGGGAGGGGATGGGATGACCTCAGCTTCCACCACTGGTTGGGTGAAAATGGAGTCCTCCGGGCCCTCTGGGACAGGGGGGGTTTCTGCAGCGGACTGGGAAAGAAGGCCAGAGACATTCTTGGCCTTAAGGAGGAGGGACTTGAACATATGCGGTTTGAACAGCCCCCAAAGGAGGGTTGGTCGGGAGAAGGGTCCTCGTCCTCCGACATCTCCCCTCCATGATGTCAGCCTCTAAGAGGGGTTCACTGTAGCGGGAGGATCCCATCCGGGAATCCTCTTCCTCTTCCCTGAAATCCCCAAAGTCCCCTTCCTCCTCCACCTGGGCCCCAATCGGAGGAGGGCTGTCCCTCTGAGAGAGTACCTGATCAACTGGGGGGACCGGTTGTGGAAGGGATCTGATTGATATCGAGTCGTGCTCGGAGGCTCGCGGAGAGAAGCCTGATCTTGTCATGTGTTGTAGTCCCTCTGCTATGCCCTGGCGGATGGCTGATTCCATCCAAGCCCTGATGTGAGGTGGAACCTCGGAGGTAGAGGGTTCATCGTGGCGCAGACCAGCGGCTGTGGGTGTAAAGGTGGCTTCGGGGTCCGTCTGGTCGGAGGTCCGGGGTCGGAAGACCCTGAAGCGAACTGCGCCTAGGTAGGGAAGAGGGGTCTGAGGGGAGAGATTGAGCAGAGGTAGAAGGGTTTGGAGGAGGAGGTATTGACGGCTCCGAGCGGGACTCCCTTGAACGCCGGTCAAACTCTTTTTCCAACGCTTTGTGGCGCCTTAAGGCGTCACGTTGGGCGGCCTTGGAAGGTTCCTTGTCCTGTCTAGAGCCCTTAGGTTCCTTGTCCTGCCTGCGCAAGTAGTGGGACTTTGCCTTAGCCTTCAAAGAAGGACGTTTAGAGGGATTGTCGTCTGCCATGTTAGATACAATTACTAGCAAAGGCGGTTGACTCGCCCAGATCAGGCCTGGATGAGGCCGGGTGAAGGTGAAGCTGGCCCTCTCCCCTTTTGGAATTTGTTGTGTACAGAGATAACAGTAAGGTATCTAAGAAATATAGTATGTACAGAAAAATAGATACTCTAATTATAATTCTTCCTTATCCTTTTGATTGATTTTTATCTTTATTATGCTTTTGTACCAAATGTATATACAGGTTATCCGTATATATTTATATATCTACGAAAAAATATTATTGTACAAGACAAAAATTATTATTATTATAATTATTTTTTTTTTTTTTTTTTAATATATTCCTTTTGTATATGTATTAAGTATATATATATATAGATAGATTTTTTTTTTTTTTTTTTTTTTAAACAGTAACCGTAACAGTGAGAACTTCGTATATCTCAGTACAGGCCAATTAGTCAAATAAACACCTGAGGCCTATGGTAGAAGAAGAGCCTCTGGCAGCAGGCCTCCAGACAAGAAAAATAAAACCGGAGGGGGGGGGCTGCAACTTCGCCCCGAAAAACGGGCTGCGGGAGGCCAACAAGTAATACAAGGGCCAGCCAGGTGGAAGAAATGGGCAGCTAAGCTTTGACCCAAGGCCTGGGGCTCCAATTCGCCGCAGCTAAAGAAATTCAAAATGGCGCCCGACCACGATGCAGAGCCAAAATGGCGGCCGCAAGCTGAACCGTCGGGACGCCTTCGGGACGGAAGGGAGGGCTTTGCTGGTCAGCTCAGCGCCTAGGGCCCTAGGGGCGATGACCCTCCCGATCGGTGTTTAAGGTGGGGGGAATCCAGCAGTAAAGAAAACGCGTGCCACGAGGCAACGCGGAGGCAGCGAAGCGATCTGATAAGGGTGGGGGGTCGCGCTATCGCGCTGCGAGCCCGCAGCCTTGCCCCAAGGACGGGAAAATTTTCCCTTAAGTCCAGACCCTTTGCGCAGGAGGAGGAAGGAAAAGCAAACCTTATCAAGACGAGAGGGTTGTAATAGGAAAGAAATGTGCGATCAGCCAAGGAGCTCTCTGAAAACACAGCCTGACTCTTCGAGGCTGAGCAAAAGACTGGGGAGACGCTGCGCGATACCACGTGGGGGCGGAGCGTTTCCTCATCTAAAGCTCAGCCTGCAAGAAGAGGACTCAGAAGCACATCCCAGTCTCTGGATGCTCCGAGCGGCTCGAGGGAGAAACTACACTGCTCAAAAAAATAAAGGGAACACTTAAAAAACACAATGTAACTCCAAGTCAATCACACTTCTGTGAAATCAAACTGTCCACTTAGGTAGCAACACTGATTGACAATCAATTTCACATGCTGTTGTGCAAATGGAATAGACCACAGGTGGAAAGCATAGGCAGTTAGCAAGACATCCCCAATAAAGGAGTGGTTCTGCAGGTGGTGACCACAGACCACTTCTCAGTTCCTATGCTTTCTGGCTGATGGTTTGGTCATTTTTGAATGCTGGCGGTGCTTTCACTCTAGTGGTAGCATGAGACAGAGTCTACAACCCACACAAGTGGCTCAGGTAGTGTAGCTCATCCAGGATGGCACATCAACGTGAGCTGTGGCAAGAAGGTTTGCTGTGTCTGTCAGCGTAGTGTCCAGAGCATGGAGGCGCTACCAGGAGACAGGCCAGTACATCAGGAGACGTGGAGGAGGCCGTAAAAGGGCAACAACCCAGCATCAGGACCGCTACCTCCGCCTTTGTGCAAGGAGGGACAGGAGGAGCACTGCCAGAGCCCTGCAAAATGACCTCCAGCAGGCCACAAATGTGCATGTGGCTGCTCAAACAGTCAGAAACAGATTCCATGAAGGTAGTATGGGGGCCCGACGTCCACAGGTGGGGGCTATGCTTACAGCCCAACACCATGCAGGATGTTTGGCATTTGCCAGAGAACACCAAGATTGGCAAATTCGCCACTGGCGATGAAAGCAGGTTCACACTGAGCACATGTGACAGAGGTGACAGGGTCTGGAGACGCCGTGGAGAATGTTCTGCTGCCTGCAACATCCTCCAGCATGACCGGTTTGGCAGTGGGTCAGTCATGGTGTGGGGTGGCATTTCTTTAGGTGGCCGCACAGCCCTCCATGTCCTCGCCAGAGGTAGCCTGAGTGCCATTAGGTACCAAGATCAGATCTCCAGACCCCTTGCGAGACCATATGCTGGTGCGGTTGGCCCTGGGTTCCTCCTAATGCAAGACAATGCTAGACCTCATGTGGTTGGAGTGTGTCAGCAGTTCCTGCTAGACAAAGGCATTGATGCTATGGACTGGCCCGCCCGTTCCCCAGACCTGAATCCAGTTGAGCACATCTGGGACATCATGTCTTGCTCCATCCACCAATGCCACGTTGCACCAGACTGTCCAGGAGTTGGGGGATGCTTTAGTCCAGGTGTGGGAAGAGATCCTTCAGGAGACCATCCGTCACCTCATCAGGAGCATGCCCAGGTGTTGTAGGGAGGTCATATAGGCACGTGGAGGCCACACACACTACTGAGCCTCATTTTGACTTGTTTTAAGGACATTACATCAAAGTTGGATCAGCCTGTAGTGTTTTTTTTCCACTTTAATTTTGAGTGTAACTCCAAATCCAGACCTCCATGGGTTGCTAAATTTGATTTCCATTGATAATTTTTGTGTGATTTTGTTGTCAGCACATTCAACTACGTAATGAACAAATTATTTAATAAGAATATTTCATTCATTCAGATCTAGGATGTCTTATTTTTGTGTTCCCTTTATTTTTTTGAACAGTGTATTTTTTGCTATGAGGAAAAATATTTTTCTTCCACTGCTTTCTTCAGCAAATTACCCCTCTGGATTACTGCACTGCTTCAGGAAGACAATTAGTTCCATCTTTCCAAATTACTTAATATAGGTCATGTTGACTTTTTTTAAATAAAGGGAATGATTAAACTTCTGTATACACGAGTTAGAATGAAATCCAACTATTCAATCCCCTTGCCTCATTTACTTTTATTATGTATTTATTATTTAGATATCATTTATTAATATTTTATTATTGTTGTTATATGACAAGCTAATGTTCATTTACAGATGTAATGAATTGAACTGAACTGAATTGAATTGAAGCTTGTGGTCAGCAATGCTTGGTGCTGTCTAGACATCGATACATGTATTAGCTGTAGAGATGGTCTGGGGGAGGGCTGAGAAAAGTCTAGAGAAAAACCCAAACAAACTCCCTTTTCTTATTCTGTACTTTGCTTTGCTGATAAGGAGCCAGGCAAAGAAAATAGTTTTGTGTCTCGTGAAGGACGGAAAGCCCGCAAACCTCCAAGATGACTTGTCAAGATCAGGAAGGATTCCAGGGACAAGAATTTGAGCCGTGGAGCATCTGGTTGGTAGCTAGAGACCCCCTAATAGCTAAACCAGATTAGACAGCTTTAGTAGCCATTGAAGATAGAAGGGTTTCTTTCCATTTCTATCCAGAGTAAAGGTGACTGGTAAATCTAAGATGGGCTGAGCAACTAATTCCAATTAGGATTTATGAGAATTGGGTGAGACGAGGAGAAGTGTTAAAGTGTATAACCCTAGACAGAAGAATGCTGAAGGGAAGAAGTGACCATGCAGCTAGGTTCAACTAGGGTTGAACATGTCAGAAGCAGAGATGGTATTCAGCAGGTTCTGACCATTTCTGGAGAGCCAGTAGCAGAAAATTTGAGTAGTTTGGAGAACCGGCAAATACCACCTCTGACTGGAGATTTTACAGTATCCTTCCCCTGCCATGCCCACCAAGCCATGCCCACAGAACCGGTAGTAAAGAAATTTGAATCCCACCACTGGTAAGAAGGTAAAAGAAACCAAGATCAAAGTTTGCCTGCCCGGTTCAGTTGCCTATCACTTCTTCAGCTTAAGAACAGATAGTACAAAGCCAAGCATTAAATAAGCCATTTCCTTGGATCTAGAGAGGTAAATAGGAACACTGTAGAATCAGTCTGGAGGTGGGAAAATGCCTACTAAAGAATGCAAGCCAGTAACTGAAATCAGTGAAATGTGAAACTATTTGCACATTCTGATGAGCCTTGGCTTCCATCCAAACTGCTTTTTATTTCTGAGTAAAATAACAGAAAAAAAACCTGGGAGCCACATGATCAGACCTTAAACTTATCTCTGTAACTCTGGTAATGATTTACTTTAATCAACCAAATTTTCAGGGCATGGGACAAGAGTTTTATCTAGGCCTGCTTTATCACTTTTATGTACCACATATGGGACCCGCATTAGAAATCAAGGCCCTATTCCTTGTTCAAAAGTGACAATGGTCCTACACAGTGCTAAGTTTCCTCTTTCCATTTGACACTGCACACACACACAGTCCACAAACAGTTGTGAAATCTACACAACCCCCCACCCCAAGTAAAATAAATACATACTCTAATTCAACTCTCCACCATCCCAGACCAAAAGTAAAGTTTAATATTTGAGATCCTTCCAGTGGTAAACACCATATGCCAATATAAGCTCCTTCAGCCTACAGGTTATTCTACTTAACAAATAAAAAACAAAACCCGAATCAACCTTTTAACTGCTATTATTTATTTTCATTTGCTTGTACTGAACAGATAAATTAATAGGTGCAGTATATGTGTTTACACCCAGTATCTTTGTTGTTTTTGTTTTTTTCATAGCAGCTGGAAATATTAACTAAAGTTTAGGACACTTTGGGTTATTATGTGGCATTCGCATGATCTATCAGTTGCTACAGCTTCTACAATGATATTCAACACAGATAGTCCCCCTTAATTATCACAATTGGGATCGGCAATTCAGTCACTAAAAGCGCCACAGTTGCCAAGTGGAAAATCATCTGACTGTGATGGATTTATGACATCACTTCTTTTTCATTAAATAAAATGCCATAGTTATCAAGTGAAACATCATATAACGGAAATTTACCATTTTACTTCTGTCTTTTCTACTAACTCAGCTTGTTGCAAGCCAATTGCAAAGCACACAAACGGTGATAAAGTGATTGAGGAATGCTGCCACAGTCATATGTGTGCCACTTGAGAAGTATCCAAATGGTGATCACATAACCATGGGACACTGAAATGATCATAAATGTGAAGACTGCTAGCAAAGCTTTTATACCATCGTAACTTTGGTAGCTAATCAAGGCAATCAGTAAAGAGGACCACACCTGTGATAATTATACAGGCCATTTTTTAATTCAAAACATATTTTGAATAAGGAATAGCTATTTCTCATTCAAAATGTGCTGCCTTTGGTCATTTTGGAAATTTGGACTCGAATCATTTCCAGAATGATCAAAACAGCCTCTTTCAAATGCAAGACAGACATTTTAGACTTGAAAAAGATCAAATTCAAAATTATCTGAATCCGAAACATTTGCAGAGCTGTATTATATGATCTTACATACAACTGCTATAATACATGTTATCCCTACTAAAAGGCAGATTGGGGCAATAGAATGTGCTTATCCTCCCTTATGCTTTTCCCTATGATATTCTCTGCCAAGTCACACTTTAACTAAGCCACTTTTCATGTTCCCTCAAATCTACAATTCAATAACGGAGGCAAAATATAAATAAATAAATGTTAGAATAAAAAATTAGTAGAAAGATATTGCATTTAAGTACAGTAAATGAATTTTTAAAATAATTGCATAATTATTTTTTGTTTCTCTAAAATTAAAAAGGATAATTGCAATAAAAATTTGCCACAATCATTCCCTTATGTCCCAGGGATCTTAAAATTAAATATTCAGCCACACAGTTTAATTGCTGAATTCAAGTATTGGTTAGTATATACATTTTTCATTTATTTATCCTATTTATATTCATCACTTGCAAACAAAGAAAAAATTGTGGGTATTACACCATTACTTAGCTGTACATCTGTTCTCTGTTTATTATTTCCTGAACAGATAAATCTTCCTTTAAATTAATACTGTGTACAAGACCACTTAAAAACAAAGAATATTTAGAATGTTATTATTACTCGGTATCTCTGAAATGCAATTGTTCACATGCATCTGCAGATTTCCTAAAGAAGGAAGGGGCCTGTAAACAATAAAATTAGCTTTAATCTGAATTGTGAGGTGAAATCATTTAAAAAAACCCAATGGCATAGAAAAGATATTAAAAGGCAGAAAGATAAGAGAATAATCTCTTTGAAAAATTTTATATGATCAGTTTTCATCTTTAACTACCATACACGGCACTAGAAAATTCTCTTTTTGCATCTGTAAGTAGAAAAATAATTATAACTGATGCTTTACTTTTTTTTTAGTAAGAAAGCTCTCTGACTTCTGCCTTCAGCCAATGTGTTTGCACCCTGAAACAGAACCAGAATTCTCATGGGAAAGAAACAACTGGAAATATGTTCATGCAGGATTCCACATCATTACAGGTGGATCTCCTTTATTCTATCCTAAATCTGCCAATGGCCCCCTGCTCCCTAGATCAAACTGAAAGTCCACATTTGACTTGCCATTCCAAGTTGCCACTAATCAAAATTAAGGAACTAGATAGACCAGTGGTCTTCAAACTTGGCAACTTTAAGATTTGCGGACTTCAACTCCCAGAATTCCTGAGGCACCATGACTGGCTGAGGAATTCTGAGAGTTGAAAAGTCTGTAACTATTAAAAGTTGCCAAATTTAGAGACCACTGAGATAGACCATCTGAAATTATCTTACATCATTATACTGAAAATACAAGCAATAACAAAAAGGTCAACATTTTTACTGCTCAATTATTTCCATACTTAATTTGTAAAGAAAGCATTTTTTTTGTTTCTCCAAGATCTATGACACATTTCTTTCAAATTTCCCTCCAAAACAAAATCCAAGTTTATGTATTACAAAGGAAGATGTTAAGATGGGTCTAATATTTCCCTTAGCAATCATGTGGAATTTCCAGTCGGCATTATTGCTCTATGTGGGTAAAACACCACCCCAAAATGAACATTTTCCTATTCATTTTGGAAGATTCCCATGAAAAGAAGAATTTAGCACGAGTTAATTCTAAAAAGAATAGTTGTTTCAATAGTTTACTGAACTGACTACATGTCCAACACAGCAAAAGTTTATGAAAGCAAGACCTTAGTAAACTGATCTGTGTAACAGTTTTCCTTGATGCGTTAAGAATCTAAATTAAATAAAGCATTGACCAAATATTGGTAAATATTTTTTTTTGAATGCTTGTTCATTAAAACAGAATCGATTCTGTTATCTTCCCTGTGCTATGCATGTGATATTAAATAGCAGATGTAAATATTTCCATTGCAGAAGGTTTTGTGGCTGTTTAATTTAGTGTTCAAGTCTCTTGAGGATACCATGAACAGCCAAGTAAATAAACACATGGATCATAAAATAAATCAATCCTGAGTTTTCACTCAAAACACAAATAAGAGAGTGAAGTAAGAGAATGATCAGCAACAAGTTGGACGGTACATTGCTGGGGATCTAAAGGATCAGGTGGGGACATATCAGCCTGGGGAAGGTCTGCCTATGTGAGTTGCTAAGAGTCAGTATTGACTTGAGAGCACACAATCCATCAATCAAAAGCTCTTCAGAAACTAAATCTGACTCAGGAAAAGACACATATAATCAGGAGGAATCCAATATTGTGTTACAACAAAATTATTCATATCACTATACCTTCACTTCCTTGGCATCATGTTGCCTTCCTCAAAGGACTGCTTTTACAAGTCCACTAACTTTTTGAGACATTTTAGTGAGTTCCCGTAATGTTGCAGACAGTAAGAAGGGATTGCTTCCTTCATAGGGAACCAGTTTTGCCATTATAGGAAACTAGCTCAATACCCGCGCTTCGCTACGAAACTATGTGGTCGGCCTTAGTTTTTCGGGAGGAAAATAAGGAGGAAAAAAAATCTGCCTCTGCCTACCAGCATCCATCGGTATTCATCTGGCTAGCGTCCTGTCAGTGTGTGAGAGTTGAGGGCTGTTTGGAAACTGAAACAGTATTTGATGTGTGAGCAAGGAGACAGCAAGGAGCCTGGATGGCTTAGCTCATCTGTTCTATACTAAAGCTGCTTGCTACTGTGAAACTGAAACTGAAACTCCGCTCCTCTGCTTGTGTTTTGCACTTGGAACAGATTTCTTTTCAGGTGGGTAGGGGGAGTAGAACTCCTTAGCTTCAGAGCGTGTTAATAATAATATACGAAATACTAATGCTCTGATGGTCATTTCAAAAAATCCTTTCTTAGTGAGCACCTAGAAGCCAAGAGGAACATACATGCCAAATTTCACGTTTGTAGGCTTTATGGTTCTGGAGATTTTGTGATGATGCGTGAGTGGTATTTCACTTATATATATATATAATACCACTCTCACACACACACATATATATATATATAAAACATAAAATGCCATGATGAAACATTATTCAAGCTGCATTTATCCAGAAGCTTAATATATAATATGCTACTGTTCTGCTCTGTCTCCATTCTATGGCCGATGGTTTTTTGATGATGAACAGTAAATAAACCCAAATATCTGACAAGTAGCTGCTTCCAATTATCTAACTGTAATGTGATCATGAGTAAGAATGGCTCTTAATGCCTACCATATAAAACCAACTTAGATGCTTCGGATGGAAAACTCTGTGCACTGCATGCTCATGCCAACATGATGTTTACAGCAATTTATCTTACTGTAGCATTTCAATTTCAAAAACTAGGAGAAACAAAGAACAATATTACAATTTCAGTAAGTACTTTTGATTTCAAGACTCTTTAATCAAAATTCCTGTCTAACAACTTGGTTCACTTGCACATGGTTATTTTAACTGAATGCTGCTCCATAGTTCCTGTGTCTAACAAATATTCAGTCAACATTTACTGTCAAATACCCACCATACAATATGGAACAGCATGATCTTGTTTGACCCAAGTAGCAAAATGATTTGACTGTCTCTACCTGATAAGTAATTACAACTGCTCATATGAACACTTTCTACCTAACTGGGCAGTAAAATGAAGACCTCACATTAAAGTAACAGAAAATAATACTCTTATACAGCTGCAGAACAGCAGAACTTAGAATCCAAAACAATAGTGGTTTTCTTAGCAGGACAAAAAGACCAATAACAAAGGAAGTGGATCAAGGCCAATAGCGAAGACTATTCTAAGCAGCAGAAGCTCAGCAGGTTGCCATCTTTCTCATCACCTGTTTCCTGCTACTTCGAATTAACGATTCCAGAAACTGAACCCGGAATCAATGCAATTCATGAGGAATGGCTATAAAGAAAAGAAAAAAAAACACAGATGTATATTCTGAGACGTCCTCAGGCAAGATGTGAAATAATAAGCAGGGATTTAACTCAATGTCTTGCATGGATTATTCAGATGGTAATGACACATCAGTTGGCATTTGCATGGTTGGCAAAATTCTAAGACACTTTGAACTGAGAGAGGGAATATTTCCTAACAGGGAAAATGTATTAAATCTATATAGGCAGTCTCAATTTAAGGTCTGAATAAATAATATGGCTAATAAATGATTGTCCACAAACATCTCTAAATGCAGGGGGGAAGAGAGGAGACAAAATGAGTGGAAAGATCTGAATTGGAGATATTTGGTTGGAAATCTGGATTAACCTTTTATTATTTATTAAGGAGCAGTGGTTAGAATGCAGTATTGCAGGCTGACTCTGCCCACAGCCAGGAGTTTGATCCTGACCAGCTCAAGATTGACTTATCTTTCCATCCTTCCAAGATCGATAAAATGAGGATCCAGATTATTGGGGTAATATGTTGATTCTGTAAATCGCTTAGAGAGGGCTGGTGAAGTGGTAAATAAGTCTAAGCACTATTGCTATTATTAAGCCTATGAAAACCATGATAGTCAAACCTAACACTCATGTCTTATGGTTTAAATACACACACACACACACACACACAGAGAGAGAGAGAGAGAGAGAGAGAGAGAGACGGGGGAGAGGGAGGGAGGGAGAGAGATTGTTCCTCTTTCCTTTATATATATACATCATTTAGTCAATTAGGAATACAGTACACAACATATGTATTTATTTGTTTTTTTATTTATTTATTCAATTTCTCTGGTTGCCCATCTCAACCAATGACACTGGGCAGCTTATAATTCAGGATGACTTTGAAATAAAAACACATTGACAACTTTTATAACCAAAAAAGGCTCCCAGAGTTTAAAAAAGTCAGCATTCTGTAAAAACCTATGCTGATGGAAGATCTTGTCATTTATACTTTATAAGAATTTCCATTCATTATGGATACAAGAACCTTCTTTTAAATTAAATCTCTATATCAGACATTTTTAGCAAAACCTGCTTGAAAAATAATACCTTATTCTTGCGAAACATAGAAGCTACTATTACTCAGCTGAATTTAGTAAACTAAAGAGAACTCTTCCTTCTATAAATAGAAGCATGTCCTTTCATTTATACCGTAATTTTTTTGTTTTTGTAGATCTAGCATCCTGTTTTCTCTAAGTAAATGCAGCTATACAATTAGTATGCAAGCTTTGTGTAACAACTTCCACATATTCCTTACAATTTATACCCTCCAATTTTGCAAGTTATTTTATTTTGGGGGGAATTTGTTGTTGAACTGCTAATTCCTGTTTTATGGATATGGGCTGAACTCCTTTCTCTGTGCCTTGCCTTAGAAGAAAATGTACTTGTTCTCATTATTAAACTATCACAAGACCAAGAGAAAAGGCCGTGCTTCACACCACGTTCTGTAATACACTTCCGGTTAAATTTGCCCAACTATGTTCAGCTCCTTCTCAACCGTAGGAACTTGAAGAAGTATGGACTTAAATTGATGGCTGGGGAATTCTGGGTGTTGAAGCCCACCTATTTCAAGTCGCCAAGGTTGAATATCACTGCTTTAAAATAATGCAAATGTTCCTTTGAAAAATTCAGACAAATAATTTGCAATGTTTCTCTTTTCACACATTTTCTTTCTTGCGCGCGCGCACACACACACACACACACACTTTTTTAACTATTGGGAAATGAGGTGATTATAATCACCTTACACTTCCAATAAACTATTCTTCTAATTTTATATGGGAGGATAAGATAGTATCATTTCTAACTTTATCTACCCTGGTCATTATATAATCTTACACATTGTTTCAGGACCAGAAAGTTACTTTCACTAGGGCAGAAAATAAGCTATGCCTATAATAAAAAGAGAAACAAGCAGAGTTGTACAGAAAATGCACGTATTTGTGTGTATGCACATATACACAAAAACATAAAAATCCAAATGTAGGCACTAAGTAAAAAATGAAAAAATAGAAATAGAAATATTTATGTCAAATGGGCATTGGTAGAAGTTACCGTGAATGCCCTTTCTATCTATGCTGCGAGAGAGCCCAGGATAGGATGGGTTGACTCCTTCCTATGACGTCAATTAGCTGAGTCTGTACTAAGATATAAAAGCCAGCCCGCGGGAGAGACCCCAGCTTTGGCGAAGATACTTGACAGACTGAAAGGTGTATCTGAAAGCCCAAAATAAATACTGAAATATGTCTTACCCACTCCGGACGAATCAAGGGAGGGGCTGGGCTCTCTCACAGCATAGATAGAAAGGGAGTTCACGGTAACTTCTACCAACGCCCATTCTCCTCCATGCTGCATCGAGAGCCCAGGATGGGACATACCAAAGCTTGCATGTCCACGGGCGGGTCCTCGTCCAGCTCATCACACCGACTGTGGAATCACTCGTTGAAGCACCCGTCTGCCAAAGGCTGCAGTTGCCGAGGCAAAAGCATCCAGACAGTAGTATCCGATGAAAGGAGATGGAGATGGCCATACAACAGATCTCTTCCAAGGGTGCTTGGGTCGCCCAGGCAGCCGAAGTGGTCGCGTTTCTGGTAGAGTGCGCCGTCAGACCTCGGGGAACCAGAAGGGCCGCAGCTTTGTAGGCCTGCTCAATGCAAGACCTGACCCACCTGCTAATAGTAGAAGAGGCCTTGTGCCCCAAGTAAGAAGGGAAAAAGGAAACAAACATGGCTTCCGACTTCCTGAAGGAGGAAGTGCGCTTAATGTATATTCTAAGAGCCCTTCTTATGTCTAGCGTGTGCCACTGCCGCTCTAAGTCATGGTGCAGGAGAGGACAAAAGTCAGGAAAACAATGTCCTGGGACCTGTGAAATCAGGTGTTAACCTTAGGAATAAATGAGGGGTCCAGACGGAGAACAACCCTATCATCGTGAAATGAACAAAGGTCCTGTCTAATGGAAAGAGCAGCAAGCTTGGAAACCCTCCTGGCAGAAGTGATGGCAACAAGGAACACTACCTTCAGAGTCAGGAAACGGAGAGACACTGTTCTAAGGGGTTCAAAGGGGGACTTTGTAAGGGCATTAAGAACCAAATGAAGGTCCCAGGAAGGATACCTGTGAACCACCAGAGGGTGCAGGTTGGAAGCCCCTTTCAAAAACCTGACTGAAGTGTGATGGGATAAGGAAGGAAGCGAACCCCATGAAAGGACTGAGGAGAGGGCCGCAACCTGCCTGCGTAAGGTGTTGGGGGCCAAACCTTTCTCCAGCCCATGCTGAAGGAAGCTAAGAACTTCTGCCAACTGGGCTGAAGCAGGAGAAAGACCCTCCCTGAGGCACCATCGGGAAAAAGCCTTCCAGGTGGCATCATAGATGCGCCTTGTAGAAGGTTTGCAAGATGCTAGGATAGTGAGAATGACCCTTTCTGGAAGATCAGCCTCCTCTAGCCGCTGCCGCTCAAGTGCCACACGGTCAGCTTGAACCACTGGGGCTCTGGGTGGAGCAGGGCCCCCTAGTAAAGGGAGATTAGATGGGCTGGGATCCTCCATGGAGAAGCCACCGATAGGTTGACCAGGTCCGCAAACCAGGGCCTCCTTGGCCAATAGGGTGCCAGGAGGAGGAGCTCCGCACGTTCCTCCAACATCTTCTGAATTACTGCCGGAATGATGGGAAGTGGGGGAAAGGCGTAGAGGAGACCCTTGGGCCATCTGCACCAAAGAGCACTGGTCCCCTCCGCTCCCTGGCAAGGAAACCTGGTGAAGAATCTGGTGACTTGGGCGTTTTGAGGAGTGGAGAAGAGATCCACCTCCGGTGTTCTGAATCTGAGGGAAAGATCCCTGAATAGAGAGGGAGGAATGGACCATTCTGCCTGGTCAACTAGGCTCCTGCTGAGCCAGTCGGCCTGGGACTTGTCGACCCCAGAGATGTGGTCCGCCAGGATCGACAACAGGTGTTTTTCTGCCCATAACCCCAACCGTAGAGCCTCTCTCATGAGGGCTTTGGACCTCGTTCCCCCTTGCTGGTTGACATGAGCCTTTGCGGCCATGTTGTCCGTAAGAACTAGAACATGAGAGCCGGTCACTGATTGTCTGAAATGCTTGAGAGCCAGAAAAATGGCTCTGAGCTCTAGCCAATTTATGGGAAGGGTCTGCTCTGATCTGGACCAAACGCCCTGAGCTATCTGGCCCTGCATATGGGAACCCCAACCCAGGAGGCTGGCATCAGTGGTTATCACTAGCCTGTCTGGGTCCCTGAACAGGACTCCCCTCCAGATTGACGGGGAATACCACCAATTGAGAGATCTCCAGATTTGTGGCGGGAGTGGGACCTTGATGGATGAGTGGCTGGTTCCTGCTCGTTGGTAGGGAAGCAGGAACCATTGGAGGGGTCGGGAGGAGCCGAGCCCATGGGACAATGCCAATACAGGAGACCATCTTCCCCAGAAGTTTGGACAGCAGCGACAGGGGACAATTTGATGTTGCTGGATCTGGCTGATGATCTCTGCAAGGCTCTTTCCACGAGCTGGGGACAGGAAAACCTGGCACGACATTGTATCGATCACTGCTCCCAAGTGTTGCAATTTGGTGGTGGGAGAGAGCTGGCTCTTTTTGGTGTTGATGGAAAATCCGTGGCTCTGGAGATATGACAGGGTAATTTACAGATCCTGATGGGCCGCAAGGATGGAAGAGGAAAGAATCAAAATGTCGTCCAAGTAGCATTGGATCCTCACTGGAATAGAATGCAGATATGCCATCAATGCTGCCAGAACCTTTGTGAAGACCCTTGGAGCTGATGAGACGCCGAAGGGAAGTGCTCGATACTGGTAATGGGTATTCTGATAACAGAAACAGAGAAACTGGCGATGATGAGGCCAAATGGGGATGTGGAGGTAAGCCTCAGTGAGATCAATGGAAGAGAGGAGGTCGCTCTCTAAAATAGAATGCAGAGTCTGCATTTTAAATCGCCTGTATTTTACAAATTGGTTGAGAAATTTTAGATCGAAGATGGCTCGCCACCCCTGAGGCTTTGGGAACGATGAAAAGGCGAGAGTAAAGTCCACGTCCCCATTGAGAGGGGGGAACAGGTTGAATAGCCCTGATTTCAAGAAGGTGCTGAGTGGCTTGATTCATGAGGGCTTGCCTGGAAATGTCCCGAGAGACAGGACAGATCAAAAAACATTTGGGGGGGTGACGTTAGGAAGTCCAATTGTAATCCTGACCTAATAGTGCTGAGCACCCAGGCGTCTGTCGTTGACTCCTCCCATTTGGAGGCAAAGAAGGCTAGGCGACCTCCGATGGGTGGGGAGAACGAGGGATTACTTAGAGTGATGGAAGGAGCGACCCCCTCCCCACCGAAAGGGCTGTTTACCAGGAGAAAGTTGTTGCCTGCCAGATGTTTCCACCCGTTGGTCTTGGCGTTGGGAGTACGGCCTCTGAGAGCGGGGGAAGCGAGATGAAGTCTCTGCTTGGAAGGCAGGAGGGCAATAAGGAGCAGGGCGATAGTCAGCTTTCTTCCCAGAGGAAGAGAGAATTTTACGTTTATCTCTGGTTTCAAGATGAGATAAGGTTCCAGAACATCGCCAAAAGCTTATCGCCCGCGAATGGAACTGAAGCCAGCTTCCATTTTCGGCGTGACTCTGCCTGCCAATTTCGGAGCCATAAAAGTCTTCTGCTGCTACTGAAGATGCCATGGCCTTGGATGCAAATTTGGTGGAATTGAGAGTGGCATACGCAGTGAATTCTGCCGCTGCAATAATCTTATTAAGGTCTTGGTGAGACCGAAGGTCAGAAGCAGGCAATCTATTCTGGAGTTGGCGCAGCCACCGTATGGATGCCCTCATGAAAAAAGGATGCTGCTGTTGAAGCCCGAACAGCCCAAGCAGCGGCCTGATGATTGCGCTTGAGGGTCTGTTCGGAACGTTTATCATCCGGTTTCAGATATCTTCTGGCTCCGTGGGAGTGCCAGAAGATGAGAACGAGGCCAGAACTGGAATGTCAACAGAAGGCACTGCCAGGGCATTGTCCAGAGCTGCGCTGACATTGTAGAAACGCTTATCCAGAGAAGATGGGCGAGGACCTGCTGAAGGAGAAGCGCACTGTTCCTTGACCATGTCCAGGAACAAAGTGGGAGAAGGCAAAACCCCTGCATGCACTACAGGCTTGGAGAAGAGTGAATCCCCTTGGCTAGAGGGATTTCCTTGTGGCTCGGGAGCCACTTCCTCTGGCAACAGCTTGGCAGTGACCAAGGCCTTGCTGAGTAATGGTCTGAAGAGAGTAGGTTTGAAGACCAATGCAGAGGATGTCTGCTCTGGGCGAGAATCCTCTTCCTTTGAAAGATTTTGGTCAAAAATCTAACCCTCTTCACACTTTGAATGAGTAACAGTGTTCAGATGGTGAAGGCCTTCCTTCCTCATCAATCTCCTCCCATTCTGGCAGAGAAGAATGGACCCTGAGGTCCTGAGGCCTGTGTAAATCAGCATGATGAGGCAAGAAACTTATAGATTGAGAAGGGAGAAGGGCCTGAACCCTTTCCAGAGGTTGAAGAATTTGCTTGAAGCCTTCAGCCAATCCCTGCCTAATGGCTAATGAGACTACATCTTGATATCCCTTGGCCTATGCTCAAAGTTAGAGGCAGAAGGCTGAAGGCCCGCTGCTGTGGGAGTGAAGGTGGCTTCAGGCCTAGATTGAGGAGAGGTCCAAGGCCTGGAGGGAAGGGGAGGGCATAGGGCACAGAAGCCTGTTGGAAATAAGGCCCAGATCTGCTTAAATCCTGAGGATCTGACTGTACAGCAAGAGCCTCAGGAGACCAGGAGGGAGGATGGAAAGGCTCATAGATAACTTCTCCTCCCTGGGAGGGCTTGGTTGGGGCCCACGAGTATCACCTGAAACCTGCTGTAGTTGCACTCCCTTCTGTTGAATAGTTCTGTTGAACTGCCTCTCTAGAGCTGCATGTCTGCACTTCTCTGCCCTCAATTCAGCCTGAGTTGCCTTCTTAGGGGCTAGTGCCTTAGCTTTGATTTTAGCAGCCACCTCCCTCTGGACTGATTGGGCGTTGCCTACGTCTTTTTCTCTTATTGGGTTTAAGAGACTGTTCCACTGGGGGGAAAGCTCTGCCTGAGCCTTATCTTGCTCCATTTGTAAAATAAAGGCTCTTGCGTTGGAAAGAAGCTGTTTTTCTATTATTTTTCTATTAAGCCCCTTAGGGTATAAATGGCCCCGGGCTTACAAAATGGCCGCTCACCTCGTGGTGGAAGGCTTGGATACAACAGGGACGCTGACTAAAGGAAAACAGGCTCCAAGATTGAAGAATCGCTCCTTAGGCTATACAGAGCCCCAAGCGAAGTCAGCAAGAGAAAACGCAGCAACCAGCCACACGATCATCTGGCTTGCCCTCTTATCAGTTTGCCGATCTTTTTACGATCGCTCCAAACCGCAGGCGTGGGGAGGTCTGCAGACGCTGCCCAGCTTGCCTGCACAGAGCTCTGTAACGCTGCTCCCAACATTGCAGGAGAGAGAGCCCTGCTCTCCTGGAAGAGCAGCTGCCCAGATCCCTGGGAGCTGCTTGAAGCGAGGAAAAAAAAGTACTGAAGATCGCTGGTGATTGCTATCTAACAGAACGCTTTCAGAGACACAGCTACTGACTGAAAGGAGCTGAGTCAAAAGTGGGGTCTCTCCGGGGGGCTGGCTTTTATATCTTAGTACAGACTCAGCTAATTGATGTCATAGGAAGGAGTCAACCCATCCTATCCTGGGCTCTCGATGCAGCATGGAGGAGAATGTTAAGCTCTCTATGGGTCAAAGTTCTTACAATTAGTGCCACATATAAGGAATTCATCCTTTCCAAGGAATGTTCTAAATCTTGAACTTCAATTTCCACAGCATGGTCCTTAGCCAATGTTCCTGGTAGGCATCAAATTAGGGAATGCTAGACTATATAGCTTGGAGCAAGCCATTTTCTCTCCGTTGCTGTAAGAACATGCCATAAAGACAAATAAAATTCTATAATGTATTTCTATTAATATATTAGTGAATTCGTCTCCCTTGACATTTGTTTATTTGCTGCTTTTTTTGCACCACCACAATTCCAAACAGTTTTGGTATATACATCATTTAGTCAATTAGGAATACAGTACACAACATATGTATTTATTTGTTTTTATTTATTTATTCAAGTTGTTGCCCATCCAACCAATGACACAGCTTATAATTCAGGATGACTTTGAAATAAAAACACATTGACAACTTTTATAACCAAAAAGGCTCCCAGAGTTTAAAAAAAAGTCAGCATTCTGTAAAAACCTATGCTGATGGAAGATCTTGTCATTTATACTAAATTTCCATTCATTATGGATACAAGAACCTTCTTTTAAATTAAATCTCTATATCAGACATTTTTAGCAAAACCTGCTTGAAAAATAACACCTTATTCTTGCGAAACATAGAAGCTACTATTACTCAGCTGAATTTAGTAAACTAAAGAGAACTCTTCCTTCTATAAATAGAAGCATGTCCTTTCATTTATACCGTAATTTTTTTTGTTTTTGTAGATCTAGCATCCTGTTTTCTCTAAGTAAATGCAGCTATATAATTAGTATGCAAGCTTTGTGTAACAACTTCCACATATTCCTTACAATTTATACCTCCAATTTTGCAAGTTATTTTATTTTTGGGGGAATTTGTTGTTGAACTGCTAATTCCTGTTTTATGGATATGGGCTGAACTCCTTTCTCTGTGCCTTGCCTTAGAAGAAAATGTACTTGTTCTCATTATTAAACTATCACAAGACCAAGAGAAAAGGCCGTGCTTCACACCACGTTCTGTAATACACTTCCGGTTAAATTTGCCCAACTATGTTCAGCTCCTTCTCAACCGTAGGAACTTGAAGAAGTATGGACTTAAATTGATGGCTGGGAATTCTGGGTGTTGAAGCCCACCTATTTCAAGTCGCCAAGGTTGAATATCACTGCTTTAAAATAATGCAAATGTTCCTTTGAAAAATTCAGACAAATAATTTGCAATGTTTCTCTTTTCACACATTTTCTTTCTTTTGCGGCACGCACACACACACACACACACTTTTTAACTATTGGGAAATGAGGTGATTATAATCACCTTACACTTCCAATAAACTATTCTTCTAATTTTATATGGGAGGATAAGATAGTATCATTTCTAACTTTATCTACCCTGGTCATTATATAATCTTACACATTGTTTCAGGACCAGAAAGTTACTTTCACTAGGGCAGAAAATAAGCTATGCCTATAATAAAAAGAGAAACAAGCAGAGTTGTACAGAAAATGCACGTATTTGTGTGTATGCACATATACACAAAAACATAAAAATCCAAATGTAGGCACTAAGTAAAAATGAAAAATAGAAATAGAAATATTTATGTCAAATGGGCATTGGTAGAAGTTACCGTGAATGCCCTTTCTATCTATGCTGCGAGAGAGCCCAGGATAGGATGGGTTGACTCCTTCCTATGACGTCAATTAGCTGAGTCTGTACTAAGATATAAAAGCCAGCCCGCGGGAGAGACCCCAGCTTTGGCGAAGATACTTGACAGACTGAAAGGTGTATCTGAAAGCCCAAAATAAATACAGAAATATGTCTTACCCACTCCGGACGAATCAAGGGAGGGGCTGGGCTCTCTCACAGCATAGATAGAAAGGGAGTTCACGGTAACTTCTACCAACGCCCATTCTCCTCCATGCTGCATCGAGAGCCCAGGATGGGACATACCAAAGCTTGCATGTCCACGGGCGGGTCCTCGTCCAGCTCATCACACCGACTGTGGAACCACTCGTTGAAGCACCCGTCTGCCAAAGGCTGCAGTTGCCGAGGCAAAAGCATCCAGACAGTAGTATCCGATGAAAGGAGATGGAGATGTCCACATGGCCATACAACAGATCTCTTCCAAGGGTGCTTGGGTCGCCCAGGCAGCCGAAGTGGTCGCGTTTCTGGTAGAGTGCGCCGTCAGACCTCGGGAACCAGAAGGGCCGCAGCTTTGTAGGCCTGCTCAATGCAAGACCTGACCCACCTGCTAATAGTAGAAGAGGCCTTGTGCCCCAAGTAAGAAGGGAAAAAGGAAACAAACATGGCTTCCGACTTCCTGAAGGAGGAAGTGCGCTTAATGTATATTCTAAGAGCCCTTCTTATGTCTAGCGTGTGCCACTGCCGCTCTAAGTCATGGTGCAGGAGAGGACAAAAGTCAGGAAAACAATGTCCTGGGACCTGTGAAATCAGGTGTTAACCTTAGGAATAAATGAGGGGTCCAGACGGAGAACAACCCTATCATCGTGAAATGAACAAAGGTCCTGTCTAATGGAAAGAGCAGCAAGCTTGGAAACCCTCCTGGCAGAAGTGATGGCAACAAGGAACACTACCTTCAGAGTCAGGAAACGGAGAGACACTGTTCTAAGGGGTTCAAAGGGGACTTTGTAAGGGCATTAAGAACCAAATGAAGGTCCCAGGAAGGATACCTGTGAACCACCAGAGGGTGCAGGTTGGAAGCCCCTTTCAAAAACCTGACTGAAGTGTGATGGGATAAGGAAGGAAGCGAACCCCATGAAAGGACTGAGGAGAGGGCCGCAACCTGCCTGCGTAAGGTGTTGGGGGCCAAACCTTTCTCCAGCCCATGCTGAAGGAAGCTAAGAACTTCTGCCAACTGGGCTGAAGCAGGAGAAAGACCCTCCCTGAGGCACCATCGGGAAAAAGCCTTCCAGGTGGCATCATAGATGCGCCTTGTAGAAGGTTTGCAAGATGCTAGGATAGTGAGAATGACCCTTTCTGGAAGATCAGCCTCCTCTAGCCGCTGCCGCTCAAGTGCCACACGGTCAGCTTGAACCACTGGGGCTCTGGGTGGAGCAGGGCCCCTAGTAAAGGGAGATTAGATGGGCTGGGATCCTCCATGGAGAAGCCACCGATAGGTTGACCAGGTCCGCAAACCAGGGCCTCCTTGGCCAATAGGGTGCCAGGAGGAGGAGCTCGCACGTTCCTCCAACATCTTCTGAATTACTGCCGGAATGATGGGAAGTGGGGAAAGGCATAGAGGAGACCCTTGGGCCATCTGCACCAAAGAGCACTGGTCCCCTCCGCTCCCTGGCAAGGAAACCTGGTGAAGAATCTGGTGACTTTGGGCGTTTTGAGGAGTGGAGAAGAGATCCACCTCCGGTGTTCTGAATCTGAGGGAAAGATCCCTGAATAGAGAGGGAGGAATGGACCATTCTGCCTGGTCAACTAGGCTCCTGCTGAGCCAGTCGGCCTGGGACTTGTCGACCCCAGAGATGTGGTCCGCCAGGATCGACAACAGGTGTTTTTCTGCCCATAACCCCAACCGTAGAGCCTCTCTCATGAGGGCTTTGGACCTCGTTCCCCTTGCTGGTTGACATGAGCCTTTGCGGCCATGTTGTCCGTAAGAACTAGAACATGAGAGCCGGTCACTGATTGTCTGAAATGCTTGAGAGCCAGAAAAATGGCTCTGAGCTCTAGCCAATTTATGGGAAGGGTCTGCTCTGATCTGGACCAAACGCCCTGAGCTATCTGGCCCTGCATATGGGAACCCCAACCCAGGAGGCTGGCATCAGTGGTTATCACTAGCCTGTCTGGGTCCCTGAACAGGACTCCCCTCCAGATTGACGGGGAATACCACCAATTGAGAGATCTCCAGATTTGTGGCGGGAGTGGGACCTTGATGGATGAGTGGCTGGTTCCTGCTCGTTGGTAGGGAAGCAGGAACCATTGGAGGGGTCGGGAGTGGAGCCGAGCCCATGGGACAATGCCAATACAGGAGACCATCTTCCCCAGAAGTTTGGACAGCAGCGACAGGGGGACAATTTGATGTTGCTGGATCTGGCTGATGATCTCTGCAAGGCTCTTTCCACGAGCTGGGGACAGGAAAACCTGGCACGACATTGTATCGATCACTGCTCCCAAGTGTTGCAATTTGGTGGTGGGAGAGAGCTGGCTCTTTTTGGTGTTGATGGAAAATCCGTGGCTCTGGAGATATGACAGGGTAATTTACAGATCCTGATGGGCCGCAAGGATGGAAGAGGAAAGAATCAAAATGTCGTCCAAGTAGCATTGGATCCTCACTGAAATAGAATGCAGATATGCCATCAATGCTGCCAGAACCTTTGTGAAGACCCTTGGAGCTGATGAGACGCCGAAGGGAAGTGCTCGATACTGGTAATGGGTATTCTGATAACAGAAACGGAGAAACTGGCGATGATGAGGCCAAATGGGGATGTGGAGGTAAGCCTCAGTGAGATCAATGGAAGAGAGGTGGTCGCTCTCTAAAATAGAATGCAGAGTCTGCATTTTAAATCGCCTGTATTTACAAATTGGTTGAGAAATTTTAGATCGAAGATGGCTCGCCACCCCTGAGGCTTTGGGAACGATGAAAAGGCGAGAGTAAAGTCCACGTCCCCATTGAGAGGGGGAACAGGTTGAATAGCCCTGATTTCAAGAAGGTGCTGAGTGGCTTGATTCATGAGGGCTTGCCTGGAAATGTCCCGAGAGACAGGACAGATCAAAAAACATTTGGGGGGGTGACGTTAGGAAGTCCAATTGTAATCCTGACCTAATAGTGCTGAGCACCCAGGCGTCTGTCGTTGACTCCTCCCATTTGGAGGCAAAGAAGGCTAGGCGACCTCCGATGGGTGGGGAGAACGAGGGATTACTTAGAGTGATGGAAGGAACGACCCCCTCCCCACCGAAAGGGCTGTTTACCAGGAGAAAGTTGTTGCCTGCCAGATGTTTCCACCCGTTGGTCTTGGCGTTGGGAGTACGGCCTCTGAGAGCGGGGGAAGCGAGATGAAGTCTCTGCTTGGAAGGCAGGAGGGCAATAAGGAGCAGGGCGATAGTCAGCTTTCTTCCCAGAGGAAGAGAGAATTTTACGTTTATCTCTGGTTTCGATGAGATAAGGTTCCAGAACATCGCCAAAAAGCTTATCGCCCGCGAATGGAACTGAAGCCAGCTTCCATTTTCGGCGTGACTCTGCCTGCCAATTTCGGGAGCCATAAAAGTCTTCTGCTGCTACTGAAGATGCCATGGCCTTGGATGCAAATTTGGTGGAATTGAGAGTGGCATACGCAGTGAATTTTGCCGCTGCAATAATCTTATTAAGGTCTTGGTGAGACCGAAGGTCAGAAGCAGGCAATCTATTCTGGAGTTGGCGCAGCCACCGTATGGATGCCCTCATGAAAAAGGATGCTGCTGTTGAAGCCCGAACAGCCCAAGCAGCGGCCTGATGATTTGCGCTTGAGGGTCTGTTCGGAACGTTTATCATCCGGTTTCAGATATCTTCTGGCTCCGTGGGAGTGCCAGAAGATGAGAACGAGGCCAGAACTGGAATGTCAACAGAAGGCACTGCCAGGGCATTGTCCAGAGCTGCGCTGACATTGTAGAAACGCTTATCCAGAGAAGATGGGCGAGGACCTGCTGAAGGAGAAGCGCACTGTTCCTTGACCATGTCCAGGAACAAAGTGGGAGAAGGCAAAACCCCTGCATGCACTACAGGCTTGGAGAAGAGTGAATCCCCTTGGCTAGAGGGATTTCCTTGTGGCTCGGGAGCCACTTCCTCTGGCAACAGCTTGGCAGTGACCAAGGCCTTGCTGAGTAATGGTCTGAAGAGAGTAGGTTTGAAGACCAATGCAGAGGATGTCTGCTCTGGGCGAGAATCCTCTTCCTTTGAAAGATTTTGGTCAAAAAACTAACCCTCTTCACACTTTGAATGAGTAACAGTGTTCAGATGGTGAAGGCCTTCCTTCCTCATCAATCTCCTCCCATTCTGGCAGAGAAGAATGGACCCTGAGGTCCTGAGGCCTGTGTAAATCAGCATGATGAGGCAAGAAACTTATAGATTGAGAAGGGAGAAGGGCCTGAACCCTTTCCAGAGGTTGAAGAATTTGCTTGAAGCCTTCAGCCAATCCCTGCCTAATGGCTAATGAGACTACATCTTGGATATCCCTTGGCCTATGCTCAAAGTTAGAGGCAGAAGGCTGAAGGCCCGCTGCTGTGGGAGTGAAGGTGGCTTCAGGCCTAGATTGAGGAGAGGTCCAAGGCCTGGAGGGAAGGGGAGGAGCATAGGGCACAGAAGCCTGTTGGAAATAAGGCCCAGATCTGCTTAAATCCTGAGGATCTGACTGTACAGCAAGAGCCTCAGGAGACCAGGAGGGAGGATGGAAAGGCTCATAGATAACTTCTCCTCCCTGGGAGGGCTTGGTTGGGGCCCACGAGTATCACCTGAAACCTGCTGTAGTTGCACTCCCTTCTGTTGAATAGTTCTGTTGAACTGCCTCTCTAGAGCTGCATGTCTGCACTTCTCTGCCCTCAATTCAGCCTGAGTTGCCTTCTTAGGGGCTAGTGCCTTAGCTTTGATTTTAGCAGCCACCTCCCTCTGGACTGATTGGGTGCATTGCCTACGTCTTTTTCTCTTATTGGGTTTAAGAGACTGTTCCACTGGGGGGGAAAGCTCTGCCTGAGCCTTATCTTGCTCCATTTGTAAAATAAAGGCTCTTGCGTTGGAAAGAAGCTGTTTTTTCTATTATTTTTCTATTAAGCCCCTTAGGGTATAAATGGCCCCCGGGCTTACAAAATGGCCGCTCACCTCGTGGTGGAAGGCTTGGATACAACAGGGACGCTGACTAAAGGAAAACAGGCTCCAAGATTGAAGAATCGCTCCTTAGGCTATACAGAGCCCCAAGCGAAGTCAGCAAGAGAAAAACGCAGCAACCAGCCACACGATCATCTGGCTTGCCCTCTTATCAGTTTGCCGATCTTTTTTACGATCGCTCCAAACCGCAGGCGTGGGGGAGGTCTGCAGACGCTGCCCAGCTTGCCTGCACAGAGCTCTGTAACGCTGCTCCCAACATTGCAGGAGAGAGAGCCCTGCTCTCCTGGAAGAGCAGCTGCCCAGATCCCTGGGAGCTGCTTGAAGCGAGGAAAAAAGTACTGAAGATCGCTGGTGATTGCTATCTAACAGAACGCTTTCAGAGACACAGCTACTGACTGAAAGGAGCTGAGTCAAAAGTGGGGTCTCTCCCGGGGGCTGGCTTTTATATCTTAGTACAGACTCAGCTAATTGATGTCATAGGAAGGAATCAACCCATCCTTATCCTGGGCTCTCGATGCAGCATGGAGGAGAATGTTAAGCTCTCTATGGGTCAAAGTTCTTACAATTAGTGCCACATATAAGGAATTCGTCCTTTCCAAGGAATGTTCTAAATCTTGAACTTCAATTTCCACAGCATGGTCCTTAGCCAATGTTCCTGGTAGGCATCAAATTAGGGAATGCTAGACTATATAGCTTGGAGCAAGCCATTTTCTCTCCGTTGCTGTAAGAACATGCCATAAAGACAAATAAAATTCTATAATGTATTTCTATTAATATATTAGTGAATTCGTCTCCCTTGACATTTGTTTATTTGCTGCTTTTTTGCACCACCACAATTCCAAACAGTTCTTGGTAATCCACATAATACAGTCTTGTAAAGTTGCCAACAACCATTAGTAAATAATTATTTAATACAGCTAAAATGTATTTAATAAATGCATTACAGAATGTTAATTTCAATATACCTAAAGCTTTCAACACTGTTCCATTAAAAAAAATTAAAGGACAGTTTAGTAATAAAAATAAACATTTTACTGAAAATTCTATCAGTTTAGCCAATTCAGTAAGATTTAGAAATCAATCAAGAGAGGCTTCTCCAAAACTCAACTGAACCTTTATAGTTGGCATGGAATCATAGCGTCTCTGTGATAGATCTTTTCCTAAACTGGTTTATCAACATTGTTTTCTTGATCGCACCATAGAACAGAAGGCATCACTCGTAATGCAGCACTAGCATTAATGGCAAGTTCAGGTAGTCCTCGAGTTGCGACCCCCATTGAGCCCAACATTTATGTTGCTAAGCAAGACATTTGTTAAATGAGTTTTGCCCCATTTTACAATCTTTTTTTTACCACACTTGTTAAGTGAATCACTGCAGTTGTTAAATTAGTAACATGGTTATTAAGTGAATTTGGTTTCACCATTGATTTTGCTTGTCAGAAGATCACAAAAGGTGATCACATGACCCCGGGACACTGCAACTGTCATAAATATATGAGTTCAGTTGCCAAGCATTTTAATTTTGATCATGTGACCATAGAGATGCTTGTTTGTAAGCATAAAAAACACTCATGTCACTTTTTTCAGTACTGTTAGAACTTTGAATGGTCATTAAGTGAAGTGTTGCAAGTCAAGGACTACTTATTATATTCCAGAAGGCTTTTTCTCTAGTCACTGCATATAAAATCAATTCAAAGCTCAATATTTCACAATACAGATATAATAATCCAATTGTTTTCAAACTGTTCCTAATAGTTTATGTGCATGAAGATGCTTGAGGTCAACCTCACTCTCACCTACTCAATCAATATGCAACCATTTGCTCGTTCATCTTTAATATTATGATTTAAAATTCAAGCCCACATCATAAGGACATTTCTGAACCTGCTTTGTGGAGACCTTTCAACAAGGTATTTTCACATTCACATGAATCATCTGAAAAGCTATCCAGATGCATTTACTTTAAAGAATTAATTGTTAAAAGCTTTTCTACAACTCCTAAGTTGCATTAGTTTACTAGTGAAAACTATACTGCACTGTTGTGAGATCTGAAAGAACCAGTTAGGGATAGATTGTCACAGAGAAAATCTATTTATGTGATTGCTAACAGACAAAGACAGCTTGAGGGCACTTGATCAATTTTCAAAAATACCTTTAAAGGTTGGTTGTGCTAAACCTTCAGCAAACTTTTCAAGTTTCATGATGAGGCAATGGCATTATCTTGGAAACATCTGGATCTTATCTTCATTTTTTACAACAGAGCACAAACTTTTCATAAAGCCAGTGTGACAGTAAAATGCCAAAATAAAGCCATCTGTTACACATCAGAAATTTAGTTGCATCCATTTTAAAAGGTGGAAAAGCACTAGCTATGTAAACATATTTTTAAACATGCATGATACAGGGATTCCAACAGTGGTGGGAAATTCCTATTCTCCTCATTGGCCAAAGCACTCAAATTCCTATTCTATTCATTGGCTAAAGCCCCCCCCCCCAAATACTAAGGTCAAATTCTGCTTAATTTCCAAGTCCAAATAAAATGAGTTAGGCACTGCTAAAGGTGTTTAAACCTTGTGTTATATTTTAAGTCATAGGTGAAATAATTTAAATGTCAGTTTCATGCCAGAATATATCTCTTACGAAGATCACATCAACTAAAATGGAAGAGTAAAATGACATTTACTCATTTAATTTCACTTGAATAAAATACATTATGGTATCAGAGTTTTATGTATGAATATATTATATATTCACTTATTGGATAAAGGGCTATCTCAAAGGAAGAGGAAGAAAGGGAAACAGTTCCACAAAACCAGAGTGGAACCAGGAACAATCTGTTGTATGACAGACATATCTGAGCAAAGAACATTTTATGCTGCCACTCTGTTACAGGGCCTAAAGATGTTAGACAAAGCATTACAGATTCAGCCACTTGATTTTTTTCCACTGTGATATTCCATCACCACCCTTCTCTATTCTACACAGAATAAATAGGTAAAACTCTTTCTGCATAGTGATAAGACAATTTTCAATCTCCATAAAGTAATAAACACTTCCTTTGCTTATTTGTAGAGCTAAAAGTTACAATGGGTAATAACCCTACTAAGTATATTTATCTTGAACATAAGCAGCTTGAAACATGATGATATTTGAAAACATATTTTTTTTATTTTTCTTCTGATTTTGACCCCTCATAAATCTGAACTAAGGATAAGAAAACTGAACATTCCAGTGGGGGGAAAATAATAAAAGAAAATCAGTCCCATTTCCTGCTCAACAATGCTAACACATCATATGTTGTCATCAAAGCCTCTTTTTTAAACCCCATAATTACAATAGATATTTGCAAAGTTATTATTGCAAACACATTTTACAAAAAGCATATAACAAACTGTATAATTATATTATACAGATACTGTATTTCTAAGTGGCATCATTCTTGGATAGATTGAGAGCATGGATGCAAATGAATGAATAAAAGCATTGTAGTGATCCCTCTGAAAGGACAGAATTATGACAAAAAACCCCCAGCTACTTACCTCCTGAAAACAAGCAAGAGTTTTCGCATGCAGCAAGCAACATCTACTTGGATAATGAAAAAGGGGAGGGGAAAAAGAAGCTTAAGAACTATCCCAACAAAAAACACCCTTTCATCAGTAACCCCAGAGGGTAGATGTTGAGTAAACTTTTCAAGCTGTACCCATTTACCACACAAAGCCTTCCCATAGCTAACCTGCAAATATTGCAAAGGCTGAAGTTTCGGCTGTTGCTTGAGGTGACATGATTTCCAAATATGCAGAATTATGCCATAAATAAATTTGCTCTGGACTGAGTTTTGGCAAGCTGAGAATCTTCCACCACCACCTCCTCTGATTTTGTTGGCTGATTTTCAGGGTAAGAAACTACAGAAAGAAGAGCTATCTGTTCAGAGGATGAAATGGATTAAAAACACAAGGACCACACTGCTACAAATGCAGAGAGAGAAAAACAGGTGTTTTTCTAAGCCAAGTAATTTTTAGGTGTGTTCCTTTTTATCCCAAGCAAAAAAAAAGTCTTGTTTGTCAAGCTTACAATGCTCTTATGATTCACTAGATGTATTCATAGCTACAATACCTGAACTGGAAAAGGCTGGAAGAGCAGGATCAAAGCAATGCTTGCATAATTATGGAGGAACAAAAAGAGTTTCTTAACATGCTGATAAGCATCACAGCTTCATATAATGTTTAACCAGATAAGCAAAGAGCAGAATTCAAAAAGAGAAAAATAGACTTAGGAAAAATGATCCTACAAAGCAATTTTTTTAGAACAATAATGAATGGAAGGAAATGCTCAAAAAGTTAAGACTGGTGATTCAATGAAGTTCCATTAAGAAGACCTAAAAAAGAAAATCATAGCCATAATAAAGGTTAACGAGGTAAGAAGTAAAAAGAAGTTTCTGCAAATATAAAATGATAGTTCTATTTTGTTAAATTTAAGAAAATTTATATGGCCACCCAAGTCCCTCTCGATGACTCTGGGTGGTTTACAAAGATAAAAACTCAATTTAAAAGCAAGGAATAACCCTCCAACCAACCACCCCCAGTGGCAACAATCAAATAAGCCATTTGATGGGCCCATCCTACTCTGGGTCTCCAGGCCTGTTGGCAAAACCAGGTTTCAGGGCCTTGCGAAAAGTGTGTCAAAGTGGGGACCAATCTTATCTCTGTGGGGATGATGTTACACAGGGAGGGAGCCACCATGGAGAAGGCCCTTCTTCTTGATCCCATTAGCTGAACCTTTTTAGGAGAGAGTACCCATAGCATTCCCTGATTTCCCATTCTGATGGGTCAGGTAGATGTAATCAGGAAGAGGCAATCTTTCAGATAACCTGTAGGCTTGATATAAAAACATCACTGCATCTGATATTTCATATAAACTTAAAAATGCTTAAGTGTGATTTCTACGCATGTTGTTCTGTGTGCTTTCCTATATGCATGTTGTAGAAAATGAACAAGGACCAACCAGTGGAACGTTAAAGGACTGCTGTATGTGCACCATTGTTGCATGCTTCTTCTTTACAGATCAGGGACCTTAGAAAAATGAAGTGTTTCATAAAGTTATTCTTCCAAAATTTTCTTAGCAAAAACCTTGAACCCTTTCAGCGGCTCACAAGATTAGAAAAATTAAACCATCTAATTTTTTATTCATATGTGAATAATTTTTTTATTGAGAGAGAGAGAGAGAGAGAGAGAGAGAGAGAGAGAGAGAATAACCTGATGAAGATAAAACTATTGTTAAGCATAGGGAAAAGAGCATCCAATATTCTTCCTAATTTATCTGATTTAACCTGGCTTTTGAAAAACATCATAGATAAATAGAATGAGAATTCATAAAACCAATGCACTGATCACCAGGGGGAAATATTTATGTTCTACTGACTTTACAGAATTAGAATTCTTTTATTGGCCAACTGTGATTGGACACACAAGGAATTTGTCTTGGAGAAATGCTCTCAGTATACATAAAAGAAAAGATACATTTGTCAAGAATCATAAGGTACAACACTTAATAATGGTCATAAGGTACAATAAGCAATCAAATCATACTAGGAAACAGTAAATATAAATCATAAGAATACAGGAAAATATTGTTGCAAGTTTCCCATAATGTTTCTAATAAAATGTACATACTGAACCAGAAATGGCAAGTTTATTACTAACCTTGCTTCACTATCTATCCTTATTTCATATTAACTTGCATAATAATAAGTGGGAACTGGGCTTTTCAAAATCATTGGCCTTTGGCAGAGCCTTATTTATGAATTCCTTCAGACCTTCCTGTAACTGACATAAACATGTGACTATGTTACAAAGGTTTCATGAAAAGTTATGCTTCCAGTGTTAAAAATCACCAATAGATGGCAGTACTGACATTCTAAAAACTCTGACATGTTCTTCAGCATCTCTTCATTTCAGTGGGCGGGAAATAGCTATTATTCATGAAATGCCTGCAGCAAGTCACTGCATTTTAAGTAACATGCCATAATAGAATTTCTGATTGCTGTAGAGGCATTCCAATTGAAAATGACTCCTGAAAAAAGGTTGCTGAGCTAAAAAAATGTAATGACAGTGTGTGAAAAGAGCTGATTTGTGTGATCAAGAACAAAGTGGGTAAGCTAAGAGAGCAATTGAGAAGTTTCACAAGAAAAAGACTGATGAGTGACTTGTGGATTACTCAAAGATCATTTACTGCCAAGTTTAGCACTTCACAAGAATTTGTGGGACATGTTGTTGATATTGTGTAATATCAGAAAGTTTGTGCAAGATGAATTCTTTATATGCTGACCGCAAGGATTAGAATCTCAAGCATTGAAATTTGCCAATTATTGCTGTCAAGCTAAGAGAATGAAGGTATGGAATTTCTTCACAATATTGTTCCAATTAATGAAATATGGACTCATCATTCTGACTCAGAAATGAAACATCCGTCTATATACACTGTATGCACAATTAGGCAAGTTAGTATTTTGACCATATCATCATTTTTATGCATATTTTCCACCTCCAACCTGTATAAACTTGAATGCTTAGTGGATATAAGCATGTCAGGTGATGTGTATTTGTATAATGAAGGAGGATGTGGCCTAAGGAGATCAAGGTATGCATAATTATTAGACTGCTTCTTTTCCTCAAGCAAAATGGGCCAAAAAAGAGACGTAACTGACTCTGAAAAGTCAAAAATTGTAAAAAGTCTTTCAGAGAAATTTCAAAAGTCTTGAAATTGCTAAAATATTGGGGTGTGATCACAGAACCATCAAACTTTTTGTTGCAAATAGTCAACAGGGCCACAAGAAACATGTTGAGAAAAAAAACATACACTTTAACTGCCAAAGATTTGACAAGAGTCAAACATAAAGCTACCAGGAACCCATTATCCTCCAGTGTTGTTATACTCCAGAATGGCAACCTACCTAGAGTGCCCAGAAGTACAAGGCAGTCAGCACTCAGAGACATGGCCAAGGCATGGAAGGATGAAACCCGATCACCACTGAACAAGACACGTAGGTTGAAATGGCAAGACTGGGCCAAAAAATATCTGAAGACAGATTTTTCAAAGGTTTTATGGACTGATGAGATGAGAGTGACAGATCAGATGGATGGGCCCATCACTGGATCAGTAATAGGCACAGACCTCCACTTTGATTCAGATGCCAGCAAAGTAGAGGTGGGGTACTGGTATGGGCTGGTATTATTAAAGATGAACTAGTTGGACATTTCGGGTTGAAGATGGACTCAAAATCAACTTCCAAACCTACTGCCAGTTTTTAGAAGACACTTTCTTCAAGCAGTGGTACAGGGAAAAGTCTGCATCTTTCAAGAAGATTTTTATGCAGGACAATGCTCCATTGCATGCATTGAAGTACTCCACTGTGTGGCTAGCCAGTAAAGTCCCTAAAGATGAAAGAATAATGACATGGCCCCTTCCTCACCTAACCTAACCCCTATTGAGAACTTATGGGCCCTTCTTAAACAGGAATTTTATGGTGAAGGAAAAAAATACATTTTTCTGAACAGCATCTGTGAGGCTGTGGTTGCTACTGCACAAAAAGTCAACAGATCAAGAAACTGACAGGCTCCATGAATGGAAGGCTTATGACTGTTATTGAAAAGAAGGATGGCTATATTGGTCACTTAATTTTGTTTTATATGTCAGAAATGTTTATTTGTGCATTTTGAGTTGTTTGCTTATTATTCTCACTTTAACAGATGCAAATAAATGAATGAGATGGGAAAATCTGTGTTTCTTATTTAGTTGCTTAATAATTCTGCACACTAATAGTTGCTCAATAATTGTGCACACATAGATATTCTCCTAAGAATGCCAAAACCTCACTTTTACTTTCTTAAATATTCAGGTTTGAGCTTTATTAACATTGTGGATGGACCGAGAGCATTGTAGTTGTTCAATAATAAAAATTAATCCTCCAAAATACAACCTGCCTAAAATAACTGTGCAAACAGCGGAATATCATCGCAAACCTTCACCTGCAGGCGGAAAATAAATAATTTAAGCCCAGGATTCAGCAGGAAAACTCATGACTACAGATTTTGCAGGTAGTGTTTACATAAATTTCCTTGAATCTGGCACCACTAGCAATTCAGACCCCTATACTGCAATATTCAAAATACTGAAACAATGATTAAGTCTAGAAGCACAAGAAGATATTTTGCTGCAACATGACAAAGCTAGAACTCACATCTCAAGAGTGCAATTGCAGAGTTGGTTCTCACAAGCTTACCCCATTCACCATATACTCCAGACCTGTCATGCAATTTTACCTTTTTCCAAAATGTAGGCATAACATTGTGGGCTTGTGCTTGACCCAGTTGAAGAGGTAGAATGGACTGTCGGAATCTGATTGAAATGACAAAGTGTGGAGTTCTTTCATTATGTCTTTTAAGAATTTTGACCATGTATGAGCATATAGTTAATGGTATATAGCAGAGGTATCAAACTCACAGCTTGTAGGCTGGATGCATCGCGCGCTGGCCACGCCTACCCCCAGTTTAGCAAAGGGAGGGAGGGGAAAGTTGTGATACATCATGTGATAACGACGTGATGATGCAAGTTTGACACCCCTGGTATATAGCGAAGAAATAATTATAGGCAATGAAGAGTTCCTTTCAAGGATTATTTTCTTATATCATTTATTAGAGTGTGGCTATTAAGTAAAGACATGGAGGCGGAGTCATTACTTTTTATTCATCCTTCATATATCACATTTTTTACTTTTTAAAATTCTTGTTTGATATAATTAAGCCCGCCACTTGGATAACAAATATGGCATGATGAAGTGCAGTGGTATTTTCAAGCAAATCATCAGTTGAATGTCTTGGACATATGAGATTGCTTACAGGAAAATGTAATTTCCTGTTAGCATATCTGATTTATTTTCATTAACCTTCTTTCAAAGAATAGCTAAACACAGAAGCTTACCAAAAATCTATATGCAAATGAAATTGATTAACTGAGAAGAGTTCACAATAGTACAAGGATCAATGGACCTGTGGATTCTCCCAAATTCTTTCACCAGCTGATTAACTAAGGGAGTATTAGACAGATATGGGGGAGAGGAAGACTGTACTTTTTTCCTTAACTTTTCCTTTCTTTCCTTCACATCTTTGATCTGGAACTCATAGTGCCTGAATTATCTTCAGGATAATTAAAATGTTTAGCAGTTAAGTGCAAACATAATATTGATGTTCTGGCTATGTCTGCAGTTGTTCAAGATGATTCTTGGTTTCAAATTATTTAACCATCATAATAAGATTATCCCTATTTTAAGCTATTCTAGAACCAGAAAATGTGTCTGTAAAGAGGATGTCTAAACTGCATTTCAGTTGCAAGAATTTACAATTTATGGAGTCCCAGGTGCTCTGTGAGTTTGCTACCTACTCTAGCAATGAAATATCTGCAAGCAAACAGCCAAGAAACTCTTTATATATGAGATACATATATTCTCTTCTATTGGTAATTCAAAATCATACCAAAGTCTGAACTATAGATTTCAGAATTATTGAATTATAGATTGTAAGGATCAAAATCCAAAACTGGGTGAATTCTGGTGGATTATAGACATTTGTATCATGTGCTAGATCCAGGAAGCTTGACATTTGTTCTCTCCGCCCTAAAGGCAGACAAGACATTGGTATCTAGTCCTTTTGCGTGATAGATGTCAGATATCATCTGTATTGACAAAAATAAACTGTGGTGCTTTGTCCTACATGAAGTCAACATCTTTTTCCAAATTGCATTCTAAAGGAAAAGTATAAATTCAATCCATCACACTGCCAAATCTAGAAGAAAAGGACAATTTGATTCTATTTCATTATAAATGCATACCATAGGATACATCTGTCTTGTTTCTAATATATTTGTATAAAAGTCTTCTCCTGAGTCTACTTCACTATGTATTTTGGGTTATACCAGGAGTAAACAAGAGAGGATTTCGAAGCTGCTGCTCTAAATGAAAGCTGTTGTCATGGTTAACTGGTACAATGACAACAGAATGCAAGAAACAGCGGTTCATATTATAAATACTGATGGGAGCCTTACTGTTAAAGCACGGCAAGACACCACAGTTCTTTTATAGTGAATAATATCTAGTGATTTATGTAAGCCACATCCCAAAGTGCACAGTGCTTTGATAAACCACCAGACAGTGTCACATTAGGTTTATTTTATTTTACTATTCTGTACATATTTTATTAGAATGCATAAGCTAGCATTAAGGATTGTTGCTTTTCATAAATGTTTCTAACAATGAATTTAAGAAACCCTGCATTTTTCACAAAACCTGGTAAGTTAGGCTTGTTTCACATAACAGCTTTATGTAATCAACATGGGTACAACTACCCAGCAAGTGTTATTTGCCAGCACATCATACCTACTGGTCCGTTTTAAGAACTTTATGTATAATGTGGTTCATATAAATTATGACTTATGTGGAAAACACAGAGTTGTCTGCCAGATTTATAGCAAAAAGATATCCATTGGGATATTTATTGGCTGATTTGGTGTGTTTTTTTTTAATTTTTCCTTTTACTACTTCACAGATAACTCAAGCTAATGAGCATACATAATACTGCTTCCTCCTCCTATTTTCCCCAAAACCACCACCTTGTAACATGAGTTGGTCTGAGAAATAGTGACTGGCCCACAGTCACCTAGCTGCCTTTCATGGCTACGGCCAGACTTGAACTCACAGCCTCATGCTTTTTAGGCTGGTGCCTTAAACAGTAGATCAAACTGGCTCTCCTACTAGTCAGGTTAGGCTCCTAGAGATTTAATGATTTTTTTAATGAGATTTATGTTTTTCTCCTGGCAAGAATACAGAATTATCTTGGAAGTATCTTTGGTGGGACCAGAACATCCATGTCAGCCAGATGCTGCCACCTATTGTAAGAAGCTGACTACATACTATTTTTTTGTATAAAGTACAAGTTGCATTTTTCAGAGCCTTCTTGGGCAATACCATTGATATTAATGTTTAATATCACTCCGGTTAACATTATAGTTCACTGTTATGCCAAACTTAATAGCCCTGTTTTAAATATTGAGTAATTTTGCCCCCCCCCCCTTCATCTGATTGGGTTGCTTCAGTTGGCCCCATCAATTGCTTAATTTCCCGAAAGCTGGAAGTGTATTCTTTTTTAAACTCAACAGCCCAAAATGTTCTCTCTCTTGAGCTAATATTTCATTCAACTTAGTGCAGCATTAAGAAGCAATTTCGCTTGTATTTAGAAGGAAAAAGTCACAATGAACACCTGAATAAAATTTAGGTAGTTTCTGCATTTTAAGCTGCAGTAGTTGTCAAAAAAAAAAAAAAGTATTGAACTTGTTCAATATATTAGCACAATGGACTGGATCTTAAAAATAACACTGCTCAGGATCCTAATTTAATTAAGCGAAATGTTAAATGGTTTGTCTAGAGCAGTAGTTCTTTAATACTGGAATTTTAAGAAATGTCAAAGCATGATTACTCTTACATTAACACAGAGCAAGCATTGTTCATGCTGTTCTGGAGCTGTTCAAAGAAACCTTTAAACAACTACTGAGACACATTTCCCATACTAACATGATGTAATTATATTCTGGCATTATAATGAAAACATTATTTACTCTCTTATTTTATCTATCAAATCATTTGCCAAGTATCGCCTTATCTTACCAAGTATAAGTCATTGCATATGTGCTAATAATTATTATATTGCAATGGGGTTTTTTCCCCCAGTGCCTGTTGGAAAACACTCTATAAAAACCACTTTGAAAAAGCTGAAGTAATTAGGGAGTAACTTTCTCTGTGGTTAGACTTATTGATCTTTTAATCACACTTGACTAGATTATCCAGTTATCTGACATTCATATGTTATTAGAAATAGTTTTGGAATAACTACGGAGGAGTAATAAATCTCTATGGAGGAGTAATAAATAAGAGAGTCAACAGTCTAGTGGTTAAAGCACCAGCTAGAAACTATGAGACTGAAAGCTCTAGACCTGCCTTAGCTCCAAGCCAACTAGGTGACCTTGGGCCAGTCACCTCCTCTCAGAACTAGGAAATATGCAATGTCATTCTACTTCCAAAGTATTGCCAAGAAAACTGTGGGGACATGCTCAGGCAGTTACCAGTAGTCAACACTGGCTCAAAACCAGAAAAAAATAATAATAGTTGAAGTCTATTTTTGGATTGTTATCAGCCTGGACTCATCATTGCAGCTTTGCACTGTTCCAGGGGAATCTCATTACTCCCCATGAATATCAAGAGAGAATTTGTGGCCTGAAGGTAACATCGAGAGAAATAGGAAAATATTAAAAATTTTTCCCATAATAGTAATTGTAATATATACATATATGGTATTCAGCTTTGGTATTCAGTATTCAGCTTTGTTCGGGTATTTTCCCACGTCATTATAGTTGTGCTTTTAAAGTTGTAGCAACGTCTGTGAGTCAGACTATTACAGTTGTTTCAGTTTTAAATTTAAAACTGAAACAACTGTAAAAGTCTGACTCACAGACGAACACAATACAGAAGCCTGATGATGGCAGATGAGATTCTGCCGAAACGTTGCTACAACTTTAAAAGCACAACTATAATGATGTGGGAAAATACCCAAAAATACGAGTGCAGGTAATTCTTGGTTAACCACAGGAATTGAGACCAGAATTTTTGTCACTAAGCAACATGGTAATAAAACACACTATCTGAATACCCCACTGTAACAGAATTCTTGGCCCTTCCGTTTACCATCATTAAGCAAATCATTACGGGTATTAAGCAAGGACATCACGTGGTCACTATTTGAAACCTCCTGCCAGCTTCCCAACTGACTTTGTTTGTAGGAAGCCAATGAAGATCATGAATCGGGTCACATGACTATGGGAATTTGCAACATCGTAATTGCAAGACAGGCGCCTGGATCATGATCACGATGGACATAAGTATGAGGATCAGCTGTAACTACTCAGCAGCATTGTATGTTTGAACAGTTGCTAAACAATGGTTATGTCATGTCCCCATTGGAGCCTGAATCTGCAGAAGACCACGAGCTGGAACTGGAGCCTACTGAGATTGAGGGGCCGGCTGTGTTGGCTTCAGAGGAAAATGGGGAGGAGCAGGCCCAGTCCAGCCAGGGTCTTTCAGGATTGGGACAGCTTGTTGGCAGGGAGGGAGGATGACCAAGAGAGACTAAGCAGTGAATATGACAGAAAGAACTCAGGCAATGAGCAAGGACCACCCCCTCCTGATCCTCGAGCACAAAGAGTGGAGAGAAGGCGAGAACAGGGCAGACTGACCCAATTACTCAGGAGGAGAGCGCCCCGCCTCTTCACAAGGCACATCTGGGGACTGAGGCTTAAGGAGACGTTGTGGGGAGGGGCATTTGTTGGAGACAAATGCTGAATTCATGGAGTGTTGAGTGCAGACGTTTGAACTTTCCTGGATTCCTTGCATGCTTTCTGGATTAATTGCCTTGCTCCTTTGCTTCCTGGACTCCTTGACTTGCCCTGCTGGATTTCAGCCTTTGTACTCCCAGCATTGGGCTGGACTATTTGCAGCCAAAGGCTGCTGGAGGTGTGTGTGTATGTGTTTGTGTGTATGTGTTTGCAGAAATGTGGGAGCATTTGGGGAAATTTGGAGCAATAAGGGGCAATCTGAACTGCCAGCCGCCTGTTACCTCTGTGCCGTGCCCTGGTCATCATAGGTCATTAAACATGGATCACTTGCAACAGCTCTGTGCTGCTACCTAACTGGCTGCGTTATAATATTAGTGTGTATATATATACATATGACATTTGGGTGCTTTAGGCTCAATTTCCTGCAACTTTCTTGGCAGGATTTTGAGGAAATTTTATTTATTCATTTCATTTATTTGTCTCATTTATATTGCTGCCCATCTCTAAAGTGACTCTGTATAGTGATTGTCCCAAGGTCACCTACCTGACTTTTTTGCCTAAAATAGACTCAAAGTCTCAGAGACTCTATTCCAATGCACTACACCAAATTTCTTCTTAGATACAAGATACATTTAAAAAAAAAAACCTTCAAATCTGTCTTCTTTCAGATAAACTCAATCACAAACTATATTTTTTTTTTCAATTTATTGATTTAAAAGACTTAGATGGCTACCCAATTTATATGCTATAATTCTGAGCAGTTTACAAAACAGTAGTAAAAGTTATAAGAAAAAAGTATTCAATATTTTAAATTACCCATTTTTCTCCATACATATTGACAACTTTACTATTCCCCACATGTTTATGTTGCTAGCCTGCTAAAATTCTCTTGATAAATAGCCTCAATGTTATTTCAAGCATGGAGTGATGGCTTACGGCAAGTATTCCTAAGGATTAGACCAATTCGTAAACAGGATTAGAAGCCCTACAATACTCTATTGCTTTGCAGGATTATTTGGTGCTAGTTTATTTATTTAATCCAATCTATAATCCACCTCAGTTAGAGTCACAACTCTAAGCACCTCACAACATCTAAAATATTGAAATAATAATAAAGGAGAATTACTAGAATAACTTCTAGTAAGAAAACAACGAGAGCAATTCTATCATAGAAGACATAGATCAGAGAGCAGGATGAGAGTCCAAAGCCTACTGAAATAACAAGGCCTTCAAAGGCTTTGCAGGAACAATACAGTATCAGAATGACATGGATTTCCAGGTGCAGCCACACAGAAAGCCCATCTCTAAGAGGTTGCAAGATAACATTGCTTTAACCAATAGGGCACAGAGTAAGCCAATCCTGCAAAAAAGAGTTGCAAAAAGAGACAATCTAATAAATATATGGACTTTAAACCACTCAGGAGAGCCAATTTGTTGTAGTGGTTAAGGTACCAGGTTAAAAACCAGGAGATTACACTATAAATTTTAGTCCCACCTTAGGCACGCAGACAGATGGGTAACTGGGCCACTCATCCTCTCAACCCTAGAAAGAAGGGAAAGGCAAACCACTTTCCAAAAACTTGCCAAGAAAACTGCAGGAACTAGTCCAGCTGTCAACAATGATTTCAAGGCACCAAAAAGAAAAATAAGCTACATACAATTTTAGATGATAACCAGCTGAATTGTACTTAGAAGCCAGTGGCAGCCAGTAATACTCATGAAGCAATGGTGTTACTATTCATGGCACTGCATTTTAGACCAAAGTAAGGGCCTTAAATTCAATTTTAACAAAACAATATTGACTTAATGAATCAATTCACTGAGCAGATGATGTACCTGACTCAACAATATTAACTGTGAAAGGGATCTAGATGTCATTGTGTAGAGGTCTCCAACCTTGGCAACTTTAAAACTTGTGGACATCAACTCCCAGAATTCTGGAAGTTGAAGTCCACAAGTTTTAAAGTTGCCAAGGCTGGAGAGCCCTGTCCTAGTGGACCACCACTTAAGTGTGGGTCAGCAGCAGGCTGCCATTGACAAAAAAAGCCAATGAAGACCTAGGCAATAGAGGAATAGTGCCAAGACAATGAGATGTGATAGTAGCTCTTTACATAGCGCTAGTGAGACCACACTTGGGATAATGCATCCAGTTCTGATCATGTTGAGACCCTGGAGCATGTGCAGAAAAGATCAACAGAGATGGTAAGAGGTCCGGAGACTAAATCATATGAGAACAGTTGAGGGACCTGAATATGTCTAGCCTATCAAAGAGCAGGATTGGGGGTGGAGGGAACATAGCTGCTGTCCAAAACTTGAGAGGCTGTCAGAGAAAAGAGGGATTGCAGGACAAGTAGTAATGGATGGAAGCTTGTCAAAGAGAGAGATAACCTAGAAATAAGGATAAATTCTGACAGTGAGAGCAATACATAATGGAAAATGTTGCCTCTTGGGACTGTGGGAGCTCAACTATTTGACTGGGATGTATAAGGCTCCTGCCTTCAGCAGGGGATTGACTAGAAGACTTCAGAGGTCCCTTCCTGTCCTATGATTCTATGACTGAAACTAACCCGAAGCAAGCAGTAAAACGACTGAAACAAATCCTGGGATTAGTCTAGGAGTAGCTTGGCAGGTATTATCACAACCATTTCTTCCAGAGTTATCATGCAGTCATGAACTTACTATACTGAGCAATAAATGCAGTACTAAGAGGTAAAGGTTCCCCTCACACATACATGGTAGTCCTTTCCGGTGCTCATCTCCATTACAAAGCTGAAGAGCCAGTGCTGTCCAAAGACATCTCTGTGGTCATGTGGCCAGCATGACTAAATGCCGAAGGTGTACAGAACGTTACCTTCCCACCAAAAGTGGTCCCTATTTTTCTACTTGCATTTTTACGTGCTTTCTAACTGCTAGGTTGGCAGAAGCTGGGACAAGTAATGAGAGCTCACCCCGTTACGTGGCGCTAGGGTTTCGAACTGCTGAACTGCCGACCTTTCGATCGACAAGCTCAGCCCGAGCCCCTGCGTCCCTTAAATGCAGTACTTGATTCTAAAATGGCACTTTTAGAATAATTAGATCTCCAGAAAAACATATTGTTCTAAGAAATACATAGTGTATATTTTGTTATCAGTTTTAACAACCAACCATGGATAAAAATGCTTTAAAGGAGTCAGGAAATAGTTGTTTAAGTCACCAAACATAAGTTAATTTTCAAATTCATATGCAAACCTTGAAAACTGTTTTTGTCAGCTCAAATTATGCCTTGATTTTACAGTGTTTTCAGTTAAGGCACATGTTTTGAGTTTGCATTCCTTTATTCCTCAGACCCTTTTAGCTTTTCCTTCTGAATAGTTTCATAGTTGTTTGAAGACAAAACTCCTGCTACTGTGCTTGGTTAATTACAGAAAAAGGGATTTACTTACCAGCCAAGTTAAGTCTGCTTAAGCCACTATATTCTATGTGTTTCTGCATTCCTTTCTATAAATACTTCAACTACTACAACTTTATCATGCTTCTCTTTACAACATTTCTAAGAATATTGTTCTTTTCTTTCACCTGACAAGCTTCTAAGCTGGTTGGGGTAAGGAACAATAAAGTCAACCTATAAGCTTTATAACTTATTAAGGATTTTGATTCAAGAGTTCTAACATTTTCACAATTAAAATGCCTCTTGTCAGGCAGAGGAAGCCTCTGAACCATATTTGAATGTTGAATGAAAAGGTACTTGAAAACATTTTTATAAGATACATCTATATGGTATGGGAACAACCCTCTAAACAGGCCCCCAACTTAAGGAAATCTGAAAACTGTTATAACGATTTAGCCGGATTCACCTGTACAATATAGTTAAATATAGCAATTATTTAAGTAAAATATTTTTTTAAAAAAAACTTAAGATACTGTACATGTTGAAATTTCATTTTATATAGTAAGGTATGTAAGATACTGTAAAACAGTTTAGATCAGGCTCATGTCTTCCAGATGTGATGTTTTGTAATTTTTTTCAGTCCTGCCTTCTGTTTGGGGAACACTCACATCATTAGAACAAATGCAACCATAATTCCTAGCCACCATGGTTTATTTCCATGCAATTTGTGCATTCTGGGAATAGTCTGAACACTTCTGCAAAGCAGCAACTTGGGGAAAGATGCTCTAAATTATGATTTTTCATAATGCATTGATGCAGTGATAGCTTCAGGCAAAACAAAAGTTCATCCAAACATTACCAATTTTCTTTCATTACAGCTTTGCCTCTAATCTAGGAGTGTCAAACACGTGTCGTCATGTCGTATCGTGACTTTTTTCCCCTTCGCTAAAACACGGGTGGGCATGGCCAGTGCGTGACACATCTGGCCCGCAAGTTTGACACCCCTGCTGTAATCCTAACCTGATTTAAATTAACAGGTTATAATTAGAAGCTACTATTTATGACTTCACTGATGTGTTTTTGTTTATTTTTAAAATGATTAAATCTTGGAATATAAATTAAACATTGCATCATGTTGAGGGGATGTATGAATTATTGCAATCCCCACTGTTGATGAGGATGAAATCACATCCTCATCAACAGACCCGTACAGTAGTCCTCAACTTACAACCATTCATTTAGTGACTGTTCAAACTTACAACAGCACTGAAAAAAAGAGACTTATGACTGTTTTTCACACTTACAGTATGACCACTGCAGCATTACCATGGTCACATGATCAAAATTTGGACGCTTGATGACTGGCAAGTTTTTTTTATGGTTGCAATATCCTTGGGTTATGTGATTACCTTTTGCGACCTTCTGCAAAGCAAAGTCAATGGGGAAGCCAGATTCATTTAACAAATGTGTAACTAACTTAACAACTGCAGTGATTAATTTAAATGAGGCAAGAAATAAAATTTCTTAAAATGGGGCAAAATTCACTTAACAACTGTCTTGCTTAGCAATGGAAATTTTGGGATCAATTGTGATCATAAGTCAAGGACTATCTGTGAACTAGACAGAAATGGCACTGTTGCTATTAGAGTACCAAATACTATATTTCCTCTTTTCTCAACAGTATCCAATAATTTATTTTAAAAACTTTTTAAACCATCCAATAGCTGATGCACATTTGACAGTTATGTAACATAACTCTACTGTACACCAACTTTTTTTTCACCGGACCAGCTCTCTGTAACCAAAACTAAAGATTCATATCAGGCAATGGTAGGATTCACTCTACAAGACAATAGGGAGGTTGGCAAAGGAACAACTCAAGAATTGCTCCTTTTATTGAAGTCCTGTGGTCTCTATAATTGTTAATTATAGCTCCACTCAAGGCTTACAATCACTGCCACTGCATTTAAATATGATTGTAATTTATTTTTAAAATACTTTAAGGATACAATTAAGAGCAAAGGTTCTGCTTAGAATGCCTCATAACAGTATCCTTTGCAAAACTACCAAAGTTATTTGGAGAACAAAGGATTTGTTTATCATTTAAAACAGCCATCAGTTTAAAACTGATCTCTGCATCGAAATATAGATGGGACCTTTCTATATATTTAAGACATTCATTCAGAGGAAATTGCTACTCCAAACACTGCCTCTACACATTTTTTTCCAATAACCTTCTTCAGCAACAGAGGCGTGGGAATCTTGTGCTACAGTAAACCATTTCAAGAGAACAAATTTACTAGTTGAATAATTATAACCAAAGTATTTTTTTTTTGAAAAACAAAGCAGACAGCAATTTGGAATAAGACACAATTCTTGGATAAGACACATATCGCTGAATTATGACTTTAAAAGATAATGCTGACTCAATTGATCTAACAGGTCACCAGGTCCACCTTTTCTATATGCACAATGTTATTGTAGTAGCTATAACAGCTACAAACAAACAGCAGTGACGTGGAGCAATACTAAATTCGAATATTTCTTTTTCAACATCTGAAAAGAAGGAAGGGAATCAACACCTTTCTTAAAAACTATTCAGTACATTCAAGGAGGGTTTTTCTAGTTTCTGTCAGTGCAGGCCTCTTAAAGAAACAGCTCTAAAAGCTTATTTGGGAGACAGGTGTGCACTAACTCAAACTTACAACAGATAAAGTGAGTATACTCATTGTACCAGTTCATGATTCCTTAAGGAGGTATGCATTTTTTTTAGGTTCCCAGGACAGCTGCACGATTCCAGGAAAATACATATTTGAATCAAGGAAGTAAAATATTAGCTTACATGCACACAAAACTATTCATACTCTTTCCTACTCCCATACACAGAAGTAGAAATCACTGGCATAGCACAAGTATTAATTTTGCAGGGTACATATACAGTCATTATTCTTAATCATCCCTTTCTGAATTTCTATCCTTTACTCAATGTGTTTCATACATATGAAATTATTTTATACAGTTCAAATGACTGGTCCACATATGCAGTACTTCCGTCTCATCCAAAATACATCTATGGCTACCTAGGATATGGTAAAATAGGATATAAATATTTTAAATAAACAAATAATCTAATGAACAATGAAGAAAGGTCACTTGTCTTGCAATTGGCTTTTCTTGCATAATCCAATCTCTTATCAAATATTTGTTCCTTCAGCATTCCTAGTCGAGATAGAGGTAACTATACATCTGAATTTAACTTCAAAGCAGTGGCAACAACTTAAATTCATTAAATAATAAACCATATGTATGTCCTGTTCGTTAGGGCTATGCACTGTTTTTTAATATACAGGAACGTAAAGCCTACAGCATCTACTTGGTCCTTTTTAAAGCAGTGGCACCTTTTTCCTGGATTCATGAAACATCTACTTTAAAGAGTTGTGAGTGGGTACAGTCTTGTATTCTCTTCAGTACTTTGTTTCTAACAGAATCCAAAGTACCCTGCAATACTAGTATTTGTATTAAAGCTAGGCAAGTTATTTTAGAGGGCTCTGAGCACTCCTCCAGATCTGGTCAATGAAGCAGATGTTCCAAAGCACTCCCACAACTTTCCAATGCTTTGAAATACCACCAAATGATTTATACAAGCCTAATTCATACTTTATTCTATGCCGAACAGGGTGGTTCTACATATGGTTCACAGGTGGTCTATTTTCCAAGTACTTAGACAGCCAAAACTGCCTTTCCCAGATTGCATGCAGCTTTAGCTTCCTTGAACAATGTTAACACACCTTCAGGTCATTCAAATATAGTCACTGGCTCTGATCCTGGAACCATATCACATGCTTTCTATATTGATATCATATTGAATGTAATCATTATTGTTAAAAAAAATAGGCAGCATTTAGAATCTAATTTTCCTTTTTCCATTAGTTTGTAATAAAACACGGGCAATAAACAAGTTGATTCATCCCCCCCATTTTAGCTTTTTTCTGTCTTTCATGCATTACTAATATTTTCCTGCAATTCAATAATCCAGACTACTAAAAAGAGTTCTACATGATTTCAAAATAAGTTTGATGTCCAACAGATTTCCTACTTATTAATATGAACAGCCTGTTGTTTAAAAAAAATAAATTCATACCACAATCTACAGGAAAATGCAGTCTGTAAGTATAATTTCTTTTGTGCTACTACTAACAACACTACACATAAGCAACATGCAAGACTAGTAAGATTTGCAAAACAGTGTACTTTCTGTGTAACCTCTTTGTTGTTTAAGCCACTTTGTAAAGTATAATATATAATATACTGTGTATGTAGAGGGGAAACTACTAGGACTGACCACCCTCTCAAGATCTTGGGCTTGGAATTATGTGCATCAGAAACAATATCTATTTGTTTCAGAATATTTTTAGATTGACAGGCTGTCATGTGCTGAACTACCTGTTCTTTATTTTGTGTACACAATCATAACGTACAATTGGTGCAACTGTTAACTCTTTATACGATGTATAATCTCTGAGAATGTAAAAGAGAGAGAAAACATACTTCTTCAGTCTGTCCCAATGGCATTTGGCTTCTGCAACATCCCTCCACCCTCAAAATCCAGGGCCAATAAGTTGTATTCCAATCCTACACAACAGAAACAAGCCCCCTCCCAACACACTTACTCACTGTTTGTGAAGAAATGACTATTTCTTTGAAGGCTTTTTCAGCACCTGTCCCTGCATAAAGAGGCTCAAGGAAAGATCACCAATTTCTTATTGGATTTGGAAGTACTGAGAAGTAGCAAAAGTTCCCATTGCTTTCCAGTGTCTCAAACACCCACCATGAAGATGGGATTCCATCCTTCTGCTTCTCAGTGAAGAAATCCCACATATGGCTCCAGTAGATTTGAAATGCAACACTTGGAAGCAGAAATATCCAATGTGGATCCTCAGAGCGGTCATTGCTCCTGTAAGGTTTCTGTACTGCTGTTAGCTATGCAATTTAAAATTTCTGCACTGCTATCAAGCAATTTAAGCAGGAATATACCTCTGAGTAAACAAGTATTTTGCTTATGGCATTTGTACCTTAGTGCAACAAGCAAGCACTCGCCCTCTAAATAAGTTAGACATTCCTAATATTAAAACTTGATAGGCGTTAATAAGAAATTCATACATACATTACAAAAATACTTGTATTTGCACAACCATGTGCTTTGCAATTCTTGTCTTCTTAACTGATAGGAGACAAACTGACCCACATATATCCCCAATAAAAATAGTATGTCAAGAGTACTGAAAAACTCAGCCAAATGGGAAAATGCAAAGAAAAAAATAGTGGACTTCAGGCTAAGTAACCATTTATATGTACTATGCACAAAATGTATATTCCTTTTAAATTATTGCTAAGCAATTTATAATAGTTGCATCATAATATTATTCTAAGATATTTGCCTCTACTACCCTACTTCCTAGATGTTCCTATCGTCGTCCCCCACAAGATTTAAGGGCATGTGAAATAGTTTTGATGAAATTTGCATGATATGAAACTTCTCTCCTTTGAAATAATGTTTGGGTTTTAATTCTCCAATGAATGAAAAGGAATGTTTCACGCTTCCTTGTTACACAGCATTTGTTTCGGCTTTCCATAGCTCTCCCCCAAAACCAACCCAGGAAGAGAAACCACAGAAATCTAATACTCTTGTGGCAAGGCTTTGCACTAAATTATCTGTATAGTAAGCCAAACATAGTTTTAGGTTATAATTAGCCCACCTGTTTCCTCCATTAACATGCAAATACACTTTCTTGTTCACAGACTGCATGAGATTTCCCAGTCCTTGCAAAATATCACATTAAATCCACATAACTACTCAAGTTTATTTTCAATATGCACAAGGAAGGAGCAGGCACTATCTTTCAACACTTAGAAGCCCAACAATAAGCTTTTTTTGCCCCTCAAGTTGAGCCGACTTGCCCTTTCCAGAGCTAAGGTGGGTTGTTTTACCCAAGCTAACAGGAATGCTTTGGAAGGTGAATTACTATTCCACCAGCACAGCATACCATAGTCACATTCCTCTCCGCCAAGGGTTGCTAACTTATCTTTGCTTTCAAGCTGAGCTTTTCCTCTTCCCCCAACCTTTAAAGAAATAATAATTACTTCCTCACTCAAGCACTCAGGGACATTCAGAATATATCTTCCCAAGTTTCCACAACTCACAGAAAACTGAACTTTACTAAGGAACAAGGAGCACCGAACCCAGCTCAATTTACAACCAAGTTTCGGGTCTTTGTATCTTGTACTTTTCAAGTAAGGTGCACAATACAACGCTGAGCATGTTTATCCAGCGTCTTTATTCGGAGACTCTTCTCCCTTCAAATTCAGCCAGATTTGCCATTCCCAGTCAAAACATCGCCAAGGCAAACAGACTGCTCCTCGCCCCTCAGGAGGGCAGCTGGCCACCGTCTTCCATAAGACCCATCATCCCCAGAGCTCTCCAGAGTGAAGCACTTGACCTCTTAACCAGGTTTTTTTTAAAAAAATTCTTTTGAAAAGGAAGGGGACACACTAAGAGGTGGAGGAACAGGGAAGCCAACTTACCCCTGTTGAACTTCGCGGGTTTACTAAACGGGGCGTCCCGCTCGCCTTTTGCCCCTCGGCGACCAAAAACTACCTTTCGGGGGTAGGGGAACCAGGAAGGAGAGCGGGTGCTTACCTGGAGAGAGCCACGTCGCTCGGGGCCGTGCAGGTCTGACCGTCCATTTCTCTTTAAGACGACTGTAAGCTCCAGGTCGAAGTCCGGCGAAGGCAGGAATGCAAAACTACGCCTACTCCCTGCAGGGACCGAAAGAAACCGCCTGGGTCTCAGCTCCCTGGCGGCCGCCTGCCCGCTCCCCGCCTCACCTGTCTGGAGCCGCCGAAAGCTTAGACTCTGGTGGTGGCGGCGGCGGCGGCGGTGCTGCTTTCCCGCCGCTTCGGCGTCCCTGAAAGGAGACTCCGCATTCTCCCTGTCTTCTCCCCTCCTCCTCCTCCCCCAAAGCTGCTTCTTAGCACCGGTTGCCCAGCTGGCACGGCCGCGCACACGCCTCCCCCTCCAACCCCCAAAGGCTCTTCTCCTCCTTTCCCGGAGCTCAGCGGGAGCCGGGCACAAGGGATGGGAGGCTGCTTTGAAAAAACCACACCTTGGAAAACTTCGCCGGGAAGGGAGGCGGAGAACCAGAGGGGAAAAGCAAAATAAGCTTTCCCGGCTGCAAACGCCAGAGGGAAGCCGCGCTTTCCTGCAGCGCCAGAGCAGAGCTCCCTTCGGAGCGCTCTGCCCGCCTCTTCTTCCGAGGCTTGGGTGTGTGCGTGTGGGGGGACGGGGGTGGGGACGGGAGAGTTAAAGGCTCCCTGGCTTCTTCCCCCGTTTCCCTCTCGGCGGGATTCCCGCCTTCCTCGAGCTGCCCTTCGCCTGACCAAGCGCTGGAGCAGCTGTTTCCGCGACAGGCTGGGAGTTGCAGCTGCCTATTCCCGCCGCCGGGGGTAAGGAGGCGTGCGCTAACCGGACTTGAGGAGAAGAGCCTTCAACAGGTGGGGTGGAGGAACGCGGATTGCTTCGGGCGTCGGAAGAGATTAAACCTGTTAACGTTTCGCCCGGGCCTTTCCGAATCCGCCTCAGCGCGCAGCAATCCGTGTTTACCGCTTGGCTTTTTTGCTCCGGCTTGGGAAGAAGCGGCATTGCCGTCGGTCAAGACATACCTGCGTGAAGGTGCAGGCAGCGGTGCGCTTTCCACTCTTTGGCCTGCAACCCACCCCCCCACCCCTCTGCAAAACCTTAGTTCCCCGCTTCGCTTGATTGGGTGGTTTTGCTTGAGAGAAAGGAAAGCCCCGAAGAAAGGTTTTTTCCCCTTTTCTCTCTTCAACGCCCAAAGCGAATTGTGGATCTCTCTAAACTTTGGCCTTTCTTCTTTTAGTTTTTCAGAATTAGAAAAATCTTAAATACATCTGAACAGACTGTCTCTAGAAAAGCAGATATACTCTGCTTTGTTTAGAGGCAGTCTCTCTCTCTCTCTCTCTCTTGCCTAAGAAGGCAATGGCGAGTCACTTTTCGAAAATCTGGCCAAAAAAATCGGCCAGAGGTGTCCAGACAGTAGCCAGGAGTCAACACTGACTTGAAGGCATTTCCCACCCACCCCCAAAAAGTGGGGAGGGAAAACTGGTGATTGTATTTCAATGAGCACACTAAATACCATTGGGGGGGGGGGGGAATCTCTTAAGACTCTTAAAGATTTAGGGGCTTTCCCTTGTTACTCCTAACCATGATACAAACATACCCTGGCAACATGGTTTTTTTTTCCCTCATGGCCTCTTGACATTGCTGTCAGCTCATCCCCCAGCCCTTGAGACAGGCTTAAGTCAGTCATTATCTGTACTTATGCTAAAGTAGTGTTTAGGAACTTACTCTGACCCTCAGAGAGTACAAAGTCTATGAAGTATTGGCTCCTGGTTTTCCTCACTGCCCTGACAAGAACAGCAGCTTTCCTGTTTTCTGCCGAAGTGAAAGATGGATAAAGAGCATTTTATTTCAGCAATGGGGAAAAAGCTGTCAAGAAGTAGTTGACTTCACTGGACTACTTACATAAGCACAACAGGATCTGTTAAACCAGCATTTGCAATGGCAAAATACCATAAAATAGTAACTTGTGTACAGGCAGTCCTCGACTTATGACACTTCATTTGTGACCATTTGAAGTTAAAACGGCAGTGAAAAATATGACTTATGACCTCACAGGCTAGTCTCAAGAATTTCTGAACGTCACTGAATCGGTTACAGTTAGTAAATTTTTCAAAAGCATTTGGTGTATCTTACAACTCATTTTTTAATTATAACTTATCAAGTTTAATTTAATTATATACATACAGTGTTTTACCATGGGGTTGCATTTTATTAAATGAACATGGCTAAAAATGATGTTGGATCAGCTTTGCATTTAGTCAGCAGAAGTATGATTAAATGAGACGACTACATTATAAGGCAAAATGGTTAATTGTCTGGATATTGCATAACTCCCTTTAAAAAAAATTAAAACTCAACCTAATCTCATTTTAAAAGTTCAGTGCATTACTTTTAGAATAAAAGTCTTTGTTCAACTTATATTTACACTATGAATTACATAATAAAAGGAAACTGGCAAATAATTATTTTCGTTATGCTTCTTGGTATTTCAGCTTGTTCTTTGGTAAAAGACATCTGCACACAGTGGAATTTTCCACTATGCAGGATAAATCAACATAAGGAAAATCCCTTCATTGTTAAGTGTTCCTTCTTTAAATTAACGAGGATTATTTTTTTTCTGCAGTTCCCAGCTCAAACATCACTCGCCTCCCCCCCGCCCCGCCACCTTAGATTGGCACTGACCCTGCTGGCTTTAGGAAAGTAGCAGTAGCAATAACACTTAGACTTCATAGCGCTTTACAGCACTCTGAGCGGTTTACAAATGTCAGCATTTTGCACCCAACAATCTGAGTCCTCATTTCACTGACCTTGAAAGGATGAAAGACTGAATCAACCTTGAGCCAGTCAGGATTGAACACCTGGCAATGGACAGAGTCAGCCTGCGATACTACATTCTAACCAAGGCACCACTACAGCTCCTAAAGGCCCTAAAGACATGGCTGTGTGACCATACTTAGTGGTCTACCAATGGTGGGGAGCCTTTACACCTGTAAAGGAGCTTGATGCAAGGATGGACTTTGGCTGCTGGCCAGGGTAATTCTTGTTTCCTAATTCTGATGTTTTATATGTTTCTGCATTGGTTTTTAACCTTTTTATTGATTACTGTTTTAACGGTTAAAAGCCCCTCAGAGACAGTTAGGTGAAATGGGCAGCCCTACAAATCAATCAATAAATGCATACATTATTCAATATAGTTATTCCCCATTTTCAGTTTTCTTGCTTATAGATGCTGGGAAGTTAACATCCTGATTGCAAGATAAACAAAACAACAGAGTTGGAAGGGACCTTGGAGGTCTTCTAGTCCAACCCCCTGCTCAGTCAGGAAACCCTATACCATTTCAGACAAAGGGTTGCTCAGTCTTTTCCTAAAAACTTCCAGTGTTGCAGCATTCACAACTTCTGGAATCAAGCCGTTCTACTGATTAATTGTTCTAGCTGTCAGGAAATTTCTCCTTAGCTGTAGGTTGCTTCTCTCCTTGATTAGTTTCCATGCATTGCTTCTTATTCTGCCTTTGGATACTTTGAGGAATAGATTACTTATTTATTAATCAGATTTATATGACCGTCCATCACAGAGAAAATGACTCTGGGCAGTGTGCAACAATTCAATAAAACGAATTCTTTCTGGACACGTGGAGAGCCATTACCTAGACCAAGATGAAAACAAAAGTCAGAATTTCCATTGGAATTTTGTTTCCTGATGTCATAAAAAGACAGGGTTATAGAGCTGGGTTAGATAAACAGTCCTGGAAATAACAAACCGGAAGAGTGGGGAATGAAAATTTGCTATATGGTGACCAACAACTGTACTGAGACTATTTTATATTAAAGAAAATTGTACTAAAGTTGCTTATTTGGATTCCTCTGTCTTTCAGAGTAGAGTTAAATACCAAGTCAGACTTACTGTGATTACTTTTTGTAACCAATGACCTTTGGTTTAATTGGGAAAATCGCTTTTCTTTGTCCCAAAGGAAAGAATATTTTAATAAAAATGTCATGTATATGGGGTTCGTGCTCATCTTAAGTAATGGAGTGGCTGAAGAATATATATAAGTATCCTATCTTTCATTGTACTGTCTGCTGCAGGTTTCAAAGTTTCTTTTGTGGAACTTTTTGCAGATCAAGAAGCAGGGCTGCCCATAGGAGATGCAGAGAAACTGAAAGATGTGTAAGAAATAAAGAATGGAGCCCCCTTACAACTATAAAAAGTCAAAGTCCCAAGAAATTCTCCATCACCTTGATAGTTAGTTTATTGGAAGCCCTCCCTGTCAGCAGGAAGAATATGATGCAGGTTGTTATACAAGTGTAATACACAGAGAGGAAAAGCCAGTAGTATATGCCTATAGTACTACGTTGTGTGGTCTTGTCCTGCTTCTTACGCTTTTTGAAAACTCCCACAGAAGAAGTCACATTAGCATTACCCCTTTTAAATCACTTGATGATGAAACATTATCCATATTTCCTAGCTGTGAAGAAATTCATAATGTATGCAGGCTTAATGTATACAGGAGAATATCCTTGTCAACTGTGAGAAGTGAGAATTCATTGTACAGTATACAATAGTCCTTGACGTACAAAAGCAGTTGAGATGAGAATTTCTGCGACTTTAGCAAGGTGGTTAAGTCAGTCACACCTGATTTTAGAACTTTTTTTGCCATGGTTATTAAGTGAATCATGTGGTCCTTAAATGAATTCTGCTTCCCCCCACCCCCCCTTGACTTCACTTGTCTGAAGCTGGCTGGGAAGTTTGCAAATGATGATCACATAACCTGGATAAATTCATTCTGGTTGCCAAGTGCCTAAATTTTGATCATGTGACATGGGGATGCTGGGATGGTCTTAGGCTTGAGGATTAGTTGTAAGTCAGTATTTTCACTGTCAGCTTTTTGACCAGATTTCCTTTTAGGAAATTAAGGAGGTACTAATTTAAAATACTTTTGCACTGTATTGTATATCTTTTCTTTGTCTCAATTTTAATTTTAAAGAAGTGCTTGAAGGACAACGCTAATCAATCTGTTCTGACACCTTTATCCCATGATCCCTATCACAGTAATAAATTAGCAGAAGTTTAGGAGAACAGAAGTTCTGTTCTCTATTGTTTCATCTATCGGTGCATAGCAGTGCATCTGGAAGATGTGCATCTTGAAGATATGCATCTGACAGCACTGACAGACGTAGTGTTTCCAGGCTGTCTGTCTGGCTCAGAACTGGATTTGATGCCATCTGCTGAATCATTTATTAATTTCAACTATGTGTGGTTCAGGCATAAAAAAGGATAAAATGCAGAGATTCCATTCAGGTTTTCAAAGTTCTTTGGGAAGCTATTACTTGTTTGAGCAGCTGATACAAGCAAACAAGTTGGATTTTTGTGTTACGGACAATATTATATAATAAACTATCTTATGGTTTCCTTAGCCACACTTTAGCAATATTTCATGAGTCTTTAAAACAATATTATAGATATTCAAGTACCATAAGAGCTGTGGTGGCACAGTGGTTAGAATGTAGTATTGCAGGCTAATTCTTCTGACTGCCAGAAGTTCGATCCTGACCGGCACAAGATTGATTCAACCTTGCATCCTTCCAAGGTCGGTAAAATGAGGACCCAGATTGTTGGGGGCAATAGGCTGACTCTGTAAATCGCTTAGAGAGGCTGCAAGACACAGTCAAGCAGTCAAGTCTAAGCGCTATTGCTATTGTTCAAAGTGAATGTGGGTTTGAAAGAAAAGGATGTTTTCCTTATTAAATTTGTATTAGAAGTCATACAGCTAATTAAAGGAAGCTTTTATCTAGTAGCAAAGTACAGAGAGATAGCATTATTAGCTTGATATCTCATAGAGTGATGAAAGAGACAAAAATAATGCAGTCTTCTAGGATACGCCTATCCCAAAGAGATTATTTTTTTCCCAAGAGGTTGCATTTGCCTCCCAATATCATTTTGATGAATATGTAGGTGCAAGAACATGCCACAGAAAGTATTGTTATGAGCCAATAGCTTTAAAGGCCCACTTTTTATTTTATTTTAACCACTCACCCATTGTAATGTAGCCATTTAATTCGGCGTCAAAACTATTTCACGATGATGATGATGCATCTCTACTTATTACTTCATGTCTCTTACTCAAAATAAATTGCAAAGGAATGGGTGGTGGAAATAAGTAAGCCACACCAAGATTCCATTTCAAATTGCTATCGTGCAGTTAATCCTGTTTAGTCAGTGGCAAGGCTTAGTGGGTAGGTACCGTGTTTCTCATATAATAAGGCCGGGTCTTATTTTTTTTTTGAGCCCCGAAAAAATGGCTAGGCCGTCTTTTCGGGGGTGACTTAATTCCCCCCCCCCCCATCTTGCATCTTTGGGCGGGCAGGCAGCAATGGCTTGGATGTTGACCTCGGCGTTGGTGGGGCACTTCATATTGGGGTCAACGCAGGCAGCACCATATCCGGGTGTGCAACAAAAGTACTTCCTAACGGCAAGCCCCCCCACCATTCCCCCCCATTTTGCATGTTTTAATATAGGCCTTAATTTGGGGGGAGGGGCTTAATTTCATTTCATGCCTATAAAACATGCTGGGACTTCCTATTGGGGGAGGCCGTATTGTTGGAGAAACAGGGTAGTTGGTATTCTAAAGAGCAACTGAACCAAAAGTCCATAAGGACTGCTGCCTATTGTGCATTTTAGTCTGTAGAAAGTAAAAGACATCTCATGGAATCAAATTTTGTTGATACTATTGGAAACCTTGAAGTGCTGCGCAAATCATCTAGCTGTGGGACTTACCACAAAATTCATACATCCTTGTAGAACTCTGTGCAAGGCAAATTAGTATGACACTGTGATGAGGATAGGCAGTTCTTTAGAAGAGCATTTATAAGTCAGCTAATGTTCATAAATAATCAACTAAGTCAGTAATTGCTTATTTTTGTGTTCCAAATCTGCTGAAGAAAAATTGAATGTATACTGCTGCTCTCTTACCGGTATTTTTAAACATAAACCTTTAGGAAAAATTCAGTTCTAGAAGCAAAGTTACACCAAGCCACAAATCAAAACCCAAGTAGAAGTATTTGCTGTATTCCTTAAAATGCTTTAAGGGGAAAAAAAATCCTGGCAAAAAGGTTACACAATGCCCAATTCTATTAGGTAAAGACTAAAATTACACACAGTTTTGTACTTCTTATCTGAGTATAATCAGATAAGCCCTAGTCATATGACAAGCCTTATTGTAGGAAGAGTTTCTACCATGGGGAAATTATTTGTCAAAACATTGCTGCTCTGGCAATTAGTTGGCTTCCTCAATGTTGTTCAGAAGAGTAACTTTTTCCTATTTTCATGTCAGGGAGGGCGGTGGGGAAGGGACTGTGATCCTCTAGATCAGGGGTGAGGAACCATGATCCTTTTATGACTTGTGGACTTCAACTCCCAGCATGGCTGGCTCAGGAATTCTGGGAGTTGAAGTCCACAAGTCATAAAAGGGCCATGGGTCCTCAGCCCCTGCTCTAAATGATGTTCTTTAGTTCTCCTTAGAGCTGCTCAGAGCATCCAGAAGTGGGTGGTGCTTCAGTCTCTGCATTCATAGGCTGAGCTTAATTTTGAGGAACGCTCCTCCTCCACCACGTGTCTCCTCCATAGCATTCCCCAGTTTTTGCTCAGCCTCGTGCAAGACAGACAGTGCATAGACTAGTTCCTTGGCCGATTCAGGATTTGTTGTCTTCAATCGCAATTTCTTCTGATTTCAGGTTCGATTTGTTTTCTCTCTCATTTAGCCCTGCGCAAGTGGTCTGCTTGTCTGCTATTCACCCTAGGGAAGCGCTGTTTTGTGCCCCCACGGGTGGCAAGGGGGAGACCCTGAAGTGCCTTCGCACTTCCTCCCTTCCCAAAACTTTACCCTGCCTTCCCTGTGTGCCGCTTTACCTTCCCTCACAGTTTGCGGCTTATTTTCAGTTCGGATTGCTTCGTTTTACTTTATTTCCCCCTGAGAACGCTGTTTCAGCAGGGAAGGGATTTCCCCCCATCCCTTCCCTGCCTCTCTCTCTCTCCAATTAAGAGCCTCGGCTTGCTCGTGGAGGAGGAATTTGCATCGGGCTATCTGTGGAGCCCTCACATTGTCGCGGCCGCCATTTTGAAAGCCTCGTGGCCGCCGCCATTTTGTTTGCCTCTTTTATTTGCTGTGTGTGCCCTCCGCTCGTTGTTTCAGGACCCGTAGGCCTGTTTCCGAGCGTTTTTTCACCTCTCCCTTTGCATTGCAATTGAGGTTTCTGAATCTTAACTTTGGAATAAATTGTTGGCTCCACCACAGCTCACTGTTAGCTGCGCTGTTGCAGCAGCAACCCACGCCCAGTTGCTGCCTGGGAAGAAAGGTTGCTAAAGGCCCTAGTCTTTCCTCTGCTTCTCTGGGCCTCAGGCGTTCTCCTTTCGGCTGATTGGACTTGTTGTTTTTTTGACTAATTGGTTACCTTATTAAAAAAATTTAAAAAAAAAATAAAAAAAAATAAAAAGTATAAAAATAAAAATAATAATAAATTAAATACGCACGGGGGTGAAACATTATCAGGGCACCCGGTCTTGCTACAGATTGGTCCCTGGGCGCGCCAACCGCCTTCAATCTGACTCATACCATATTCTGCAGTACTTGTTTTTCTCACAGATATGGCAGAGGGTAATACTTCCAGAGGACCTTCTCTGAAGGCTAAGTCTAAGACCCATCACTTGCACAGACAGACTAAGGAGACCTCCAAAGCCTCCCAGAGGGATGCCCTGAGGTGCCATAGGGCCCTGGAGAAAGAGATTACCAGACGCTCAAAAGAGGCTCCTGTTTCAGTCCTCCCACCCTCCACTCCCTCTACATCTGCTCCCCCCCTCCAGATTTTTCCTCACTATCCAGGCGCAGCTCGCCCTCTCAGGGCCATCAGGCGCAGATTACTGGATCCCCAGCTAGAAGGGCTCCCAAAGCCACCTTCACGCCTACTGCTGCTGGCCTATGCCAAGAGGAATCACTCATAGAGGAAGTCCCAGTGAAATTACAATCCTGGATGGAGCTGGCTATCTGCCAAGGCATTGTGGCCGGACTCCAGCAAATAGCCAGGCCTGGGCACTACATGACAGCCTCGGAACATGAGTCTCAATCCGTAAGATCTCTTCCCAGATCGGAACCGCTCCATGGACAGGTACTCCTGCAGGGGGAGGTTCCCCCTAGAGTAAGGGAGGAGGAGGAAGGGGACTTAGATCTGATCAGAGAAGAAGAGGAGTTTGACTTGGGGTCTTTGCAATATAGCGAACCCTTTTCTGAGGTGGACCCATTAGAAAGGGAGATGTCCAAGGACAAGGGTCTCACTCCCGACCAACCCGCCTTTGTGGGGCTATTCAAGCCACAATTATTCAAGTCCCTCCTTTTCAAGGCCAAGAATATTTCGGGCCTAAATACTCAGTCACCCTCTGATCCCACTCCTCTTGCTCGGAAGGTCCAGAGGACTCCATCTTTAAACAGCCCGTAGTGGAGGCCGAAGTCATCCCAACTCCTCCCATTTTCTCCAACCTGGTAGTTAAACAGTTGGCCTCTGCAGCGCCCCCTGCCCGTCGCCCCATGATAAATTTTTTTCAATCTGGACCCTCAATTTTCCAATTTATTGGGTACCCCCGAGGTTGATGAGCCCATCGTTGGTCTAGCCTCTTCCTTCACCCTCAGCGACCCACTGGGGGCCCTGAGGCTGGAGGAGAAGCGGTCCAAGCTGGCCTTGCGCTGTGCACATCAGTCGGATGCCTGGGCAATCAGATCAGCCACGGCCGCCTCTTTCTTCACCCGTTCTTCCATTCGCTGGCTCCGCCAGTTTAAACAACACGTTCCGGCGTCCAATGTCAGAGTACATCAGGACATCGCTAAGATCACGGCCACAGCTGAGTTCTCGGCCGATGCCACCTATCACACTGTTAAATTCTCCACCAGAGCGATTACATCGCACATCACAGCCCGCCGACTGCTCTGGCTGAAACATTGGCAGGCAGATCTTAAGAATAAGGTCAAATTGGCTTCCGCTCCCATAGTGGGAAACAAATTGTTTGGACCGTCCTTGGACCCTCTATTAGTAGAGGGTCGCAACAAAAAAAAAATTTCTTCCCTCCCTCACCCGGAGGTCAGAATCTAGAACCTCGCAGCCCTTTCGTAGAGCTCCCTTTCGCAGCCCTTTCGTAGAGCTGCCTTTCGGTCCTTTTACCAGGCCCCCTTCGGGCCTGGTCAACCCTCAGACAGGGCCGACTCATCTGACAGAAACAGAAGGGGCAGTAGCTACAAGAGGCCCTTTCGGGGACCAAGCAGCCGGCCCTTTCGGCGCTCCAGATAGGCCATATGACTCCATTCCCATTGGCGGGCGTCTTCAAGCCTTCGCCAACCAGTGGGACTCCTCCACTTCCGACGCCTGGGTCAGGGACACCATCAGGTTTGGCCTTGCCCTCGAATTCCAGTCGACCCCCCCCCGATTTCTTTATGCCATGTCCCCTCTCCAAGGACCGCACTAAGCGTACCCTCATGGACTCCACTATCCAACACCTTATTGTCATCCAGCCATCCAACCGGTCCCTCACGCACAATGAGGGAAGGATTTCTACTCCCATTTGTTCGTAGTCCCAAAGCACTCGGGGAGATGGAGAGCGATACTGGACCTAAAACGGCTTAACCGCTATCTGGTATACCGTAAGTTCAAGATGAACACATTGCAATCTATCTTATTGGGAACAAGACAGGGGGACTGGTTGTCATCCATAGACCTGACAGAGGCATACCTACACATCGCCATCTGGCCCTCCCATCATAAATTTCTTCGCTTTTGCTATAATAACCACCACTTTCAATACGTGGCACTTCCATTCGGTTTAGCCTCCGCCCCTAGAACCTTTACTAAGGTTCTAGCTGCACTGGCGGCCCACCTCAGGACCCTCCCTGTGCGCCTTCAGTGCTACCTGGATGACATCATCATTCTATCCCACTCTAAAGATCAAGCAGTCAGGGACACTCAGGTTACTCTAGCAGCTCTCCAGGAGCATGGGTTTCTTATCAATTGGAAGAAGAGCCAATTGTCCCCTTCCAACAGAATAACCCATCTGGGGACGATGATTGACTCTCTGAAAGGGAAGGTGTTCCTTTCTTCGGATAGACTTCTTAGTATCCAGAAATCTGTTAGAACCATCAGGCGTCTCAGGAGGGTTTCCCTTCTGGAATTATCACAATTACTGGGAAAAATGATTTCATGTATTTCCATTATTCCCTGGACCCATCTACATACCAGATCCCTCCAGTGGTTCCTGCTTCCATACCAGAGATCTGGCACAAGCAACTCAAAACTCAAGGTCAGGGTACCACCAAGGGTCCTCACGTCCCTCCTTTGGTGGAGCAAATCATCCATCAACAAAGGCTGCCTCCTCAAGGAGCCCCAAAGACTTACCGTCACCACAGATGGCAGTCTTTTCGGATGGAGCGCTCATGTGCAGTCCCTCACATCACAGGGCAGATGGTCAGTGACAGAGCGACTATGCAACATAAACTGGCTGGAACTCCACGCCGTGCACCTGGCCCTTCGCAGCTTCCTCCCTCAGGTACGCGGCCGTCACATACTGATCCTCACAGACAATGTGACGGCCAAAGCCCACATAAACAAGCAGGGGGGCACACAATCATTACGATTGATGAGGGAGGCCGAGCGCCTCTGCCGTTGGGCGGAGTCCAACCTCCTTTCCATCAGGGCAGAACACATCTCAGGGCTATCAAACATCCAGGCAGACTGGTTGAGCAGGGCTACAATAGACCAGTCGGAGTGGCGCCTCCACCCATCACTGTTCAAGGAGGCGGCATCCATATTCGGGCAACCGGTAGTGGACCTGTTTGCCTCCCCCCCTCAATGCCCAGCTTCCGAGGTTCTATTCAAGGTTCCCATCCCAAGGGGCGGAGAATCACAACGTGCTACGTTGTCCTTGGCCCACAGGACTACTGTACGCATCCCCCCCTACCACTAGTGCCCAGGGTCATCCAGAAGTTGCTTCACGAGAAAGCAGAACTACTTCTCGCAACACCTTACTGGCCCAGACGTCTCTGGTTTGCGGACCTCCGCAGTCTCTCAGTGGCTCCGCCCTGAAGGATCCCATCAGACAGGATGTCTCTGTCTCAGGGACCCCTTCTCCACCCGGACCCCCAATGGCTCCAATTAACCATCTGGAGGTTGAGTGGGACCGCCTGAAGAGGGAAAATCTATCTAGCAGGGTCACTGACACTATCCTAGCAGCCAGACGACCCTCAACTATAAGAATCTACAATGCCACATGGTCCTTTTTTTGTAACTGGTGTTACAAGCTCCAAATTGATCCCGCTTCCCCCTCCATTGCCCAAGTTTTAGACTTCCTGCAGGAGGGACTCAGTAAAGGGCTGTCTCCCAACACATTAAAACGACAGGTAGCAGCCTTATCTACGGTTATCTCCTGTGAAGGAGCTGATTCTCTTTCTCATCACCCCCATATTCGGGCTTTTCTTAGAGGAGCCACCAATTTACACCCCCCCGACTCTTCACCGGTACCCAACCTGGGACCTTAACAGAGTCCTTATCTCACTCACAAAACCCCTCTTCGAGCCCTTAAGGAAGTCATCTCTCCAGTTTCTAACATACAAGGTAGTCTTCCTTGTAGCGATTACATCAGCCCGTAGGATATCGGAGATTGCAGCCCTATCCATTAGAAAAGACCTCTGCGTATTTCACTCTGATTGAGTGGTCCTCCGGCCTGATCCTACCTTTTTGCCCAAAGTCAATTCGGCTTTCCACAGAGCTCAGGAACTTATCCTTCCAAATTTTTGTCCTAATCCATCACAGGAAAGGGAGAAGCAATGGCACACACTGGATGTGAGACGTGCGTTGCGCATTTACATCAAACGCACAGAGTCCTTCCGAAAATCAGAAGCCTTGTTTCTTTCCTTTCAACCCAAGACGCAGGGGCACAAGGTATCACCGTCCACCATAGGCCGATGGATAAGGGCGGCAATTGCCAGGTCATACCAGTCACAGGCCTTGCAGGTACCTAGAGGTATCACTGCTCATTCCACCAGGAGTGCGGCGACTTCGGCAGCTTGGGCCACCCAGGCACCAATAACCGAAATCTGCCGGGCGGCGACATGGGCCTCCCCGTCACCTTTTATCAGGCACTATAAGATTGATGTATTCGTCTCAGCTGAGGCTTCATTTGGTAGAAGAGTTCTACAGAAGGTTTTTAAAGAACCCGAGGTGGCTACGGACCAGACGGTGCCCCTCCCGTAGGACAGGCCCAGCTTTGGTATGTCCCACTTCTGGATGCTCTGAGCAGCTCTAAGGAGAAGGGGCGTTGGTACTTACCTGATACGCCCGTTCTATTTGAGCTGCGAAGAGCATCCAGCCCCACCCAAATTTCACCATCTGGTGGAGTCTTGTTTCGGCCAATGACAAATTAGTTAGTTAGGATGAGTGCACGAATTTTTTTCCTCTCGTCTTTGCAAAACTGGGGAATGCTATGGAGGGGACACGTGGAGGAGGAGCGTTCTTCAAAATTAAGCTCAGCCTATGAATGCAGAGACTGAAGCAACACCCACTTCTGGATGCTCTTCGCAGCTCAAATAGAACGGGAGTATCAGGTAAGCGTATATTAAGGTATCTTAAAAAGACAATGCACTATGCATTGTATTTGGAGCCAAAAGATGATTTGATTTTAAGTGCATATGCTGATGCAAGTTTTGCAACAGATATAAAAACTAGAAAATCAACTTCAGGTATGGCTATACTACTAGGTAAAACACTGATTGGTTGGAGGTCAATTAGACAGCAACATATAAGTATGTCCACAATGGAAGCAGAATTTTCATGTTTATCATTATTATGTACTGATTTAATTCTGTATAAATAGTTGTTGTTAGATATGGGAGTAACTGTTAAAGATGCCATTGTAGTGTATGAGGACAATCAAGCAGCCATAAGGTTGGCTACAAATATTGCTGTAAAGACTAGATCTAAGCACACTGACCTTAGATATTTGAATGTTAGACAATCTGTGAAAAATGGTTTAATAAGATTGGAATACTGCATAACTGAAGAAAATTTTGCAGATGGATTTACAAAAGCCCAAGGTGCAGTAAAGCACAAGGAAAATTGTGAAAATTATGGGTTGAAATTGTAAATAGATATATATATTATTATATTACCCAAAAGGGGAGAATGTTAGGGATAACATTGGTTACCTAACTTAGTTTAGGTAGAATAATATATAAACTATGTTAGTGAGTTTAAGTGTATGTATCACTTTAAACTGTAAACCAAGTTTTTGGGTGCGGTTGTAAAATCACCATAAGAGGGAGCAAGAGAGCTCACTGTTTCCCTGGCTTTTACTGGAATGCTGACAATGGATTGATGGTGATAACTGCGTGTTTGCTGAGAGAAGAAAAGGGGTTTGATTTTTCTTCATATCTCTGACTGCAAAAGAGATATATCACTGGACTGATTGATTGTAAGTTTAATGAACTCTTTTTCGACACTGGACTTTGCAAACTGATTAACCCCGGACTGACTGAACTTAGTGTATGACATATGGACTATTTGACTATGCTATAACTCTTGCTGGAATAAAAACTATTTAACTTGCACAGTGTATCTGTCTTACTGATTGTAAGCTACTACAATGTTTTGTCTTACATATCTGCCTGTCTGCTAGACTGCCGTTGCACGTTCTGCTAGGGTGTATATCCCTAACAGTACCAACGCCCCTTCACATCATCTATTGGCCATGCTGGCTGTCATGTTCCAAATTCTCTAGACCAGGGGTCCCCAAACTTGGCAACTTTAAGACTTGTGGACTTCAACTCCCAGAATTCTGGGAGTTGAAGTCCACAAGTCTTAAAGTTGCCAAGTTTGGGGACCTCTGCTGTAGACCTCTGCTGTAGACCATCACAAGCATTTATGCATCATGTTTGGCTGAATCCCAATGGCTGGTTCACGTGTTGCTCAGGGGTGGATTTCTATCAGTTCTGTCCACCTCTGTAGAACCGGTAGCTCTGAAGAGCAGCAGACATAGAACCGGTTCTATGTCTGCTGATGTTTTTGCCCACCCGCCCACCTAGGCTCTTACCTGATCTTTATTTCCTGATTTTTCAACTTCAGCTGCTGAACGAGGCACAGCTGCAGTTAAAAAAGCAGGAAAAGAGGCTGTTTCAAAGGCTGCGTCTCTGCATGCAGCCTGCAGATGACAATCTACAGGCGCGCAGCTCCCAGCATGCAGGGAAGCTCATAAATCCTGAACCAGTAGTTAACCCTGTCGTATCCCATCCCTGGTGTTGCTCAATGGGCTCGTGTAGTTTCTTCAGTTTTGAACTACTGCATTGTATGAGCCCAGTCAATTTTTACTTCCACTTATTTTTCAACAGAGATTGCTTGTTATGTTCATTAAAATCTTCCTGCTTGCAAGTCATATTAGAGGATTGTATTTTTCTACTCAGAAGTAAGATACATGACAGATTGCAGATTGCTTCATTATCTAAAGATTGCATCTAAGTTTTCCTTGAAAAACGCCATAATTTGCTTTTCATTCAATCCTTTCCTTTTCACAACCAGTGCTTTATGTGCACTCTCTCTTGCACGCGCACACAGAGTATATATGACAGGAAAATCTGTAAAAGGGATGTAGTCTTATAAATGTTTATAAGAATTAGACTTTGGAATAGGATTATACTAGACAGTGTATTCCCATCACAATAGAAATTAGCAGAAAAAGGGCAATTAAGAGGCCATTCATGACTAATTCTTTAAACCTCAAATAAGAGTGAGCAATAATACCTTATTCCTACTTAAAGATGTAATAATCCAGAAGAGTATCAGGATTTGCGTGGTGCTACAAATGTGTTTTACTCCAGTTCTCACTTCATAAAATAAAATCATACATGAGTTCAGGAAAAACACCTTAGAGCACTTAAGAGGAAATATAGATGACAGCTATTTAAATAAATAAACAGAATATGGCAAACATCTTAGAGCACTTAAGAGGAAATATAGATGACAGCTATTTAAATAAATAAACAGAATATGGCAATTCCCTAGAAAAATTAAAGTTTGGAAACTTCCCAAAACTTTGAAAGTAAATCCAACATAGAACTGTATTTGTTGGAATTCTTAATTGCGACCATACAAAATGGTTTTCCATAAAATAAATAAATAATTGCAAACATTATTTTTCTCTCCAAAATTATGCAGATGTATTATTTTTATCAAAAGAAGTGTGGCTGATGCTTCTCCTGTAAGGCTGTCAAATCTTGTTGGATCAGAAAGTGCTGCACCCAAATCATCTTTAGTCCAGAGCAGCTTATTCATGTTTGTACATTTAATTTAAATGCTTTTAGTGGTCATCCAATCTATAAATGGCAAGGAGGGTTTTGTTGCTTTTCTCTTTTCTAATCTGACCAGTTTCTTCGTATTTAGTAATAAAAAGCACTAATTTAGTCACCCGCTCTGACATCTGAATTTTCATTTTTTAATTGCTATTCCGATTCTTACATTAATAAGATAAAAATATTCTGCCATGCAGGAGATTTATCAATCCTGCAAATAATCCAAGGGAAAGATATATAACACGCTACATCTTTCTCTATTTTACTATGATACAACAAAGGCAATATTTAATGAAGTAACAGGGGGGAAATAAAAATTCCTGAGAGCCCTTGTTGTTCTGAATTTGGTTGTTTGCTTGTGGATGTTTCATTATCCAGCCAGGTAACATCAGGTTACTTAGTTGGATAATGAAACATCTCCAAGCAAACAACCAAGCTCAGGGAACACCAAGGGTTTCACAGCTTAGCTGTGAGCTATTGATATTCTACTCTATTGGAATATTTTCTTTATGTCAGCATCAACTCATGGACATTTCTTGGCCACAGTACAGAAGTCGTTTGTTACTGCTGGGATGTTCTGGGATTTTCTGTCTCTTGCACAGAGGTGGATTTGTAGCTGTGCAGATGCAGATAGATAGATTCCACAAAACATCCATAACAAAGTACATTTATTGGTACATCAGGTATCTTCACAACTCACGTTTGTGACGAAGTTCTTCTTTAATGACCAATCCTTTGTATATCAGCCTTGCAGGTAAAAGATGGTTATCTCCTAACCCATCTCGTAGAGGTAGAAAAAACTACTATCAGTTCATGAGTCCGGGCAAGAATGGAGGGAAACCTCCCCTAACCACTCGAGGGTCAATTTAGTGACCAATCAGGATTGCAGATATGGCCACGTGACATGAACTACATTTCCCAGGATACCTTTAACTACATTTACCATGATGCATTCCCTTAAGGGGACAGCTCATGTTCCTAAATCCAATTCCCATAGACAGCACATGGGATGTTTCCAATTTTCCAGTTTAGTCCTGGGATTCCCTTAAGATTCTACCATATCCAAGGCAAGAGAAAGGAATTAAGGTCCTGCCACGAGCTGAGACTTGAGGCAAAAAATACTCTTGCTAATCTAGACATTATTCTTGCTGCTATTACATTTAATTATGTTTCCTTTATTAGATAATATGCAGTAATATAGAGAATTATTATTGAATTATTAACTAGTAAATGTGCAAGATGCTATTGGCAGCAATATGCCTTTCTTACTACTGTTCAGATCTATTGAGAATTCTCAATCACTTGAGAGTTCAATTTCCAGTACAGAGTTTGAACCCCATAAAATAAAATCTGACTACCTGTATCTGACGACTTCCAGTAAGGATGAAACAGTCATGACTGTCTCTTGGTTGACAATGTGTCTGAAAAATATCACATTGGAGATTGTTTGATTGACTGATAGATGATTGATGGTGTGCTGTCAAATTGGTGTGAACCCATAGGGGCAGATTGTCATGGAGGAAATCTAACTTGGTCTTTCGCATCTTCCAAATGTACGCTCTTCATTTCTGTAGTTGAATCTATCCATCTTGTTACTGGTTGTCCTCTTCTCTTTCTTTCCACTTTTTCCAGCATTAGAACCTTCTCCAATGAGCTAAGTCTTGGCATAATGTGTCCAAGATAGGATGATTTAAACCGGGTCTTTTGTGCCTCAAGTAAGAACTTCAGATGGATTTCTTAACGTTCTGCTGGTTTGTTTTCACAGTATTCTAAAGCGTCATCTCCAACAACACAGGATATTTCCTGTGTAAAAATAGAGAAATAGAAGTCATGTAAAACCCTGTACTGGGGGACATGACATAAACATCTATTATCTCCCTACTCCAAGAACCTGGACTGTATATATAATTCTGAAAGCCTTGGGGAACACCAGGTTAGAGAAGATTATGGATGCAACATCTGAGAAGTCAGTCTTCCTCCAACCGATCACATAGCTTTCAGCTTCTGCTCCAAACTTCTCAAGCCCTCATGGTTCCATTGCCTGCCTGCCTGCCTGACTTGTGGTCCTCCAAATCAAAATTAGTGTACCAAGAATATATGATGACTCACTTACTTGAGCTTAACCATAAGGCTCCTTGTTTTGCTGACCAAGAAATTCCTCCAAGCAATTTCAGAACTTCAAAATCTCTTTTGCAGTCCTTGTTATTTATTTACTTATGGAAAGCATTTATATGGCCCATCCTACCATAATTTTTTTTTAATGGTGACATGATTTCTTGCCATTTTGAGATAGGTAATGCACACAAAAACAACATGAACCTTAAAATAGATGGATGGATGGATGGATGGATGGATGGATGGATGGATGGATGGATGGATGAACAGGCAGGCAGGCAGGCAGCCATCTAAGACACAGGAAAAATATTTTTAAAAATCAGTCTTGCCAACTGCAACTATTGCCCCACACATTGTTGTCTGAACTAAGCTACACATTTTTACTCAGAAATAATTTCCATTTATTTAAATTATGTTCTACATAGAACTGGCTTCAGAGGAAGCTTCAGCTGGTGCAGAATGCAGCAGCACACACATATAAATGTGTTTCTAGAAGAACCCATGTTACATCCTCTGCTTTGCAAGCTGCTTTGGTTACCAGTCTGTTTCTGGGTCCAATTCAAAGTGCTAGTTTTAACTTTTAAAACTCTACACATCATGGGATTGTGTTATCTAAAGGATAATGTATCCTTTATTACATCTGCCCATCCCACCAGTGGGTGTGGTGTGGCTTGGTGGGCGTGGCAGGGCAAGGATACTGTAAAATCCCCATTTCCTCCCCACCCCACTAACCTGCTTTGCAGCTCCGTTCTCCTGTGCAGGGCAACAAAAGAAGACCCAGCCAATCAGCTGGGACTCGGGAGGCAGAGAATAGATGGGGGGTGGGGCCAGTCAGAGGTGGTATTGGCTGGTTCTCCGAACTCCTCAACATTTCCTCTACCAGTTCTCCAGAACTGGTCAGAACCTGCTGAATCCCACCTCTGCATCCCACCTGATACAGCGAAGAGGGAATACTGCAGGTTCCATTGTCCCTGAAATCACCAGGAGATCTTTTATTTATCAATATATTTAAGGTTTTACACCCATTGTTACTGATTTCATCAATCTTCTAATCAAAGCATACTATGTTAAGGATTTTAGGAATTTGAATCCCAACTCTTCTGGATGCCACCAGGTTGATCTGGCAATTTCCCAGTCAAAGCATTTATTTCATTTCCAGCTTTGCCTTGCAAATTGTTAAAAAATATAGGAAACAGTTTTTAGAATAGCTTTTGGCAGGCAGAGAATATAAGGCTGTGATCACAATTTTAGGAGAAGATGCCAAGTGACTTTGGTTTTCTCATTCCAATCATTACCACAGTAAAATAGTTTAAATTGTTGTATTGGGGCTGGCAGAATCCAGCCTTAAAAACTCCCACCTTAGGAACCTCTCACAGGTGATGCAGGGTCAGTAAGACGCAGCTGAAAGTTTATGTGTTTTCACTTGAACTTTTTTGAGGAGACAGAGAATATCCATTAAATAAACAAATAAGTGGGTTAATTTAACCGCCAACTGATTTCACAAGAATTGGTTACATAACAAATCAATGCTCAACATTTGGGTCAAAGGCCTTTTCCCCTCCAAAGTGAACTGGTTTTTGTTTTTGTTTTTTTTGTCAGGGACAGCCATTTTAGAAAATTGGCTGCTGAAATGACTGATGAATTTTGCATAATTGTTGATGAGGAAATGAGGATAAAGCAAATAATCTTAATACAATATGTAACAGCTGTGAAACCATAATCCATGCCAATCCTGCCCTTCGCTTATTTAATGAATGCATTGGTGGTGTTTTCCTCTCTGGAAGGACAGGCATTCTCCCTGAAGTATATTCCAGTGATGGGAACAGTATTGGGAACACACAGTCTTGCATCCACAGCAAATCTGTTCCTGGCAAGAAGCTCTTCAAGAGGAATCAAGCATATTTCTACCTCATGTTACTTTGATAGGAATCTCAAGACGATCAGCTGCTCTGGTCAAAAGCTATTATGGGGGTTTAACATTTTCCTTTCCTGACTTGATGATACTGCATCGGTGCAGTCTGTTGCTTGATATTGCTTGACAACAGAATACAAAAATGATCTTCAGTAAAGGAAAATCTTGGAATCCAGACCAAAGTTGACCAAATATCTGAAACACGGATTTCCTCTTTTCCATCCACAGTAACCATGGGAGAGCAGCTGATGTCAGTTAAAGCAAATAGCTCTTCAGGAAAAAAAATGAAAATTGGAGCATTAGGGATGGAGGTCAATGACATTTTTAAAAAAATCTAATATCTTTCAGAGGTAAGATAAAATTAATTAACATAGAAGAAGTAATGATACAGTACAGCTGCTTTTGTCTTTCTTTCTCAAGCACAGGGGTGTGCACCCCCCCCCCCCATACCTTATTTTCACCCTCCGTGGCCTCCTGCAGCACTCTGCTGGCCAAAACCAGGCTAAAAAAAAAAACACGGTTGAAAAATAGGTCAAAAACAGGTCACATGGCCCGTTTTCGGCTGGCAGAGTGCTGCAGAAGGCCATGGAGGGCAAAAATGAGGCATGGGCCACACGCGGACCCCCGTGCCCCATTTTGGCCAGCAGAGTGCTGCAGGAGGCATCCATACTGCACCTCCTGCTGCCCCCCTCGGTGCTACCCACCCTGCCAGCCATAGAGGAGAACTACAATGCTGATCCTGTTCTCAAAGAAATCCAGTTTGACACCCCTGCTCAAGCAGTTTTCCTGGCTGTTTCTCCCCCACATTCTCCTTGTGATATGATATCACTTTACAAGGCATTTTGATGCCTCTAAGCAGCCAACTCTCGTAGTGGAGGGAAACTTCTGTATAAAAGCCTAAACTACCCATACTCATCACCCCAACAAGTTAGACTCACACATCAGGTTACCTTAAGTCAAGGATTATTAACTAGGTCACAAGGCCTCAATTTCAATCTAAAATTGGCTTATTAGGTTCTTGTTTACTTCGTTCAGTTGCTTCAGACTCTTTGTGATTTGATGGAGAACTATTCAACAAGATTGTATAATCGTCACTGTTCCTTTGAGTTTTCACAGACCTGTGCCATTAGGGGCATTGATGAAAGTATCTAAACATCTCCTGCATCATTTTTTTACCAATATGAGAGTCTTTTCAAAAGACTCAGGCTGGTGTATTGTGTTTCCAGTATAACATTTAAGTTTTAGTTTCATTAGTAGGGGCACTAGTAAAGTAAAGCAGCAAATTCCTGATTAAACTAGTCCTGCTATTTCCCGCTCTTCTGACTTTTGGTTCAGAAGTTCCAAAAATATTTTAAACATTCACCCTACTTGGACAGCTGCTGGATCTTTGGAGTCTCGGTGGGTTCGAACAGCAGAAATCCTTTCCTCAGATCTTCTTTGTTTTTATTTTAACATTTACATCTCATCTCAGCATCAGATAGTCATTATTTTAATTGTTGGATTTATTGTGTTAGGCCATCATTTCCAGCAGGGGTTTGAAACTTGACAGCTTTAAGACTTGTGACTTCAACTCCCAGAATTCCTCCTCCAGTCATATTAGCTCAGGAATTCTGGGAGTTGAAGTCCATAAGTCTTAAACTTACCAAATTTGAAGACCCTTGATTTACAGAATGAGCAAAGTATCTCCTTTCACCTAGAATATAGACAGCCATATAATATGGTTAACTGAATATAACATCTCTGAGCTCCATCTGTCACCCCGATTTTACCCTAAATTAAGGGATTACAGAGTTGTAAGAAGGAAGTTTAATAGAATGAAACATCTGGATTCATATGACATGTTAATCCAAGCAAACCACAGTATGGCTGGTTTTAAACCAGCCAACATCTTGACTTGGTGTATACAACAGGAAATTAAAATGTAGGTCCATACATCCTCACAAAAGCAAAAACATTGATTATCTGAGAAATGCAGTTGTATCTCTGGCACCAGGATAATAATAGTAAGAAAGATCAATGCATTTCAAGACACCAAGGAAATCATCTCCACACAATCAGATTGAAATCTGTGATATCTTTGATAACCATAACAGAACAGGGTATTTAAACTGTACTTAGCAATTGCTTACCCTCTGTTAAAACATATAGGATCTCCTGCTCAATCTATTTGAGGTTTGTTTTGGATTTCCCCTCTTTAGGGTGGTTAGCATTGTCACATAACTCTTTCTCAGCTTCAAGCTTGTTGAAGAAAGACCTCAACCTGAAGAACTTCATCCAAGGAATGTTAGTAAAGGACTGAAGAACTTTAGTTCAGAGATTCCTTGTAGTCATAAATCAGCTGAAACCAATTTTCTTGTAATCCTTTCTTTACTCATGCTTTCCAGGATCTGGTGTTTCTTCCCACTGTTTCCACTCCATGCTTTACCCTCTAGTTATATGAGGCCAGAATAATATCTCTAGTAAACAATTTTATTTGAAGAATTACTGTGACCCATTTTTCACTCTGTGGCAATAACCATTACTAACATTAACCACTTTTGTTCCTGCATCATTCTTTTGGGAATATGACCCTTGATATACAGTTAAAAGGCCTTTGGCCCCCAAAAATGATATGTATCCCATGGGTACAACATTGCTGAGTTAATATTTACCATATGGACAAGATTCCTGACTAGGATTTGCTTGGCATAGCTACATATTTCTTGCAGATCTGTGTGAGAGTCATCTTCATTGTACCTGATTGATCGATGTGGTCTTTCCATACCAGATCAGAATGTTGGCAGACTGAAACAATTCTTGTGTGGATTTATAAATAATCTCATATAACACCCCAGTCTAAGCTTCAACTGCCCATGGGAACAATACCAAACTACAGAGAGATTTTAAAAAGTGAGTTCACACTGATCTTTGTTATGCATGATTTATAGCAGAGAAGCACAACCTTCATGGTTCTACTTAATCTTTTCCTAGCCTTCAGTATTATTGATCATGAAATCCTTCTGGAGGATTTCATGAAATCCTCACTATATTGGGAGAAGATCAAGCCATATGGCCCTCCGTTGTGGGGATCGTATTGTTCAATGTTTTCTCATGTAACCTTTATATAAAGCCAATACAGACAATTATCCTTAACATTCTGTTGATACTCAGTTTGACATCTCCAATGCAGGCAGAACAGAGTTGCTCTGAAGGCCTTGTCCTGGTGCCTGGAAGTTATTATGGTCTAGAAACAGATAAGCAGGCTTATATTTAAATGCGTCAAGGTCAGAATGTCTAGCTTGGGGGGGTGGGGGAATGTACTAATAGGATAATAAATTGACTAGTCAAGCTACTCTTTCCATGCTACCCAAAATCCTGCTGCCTCAGTCAAACTAATGGCAGAAATGTTTCCATTGATAGGAGAGAGGAAAAATCTACATGATGAAATGCAGGCTAGATTTCACAAGCTACCCACCCCTGTCATAAACAATAGTTTATAAAACCATAGTAAGTGAATACATTTAGTGTGTTAAGCTCAATCAAATTAACTACCGTGTTTCTCATATAATAAGGCCGGGTCTTTTTTTTTTTTTGAACCCCCCCAAAATGGCTAGGCCGTCTTTTCAGGGGTGACTTAATTCCCCCCCCCCCCCTTGCATCTTCAGGCAGGCGGGCAGTGACGGCTTGGATGTTGACCTCGGTGTTGGTGGGGCACTTTGTATCGGGGTCAACGCAGGCAGCACCATATCCAGGTGTGCAACAAAAGTACTTCCTAACGGCAAGCCCCCCCCCACCATTCCCCCCCATTTCGCATGTTTTAATATAGGCCTTAATATGGGGAGAGGGGCTTAATTTCATTTCATGCCTATAAAACATGCTGGGACTTCCTATTGGGGGAGGCTGTATTGTTGGAGAAGCAGGGTACATCAAGGTTTAGTATCATGCAAACTCAGGGATTTGTCTTCTGTTCTATCACAAACAACATATGTGGTCCAACAAATTGAAGCTGGCTATGGAAAACATTCTAGGGATTATTAATTAGTGATTATGTGGCCATTGCCATGTTATTATTTAAAATGTTATCAGGAATATAATTTAATTGGAAATATTGATTCTCTCATAGCCTGCCATCAAAATATCGGTCAGCTGTACTTTGCAACATGAAACCATTTTTATGTGTTTTCTCAGCTGATGATAAAGTGTAATCCTAAAATGGGTGTATGCTCAGAGACAGTCCTATTAGAAGAGATGTGCAATAATAATTAAACATTGTCTTTTAAATGCAAAGGAGCATACACCTAGAAAGATAAAAGCTTAATAGGTTTCTCAAGTAATATGAGATTTGTAAAAGAAAAATTTGGGAACTGTATTCTCACATTTATTAGAGCTTGATTTTAATAAGTGAGTCATCGGTGGTTTGTTTAGTTGTTTGTTGTTGAGCAGTTGCCAAGACTCCAGCAATTAATGTTAACCATAAGAGAATAAAGACATCTCCATCTCTCTCTCCCTCCCCCCCTCCCTCTCTCTGTCTCTCCTAGATGGAATGTAGCTCTATGCCACTCCCACTATGTGCTGGATTATACATGCAAGAATTAACAAATAGCTGATTCATTCTTTTTTGCTTCTCCTCCCTTCTTACAACATGAATTTATGAAATATTGGAGATTGCTAGTGAATAGTTTAAAAGACAGTACAGATAGTCCTTGACTTACAAACACAATTAAGGCCAAAATTTATGTTGAGAATTTGTTAAGTGAGTTTTACCCCAGTTTACGTCATTTCTTGCCACAGTCGTTAAGTGAATCACTGCAGTTGATAAATTAGTAACCTGGTTGTTAAGTGAATTTGGCTTCCCCATTGATTTTGCTTGCCCAGAAGGTGGCAAAAAGTGATCACGTGACCCCGGGACACAGCAACAATCATAAATATGAACCAGTTGACAAGCATCTGAATTTGGATCACAGGATCACGGAGATGCTGCAAAAGGTTGTAACTGTGAAAAACGGTCATAAGTCATTTTTTCGGTGCCGTTGTAACTTTGAGCGGTCACTAAATGAACTGCTGTAAGTCAAGGACTACCTGTACATGGAACTAGTAGAATTCAATCAATGTTGAAGTTCATGGAAAACCATTGCAAGACATTAGCTAATTTTACCTAAACTGTATCTCACCTTTCCACAGTAGGAAAGGGAAGCAGTACCAGCATATTTTCCCAAATTACCATATTTACTAATATGTAATCATCTGGTGGTGAAATAACACATATTCTGTATGCCATGCAGTTCTACAAAGCTAAGAATGGACATCTATGCAAGATGGAATAGGTAGAGGCAGGACAGTTTGTTTTCGAGATTTCAATTTATGCAACATATGAAAAATTCCTGCATGAACGCTTCCGAGAAGTTTTGACAAGGAACTATTCTCAAAATATGACATGATTCTCAAAACAAGAGATAATGTGGTCAGATGGATAAATACCAAGAGACATGAGAAAAGTAACAAGGTGGGACTAGCCAAATCTTGTCAGAAGTTACAAAAGCATTTTGGAGTCATTCCATAGGAGAAGGTGTCATGCAATCTGAGTTTCCTGCTATCAATCTTATGGTATTTAAACACCTGGCCAGCTAATAGGTGATTGGATGTGGGGATATGTGTATGCTAGAGAGCGAAGTGCTGAGTTCAAAAAGTGAGCAATAACATTTGCAAATCTACATTTCCTTCTCTGTGTCCTGAATTTCCAGATAAATAAAAACAAGTAGCATGGAAAGCATTATAAAGACACTTTTTATAATATTTCATGTTGATACTATCACATATAGGACTGGTTAGAACACAGGTTTTTAATCATGGTTTGATGAATAAGCCATAGTTGGCTGGACTCAACCATAAAGTATGAATTCAAGAAAAAGCAAAGGCAAAAATCACATAAATCACATTGGGTCATTTGTTCTATGTTCATGTGTATACAATATGTGAACTCAACCACTGGCTTTGTAAATAAATCTTAAGTCCCAGATTCAAGAAGTTGAGAACAGGATGATTGTGAAGCCTTCTTTTTGGTTCAGTTTGGTTTTTGTATTTTGCTCCACTGGTATCTAGTATATTCTTTTAATAAGTTGGTGTTTAGTTATAAGCTGTCCAGAATAATTTAAGTAAATAAACTTAGAAAATGATGCAGAGTAAGAATAAAAGCAAACGGAACATATTCAAATTATCAAGATGGAAAAGTAAATTCCACCAAAGAGATCAATTTTAGTTTAGTCTTCCATCTTTGAGTGAGAAGCTCGTGTCTTTCGGATGCTGGAGAACTACAATTCCCAACAGCTCCAGCAAGCATGGCTAATGATGAAGCATGCTAGATTTTACAATTAAGCAACATCTGGAGGGTCAAAAATTCCAAACTGAGAAGATTATTAGAAGGTTGGCAAAGAGTAGGCCAGATAGATCTCCATAGGAAGACAGTAATGGTGACTCATCAAACTGTTCTATATTTTGGTAGAATAAAACCTCTAGAAATAGTATGTTCAACTGTAGCACTTTCCTGGGAAAAGATTAATCTTTCCCAGATTAAGACCCAAGGCTGCCTTGGATCTCTGCCAAAGAATCGATAAAGAACCACAAAAAGGTTGACAGTAGAGCAGGCACTTTGAAAGGTACCATGTCAGGAGAAACCGTTGAATACTCCCCTACTTTCTTGGATGGACCATTTAGATGGTCCAGTGAGCATTCCAGAAGGACTAAGGTGGCAACAAAACCTTCATTTCAACAACTTTGATCTCAAAAACCATTATCTGTATCCCAGGAATTAAACACAATGGAATCCCCAGGAAACAATGTATCCTAATATCCCCATGGCGCCCAGCAGGATCCTTGATTTTTTTTAAAAAAAATTAACTTTTTTTTAGTTTAAAAAAAAAGGAAGAAGCAACTTGTCGTGCTGAAAAGCAATGCCTCTAATACACCTGAAATCATACCTTTGGGCTAGCTAAGGTTCACCTGGTATGGCAGAGTGTTAATTCACCTGTTGCTAAAGAAGTGTTTGATAACAAGTGTAACATGCTCATTTGGGGAGTGTGCATACCACATGCTCTCAAAAATTCCAAAAATGCCTTCATCCCCCTAGCTCTCTATTTTTATGCTTATTTATAGCGAAGTAGAATTATTTGCAGTATTTCATGCATGCCTCTGTGAAAGATGTCCTCACTGTTCAAGAGGAAACCAGAAGATGATCATGCAAGAGTCTGAAATACCACTGTCTAGCCTCCATAGCTAAAATATTCCATATTGAAGTTTCCTTTTATAAACAGCCTGCCTTAGGGACAGTGAGTTGAATACTAAAGTGGGTGTAGAGCCAAGTTCAAAAGTTTCGTGCTTGCTGTATATATTATCCACACTGTGAGTCACAAATCCTGCTTCCTTATGAACTTTTGGAATCTTGTACATGCAGCATAAAATAAGAGTCACAAATTGCACCAGCCAATGTTTTTTTTTAATAAGCCACAATGCCCTGGTTTACACATAACATGAGGTAATAAACCATGGTTTATAAACCATGGTGGCAGACATCTCACACAATGCTTATATACATTATAGCATAGGATGACACATGAATTCAAACAATAGGTGCACACTGTCCATACATATTGGATTTTTTTCCACTGAGATTGGTTCTGAATTTAGAATTATCAGAAGTATCTAAAGTTGATCCAGGCACACACTCTACAAGAAAAGAAACTTTTCTGGCACAGTCTTGAGGAAGACATTCATGTCGAAGAAAGGTCTTGTTTAAGAGAGGCCATTTTAACAAGTTGCTTAAGGCAATAAACATCTTCCAACAGAAACCTAGGCCCTGAAAGAAACCCAGTGTTGTACTTTATTTATTTATACAATTATTTATAGACTGCCTGGTTCCATTCAAAACTCAAGGAAGTTTACAGTCGGAGAACAACAAGCCAACAAAAGCAATACAGCATCCAACTCAACACAGCCTTTGTACCATGAGTTTCCATACACCCTGCAGAAAGTGGTAGATCATAACCAGGGACACTCATTAATGGGAAGCAGAAGTACCAGACAAGGCAGCAAAAAATTCAAAGGACCACTAAAGAACCTTGATGCTATCTGTTAAGTTCTGAGCATGGGCGCAAGGAACGGAGACGAGGCAGAGAACTAGTGAACTTCAACTCTTTATTAACGATTAAGAACAGAGCAAAAACCCTGGGCAGCAGCAGCTCTTTTATAGAGCTAGCTGCTGACCCGTTAACCAATGACTAGCGTTCAAACGTTTAAATTGTACCCAATGAGAGATGTTACACTAATAGCCAATCCGGTTGCTCCGTATGGACCAATCCCAGCTCGCTATCCATGGGCCAATCAAAAGTGCAGGATTACGAGCCTGCTTTTCATGCATAGTGGACAAGCCTTTATTAAATAGTTTTTTATTAGTTCATAACACTATCATCAGATCTTTGAAACCTAGATGGAATAAACCTATTGAAAATTCACTGGTTTCTAGGTGGACTCAATCAAGAAACAGACACATGGGGAGCCGATAATGTTCTTTTGTTGCAAGCAGATTCTGTGAAAACCTAGTAAGAGGTTTTCTGCCCCATTTTATATCCCTCCCATATCAACTTGGGGTGACTTCATTTTTCACACTTTTTCTTTTCTCAAGCTGAAAAGAATTCTTTAATTGAAAAGAAGTGTTAAAGATGTTAAGATTTTAATGATTATTAATGATAGAACTGAACTGGAATGGAATGAGGGTTTATAATTACATATATTTACAATCTTTCTTTTTTTAAAAAAAGAATATAGCATGTATTATAAGAATGTACCAAGCAAAATTCGATTGGAAGTTATGTATTATGTATTATATTGAAGGTCATAAACTTAAGGTATACATTGAAGTTTAAATAAGAGTTGAATGGATGTAATTAAAAGATATAAAGGTGTCATACTCCAATTAGTAACTACAGGAGAAAATTTGTTTAATGAGAAAAGATAATATGAAATTGAAACAGAACAGACAAAAGTATAAATATAATAATTTGAATTGAGATGAGATAATCAAAATAAAATTGAGAAAATTAAAAGAGGGGAAAAACTATATAGAAAATGTAAAATAGTATAAGATATGGAATAGAATACAAAAAGGAGCATGAAATTGAGTTTTGTGTCTGTATAAAGAAGTTCAACCCGGGACCATGCTATTTTCAGAAAAGATGTTTTACTTCTATTTTGTATGTGTGAAAACCCAAATAAAACTTTATTTAAAAAAAACAAAAACAAACAAATAAAAGACAATTGTCCTCAACTCACATATGATGTTGCAGTTCCTGAGCTGATGGCAAGACATCATTTGTGTTTCAACACTGCTGCTGGACTTTAAAGGCTGTTTGTGGAAGATCTACTGTCTACCCCAAGGGTCTTCAAACTTCCTCATGACTAACATGACTGGAGGAGGAATTCTGGGAGTTGAAGTCCACAAGTCTTCAAATGGTCAAGTTTGAAGACCCCTGGTGTACCCCTTTGAAAAGGATGAAGGAGACATCTAGAACTGTTATTATTTTGTAAAGCAGACCAATATGCATTTCTGGTGCAAAATGGACCTTGTAAGATGCTATCCAAATCTTCTTCGTTATTTTTAGCTCTGTAGGATAGATTCTGCCTCACTTTCTTTTTGTTAATTTTTTTTGAATATCATTTTGATTATATTATATAAAATACCAAAAAAAAAGAGAAAAGAAAATAGGAAAATTAAGGGCGGGAAAGGGAACGGAGAAATGGGCATGTGAAACACAAGGGGAAAGAGAAAAAGAAAGAAAAGGGGGCATTGACTTCCAATTCTTCCCAGCACAGTACAAGATAAACACACTCCATCCTCATCTTTTTGCTTTTACACATTAACATATACCCAGCCATTTCTATAACACCAAATCTTTCTAATCAACAAATCCAAGATCAAAGTTTCATTTTTTTTTTCTTCACAAGCACAAATTCCAGAAATGATATCCAAATAAGAGCATATTTTCCTGGTATGATAAAGATGCTAAAACAGAAGGAACTGATTTAGATAAGATTTTGACAGGTACTGATGAAAAGGTGATTAAAAAATTGTATGGCTATCTGTTAGAAATTAAACTAGAAGAAGAACAAGTTAAAGACACAATGTTTGCTTGGGGGAAGAATTTTGGATATGGGATTGATCTAGAGAAATGGCAAAAATTGTGGTCTCAACATTATAAAATGACATTGTCAACAGCATATAAAGAAAATTTGTATAAGATGTTTTACAGGTGGCATTTCCCCCCCGACAAGAATAGCAAGAATGTTCAAGAATAAATCTGAAAACTGTTGGAAATGTCATCAAGTACCTGGCTCATATTACCATATGTGGTGGACTTGTGTGGATGCCAAAAAATATTGGACTAAAATCCACACGTGGTTGGAAAAAATGACAAAAAAAGCATATAGAGATATTTTTACTGGGAATTTTACCTGAAATATATAGTAAAGAATTGAAATACCTGATTGTAAATGTATTAACAGCGGCTAGGATTGTATTTGCCAAAAACTGGAAAAATGAGAAAGTACCATCACAGGAGGAAATTATTAAGAAAATATTGGAATGTGCTGAAATGAGTAGATTGACATTTGAAATCAGAAAACAAGATGATAAACAATTTTATAAAATTTGGGATCTATTCTATCAATGGTTAGACAATAAAACATGGTAATGAAATGTGTAGATTTTTAGAACATAATGAATATATAAAAATGTATTTTTTTTATATCTACAAAATGATTGTAGGATAGATCTGAGATGATAATATGAACTGTCACAAAACAAATTAAATAAAATATGGATTATTTTGTAAATCATGAATGAATAATAGTATAGTCAAATGATTGATTAATAATGATATTAATGTATTTAGGAATATTTGATTGACAATATGAGAATATATACAATGTAATTGTAATTGAAGACTACGAAGTGGAAGCACAAAACAATTTGTAAACCAGCCAACACACTGTATGTATATATATGGAAGATGGCTTGATGTTTTTATGTTTTGTTTGTCTATGTTTGTCTTAAAAAACAATAAAACTTTATTTAAAAAGAGCATATTTTCCTCTTTAAATAAAGTAATCAATTTAACCATTCCTGTTTTAAAATCTGCCTCCTCCTTTCTGAAAAGAGCGATGTTGGTTTTAGGGAGATGCAAAGAGTTTCTCTTTGCTCTGGAAACAACTAGAGCAGGGGTCTCCAACCTTGACAACTTTAAGACTTGTGGACTTCAGCTCCCAGAGTTCCTCAGCCAGCTTTGCTGTCAAGTTAACCCTAGCAACCCTGAATGTTTTAAAAGCTGTGTTCTTTAAGAGTCTTCAATCTTCTATTAATATATTACATATATTAAGCCATTATATTATTCAGGCAGCATGGCCAACTGAGAACAGAAAGTGAGACACAGCTATAGACTGGATTCATCCAACAGACTGTGCCCTAATATGGTTTGTTTAGTTTAGCCTGGCTTATTCATAAGAGTCAATGGTTATGTTTATTCAATGTTATGTTTAAATAAATTGTGCCTTAGTGCAATGTATGAATCCGATAATAGTTTCTTCATTTTTATGATACCTTGGTTGGCTTACTGTATTGCCTTCATGACCTTTTGTTGATTTTTCTCATGCTATTTTATTGTCAACATGATTTTTGAATATTGTATTTCTTTATGGATGAATAAGACTAACAGATACTTTTTGTTTAACTTGGAAATTCTGCTCCCAAGTTCTGCCAGCCTATGATTAAACACAGAGCACCATCTGCTGGCAATTTTCTGCCTAGCAACAAACTTAAATTGACAGATTTCAAGGTGCTTCAAAGTTAAAGGATCAAAAGTTCTCCAGCCTCTTACATACATTACACATTAGCCTATTTATGAATCTAGCCCAACATTTTATAAATTCAATAACAAGCTATTAAATCAATTAAATATACAGCCCCTCAAGGCCTACTTATAATACATCAAAATTGCGAATATGCTGAATCTCTAAAAGATATTCCCCACTAATGTATGCCTTACATGGGGCCTGTCAAACAGACAGAAATCTCAGCTCAGCACATTTCTGCTAATATGATTCATCCATACTTAGTATGTTTGTCTTACAGGTGACTCTTGACTTACCTCTTTCTTGTTATGCCTCCCAACTGTATTTGGCAGACACAATAACAGTGAGACAACTGCCAGAAAAGGAACTATACTGTGAGGTTTGCAAAGCTTCCACAGCAAAGGGAATTTTGGCGGATATCTCCTCCATGAGAAGTTGCCTGGGATAAGAATCTAACAAATAATATTTGGGCAGGTTTCTAGGTTTTAAACAATATTTCCTTGCAAAGTTCAGAAGCTTTAATAAAAGACTTCAACTTTGTATTAAAAGTTTGCTAAACATGGTAAGTCACCTCAAACAATCATCTACAGCATGGGTGTCCAACCTTAGCAATTTTAAGACATGTGGGCTTCGAGTCCCAGAATTCCCCATCCAGCCATGAATTCTTGGACCTGAAGTCCACAAATCTTAATGTGACCAAGGTTGAACACCCTGATCTACAGTATACTATCAGTTTGGGAATAAATCAGGGGTGTCAAACTCATGGCCTACGGGCCGAATGCATTAAATGCAGGCCATGCCCACCCCAGCTCCGCGAATGGGAAAAACATCATGGCAACGTGACGCGGTGAGTTTGACACCTGTGGAATAGATGGTTTATTCAATCAACATGTTACATAAATGTATATATAACTGTGCTTTTGTTTGGGACCTCAACAGTCTCATATTTACCTGTTGATCAGGTACAACTGAAATGGGAATTGAGGCAATAGAGACAACAAAGCAACCTACCTTCTTGCTTGGTTTTTTGTCTTTTGTTCATCCTTACAAAACAATGGGCTCCCAAACTCTGTTAGCTGAGGTTCGCTGAGAAAGAGGTGCATAATCTGGCATGCTGGTGGAACATGTGGCTAATTATGTACTTAATGCAACAAGTTTTTTCCTCCACCATCTGTCTTAAATTAAAATCAAACTGCTTCATTAGCAGCACATGAATCTGTACACTGATGTTGCAGACCAGTTGATCAAATCCACCCATAAACTAATTTGACTATCTTGCCCAAGAGAAAATGCACTCACAAACAGTTGAAAGCATCATTAAATAATATCTGCAATTAACTGTGAAATGTTTGCTATAAAAAAAAAACAACATACCATCTACTGGTATTTACAGGGAAATTATATCACTTTATACTCTTTTATTTAAAAAAGAAAAAAATGTATTACTATCTTTCTGATAGTGACACATTGGATAAACAGCCTTGGGACATCATCCAGCAAAGTCATTATTATGATGCAATTCAGAGACACTAAAAATGTTTCAGAACCACATGATTTAAACGAGCTGCCAGTGTTTTCCAGTACAGAGAGTACTGTGAAGGGCTAAAGAAAGTTAAAAAGACATTTAGCTGCATGTAACTTTTAAGATGTTAACGAACTTTTCAGTCAACTAAAGGCCAATGGGCCCCATTGTTAACAACAGCTGAAGGATCACGTATAACCTTCTTGTTCCAGAAATGCCTCTGGCTCAATACATATTTTCAAGAAATGATAAAAATGTAGTAAATGTAATTTAAGTTTTGTAAGTATGATAATAACCATTCTGCGTACCTTTTTTTAAAAAGCGATATTAAATACTTACATTTTTGTTTAACAAGTCTTGTTCTTTGTGCTTTTTTGTCTTTCTTACATTCCTCTGCCTGACATATCACATGACAAAGATGCACAACCAGAGATCCTTAAATTGCACATATCCACACCACCACCACCTAAACACTGTATTCCACAATGTTTCTCCAACAGACGAAGCTAGTTATCAGATTGGTTAAAATATGGAATGACCACTAGATGGCAGGAAAGAGATAAAGATTTGAACTCTCTTTTGCCATCCCTTGGTCATATGCATATTTGCAGACCAGATCTGGTCCCAGTTCTTGTCAAATTGCAATGTTTAATGGGACAGATGGTTAAATAGAAGAATACTTAATTATATAAGGGTGTTTAATTAATTTTGCTTAATTTTAATTAAACTTAAGTGAAACAAATTTAGTTTTCATTCTGGATGCATTCACTTCTTTGACTTTTCCTTTATGTACAATGCTTAGAACCCAGTTGTCATCCCCCTGTCAGAATCTGACTCAGAGGAAGAAACTGAACAGCTGACAGGGAGTGGGAGTGTGGCTCCATTGGCTGTGGAAGAAACTGGGTAAGAGCAAAGTCTGGCTGGGCAGAACAGGGAAGAGGTAGAGCAAGGCAGAGGGAACTTAGAGGAAGACCCAGGCCCACCCCCCTCTTCATCCTAGGGCACACAGGGATGAACGGAGAAGAGAGCAATGTGGGTTGCGTGGCTTACGGGGGAGGAAAGGGCTCTGATTCCCTTCATTAGCTGCAGCTGGGAACACAGTATATAAAAAAAGGAAGCTGCGCGCAGCAAGCTGTTGAGAACAAATGTGAATTTATCTTGTATCGTTGTGGCTTATCTGTGTTCCTGGCATCTTCCCAACTGCGTAATTTCAAGTCTGAAATTCCTTCTCCTGCCCTGTCAAGCTAATTACTTCAGTTTGATTTGTTTGGATTTTAAGTTACAGTTTGTGTGTACCTTGTTTTGGACTGAGTTTTCTACAGTTAAAGGCTATTCCTGGGAGAGTTTTTCTCCAGCTGAAGGTAACCTGGACATTGGGGGCAAAGTTGGAGATAATAAAGGGACTCTTATTGCTTATTTGACTGTGTTGCCTTTGTGCCACACCCTGGGCTATCACAACAGTCTCCATTTGACCTGAAGTCATATAGGCACTCATTCAGGGGAACCCAGACTTTCTACTTGGCCCATCACCAGTAGAGGCCATCCATGGCTTCTTGGCCTGCGTTTTCCAGTTTTGATTCAAAATGGTTCTTTTCCAACCAAAGCTCTTCAGAGCAGATGGTCTTCAAACGTTGGTCCCATTCTAATAGCCCAGCACTGATAGGCTGCAGTGCCTGCTGTATTTCCTCTGTTCCAGTGGCTGGTTGCCTCTAGGTGCAGCCAATTTGTTTTGAGCTTTTGGGCTTTGTTCTCTGTATTTTTTTAATGGCACTTAGAGCTGTGGAGGTGCAGTGGTTAGAGTGCAGTACTGCAGGCTCCTTCTGCTGACTGCCAGCAGTTCAGCAGTTCAAGTCTCACCAGGCTCAAGGTTGACTCAGCCTTCCATCCTTCCGTGGTGGGTAAAATGAAGACCCAGATTGTTGGAGGCAATAGGCTGACTCTGAAAACTGCTTAGAGAGGGCTGTAAAGCACTATAAAGCGGTGTATACATCTAAGTGCTATTGCTATTTATATACCACTCCCTAATGCTTTACAGCACTCTCTGGGCAATTTACAAATGTCTGAAAATTACCCCCAACAATCTAAGTCTTCATTTTACCAACCTCAGATGGATGAAAGGCTGAGTCAACCTTGAGTCCTGTCAGGATCGAATTCCTGGTTGTGGGGAGAGTCAGCCTGCAATACTGCATTCTAACCTCTGCACCATCACAGTTCCATTCATAATCTGATAATTCATATAACAATGGGCCATTAAATCATGTCTTTTTTTATCTTTCCCTTTAGAAGTCAAAAGTCCCTTCAAAACGTATATCTCCCATTGGGTCTCCCTTTTACTTCTGCCCAATATGTATGTCCTCCCTCTTGCTTTCTACAATACGCAGTACTGCGAAACTGCACTTCCTTACTTTTTTGTTTTCAATCCTTCAGTTGCAACACAGGCTACACAAAGTCTCAGTGGATGCTACTTTTTTGTTGCCATGAATCTCAACCAGCAGTACTTTTTCCTACAAAAGAATTGTTTTGTGTGGATGTACAATGGAGGGTAGGAATGAAAGAACAATGCATTTCCTTTCCTTTGATCAGTGTACTGTAGCATCACAACCACAATGACATAAATTTTAATATGGTTTCCCCCCCAAGCATCTCCAAGAGATCTGAAGTATATCACATAGATATAAGGATAAGAATGAAGGCCTAGCCTGTTCTGTTTTTCCCCTGGCTGCTGTGGGTTCTACCTGTTCGAGTCTGCACGCTCGGGGCTACTCACCTTTTGACAGCAGGAGGGTCAGGATATGTATTAGATTATAAAAAGATTACAACAGAGTAAGGACCTAATTTAAAATATGCTAATGAGGATATAAAACAACTCCATGTTGCTTTTATCTCAATAGGAGTTTTATCTCAATAGGAGTGGTTCGGTGGTTAGAGTGCAGTACTGCAGGCTACTTCTGCTGACTGCCGGCTTCCTGCAATTTGGCAGTTCAAATCTCACCAGGCTCAAGGCTGACTCAGCCTTCCAAGGTCAACAAAATGAGGACCCAGATTGTTGGGGGAACTATGCTGACTCTGTAAACAGCTTAGAGAGCATTGTGAAGTAGTATATAAGATTAAGTGCTGTTGCTATCTCTGCTATTGAGTCCATTGACTCAATAGTCTCAACTATGGGAAAAACCAGCTAGGAAAAGCTCATAGCTATATATGTTACGAAGTCGCATCCCCAAAGAAGCTTTACTTTATTTTAAAGCTCTGGTCAAAGCTAGGTAAATCAACTTTAGACATCACAAGATCAAAAATTATATACCAATGGGATTTTAAAAAGATTTGATGTGTAGTCTGGTGACTATTTGCATTTTCTCTGCTCTCACCAAAGCTATATTTTAATTTTTCTAATTGTAGTGAGCTTGTAAGCTTCAGCTCATTATGGCTGAAGTTATTAGCCAGTTTGTCAGGAGGAATTATAGTTTTGGGTGAACTGGTGTGTAATGGGCAAGGAAATCAGCCTGTCTTTTTATTTTGTTCCATATGATCTGCAATGATGCCTTTTAAAACTAACTAATTACAGTAAGTCTTTCTGAAAGATTGTTATAGTTTGAGGATCATACTGTTTGCCATTGTGATGGTTGATTACACAGCCAGCCAGATATTTAGACTGGATTTAGCATTTTTGTCCACCTATTGAGACTTTCCCAAGGACCTGAGATAGACAGATGCTAATGTTTAATAATATTAAAAGTATTGTCAAGGTCAACGGATGTAAGCTGCTCCAAGTAAAACTGCCTTTTGCAATTGTCATTCTGATGGTGTTCCAGATATTTTGGGATTGCATTCAAGATTCCTTATTGCTATGGATACTATCTTTGCTTCCTTTTATCACTATTGCTCTATTTCTATTTGCAGCTGTTTATATTTTGTTAAAAAATTTCCAGTTCTTTCTCTTCCATTCTACTGTCTCCAGGTATTGCGATGTCTACCACTCAGACTGCTTTGTTGTCTTTTGCATCAACAGTTATTAAGTCTGGGGGTGTTAAATTTCACTGCAGATGGAAATTAAATATGAGGTAGACCATAAGTTTATCCTAAGATCGAGGATGATATTTGCAGGACTAAACCTGGATTGGTTCAGTCTAAAGATGCACAGGAAAAATAATCTACAGAAGATGAGAATCATCTCAGTGGCTGTTTGTATTTATTTTTTGGATGTTTTGGATGTTTTGACTTTTTTATTGTTTTAAATTGTTTTAATTCTTTTATAATTTTAGAATTGTAAGCTGCCCAGAGTCACTTACTTGAGTTGGGTGGTTATCGAAATTGAATGAATGAATGAATGAGTGAATGAATGAATGGGAGAATATTAACTTCAATCTACTTCCTCCTCTAAATAGGTGATTGTTTACCTTGCTTGACGGGGATGATAAGAATTGTAATCCTACCTAGCTGGGGAAGACTCAGCCATGACAAGTCCGATGAAAGATACAAATAAGAATCTTCACATTGTTATTTCTCTAACTGCTTCCACAATGGGCTGTAATTCTCCTTTCTTTTTTTTTTTCTTTGATGACCACTTGTAACTTTCACTTTCATGCATCAGTGCTTCCTATTTACGTTTGAAACCAAACAGGATAGAAGAGCTGGGAGCAAGAACACATACACATGGGTGTGTATCAGTGTGTCTACAGTACTCTCTCTCTCTCTCTCTCTCTCACACACACACACACACACACCAAACACACAGATACGATATATTCTCTAATGAATTCCCAATATGTTCAAATTGATGCAAAAACCTACATATTGTGGCATTTCCCCTCTCTCTATCTTTTTGCCATACAGAAAACTTTTCAAGACAGCAGCGTATTATTCCCAAGGGTTAGGAATTAAAGTAGAACAGAAGAACAGATTGAAGGAAGCCAAAAGAAGCATTCAGAGTAGGGTTTGGGTGTGGGAATTTCTTCCCCTTTTGCCCTAACCAGAAGTTAAACGGTTAGATTTCTTCAAAACGTTAAAAGCAGTTTAGGGTGACCGATGATGATCAGATAAGGCATTTTACAATTTTCACAGATTATTCAGGCAATCATTATAGCAAGAGGTACATGAGCAAATCCAGAAGTGTGAGAATCACTTTGGTGCAAAACAACAAAGACAACAACCCTGACTCTTGTGCTATGCAAATTAAGAAGAAAAAAAATCAGACAAGGCACTTACCCAATGACATCACCCCAAAGGCTCGAATTGCCTTTGGCTTGAAAACTCCCAAGGATTTTCTGTTTGGGATCCGAAAAAGAAGAACCATCCAGTACCGAGACTTTTTCACTTGAGCAGTACATGGAACTGACCAAAAAAAGCAGCAAAGTGGAAAACTCATGTTACAAAATCGAAGGTTGTTAAAAAAAAGAGAATGAAAGGGTTTGTGTGTGTGTGTGTGTGTGTGTGTGTGCTTTCTCCCCCTCAAATCACTGTGGTGCTTCAGGCTAATGAATGCATGAATGACACAACTGTCCCTTTAGCCAACACAGACAACCTTCTGTGCAGGATTTTTCTTGCTGCATCTGAGGTCCTTTTAAGAGACAACAGTGGCAACTATTGCCTCACCCTTGGGGTTGTCAATATTTTTTTTTAGTATTTATTTGATTTTTCAATTTCTTACAAGATACAGGTATAAGAATAAACATAGTTTTGAATACATGAGATAGATACTTATAAGAAAAATAAAAAGAAACAATAGGACAGGGACGGTAGGCACGATTGGTGCGCTTATACACGCCCCCTACAGACCTCTTAGGAAAGGGGTGAGGTCAATAGTAGACAGTCTAAGGTTAAAGTTTTTGGGGTTTGGGGAAGAAACCACAGAGTCAGGTAGAGTATTCCAGACATTTACCACTCTGTTGCTGAAGTCGTATTTCCTGCAATCAAGTTTGGTGCGGTTAACCTTGAGTTTGTATCTATTGTTTGCTCTTGTGTTGTTATGGTTGAAGCTAAAGTATTCATTGATGGGTAGGACATTGCAATGTATGATTTTATATACTATACTTAGATTGGACCGAAGGTGGCGTAATTCTAGGTTTTCTAGGTCTAGAATTTCAAGTCTGGTGGCATAAGGTATTCTGCAACGAGTAGAGGAGTGGAGAACTCTTCTTGTGAAATATTTCTGGACTTTTTAAATTGTGTTAATATCAGATACATGATATGGGTTCCAGACTGATGAGCTGTATTCAAGTATAGGTCTAGCAAATGTTTTGTATGCTCTAGTTCAGGGGTCCCCAACCACCGGTCCGCGGACCGGTACCGGTCCGCGGAACAAGTCTTACCGGGCCGCTGGTTGCTGGGCGCCGCCATCTTTTTTTGATAAAAAAGTGCTTCCGGTGAGCTTTTCCGGGTAGAAAGCTCACCGGAAGCACTTTTTCATCAAAAAAAGATGGCGGCGCCCAGTTGATGCCGGTACCGGGCCGTGGCGCCCAGCTGATGCCGGTACCGGGCCGCAGCATAAAAAAGGTTGGGGATCACTGCTCTAGTTAGTAGTGTGATATTACCAGAGAAGAAGCTACGAAGGTATTGTTAGCTGTATTGCTCACATACAATAATCCAGCTTGAGGAGAGGGGCGGGAAAAAGCACATAAGAGTATGTGGAAGTTCAAATTAACATTTAATCTCTGAACTTCTCTTGGTCAATGTAAACCCATTTAGTAGGGAGCAAGCCCCACTGATGCCCCCTCCCCCAGGGATCTTACTTGCAGTCATGTTGTGAGCGCAACTGGGGAAGAGAAGCATCCACCATGAAAAGGAGTAAGACTGAGAGTAAGCATGTCGTAAGAAAGTGCAAAGAGAGAGAAGCCTGGCACGTGAAATCTTTAGGAAGTAGTGCAATTCAACTAGACCAGACCTCTGATCTATTTCACCCATCACACTTGCTATGTTTTGGTTAACCGGGGTTGGAATAACCACAGTTACTTGGCTTCATGCAACATCATCCTCTTTTAATGATCCCTTGAGGGTTGGGGTCTGGGCAACTGAATGGAGCTAAGTGTTTTCTGGCCGGATGCCCTTCCTGTTGCCAATGCAGGGTTTTGTTCAGCAGATATATTTTCATTGTGCCCAGAGAGAGAAATATCTGCCGCTACCTAGGATCAAACTCACAGCCTCCTGATTGTGAGGCGAGAGCTCCACCTTTTGGCCATTGCACCACTCTTCAGCTTTGTACAACATGCTGAGACATAAATCATTGTTTATAAACCTTAACAGTTGGGTTTGTATGATATATCAAATTAATACAAATAAGTTACATTATGGGTTTCCACAAAATGGGTATCTAATCTTTCTCACCATAAATAGTTGTTTATTCATTATTGGGCAAGCATATAAAACAATGATTTTATTTCAATCAGTAATTTGTTTTGGTATTAATACCGTATTTACCGGACTATAAGCCGCTACTTTTTTCCCATGCTTTGAACCCTGCAGCTTGTACAACAATGTGGCTTATGTATAGATTTTTCTTCTCTAACTGCCCTCAGGGGGTGCAAAAACGTGACAGATGCAAGAGGTCCATGCAAAGAAGAAGACGCTACCAGTAGTTTTTGGCGCACTTGACGCATATATATCTGCGGCTTACAGTCTGGTGCGGCTAATATATGTAAAAATATTTTTTTCTTTTAAAATTTAGTGGGCGTGGCAAATATTCTGATGCGCTCTATAGTCCGGTAAATACGGTATATTTATCTTTGTTTTAAATTTTAAAAAATAAACTTTATTAAACATTAAAAAGTATTTACACATTACAAAACATTTAGTTAAAAACAAAACCAAGACGAAAGAACATATCCAATAAACAAAAAACATGTACATATACATTTCTAATTGCTTAAATGGTGTATTCCTATGAGACTATTTTCTAATACTTATCTCCTCTATCTGGTTCATACTCCTATTATAACCTCTATATATTTTCTCTTCCCTATCTATTCACTCGCTGGTTTCTATCTTTTATCCAATTATACCTGTTTTCCCAAACTGTAAACTATTTTGAGTCTTCCTTATCCTTTAACTTTTGAGTGAGTTTATCCATTTCCGTGCAGTCGTAGATCTTCTGAATTATCAAAGTATCCGTTGGAATTTGATCACCCTTCCAACATTGTGCTAATGCTATCCTGCCCTAGTATATTTATCTTTCATTGTGTCTCTTAAACCATGTCCTTTGAGTCCTATACAGGTAGTCCTTGACCACAATTGAACCCAAACTTTATGTTGCTTAGTGAAACATTTATTAAGTGAGTTTGGAACCAATTTATGACCTTTTTTGCCCCAATTATTAAATGCATCGTTGTAGTTGTAAACTACATGGTTGTTGAGGGAATCTGCCCTTTTCCATTGACTTTGCTTGTCAGAAGGTCACAAAAACTTACCCTGGGACACTGCAACTGTCATAAATATGAACCCATTGCCAAGCATCCGAAATTTGATCATGTGACCATGGGGATGCTGCAACAGTTGTAAGTGTGAAAAACAGTCATAAGTCAGTGCCATTGTAACTTTGAATGGTCACTAAATGAACTGTTGTAAGTCGCGGATTACCTGCATTCATTAACAGGCTACCTAACGTTTGAAAGGATAATTTTGCAGGAACTAGCTTAGCTTTCTTGTTTTGAAAAAGATAAGCAGGTCAAGCCAGGTTTGTATTTAGATAGGAGACTACCATTGTTTTTGTTTTTGAGTTTATGTTTGTTTGTCCAATAAAAAATTAAAAAAAGAAAGAAAGAAGACAATGGTAAACCATGTTTTTACTGCTGACGAGAAAATTACAGAATAAGGAGTCAATCTTAGCTCAAGAGTTTATTTTTATAAAAGAGAAAAGATTGTGGCAGTTTAAAATTGGGGTTTTTAGGAAATGCAGTGGGACTGTAATTATCAAGTTATTTCATATAAGGTATTGTCAGCTATGGAATCATGATTCATCGCTGCCACATAGCTGGAGAAAATGGGAAGGGGGTGATGTTAATTGAGTAGCTCTTAGTAGACAAAATATAAGTCTTTTGATAGTTCAAGGTTAAAGAGTGTGGCGCAGAAAGAATTGGAACCTACTTTGGGATTGGTTCATGTGATGAGGTAAAACGGGATGGTTTGTGGGTTGGGGCCTTTTGGGGAAGTTGGGAAAACTTTTAGTTTTGGAATTCCACAGAATGTGCCAGGTGCTATTCTAATAAAAGTACTTTGAGATTATGTTTGTCTTGGAGCTACTGACAGGAATGGATTTTCCCTGGAACGCTGACAGGTATAATCTTTCAAATGTACTCACCTCACTTATGGCCTACAGGACCAATAGACTACACAACAAATTTTTATCAAGTCTGTACAAAACACAAACTAAAACATTGTTAGCTACTGTGTGATTCCAGGGGTTGCACTATAAGACCAAGTTTGCAAGAGATCTGACTTAGTTTATTAGATATGTCTAATGAAATAGAAGACTCCCTGCTACTTCCCATCAAAATTTGTAAGCATTTATTTTCTTTTTCCTCAAACTTTTTAAAATAAGCAAGTAGTAATTAGAATGACTAAAGAATCACAATGTTACAATAGACAGGGGTGTCAAACTCTCATCGTCACATTGTCATCACATGACCTATCACGACTTTCCCCCCCTTCGCTAAAATGGGGGTGGGCGTGGCCAGCGCGTGACATCCGGCCCACAGGGCACGAGTTTGATACCCCTGCAGTAGGGCAACAATGACAAAAAAAAACCATGAAATGAGATTGCCAAGTATCAGACCCAAGTACCAAAGATTCAAAGAACCCACTCTTACTTTGAGTATGGAAAAACAAAGAAAGAAATACAGTTTCTTAGTTCCAAATGAGGAATCCAGTTCAATAGTAAGTAAAAGAGGAAGGTTTCTTACTGGAATCAATAGGAGATGCAATAGGAAGGGAGAATGCAGGTCGCCTGTAGTATAAAATGCAGTAGTGTCATAGGAAGGAAAAAAACAAAGAACGCAGGCAGCTTATCATGTAAAATGCAATAGTGACATAAGCTGCTGTGTCCAGCTGATCTGCAAAACAGCTGGACCCAGCTTTGGACCGTAGAGGAGCCCAACAGCTGTCTTTCTTCACTTCTGCCACCAACCAAGCACCATTCTCTGCCGTCAGCATAATTTGAGCTTTAGTCTTGCCAATTCTAGAAAAGAATTCCTGCTCCAGAACATATATTTCATTACCCCATTTATTCAAGTGGGCAAGGCATCCTTATAATTCAGCAGCGGCTTTTTAAAAAAAAAATGCTTTGGAATAATAATGATGCTGAAATTAATGCCAGTCCTCTTATAAATAAATGATGGTGAAATTTATAGTTCCCTTTATTGTTTTAAGTATCAGATAATGAGTTATTTATAATGCAGTCTTACGCTTGTCTATTTGAAACTAAATTCCACGTATTCTAATGGGACTTGCTCTGAGGTCAGGGCATAGAACTGGAATATAAAATCTGTTTCTTTACTCATTTATAAAATATGTGTGGCTGGGTGAAATGATGGAATTTCCAGCTCAAACAGGATGTATTCCACACTGTTCAGGACAATAATCTAAGCTCACATTCTTATACGTGTGTTCATTTCCTTTTGAATGAATCCTAAATAGAAAGATTTCCCTTAAGTCTTTGAATACAGCTGCTATTAAGTCTCTGCTTAAGTGCTCTTCTGAATTAGGACATATGAAAAAGAGAAAATCCCACCTGGATCATTCACTTCAGTATTCAATTCTTTGCATCAGGTACCTCTACAAAACCCAGTAGCTGAATATTAGCTGAATTGCCAGCTCTTTCTTATCTTCCCCATCAATTAATTTTGACAGGTATATTGCTCCAAAAACAAGTAGTCCTTGCCCTATGACCATAAGTGAGCCCAAAATTTATGTTGCAAAGCAAAACAGGTGTTAATTGAGTTTTGCCCCATTTCACAAACTTTCCGGCTGTAGTTGTTACATGAATCTCTATAGCTGTTAAGTTAGTTACACAGTTAGGTTAGTTACACTGTTAAGTTAGTCACACAGTGAATCTGGCTTCCCTCTTGTCTTTGCTTGTCAAAAGTTTGCAAAGGCTGCAGGATATTGCAACCGTCATAAATACACGCCAGTTGCCAAGTGTTCAAATTTTGATCACGTGACCATCGGGATGCTGCAGAGGTTGTAAGTGTGAAAAATAATCATGTCCCTTTTTTCAGTACTGTTGTTAACAAATAGTTGTAACTTGAGGACAACCTCAATGTACCATTTTGAACATAGCCACTGAATCTCAGGAATGTGTTTCATCTTTTTAAAGCTATATTGGTAATCAAAATGGTGTAGGGTCTGCTTGGGCGGCAGGTTGGACTAAATGACCTACAAGGTCCCTTCCAACTTTGTTAATCTGTATCTGTATCGTCCATACAATGGTTGGTGTAAACTTCATTGTTTAGTTGTCATATTTACATCCTTCCGTCTTAAAGATCAACTCAGTTCCTTCAGTTTTACCCCCACAACAATAATGTTGAGATAGGTTGGGCTGAAAAAGAATGAGTGGCCTAAAGCATCCAAATCAGTTTTCATGGTGGACTTGTGCACTTGAGCTGGGTCCCCTTCAACCTACTCCAACCACCAGGGAATGCTTCCTTTTATTAAACTGGAATTGTCCTGCTTTCAGCTTCATTGAATGATACCAGGTTCTAGTATGATCCATTTTCTCCATGCTGTGTATAATTTTATGCCTCTTTTATGCACATCTTGTCCAAAGCTCTATATTAACTAAAGTTTTATTCTACCTGCTTGTGACTTTTAATCAAAGGTGATTTAATAACAAAAAAAACCACCCCAAACCAGTTATTTGTTCAGCTGTTCATGCACAAGCTGCCAATGAATCATACTTATTTGGATGTAAATCCAATGATCCTACCATAATGCTGACTCACCAACAAACCAATAAACCAAGAGTTCCTCCCTTCTTCTCATACATCGGTTTCTGTTTGCTAAATCGGTTTTTCCTTGATTCCTTTAATTGGTTTAGCTCTAGAATAGAGGAGCTGCTTAAGCCATCATGTATTGGTTCCTTTGACATTGTGGTAGAAGACTTCCACAAAAGTTAAGTATTGCTCAGATCATCCTTCACAGGAAGATAAAAGGGAATGAATCATATAGTCATATAATCAGAAGATATTTTGGAGGCCTGCTAAGTCTTCCAAATGTGTTATTAAAGTCTACTGTAGAGGCATTCCATCTTGTCAAATTTCAGCATGACTAACTTATCTCTCCCTTCACATACTAGAACCTGGTTCTCCCTGTTTTTTCCCCATATTCTGTACAGGGATCTGAGCCCTTTAGCACTGTTTTTTTTGGGGGGTCTGCCTGATGCATTTCCTGTGTATTCCTGAGCTCTTCTTCCTTACTACTTCCTTGTTGTGAGGTTTACTGTCTTTAGACCAGTAGTGGGATCCTACATTAGTCGCAACCAGTTGGGTGGGTGATTGCATGTGCGCGCAATGCATGCACCCCTAACACGTCCCCCCCAACAAGCCAATCAGTTGAAAGGATGAAGAAACGAAAAGTAGGAGCGACCCTCCCGCCCTCCGATGCGCTTTTTGGTCTTTTATCCTCTCAGCTGATTGTCAGAAGCTTTTTTTTTTTTTTTTACTACTGGTAGTGATTTTTACTACCAGTTCAGTAGAACCAGGCTGAACCGGTAGCATACCACCACTGCTTTAGACATATGCTGTGAGTATGTTTCTGAATATTGGTCTCACTTCCCCTTCATATTTAGTTTAAAGCTTGCCAGGTGTCCTGAACAAGATGCCTTTCCAAATACTTTAGTGCAGCTCATCTCTCACCGGAAGCCCATCCCGTAGATGATGTAGATCATGATCCAGTAGTCTGAAGGGTTTTTTAAAATGATATTTACCTTGAATCAGAGGTTCGCCTTCAGAATCCCCCTTTCCTTCCTCAGACCTTAAATTTTAGCTGCACGTATGGAAGAAATAGCAATAGCACTAGGCTTACATACCGCTTCACAGTGCTTCACAGCCCTCTCTAAGTGGTTTACAGAGTCCGCATATTGCCCCCAACTATCTGGGTTCTCATTTTACCAACGTTGGAAGGATGGAAGGTTGAGTCAACCTTGAGCCAGTCAGGATTGAGCTGCTGGCAATCAGCAGAATTAGCCTGCAATACTGCACTCTAACCACTGTGCCACCGTGGCTCTTGGTGGTGAAGAAAATACCACTTATACTCCTAACTCCACTGTTTCCTGCCTAGCTCATCTCTTGATACACTTTCCAGGCTTTCTGGCAGGGCCATTCTGTTCCAACATCCCTGAAAACAGGGATAATTATCAATAGCTTGATCAGTCAAGTCACCTTCTCTGTCACATTCTAGATCACACCTGGGAGGCAACATCTCTTGATATCATGTCTAGACTGCAAACTAATGACTGCTTGTCTCAGCAGTGTGTCGTCCTTCCCCACCACGTGTCTTTTTTTTCTTTGGGACAGTTATTAGATTCCTCATCTCTATGCAAATTCAAGCTTCTCTCCTTCCTGTCTCAGAGAGATTGGGCACAGTCCCTTTTCCTGAAACCTATGAGTCACACGTTGAGGGAATGATGTGAAATTTATTCTGCAGTTCCAGCAACGTTCTCTGGAAACAAGGGAAAACATATTCATTGGTTGATCATATTGCTCTTGCTGATTTATTCCATACCATCAACACATTTCTTCAACCCCAAAGGATACAGAATAACAGATTTGGAAAGGACCTTGAAGGTCTTCTAGTCCAACACCCTTCTCAGGTTGGAAACGCTATGCCATTTCGGACAAATGGTTGTCCAATCTCTTCTTAAAAACTTACAGTGTTGGAGCATTTACAACTTCTGGAGACAAGTCATTCCACTGGGTAATTGTTCTGCCAAGAAGTTTCTTCTTAGTTCTAAGGTGCTTCTCTTCTTGATTAGTTTCCATCCATTCTTTCCTATCTTCCATTCTGGTGCTTTGGAGAATAGTTTGACTTCCCCTTCTTTGTGGCAGCCCCTCAAATATTGGAACACTGCTATGGTGTCACCCTTAGTTCTTCTTTTCATTAAACTAGACATACCCAGTTCCTGCACACATCTGGATTAGACCTTTATTTGACCATATAATAGTTTTCTGGAGAGCTGAAGCAACTGGCCTTGTTTTAGCCAGAGTGATTTGTGGTCTGTTATTTTACTGTGGGTTTTACAATCCATTTGGCTGTAATGTAGTATCTATTTGTCTCATGTAATGCACATGCCAAAAACAATTGGAGGTTTGGAAGACAGAAACATTGGGCAAGTTCCTTTACGTTACTGCCAGCAATGAAACTGGATCACAATGAGAACATTCATTTCAAGTGTAAAATCTGAAGTCCAGTAGCAGTTCACGTTCTCTGAGACCAGGAGGCCTCATTTGCTAACAGTGTGTTCTGTAGAGCAGGGGTCTCCAACCTTGGCAACTTTAAGCCTGGAGGACTTCAACTCCCAGAATTCCCCAGCCAGCAAAGCTGGCTGGGGAATTCTGGGAGTTGAAGTCCTCCAGGCTTAAAGTTGCCAAGGTTGGAGATCCCTGCTGTAGAGAATACCTAGAAATTAATGTGTTAACATGGTGTTAACTTATGTGATTCTCGTAAACACACGTGAGAACTTTGGAGATTGCCAGCAACTGATTTTTTCTTCTTCAAACGAATGGGAGAGAAATGTATCTCTCACTAATGAGCCCAGGATAGCATTGTTTGTTCAATTGGTTTGCTGGTCTTTCCACCATAGGAAATCCACTGTCACACAGGAAAGGCATTGTTCAGTCAGTGGCCCATCTTTTTGGCGCTTATCGGGTAATGTTTCCAGTTGAACACAGTCGTTCTTTTGTGAGAAGTGCCAAGAGGAAGGAAAGCTTTCATGAACGGTTTCCATTTCCTCTTCAGCTTTTGAACTCAACTAGATTGGGGAAAATCCAAACTAAAATCCAACTATTTCAGGTCTGGTTCTGTACTTAATACTAAAAAAACAACAGTACAGATAGGATCAGGATAAATATATTACCATTATATAGACATGTATTAATCATATTATTCACATTTATGTTAATAGCCATATTTTGTTATATTAATGTTATGTCTTTTTCTTAATGTTAAAGTTATAGTTTTGTGATCCCTTTGGAGGCCATACCCAGGGTTTCTGGAGGACATCTGTAGCTTTATGTACCAAGGTTGTATAATTTTGGATCAGGTGCTCAAAAAGACCATAAATTTGTGTGATTTGCTTTTTCCAGTTTCTTGGAAAGACCCAACTCTCTTTGTTTCTAAAGTCCTCTTAGTTTTTCATATCTCACTTTTAGTCTGTTTCGGGATCTGATTCAGTAGTTTGGAAAGGAACAACTGTATCACAGTGTGCCTGTGTGTAAGTGAAAGAAAGAAAGGAGTGAGTGAGAAAGAGAGAGAATGTCTACCTATTCAAATGTGTCTCCGCCTCCTAAATGTAAGCTTCTAATGTCATTCCAATCATACAGAGAAGATACTATGAGTATCATTCCCTTCAGATGTAGAAAAACTTGTTAGGAATTTTCTGTGCAGGAAGCTGGAAAGGAAGGTGCTGGTTTAAAACAAGACATTATGAAAGATGTGGTTGAAAGCAAACTATTACATAATTCTTCCTATATGGCAACCTACAAGATATACACTGCCATTTCCACCCCCTCTTTTTAATAGCAATAGCACTGAGACTTATCACTTGGCTAAACAAATAATTCCCTCAACCCTGTTCAACTATTACAAAGTATGCACTACTATTACTGCTAATCTTCTCATCACTCCTTATCACCCATTCCCTCCCACTTGTGATTGTAGGACTGTAACTTTGTCGCTTGTATCCTTACGATTTATATGGACTGTTTCCTAGTATGTTTTGATTACTTATTGTACCCTATGACTATCATTAAGTGTCGTCCTTATGATATTGACTCTTGATGAATGTATCTTTTCTTTTATGTATACTGAGAGTATTTACACCAAGACAAATTCCTTGTGTGTCCAATCACACTTGGCCAATAAAGTATTCTATTCTATTCTATTCTATTCTATTCTATTCTATTCTATTCTATTCTGTTCTGTTCTGTTCTGTTCTGTTCTATTCTATATACCGCTTTACAGTGCTTTACAGCTCTCTCTAAGCAATTTAAGAGTCAGTATATTTCCACCAACAAGCTGGGTCCTCATTTTACCCACCTCAGAAGGATGGAAGGCTGAGTCAACCTTCAGCCGGTGAGACTCAAACTGCCGAACTGGCATTCAGCATTCAGCAGAATTAGCCTGCAATACTGCATTCTAACCGCTGCGCCACCATAGCTCTCTAATCATAGGATATTTAACCATAGTTTCATTATTATGCCTTGGAAATATTCTATGCACTATTTATATTTCTAAAACTATCTCACTTTTAAAGATTAAATCATCTTCACCTATAGCTTTGGCATTCTTTTTGATATTTGTTGGGAGAAATCAGAAAAGTATCAATTCAGCTCTGTGGCTCTTACACTAAAGATGTTGCAAAGAGCTACACTGGTTCCACCTGTATACATCTCTCTCCTAAAATGTTGCAACAGGCTTTAAAAAGGGCAAATTTTATTTTTGTAACATTATAAATGTCACTCATTAAAATGTGGCACAAATGATTATGACATGCCACCACCCTGAATGGCACAATAGTTTCAGCATGAAGTCATGGCAGGAATAGCTAACACCGAAGAAGATAGGCTCAAGATCCAGATGGATCTTGACAGACTAGAACATGGGCCATATCTAACAAAATGAAATTCAACGTAGAGAAAAGTAAAGTCCTACACTTAGGCAAGAAAAACCAGAGGTACACATATAGACTGGGTGAAACCAGGCTCAATAGCAGTAACTGTGAGAGGGATCTTGGAGTCTTAGTGGACAACCAGCTAAATATGAGCCAGCAGTGTGCAGCAGCAGCCAAAAAAGCTAATGTAATCCTAAATTGTATTAACAGAGGGATACAGTCAAGATCAAGGGAGGTACTAATACCACTCTATAAAGCCTTAGTAAGACCACACCTAGAGTACTGCATCCAGTTTTGTTCACCACATTATAAAAAAGATGTTGAGACTCTAGAAAAAGTACAGAGGAGAGCAACCAGGATGATTAGGGGACTGGAGGCTAAAACATACAAAGAACTGGGCTTGGCTAGTCTAATAAAGAGAAGGACCAGGGGAGACATGATAGCAGTCTTCCTATATTTGAGGGACTGCCACAGAGAGGAAGGGGTCAAGCTATTTTCTAAAGCGCCTGTAGGCCAGACAAGGAATAATGGATGGAAACTGAACAAGGAGAGATTTAACCTGGAAATAAGAAGAAACTTTCAGAGAACAATCAACCAATGGAACAGCTTGCCCTCGGAAGTTGTGGGAGTGCCATCACTTGGGACTTTCAAGAAGAGATTGGACTGCCATTTGTCAGAAATAGTGTAGGGTCTCCCACTTGGGCGGGAAGTTGGACTAGACGACCTACAAGGTCCCTTCCAACTCTGATTATCTGTTAAATCTGTTAAATCTGTCATCATATCAAAAAGTTGCCACCAGGAGTGGTGATTATTTGTTTGATGAGATGTTGAATGGTGATCATGCTTTCAAAGTTGACAGGAAGCAATTACAAGAACACAATTTGCCCACACCTGAGTTAAATGTGAGTCTGGAAGATTTGGGGAATGTCTACGGAGGTAGAAAAATAAAAGTCATTTTTGATCGGTTATTTGGATTCTGATTCCTTTTTAAAAAGATCTTGCATATCCTTCAAAACAGTTTCACTTTTAAAAATCAAGACCTATACTACAATTTTCAGAAGAGTGTGAAATCTGATGGATTTTTGATCCTTGTATTAACCCAGAAGATATAAATTGGATTAGGTCATAGCAGTATCGAGAGCAGGATACTCAGTAATCAATTGCTCAACGCATCTAAAAGGTTTCTTACTTAAATGCAGCTAGAAATTTCTCAGCCTTTTAGAAATAGATCTCTGTATAAAGAAATAAGATGCATTTCAAAAATAAATGCCAAAGAATAAAGAAACATTTCTGGGTTAGATAAGGCAGCTAATGACTAATAAGTATTTCTAATAGTTAGAAGCAACTTCAAGGTAAAATGCGTCAACATCAAAGACTCAGAATTTTCTGTCTGAAAGTCTAAGGGAAGCCAATCATTTCTTCCAGAGAATTTAATATAATTTCTAAGGGGAAGTGCACTCGATCCATACTTTCATATTTGGTAAACAGATTGGCAGGTGTTTACGTTGTTGAAAATATGCAAGATCTATCTGACCACATGTTGAACTGGAAGAACAGGAATATGCAAAGTAACATTGCTGCCAAGCCACATTCTGTCTTCAAACCTCATCTCCGCCCCCAAAGCATCTTCCAGAAATAACAAGATGTGTTCTAAATGTAATTGTCCTTATAATCCCAACAATCAGAATGATGACTGTTAAAATCAGAGAGAGAAATGATACCTGTGGATAACAATCAAAACATTTAACATCTGTTTTTCACCAGCTGGCAATCAAACATTCAGTATTAAATAATAATCTCATTTTTAAAAAAAGAAAAAAAACCACGTTAACATATTGCCCACTGCTGAGAGTTTTTTGGTATCAATATAATTATATGACCTTTTTTAATTTAAAACATTCAGTCGGAAAAAAAAGAGATAAAACATAAGAGGTTATACATGGAAGGACTCTTTATTTTTTAAAAGATCCTTTATTTATCTCGCAGAAAACTTGTGTCTCACTCTTAAAGAAGGTAATGATAGGTTTAGAGCAATTTTCCTCTAATTAGCCTGTAGATGCTTTGGACTGTAATTCCAATACCCCACAACCACTGGGAATTCTAAATCCTGGGTGTTTGACTTGATTCCAACCTTTAGGTACAAAATAAGAATGAGAACATTAAAGTTATATAAATATAGCAAAAGAAATTAAAATATATTTGTACCTATTACTGCTGTGAAGAGTATCAGAAGACACTTTATATCTCTTTTTTCTTTTTATATTTTTCTTCAACATTTCTTTTCTTTTTTTGGCGCTGTTTCCTTGTTTTTTTTCTCCTGTATCTTATATTTTGTGCTAGTTTTTAACTTCTTTAAACTTTTAAATGAAAATTATATAGTATTAAAAATAATATTAGATGCAGTAGCTGCCACCAACTTTTAATACATGATATTTCAACACAACTACTTAACCAACACAACAAATCCTTATACTTTGGCATAGCTAAAAAAAACAGGTAAATAGGCAATATGCTTATATTTTGTGTGTGTGTGTGTGTGTATGCATGTGTGTGTACACACACACACACATACAATAGAATCTCTGGTCACGACCATAATTTGTTCCAAAACTTTGGCAATTCCTTCATCTTCTAATGTTTCGTCTTCAGGAATTTCAGAGGTCAGGGGTCATGTTTGATTGCCACCCGAGTATGTGTTCGTGACCAGATTCAAAACTTTTGTGAATTTTTGGTCGGAACCCAACTTGGTCGTGGTCAGAAACATTCATGACCAGAGGTTCTACTGTGTGTGTGTGTGTGTACGTGTATGTGTATGTGTATATGTATGTGTATGAACACCAGAGATCTTTCCAAAAATAATTGCGTCAAAAACTGGACTTTTTTCCTAAGAGGCTGTCCTTCAGTTATCTCAGTTTCCCATAAATATTGATTTTGCTTTCACAACCTAATGTCTGTACAACACCTAACCAGAATGCAAATCCTTTGCAGAAGCTCTAGTTTCACTTCTGACAAAATCCGAAGACTATACACAAGCTGGTAATATGTACTGAAGTATAGCAATTCAGCTATCAATTTTATTTGGAATTATGTGTGTAATTATTTGCTTTCCCTCCTCCGCTTTTCCCAAATAAATTCATTTTTGCATTAACTTCATTGTTGTCTTGTGCGGAACTACATCCAATCTGAGAAAGCTCTGTCTCAAGGGTCTAATCCACCACTAAACATTTCGGTATCCACTCTGCCAAAATCTCATCCTCCCTCTGAAGGCTTGCCCCCACCTGCATCTTCTCATTCCGGATGTAGCAATTCTTGTCTTTTAAGAAAAACAGGGGATCAGGCCAATCCAACTTGAAGGCAATCAATTAATCTCTACCGGAAACAATTCTTTGGGTTTCCCACATCAGGAGCACTTTCAAGCACCAATATCCCGACACTTCATTTACCCTGTACTTTTCTCCTTAAAAAAAGGAGGTTCTTATGGTCACGTAAAGATTTATTGCATCCTAATAAGCAGGAGCTTTGTTCATCATCTGGGCTGTAGGGGGGAAAATGGTGTTCTGTCTTGTTGAACAACGTAGCAGAAGCTGCATGTAGCTTCTGGACTACCCATTTGTGCCCTAGGGCACAGCTGTCAAACTCGCGGTGTCAGGTTGCTATCATGTGACATTTCACGATGTTTTTCTCATTCGCGGAGTTGGGTGGGCGTGGCCTGCACACAACGCACCTGGCCCATGGGCCGCCAGTTTGACACTCTGCCCTAGGGGAATGTTGTTCTAGAAAAATGCACCAATAGCCAGTGGGATTTCCTACATGCAAATAAAAGTCTAACCCACTTGTTTTTCAACAGGATGACATATTGATTCTTGTGGTATAAACCCTATATTTGTTGCTCAGCAATTAAAACAGGTAATTAAAATCAATCTATCTTAACAGCTGTACAGGAAAGTATATATAATGCTCAGCTCCTGGAGTGGGAGATTTTGTAATTTCATTAAAAAAAACCAAAAGAGTTTGACACGTAATAAGCTTTACTGTACTTGCAAGCCCAGCCCTAAAAATAAAAGAATGGTTCACAGTGCCAAATGAAAGGAAAATCATCTCGAGGGTTTTGTTCGTTTGCCAAATCACACTATACTGATGACTAGCAGATGCTTTAAATAATGATGGGTGGCTACTAGCATAACCAATATCATTACACGAGGATATACAATGCAGCCGACTGAACTGGAACACAGCCAGAGCTGACTATTTACAACTGGCTGTGTTTGGATCTTCAAGAATGAGCTGTTTTGATGAATCACACCAAAGACTGTTGATACACTTTTCTGTGCTCAACATTCTTGTGTTGGAATTGTGTTGGAATCTACTGAACCTCCAGCATTATAACTGGCAAATCATTGCATTTCCCCTGGTTCTTATGACATGATACATTTCCAGCATGGATTTATATAATTATTAGCTAAATATAATGTATTCTATCCAATCTTTCCACCAACTCAGAACTCAAGGTCGCATGCCTGGAGTTCCAGGCTTGTTTGCCTTCAGCCACGTGGTTCTACCATGTTATTTCACACCAACCCAACTCAATGTCTGTTAGGAATGTAAGTCACCTAACAGCTATTTGGGTTGGACAATATATAAACCAGGATAAACATTTTAAACTGTATATTTAAGAAAATGCAAAAAAATTGTAATTGGGTGTGGTTTCTCAAGATGGAGCCAGAAACCTGGGTTTTCTTAGTCTTAGTCTCAGAAGAGAGTGTGAGTGAATCTCTCTTTCCTTCTGTTGGAGAGTATTGCCGTTTTTCCTAATTGACTGATATTCTTGGATTTGATGTAAGTCTGATACTGAACTGTTTTTGATACTGGACTTTGTTATTGGATTATCCCTGGACTAAAAACTGACTGATCTTACCTGTGAATGACTTTGGACTGCCTATTTTGAACTTTGCTTAAACTTTCTGGAAGTAAAAATCTACATTTACTGTACAGCGTATCTGTGTGCTGTGTGTGTATTATTCAAACACTTCTTCTCAATACGTCTCCCTGTATGCTCTCATTCTCCTAACGGGGAATTATCTCAACAATGTCCCTGAGATCATAATACTCATATGGATCACACTGGCTAAGAGTAATGAGAACAAACACCCTACAAATTTTAGAGGTACCAAATTTATGTTCTATTAACATTTCCCATATGCACTCATTTTATCACAAATATTTGCACTAGATCATGTTCCTCCATTTGCAGCCTAAAGCTGTAAACTAATTTCCTTTATTGAACAATATTTAGATCATTGGTCTAAATCATTGATCATTTAGACCCCTCTTTTATCTCTTTTATCTTCACAACAATTTCATGAAATAGGTGAAGCTGAGTCAGTTCAGGGTTACTAAATAAATTGCACAGCCAGCTAGAGATTGGAACATGTCCTAATCTAACACACTAATTCTTATGTGGGAAATACAAATATGTAATGTTCCATATGGTTTTACATATTTTCACAGTAATTAATTTTACATTTTTTCCACAGTAATTAAAAAGACAATGGCAACTTTCCAGTTTAGCATTGAATGTGGTCATGATGTTTAATTTTAGTGACTGCTAATTAGGACACTGATCTGCAAAAATAATTCTTTGCCTGGTGTTTAAGTCCCCATGTTTTTTTTTAAAGTCATCTCAACATTTTAATACAAATGAAGAAGTTTGAAGATCTTGAAATTACATATTTGTGCTTCTTTACATTGGTCACTAGACACTTTGGAGGTGATACCTGTGCAAAACCTGTGTGTGCGTGCATGTGTGTGCATGTGTGTGTGTGTGTACACACACACACACACACACACACACTACATAAGGAAAAAGTATAGGAAAAAAATTAAAAGTGTAAAAAATCAGACAATAGATGAAAAAAGGGAAAATATATAAAGAAATTACTTCCAACTTTCATTATAACAAGTATAAACATTTTTGTAACTCTTCACTTCCTCTCAATTCACAACCAATTTAAGTGCATTGCATTTTAGCTCATATCCAATCTCTTATTTATAGATACATTAATAAAGCATCATTTTTTCCTGTCCTAATATCAGCAGAAGGTCCACTAAGTAGTATCAGAAATAACATCTTATTTTAATCTCAATCAAATGAACTAACCTTATATTCCTTCCTTTTACTTCTAATGATCTTTAATGGTTAAGGTGCTGGCCTAGGAACAAGGAGATTGAGAGTTCTAGTCCCACATGAAAGGCAGATGGGTGACTTTCGGTCAGTTACTCTGTCTGATTTATGGATATATCAATAAAGCATCATTTTTTTCTGTCCTAATATCAGCAGAAGGTCCACTAAGTGGTACCAGAACTAACAACAGTGTTGTTGTGGTGGTGAAAATAGGAGGAAGTGTGAGTATTAGGTAGGTTTGCTGCCTTCAGTTCTTTATAAAATAATAAAAGCAGGATATAAATCAATACATAAAAATATTTAGTTCACTCAAATAATGTTATACAATATTATTTCTTTTCATTTCTTCTTTACCTCTTTTCACAAAGCTCATCAAACCTTTAAAACAAGCCTCTTTTGTAAATAAAAAAGAATTATCCAGCCACTCTCTTTGTTTATTTCCCCTATTTCCCTTTTGATTTTTAAAACATTATCTAGTTCCTTTTGCATTTCTAGTGCAACATCCTTTCCCATATTATTTTTATAGCCTGTCATTTGTAGATCCATTTTCAATGCCATCTCTGTCTTATTAAATAGAACTTGTTTCTCATCTGGCATTTTTTCCATATATATTTGGACAGAGTATATCCATAGAAGCAAACATTGCTATTGAAATTATTGATATGATTTCAAAATATTTTCAGTGCTAAAGTATTATGCATCATTTTATACATTCAGTTAGTGGTTAATCAGGCTTATGTATTTTTCTTTTTTCAATAAATCTTTCGTTTCCTTTAGTATCCAGTTTTTAAAATTACTTACCTTTATTTTCTCCTGCAAAAGTCCAAACAAAGCAATTTCCCAAGGGAATAATTCTTTATAATTAATTCCAAAATCTCTCTGAGTAAGGACCCTTCTGTATTGGCTTTCAAGGACACTTATAACAATTACGCACCATATTCAGCTTAACTTGCATATCTGCATAATTTATATTTCATATAATTACTGCTTCAGATATTTTAGCAAGAGACTCATAGTGTAAAGTGTTTCCTTCAATTATATTTTCCAGATAGGACAAAACTTTTTCAGATAGGACAACATATATAGATATTTTCCAGATAGGACAAAACTTTTTCAGATAGGACAAAATATATAGATATTTTCCAGATAGGACAAAACTTTTTCTGGAGCATTAAAGAAACCAGGCTCAGTAGGGAAAAAAAAAAAGACTTTAGGACATGGGTGTCCTAAAGGTTTAGCAAGCCTTTTGGCTTGCTTGGGCCACATTGAATGAAGAAGAATGATCTCGGGCCACATATAAAGATATAGTTAATGTATATAAATAAGAAACTTTTCTTTTTTATGATTTTGTGTGTCCATCAGAGGTTGCATTCAGCAGGTTCTGACCAATTCTGGAGAACCAGTAAATACCACCTCTGACTGGAGATTTTACAGTATCCTTCCCCTGCCATGCCCATCAAGCCACCGCCATAGAACCAATAGTAAAAAAATTTGAATCCCACCATTAGAGTCCATATTACTAGATGTCTTGGGCAGCATGCAACTTGTGGGCTGTGGGTTGCACCCAGCAACGTTCTCCATTTGGTATACAATACAACACTGATATTATAATTCTTAATTATTTGGATAATCTATAATCTTCTATAATCATCTACAGCACGGGTGTCAAACTCGATCATGTGAGGTGACGTATCGCGACGTAGCATGACATTTTTTTGCTTTGGGGGAGCCAGGGTAGACATGGCGCATGCATGACGCATCCGGTCTGTGGACCGCCAGTTTGATACCCTTGATCTATAGTCTTTGTATATACATAACTAAGAGCCATATAGTAACTGAACTATGTCATTTGTTAATATTCTTAGTGTCATTGGGTATTTATATTATAAGTTATCGTAAGTATGTAGGAGTAGATGACACAGAAATTTAAACAAAAACAACAGCAGTGGCTTCTAGTCATGTATTAAAAAAATTAAGAATAGCCGTTGTGCTCCTCTTGTCAATCTCAGGTTTGTATTCCAATAGTTTATTGCAGAAATCTCTAAATATTTAATAATCTAACCTGCTCTACTGAACTCACATAATAATCATTTTAATGAAACTATAACCTTCATCTTATTATAATTTATTTGGAATCTCTATTTATCTGCACATTCAGTCTATTCCATTATGAAAAGAACTAGCACATATCTTGCTAATTGAATTTAGGGGATACTGCATATTAATTGACTGGATTAATCTTTAATCCCTTCTTAGAAGCAAGGATTGCAATGGCCATCAAAGATGTAGGTCATCCAGTCTGTGGATGTAAAGAAGACAGCTAAAACTGGACCCCATCATTTATTTTTATCAATTCTATTTAATATTTAATCCCCTCCTACACACACCCGTCCCATTTGTAATGGAATAGCCAACCTGTCTTCTGAAGAAGTATTTCTTGACTAGGCAGATAACATGTTTAACAGAAGTTATCCAAATATCAAGTTTGGCTGTATAGAAATGGTGTGAATGATTGGCCAGCTTCTAAGCAACCTGTACTTTTTCAGACTTTGAATTTCATTCTCATTAATCCCAACCAACACTCAAAAAAATTATGGGAACTGCGGTTTAAACACATTTACCTTGCTATAATGTTCAGATGGTGGCTAATTTATGCATAATCTAGTTTAATATGAATTTCAAATAATAATAAGAAATGGCCTATTAGAATTTATGTTTGTCATAGATGCTAATAACAATTCAACAAAATAATAAAAGACGGTAGAGTGACAGATATATTTATCTATCCCACATGTTCCTGTAGAAATGCTGATCAGGTTAAAATAGATGATGCAAGGTTGCTAATTCCTTCCTTCTTCAGTTCGTCAAGCAGCCTTGTTCTTTCATCTTTTTCCTCCTGTTAACATAAACTAATGTTTAAGATCTTTTCAAAATCAGTATAGTCAATGATGAATCCTGGATTTATAGTCTGAGTTTCATGGTGGAGCCTTAATGGCTGAAGAAAGTAATATCTAGAATTTGTAAGTATGCTGGATTTTAAGTGCTTTACAAATTCTGATATAATTTTTTTATTTACTTCAAATATTTACACACCACTCTTCAGCCTCTGAGAAGAGCCACATGTACATAAGAATAGGCAAGGTATCAATATAATATTATAAGGTTTCAATCATATACACTTACCAGAAAAAAGCCCCATTTGGAGGCAGAAGGACTTGTTTCTGGAGAAAAAAAATGTAATAAAATCATACTCCAAGTTCATTGTGAATAAAATAGCTGAATAGTATAAGACAGCATGGATACAATCAAGCTCAGCAGTACTTCTGGCACCAGAACTTTGTTCTCCAAAATGGAGAACAAATGCTGTCCATCCCCATGCAAGTTATGTCACTGGATATGTGAATCAGTTTTTCTTAGTCTGCAACCATCTAAAATTTTTCTCAACCAATAAAGCAACTGTAGTAGCCACACATCTGGAGAGAGCCAGTTAGGGAAGTTCAATATTTGTTTTTGTTTTTTTGTGGTTTGATTTGTGGTTGATTCTCTCCTATAGGCTACTCAAAGAAATCCATCTCCACTATCAGAGAAGCCATCAGTCCAAAGCAGAAATAGGTAATTTCATAAAATTGGATAAGTTGTGTCCAATAATGAGTTGTAGTATTTGTAGTTCAGCAACAAGTGGAGGATCTAGTTTGTGACTCCTGATTTTAGAAGGAAATCTGGATGAGTATGCTTTTCTCTTCCAGCCTCACCTCCCAAGGACTTCAGCCCATGGCTTTTATTCCCTCGAAGCAGAACAGGCCAAGTCTAAAGGATCTACAGCAGGGGTGTCAAACATATGTCGTCACATTGTTGTTCACGTGATGTATTGTGAATTTTTTTCCTTTTGCTTAAATGGGGTGGACATGGCCATCACGTGATGCATCCGGCCAGGAGGCTGTGAATTTGACACTTCTGATATATAGGATGGAAGGCCAGCTGTCTGCTTTTCCTAACCTAGATAATGCTACATCCTCAACCAGTATTGGTCATCCAATAATTCCTTAATGTCCTCCTCCTCCCACTCCCACCTCATTTGAAGTACACCACATGTTTGTGTTTTCAGTTTCAGTTCAAAGCTGATGTGTTCCAGTTGCCTTGAGAGCTTCAAAGCAGATGGTCTTCAACGCTTTGTGCCGTTCTAGTAGAGCTCCAGCTCCAGTTGGTTGCAGTGCCTAGCACAATTTCTCCTCTTCAGTAACTATGGAAATGTTCTGTGCAGCCATTTCAGGTTGAATGGCCAGGATGCTACATGTTCCCTGTTGTTCAGCAGTTTTTTTTAAAAAAATCTTGCAACTTGCCCAACCATGGACTATTCAATCAATTTACCATCCTCAACCTAGAGATTTCTACTTGATTGAACCCTTACATCTCCTAGTTGGCACCTGTATCTGTTCCAGCTGCTCAAGATGACAAATCATGCTTCCTTTGTTTTCCCACGGTACTATAATGCTTCCCTTCTCCTTCCTTTATTTTTAAAATGTATTTAAGGAATCTTGCTATTTTGTTTTTCTTTGTTCCATTCCTGAATAAAAATGAAGGAACATCCTGTTTCCTTTACATTGACCAGCGTAATGCCACAGCCACAATACTATAGTAAAGGGAAGGGGGAGAGATTTAGTGTCTTTGGAGATACTGTCTTCCAGGTCATGGTTTTTCCACTTGGTTTTTCCTTGAAGATATTTTGCTTCTCATCCAAGAAGCTTCTTCAGTTCAGAACTGAAGAAGCTTAAATGGGAAGTGAAATGTCTTCAAGGAAAAACCAAGTCCCATTGCCCTTTGAAAAAGCACCTCTGGGTCTGATTTAGTGTCAAAGAAGATAATGTTGGTACATAAAAGGCATCTGTGTACGGCGACATCTGGAAAAGCAAAGAAAAGGCTCAGTGATACTAGTGAGAAGGGAGCAAACAAGGCAAGCAGTGACTGACAGGTCTGGGCAGGAGAAAGCCACTTGCCTTCCCCGCACAAATGGGAATAGCAGAGGAAGAGTCAGATCTATAGCAGCCATAATTCAGATTAACTACCAGCTCAGACTTGCTACCATCCCACTGCAATCTGGATTGGAATTTCTGAAGCAACCTGGAAAGCAAGCTGCCTTAACCAGCAATGCATAAAGGTTCTAAGTCTTTATTAAATTTAGCTCTCCTGACCCCTAGTGGTCAGTTCATTTCCTTCTTCTGTTTCAGCTCCATTATTGTTGTGGACTTTTCCGGTTACTACTGCCTCATAATATACTTTCAGATATTTTTCTGAAAGACTGGAAAACATCTATGGATTTTTGCTGAAAGAAGAAGAAAAAATTAAATGGTGATCTATGGATTTGAAGATTAAGAAAGGCATGGATTAAATGAAGGACTGAAGCAAATCGTGTCACAGGACAGTGAGAGGGGTAGAAAATAAATGTAATAAATAAAGAATTGCAATCATATTGTGTCCTCCTTCCTCTCAGATTTATTTACCAGTTGAAAAGAAGGCCCAAAGTCACTCATACATTTCTTTTTTTTTTTTTTAAAACAAGTTTTATTAATTTTTAAAACACACAAATTATCATTATTCATTACATGTTTAAACTTTTTCCTTGTAAATTTAACAAGTCAGATAAATTATGATTCTGTTTTAAACCATTTCCATATAATATACCAAAACCTCTTATTCAATTTCTCTTTACTTCTCTTTACTCTTATTCAATATCATTATTATTATTTCATCTGTTTCTTTCTGACTTAGTTACCTTTATTCTCATTCTATATTTCTACAAGTTTTTACCAATTCTTCCCCAAAAAGACACATACACACAACACACAAAACATAAAAAAATATCTTTTGGAAAGTAACTTGGACCCAGTGTCTCTCTCTTCATGGACTTCAATTATATTCATGCTCATCTTACATATCATTACTTATTTTATTTACCATTCTAAGCCTTCTATATTAACTTCTCCACATATTTCACACTTCTTAATTCTACCTTAATTAATCATCTTAGCTTAAATCATTATATTTGTATGTTTTGTCCATTTTTATCATCCCTTTGTCTCATCCCTTATAAAAAAAAAAAATCAGTTTCTCCTGAAATCATTAATCAGAGTATGATGCCTTTCTATCTCCCCCTAAGTTAATCAAATTAATCTTTAAAATAATATCTAATACCCAATCAGATTTTGCTTGGTACGTTCTATCTAACTAATACATCCAACACAATTAAGTGCATAATTAGAGAATAAATCCAAATATTAAAAAGAAATACTATAATAAAAATTTCATAATAACATCAATGCCATAATTTTATTAAACTCTTTAATTAAAACAATATTCTAAACCCTCCTATTATTAAGTTTTAAAACCAATCATTTTTAAACATTTTAACATTTTAATCTCTTATCAACTCTTAAACCATTGCAATACTACCATCTCATCTTATGTACCTTGCAAAATCTTTTTACTTTATCCCTTATCCATAAAAATTCCTTTTTCCATTTAATTTCAAAACGTTGTAGCTTTTCTCCACCTTTTCCCTTTCTTTCTTTTCCCAACAAACCTTTCTACCCCCTTCTTCTAGCCTCTGCCTTACCGGCTTCCCTTCTCTGTCGTATTTCTTTTCCCCTTTGTTTACAATCATCATATTGGTTTTGCACTTTATTTTTCCCTTTCTTAAATGTTTTTTAGATCTTAAGTCCTTAAATCCTTTAGTTTTCTTCTTTTCTCTTCTTTTCTTTTCTTTCTCTCTTCTTTTTTTCTGGATCAAATTCTGAAATTCATTAAAGATGGCTCCTTCCTTTCTTTCTTGTTCCTCTGCTGTCTTCATCTGTTGTAATTTTTGTTGATAATTAGTAAGCGCCATTTCTAAGAAAAGGAAAGCTTCTTCCACACCATTTCTTAGTTCCTCAACAGAAAGAGCCATTATAAATCTTTTCTTTTCTTTTCTCCTTCTTTCTTCTTACAACAACCAGAATATTCAAAAGAAAAAAAAAGATAAAACAGTCCCAAAGTTATCAATCAGTCCAAACCAAGGCAGAGTTCTCACTTTCTCCTTCTGGGGTGATATCAATCAAAGAGAAAGAAAGTCCAAATCTGTTTAAAGTCTTATTACAGTATATTCTAGTCTTCAAATCCTTAAGGCATCTGCTCCAACAAATCTTAGCATACAAATATTTTCTTTTTAATCCTCTCTCTTCCCACTCATCGCTTAAAACCAATTTCCACCTAAAAAATAGGTTTCTTAATATCCAGTTATTTATTCCGTAGGAAAAGAGGAAAGCTATCCTTTCAGCACCTTCAAGCAGCCGCTTTTTTTCTCTTCTGGCAGGTATTATTCAGAAAGTCATACTTTTCAGGAATTTTATTAAATATGTCTTAAAGTCCTATGAGCCAAGAAAAACTTTCTCCTCTCAATCACTTTCTCCACTTCCTCCTGCGCATTCTTACCCGGCTGCCAGCTTCTTTGTGGCGGCCATTACGGACCGCCGCTGCACCGCCCTGGGAAAAGGGGTTCTGCCGGCCAGGAGGGGTCTGCAGCACCCCAAACCCTTCTCCGGATCCCCTACCTTCAGCTGCCCCTGCAGGTGCAGCCTAGCTCCTGCACCGGCTGGGTCGGAGCCCCCAAACGGCTAGCGGCAGGGATCGCGCAGCTCGCAAATCCCTGCCGCTCGCGAAGCCGACAAACCGGAAGACCGTCACTCATACATTTCTTAACATTGAAGTGAAGGAGAAGTGAAATTGCAGCTCACCACAATGGAGATAATAACAAAGAAATCTACAAGTTGGAGGTTGTGAAGCCAATGCCATTGACTCTTCTGTACCTCATCACTTACCGACCACAAGGGTAAAATACAACATAGAATTATTATTTTTTGTCCTTCTTTCTCCATTATTCTGTCTGTAAGAGATCATTAATATCTCTCTCTACCCGTTTTTTCCAGGAATACATGCATGGAGTACATATTCTTGAACCCTCTTCTTAGTAGAAATGTAGCAAGTCAGGTGCTAGGCTTTGCTTATCCTTTTAATTTTCCGTTATAGTTATGAAACCTACTTCACTATTGATTTTTCAGGTTTTTACGGTTAGGAATGCTCACATACCCACACAGAATGCTTTAACTTCCTACACAACTAAGGTTGCATATAAGCAAACAAGGCCACTGATCCATTGACATCCATTCCATCTCTACAGTGTCTTGTGGTCAGACAGGGTCACTATATCTTTAAAAGCTATATGAAAAAAAATTGTTACAATAAACATAATCTATTCAAAGTTCAGGAGGTTGATTCTCTTTTATACCTCATCAAATAGCTGGCAGTAGCTCTTCCCCAGTTGCATCTGATACATCAGGGAATAAAGCAGAGGGTTTTGGTTTTTTTTTTTTTTGCATGCAAAACGGATGTTTTATTCCTGTGCTATGGACTCTGAACTGAAGAGAGGTTTTAGAATCCAAAAATAACACGCTGAGAAAACTCAACTCTTATTGCATTATACATAAATTGATGGGAACACTGAGAATAAAACCCAAAGGATCAGTATGTGGTTTTTATCAATGAACGGAGATAACGCATGCAATTTCAGATCTGCAAATTCTAAACATATTGTCCTATCTGAGCAGTCTTCCTCAACTGAGAGCTATACCGGTAGTCAATTTTCATGGAGCATGCATGGGAAGATCTGCTTACTTACCATCCAGATCTGTGACAAGATGACCCTCTCTAGAGGTCCACTCTGAAGCGAGTCTCATGGAGTTTGGCGCAGCTTATTCCCAGGAAGTTTTATTTATCAAGGGCCTATTTTTTTCCACTTTGAGAAAACTTGGTGACCAAATATCCAAGCTGAAACGTCAGCGTTAGAATTAGAATAACTGAGTTGGAAAGGATGTTGGCAGTCATCTAGTGTCTAGTCCAACCCCCACCACTCTTCTTAAAATAAAACTTCCAGTGTTGGAGAATTCACAACTTCTGGAGGCAAGTTGTTCCACTGATTATGGTAATTGTTCTGTCAATAAATTTCTTCTTCTAGGTTGCTTCTGTCCTTCATTATTACATTGGAGGTGGATGCCATCGATCCTTTCAATGGCGGATGGATTTTTAATAACTGCAGGTTAGGGATCGACCCTTATTTGTCTGAGGAGCTTTGCGTGGCTGGGATCCAGGCATCAAATCAGAGCAGCTAAACAATGGCATTCGCCTCCTCCAACACACGAGGAGCGATGGGTCCCCTGCCAGATCTTTCGTGGCAGATCTTTCCTTCTGCTCAAAGTCCTGTCAGGAGCGAAGCATACCTTATGGCCAAAGCCACCAGGATGTGAGACAGCGCGACGCAACACAGCACAGAGAAGCGACAAAAGGAAACAGACAGTCAACAGAGAAAAGGAAGAGGAGAGCTGGCAGCTGGGTGCCCAGGCATCGAAGGAGTTTGATCTCAGCAGAATGTGGGGTTGGGGGATTGGAAGCCAGACCAGTCCCCAAATACACAAGACATGTATGTGTGTCAATGTGTTATGTGTGAAGGCTCTTGGAGTTGAATGGCAAGGACGCTATCTGCTTTGGGGCTGGACTTATATCCAGGGGGACGAGGGTGAGAGGGATCCTGGCTTCCCACTGGCAGTTCCTCCTGGTTCATGAATTAAATTTGTTTATCAAATGTATATTTTTATTTTATTTGTCCAACTTGATGTAACGAAATATTTATTTGGAATTAACATGAGATTTCCTCTTAACTTTTATGCATAATACCCCCGCCTTCATAATTTTTAATTGCTCACCTTTGTAATTTTTAAAATAAAAAAATGAATTGTTTGAATAAATGAAACAAAATGTGCCTTTTGGACAATGATGGACAAATTTCTTCATATGTCCTAAAAGAATTTCACACTTTGTCTCTACAATCAACTCCTGACAGTCATTTCTACTTTTTGCCTACAAAGGTATTTTTTTCAATTTTGGGGAAAGATGGAAATTGTCTGGTGCTAAACCTAGACTGTTTGGCAGTTGGGATGAGAAGGTTAGATCCAAGTTTGCCATTGCTTTTTTGGTGGCTCATGAGATGTGAAGCCCAGCACTGCAGCAAAATTTCCTAGCTTCCAAAAACTTAATCATTGTTTCAAAGTTTGAGTGTTGTAGTGTAGAACTCTGATGTACTACTAGGTTCATGGAAATCCATGTCATTAAGACAACCTGAATTCCATCAAAAAATCATGAGTTTTCCTGATAAAGGAGAAGGTGATTATTAATTTTGCAGTTGTAAAATCTATGATGATATTACAAATCATCCTTGTTTCACGACTGCCTTATTTAGCAAACATTCATAGTTACAATGGTGATGAAAAAATAACTTTGCAACCAATCCTCCCATTTACAATCTTTGCAAGTCTTTACGCAAAGTCTTTACGCTTTACGCAAAGAAAAGCTGAAGTAAGATCTGTTGGAAGTTAAAACCCATCCCTCTCCTATGAAAATGAAATATCTTAGGATATACTAAAAAGACAGAATATTTCCCCTAAAAGAGAAGTAGAAACTCAGAGAGGCAGAAACTCAGCCCCCCAACTTTATCAATGGGCCATTAAGGCTTGAGCCAGTCTATTCTACATAATAAAGATCTACCTCCTCCAGGTAGAGCCATAATAGAAATTGCCCAAAGCCCTTTCATTACATCATCATCCAGCAAGAGTCAACCAAGCCTGGGACTCAAAAGACAACCTACAAAGTTACCCCTGCATGGCTCCATGGGAGTCTGACAACCAATCAGGACACACGCCAGGGACTTTGCTATTTTTCATCAATAGAATTGTCTCCAATATCTCTTGTATCTCTTGTTTGCTGTTCATCTATCATAGCATCAAACAGATCTAAATGTTTGCAAAATTGAAAGAATTATAGATTACTGGTTTTGGTATCTGTAAATCCCAGTTCTTCATTTGCTAATATTTCTAAACTTATATTTTATTGTTACACTTGTTTTAAATGATGAGCTAACATTTACCTGCTTTTAATATTTTACAAAGCTATATAACTCTGCCAATAATTATTCAGAGAGCTCAATCATATAACAATAAATACTGGAAATGCTATAAGAAAGAATATTTTATCATATGCGGTGGTTAAGGGAAAAAAAACTGGACAAAATACATAAAAATATTCAGAACGACCTAAAAATAAAAACTGAACTGAACCCAAATATATTTTTATATTAGGTAGAATTCCAGAAAACAGAAATTTAAAATGTCACAATTTACTAAGATATATGCTGATAGCTATAAGAACAAAACTGTCAAAACGTTGGAAAAAAACAACTTTACTAATATCAGATTGGGAGACCAATTGTGGAAAATATACAGCAATGGCACACACATACACATAATAGAAGTATAACCAAATTTAGCAAGAATATCTTCCATAGGTAAAGCACATTACACAGTAGGGCAAATGTAGAAATTTGGCATGTTTTTTAGGATGAAAGTTGTGAGCTTAATAAAAATATAATAGACAAAAGGATTTAAATAGATGCTATTTATTAATTCAATTTATATGCTACCTATCTCACTGTTGAGCAACTCTAATGCTTACAATATTAAATAATTGTTAAAGTTTAATATAAAACAAGCATACATGGGCTGTGGTCAGCCATTGAGGAAATAAACAGAAAGGAAAGAAAGAATGTGTTACTGGAAAGTTTTCCCATAATGTTTTTATTTATACTTTTTTCTGTTTAGCATTAGCAAGAGTTATTCAACTCTTATTATCCAATCTAAATTTTCTCCTCTTTGTATCTCACTATTCTAACATTAAAAATAGTTGCCTATTTTTTTCACCCGATTTCCCATATTTTTGTTGCCTAGGAGACCTTTAGTCCAAATGTCAGGCAGCCCTTGCTAATCATTTCATAAATGACTTGCATTTTCCCCCCCAATAATGTCCTTTTAACTTCTAAATCAGAGCTACCATGTCTGGATTAGGGTCACGTAGAAGCATGAGAATTCCTTGGCCTTTGGGGTGTTTTTCAAGATCACATTGGAAGTGCTTGGTGCCTATATAAAGATTGTCTACTGGGACAAAGGTTATGTCATATTTTTTTCTCTCTTCTAGTATTCTGATCCCATACAGCCGCCAGCTTTTAATAAAACCCCTACCAGCTCCAATGAAAGCTCCACACTAAGAAATCTATTTTGTGTGACTAGTCAGCTGACAGGCTCTGAAATGTCAGGAAAACCTTTCCCTCAAAGGCAGCTTATGCTATTCCACATCAATTCTTCCCCATCACTTTGAACCATTACATATATTATACAACTATCTATCTGCCTTAGAAGAAACTGCAGAGGCCAAGGTGGAGTCCGTTCATGCAGACAAGGTAGCTTGGAAACTCTGCAAAAAAATTAAGACATCAAATCCCAAAAGCTTTTATGAATTATCTCAGCAATCTGTGCAGAATTTCACGGAAGTAAACAAAGTCTTCCATTTGCAGGTATCGATGGGAATGACAGTTGCTTTGTATTTCAAAAATTAGATGCCTGGTTTTTAAATTTATTTTCAAGGAAGGATGGGATACAAACTCTTTGGGGGAAAAATTCATTCTGACACTTAAAGAACATTTGAAAGGAATGGAGGGAGGCCTATACTTATCTAGTCCTCAGGGAACCCCCTGCAATAGACAAAGACTGGATCATGTCCTAATTGGTTGCAAGAGATGTCAGTAGGAATTTCAGTCACACCAAATAGCTGTTCTAATTTCTTTGGGCTGAAGATAATATTGCCCGCTGACATATCTTCAACCAAAAAAGACAGATTTTAATTTCAACTTTAGGTTTTAGAATTTATTTGAATGACATATTCACTTTACTTCATCACTGCAAGAAAGCTGAAGACGCCATTTCTATTGTTGATAGACATCTTTCTACCTCTCCATCATTTAATAACCCACCTGGTTGCCATACTGAGTCATTTTGGGGAAGTGGTTAAGAGCTAATCGAGGCATGAGAAATCATCAAGTGACTTGAATTAGCCCATCTACAAGAGTTCTTGTTGTGGGAATAAAACCATGGCAAGTGTGCATGAGCTCCTAGGTAATAACTGGGATACAAACCTAAGCAAATAATGAAATGGAAGGGATTTTCTCCTGGTATCTTTAATTAAGACCTGGGAAGCTGGGGAATCTACAGGTACCTTGGAGGATTATTATATTATGAATGAGAAGGTTTTCCCAACACACATCTTGCTATGGAAACATTTACACCCAAAGATCTGTAAAGCTCCCTCCCTCAAGATTTTTAGAAATCTTGAAAGACAATTTATTTTACCAACCCTTCAATCTTAGCTAGGTTTTATTGGCGTTCATCTTGTGAAAGGATTAATTCATTACTTCTCTTGGATTTCTTTTTATAATTTTTATTTACATGCATGTTATAATTGCTTTTATACTTTTAATATGGAAATCACCCAGAGACTTTTGAGAAGGGTGGGCTATAAAAACCTGTAAAATAAATTAAATACATAATAAAGCTTCCCCACTTCCCTCTTCTGGATAATTAAATGCAGAGTATTATAAGTGTTCTGTACGGTCATTACCATTCTTGTAGAACCGCACAGCGATTGGTCAAGACTCACGAAGGAGACACTATACAGGTAATCCTTGAGTTACAACAGTTCACTTAGCGTTCAAAGTATTTATGACAAATACGATATAGTCCCAAAATTATGAATGTTGCAGCACCACGGCAATTGTTCAACCTTACAGAAAACCACAGAGGCACTGCAACATTCACCCTGACCATTTCCATCACCACCCCACTCCCCACAATTGCTTCCCCCTCCCCCATCCTGCCACCCCGGACTCATTTACCATGTGAAGATCTGTCTCCTCTCTGCTGCGGCTTCTTTGAGAAACCGCACTGCCTGAAAGCATCCCATCAGCTTGCAAACATTTTGAGCAGAGATTGGAAAGTTCTGGGCATTGTGATCTCACGGGACTTGGGGCCACGAGATCATGGCCCCCAGAAGCTTCTAGTCTCTGGGCAAAGGGTTTGCAAGCCAATAGGACCAACTGAGGCAGCATGATTTTGCTATCCCAAAGCATCCCATCAGCTTACAAATGATTTACATGGAGACTAGAAGCTTCCAGGGGCCATGAACTTATACAGCAGAGAAGCTGGAGAGGACACAACTCACTAAATCTTCATAAGGTAAATAACCCAGTGCAGCAAGATTGTGGGGGAGGGAAGCAATTGCATGAGGTATCTCAGTGGGATGGGGGAGGCCTTGGATGGTCTGAAGCAAGTGGCCTGTCTCATTGCTAGCCCCCTCCCCCCATGGCCTTCCCCACGCTGAGATACCTCATGTGGACATAACAACTTGCACATTCAATTAGCGAATGCATGGGCAAAAGCAGGGAGTGACCATGTTCGTTTGACGTGATTCACTCCAATGAATCCTCAGATTACGAATATAGTTGGCAGGCTCCATTACATTCGTAACTCGAGGACTACCTGTCCAATAGAACTTTGCCCATGCATTGGGGACAATAAGGATGAAAAGAAATTCAAGGGCACTCGCATTGAGAATGATATTCACTCCATATTTGCTAAGAAACTTGATTTTCAAATCTACAACGGGTACACAGATTGCAGGTAGTCCTCGGCTTACAACAGTTCATTTAGTGACTGTTCAAAGTTACAACAATGCTAAAAAAAGTGACCTATAATCATTTTTCATACTTAAACCGTTACAGAAGCCTCATGGTTACATGATCATAATTCAAATGCTTGGCAAGTGGTTCATATTTATGACAGTTACAGTGTCCCCAGGATCATGTGATTGCCTTTTGAGACTTTCTGACAAGGAAAGTCAATGAGGAAGCCAGATTCATTTAACAGCCATGTTACTAACTTAACAACCACAGTGATTCACTTAACAAGTGTGGCAAGAATGGTTGTAAAATGGGGCAAAATTCACAAAACAACTGTCTCATTTAGCGACATAAATGTTGGGCTCAGTTATAGTTGTAAGTTGAGAACTACCTGTACTTATTTTCAAGAGAGGAAAATTCCACCTGTTGATACAAAATTCAGGCAGCCGCTCTCTGTGAAATGCTGCAGACTCCCAAAGCCATTTCTGTTTGGTTTCTAAGCTACCATTTGCTGTATTAGTCATTTCTGTCTCCAGCCTACTATACTGATATTTTTATAACTAGTGTGTATTCACCCAGCCTCCCCGAATTTCTATTGTTTTCCTTTAGCTCTATTTTAATGCTGGGAAAGGAATACAATAATTTGGCTACTGCAAACATCACATCCTGTACAACAATAACAGCTGTTGTATTTTAGCTGCTTATCTCTTTCCCATTTATCACGTATGGGCTTCCTCTATGGTTCAGTTCATTCTCTCTTTCTGTAGTAAATTGTAGCTGAGGAATGAAACATGATGCTTCAAGATTTACTGTCCCACTTCACTCAGAAATTCACCTGATGCAGGACGACAGTGGCCTAAGAAGTTCTTTGCTTCACTTTTGAGTCAAAACAGCATGTAAAACAGACCTTGGGAAGAGCATTAAAATCAAGGCAGCTGAGTACCATCTAGGTTGAGTTCTATGGGAGAGAGTTTTTAAGAAAAGTCTCAAAGGTGAGGTAGAAAGTAGCACCAACCCTCCTAGAAGAATGAAATATTTTGAGGAGAAATTGAGAAATATGTTTTTTTAAGAGGCAGGAAGCAGACTCAGTCTTAATAGTCTTGAGACACCATGGGTGAATAGGCGGCAATATAAATTCAATAAATAAATAAATAATAGCACCGAGCAGATATTTTGTACTATAAAGAAACACTGGGCCAGCCTATCTACAAAACAAAAGACCTTCGGCTCCAGAATGATGGGATTATCCTTCAGGAAAAAGCCATTAAGCCACAGTAGAAATTGCCCAACACCCTTTCAGAACACAAGCCTCGTCATTGCATCACCCTCAGAAACTTAAACCAAACTTAGCTCAGACAAACACCTAGGATTTTTACCTTGCCTATAGAGCCAGCTATGACCCCTACATAACCCCTACATGGCCCCATGGTAGTCTAACAACACCAATAGAACACATGTTCTTGCACAGGAACAGGAAGCTCAAGTGCAAAGCCTAAGAGAAGGTATAACCCCCCACCTCAACTCCATGTGGTCAGCTGCACCAGAACCCATGCAGTTCTGTTCATCATGAAACCATCTTTCCAATCAGCTTCCATGTTTGGCTACCTAGGTTCAAACAGTGGGTACATTTCAGAGAAGTGGCAGGACACAAGAAAAAGTTATGTGGGACCTACCCAAAATGGGCTCATGTTAGATTTAACAGCCTAGGTCCTGACCCCGAATAAGAATGCTTCATAGGTTCTTCTTGGCTAAATATGGTCTTACTGATTAAGGATCTCCATAGAATTGAGAGGAGAATGTTGCTAGAACAAAAGCAATTACAGTACTGGATGAGAAATTTCTATAGATTGTTTTAACCTACAGGTTTCCCTTAAGATGAGGTCTTAGGTTTTGAAGGTACTACCCTGCAAATCTTACGTCAGTGTTTCTTCCTTAAGGAATCCTCCCAGGGAGCCATAAAGTCAAAATTATTCACCAGATACTGAAGATATGTGCAAAAATGTAAAACAATGTCACTGTTCTCATTGCTATTTTTATTTGTTAAAAATATGTTTTTTTCACGAAAAAATATTTTCCTTATGTTTACTTTTACTTATTTTACTTATGTTAATGTCTAAAGGGTCTAACATTGTTATTTTCACATGAGTCAATAAATAAATATTTTATAAATGAATCTGTTTTAATTTTTAATACAGTAAATCTCAACTCTGTATAAACAGAAGCTCTTTGGGGTTTTTCCATAATTTTTAAAAGTGGGAAGGGATCCTAAGAACAAAAGGTTTATGAAACACTGCTTTAGAGGTTGAAAATTCATTCATGAGTTTCTTAACTAAGGTTGTGACATAAAAGTCTGGAAATATACGTTTTGATCAATTGGTATTGTAATTTTCAGTTACAATAAAGCCAGATAGCAAAGTATCATCAGATAACCCTAGCATCCAAGCTTTTAGCATCCATGAATTTTTTCCATACAATGGAGAGATATCCTGTGCAAAGAGTCACGTGTCTTCCTGTCTCTGTTTCTGTCTGCCTCTGTGTCTCTCTGTCTCTCTCTCTCCACCCCCCCACCACACACACGCACAAACACACACACACACAATTGAGGATTATTTGTCATAATGTCTGTTTTATCCTCTAAAGTTCTTGCTTGAAAAGAGAACCTCCCTGCTTTGTTGTTCATATGTATCAAATAGGAAATACTATTGACTGAGAAGATTAATTTTTTAAAATGCATATGTGTACTTTTTACAGAGGGTTTTTTGTGTTCAAGAATATTTTTTTCATCATATTTAAAGAAAGACAAGTAAATTTCACCCTTTAAATGAGAGGGGGGGAACACATTTGATTCTATGTATCAGACAATACCTTGCTATCATTTTGAAAGGGTCTGAGGTAATTTTGTTTCAGCCAGACTTAAGCCCTTCATAAGACTGGGCAGCCATTCGGCTTTTCATGAATTGTTATATTATGTTCAAGTTTCTTTTGAATATTGTGCTGCACTGCTCAGGACCTACATTATGGTTTGCTCGGCCAATTTTTATTTAATCACCATAATAAACAAAATAATGGCTTAATAAAACATGAATCCAGCTAACTGAGTGACTACTAAACAGAATTCATACCTGTCTCCAATGTTAGGACTCCGATATTTAAGGAGGGAAAAGCAAACACTGACAAATCTTATTAATGCTGGAATAAGCATTTTGTCTCAGGTTAACATGTAGACATTATAGGGAAACATCACTTTGGGTGGGACCTGAAGAACTAGAAAATATGTGAATTTGTATTTTAATCTTTGATTTTGAAATTTAATAAAAATATTGGAAGGTAGCAAAAAAGGAAAATAAAAACATGTTGGTAAGCATTTCAGAAATTAATTTCCTATACTTAAGAATTCTTCTAAGCCAATTCCAATAATGATAGGGATGTTTTAGCCAAGGTAACTTAAAAAAAATGAACTTCACAAATGCTACAAGATGATGGCCTGTGTTATGTAAAGTGGCTAATTAGTGCTCTTCATTCACTTAAAAAACAGGTCAAAGAGAATAAATAGGAGATCTGTTTTCCTTTTTATTTTTATAGCATCATGTGGCTCAGTTTGTCATTGCTGTCTTCTCCTTTTCAGCTCTTTTATCTAATATACATGATTTTAGACTTTCAGATCTTCAGAGAGAATTTACTGAAATGGTTCGCTTGATTTAACTTGTTTTTAATTTTGCATTCCTGGTTTCACCCTACTTATTGATATTCCAAATGCCCATCTCATAGTAGGATTGTACCAATATGGTAAACTCTACATGCTCCAAACCTAAGTTGAAATGCCTCAAAGTTATTTCTCTTGCTATGTCTGAAAAACAACATTCAAGGCCAATGCCATTGCCAAAGCACATAGTTCAGAAACAAGCCTATTGTCAAAGTCTGAAACTCTGCTGTATTGATACTCAATTATTACTCCATCTTATTTGAGCATGAAGAAATCAAGCAGATTTTAAACATTCTTTTTCCCAAGGACTCTTCCTTTCAATTACTTCTGTGAAAGGAGAAGGGCACTCTGCATTTTCTTTACCCATGCCTAGAAACACAAACCTAATCATGTAAAACCCAGAAGAATTCCAGAAAAAAATAGTGCACTTATGCAGTCCCACTTATGTGGAAAAATTGTAATGAGAAATTCCATCTCAAAAGCTACGCAGACATAAACAGAAAATGCAACAGTCATCAATACAAAAAAAGCAAGAGAAGAATCAGAAGAGTCAGTCAAAGTTAGCTGCGTATTAAGCTGAATTGGGAGTTTTAAAGTAAAGGCACCAGCCATCCCACAACAGGAAGTCTGAAGAAGAGACCAATGTGCTTTCCTGATGTTAGAATGATTACGTTAAATTGTCACCTATTTAAGTGGAAGTGTTATCAGTAAAAGCCTGCCTCTCTGTGAAGGGTGTTGCTATGTTTAAACTCTTCCCTTTTAAAAATGACAGTCCATCAGGAAATGACACAGTAATTAAACCCATTTTCAACATCCCTGCTCTTTTATGATGGGAATCATTTCCAGTTTCAACTGGATGGATCATTGAGCAAAATAACTTTGTATTAGCTTTTTTGGCACATCCCCTAGTCTCTAATGTATTTAAGACAGAACACAAGTCTCTCTCCATCCACTCATCCCTGAGCTGGCCCTAAACATTCCCTGCAGGGCGTTTGTGGTCTTCATTACCAATCTCTATTCAGCCTTTATTGCATATATTCTGAGACATTGCCAAATGAAGTTAATAACTGGCATAACAGGCAGTGACGGGTTTTCTTCAGTTTTACTTCTACCTTCTTTCCACACATCACCAACCAATGGGAGAAACTTCCATCGCTCGGAGTTCTGCAGTAGGAATGGGGTAAATCTCAAGCTGAGGATTTTATTTGTCTTCCTGAACTCCCTTTCCTTTTTACATTCAAAATTAAAATAAAGTGAAATAAAGAAACAAAGGAAGATGCTGAGGAAGACACAGCCCAGATGGGAGGAAATTAAACGTATCTTGCTAGGTAGGATGGTTAGAAGAACCAAGGACTTATACAAAGAATTTGAGAGCGGGCAGATTAAAATAACAATGCATGGAAGTCAACCACTGAAAAATGACCAGCAGTCAGTCCACTAGAACAGGGCTCTCCAACCTTAGCAACTTTAAGACTTGTAGACTTCAACTCCCAGAATTCCTCAGCTTGACTGGCTGAGGAATTCTGGGAGTTGAAGACTTCCACAAGTCTTAAAGTTGCTAAGGTTGGGGCCCCCTGCACTAGAACACGGGTATCAAACTCGCAGTGTCACATTGCCGTCATGTGATGTTTCATGATGTTTTCCCCATTCGCCGAGCTGGGGTGGGTGTGTCCTGTGCATGATGCATCCAGCCCTCAGGCCGCCAGTTTGACACCCTTGCATTAGAATATATAAACTTGTAAAAGAGGCAGAATATTTGAACCTAGGTAGCCAAGTAGATAGGTTGGTAGACAAGAGTCTGAGGCTTATAGTTGGTATTCAAACAACTATCTGGATGAGATCTTATCTCAGGTCTTATACAGCCAGAAAACTGAAAAGGACTAGCTATTGGTCAACTGCCTCACTTTCTTCAACAATGGGGGAAAGAAATTGAAAATGACAAACAGAGGGATATAGAACAAAAGCCCTCTCCCTTATTCACCAAACACTGGAATAAAAAAAATAAATAAAGACCATAAGAAGAGACGTCACAAACAGATCATCAGCATTTCCTCCCAGATAAATACTAGAAACCAGCTCAGTCATCTCACTGAAGCCAAGGGAGAGCTGGTTTCCAAAATAGGAAAGGGGCCATGGAGATAGCTTGTATCAGGGGAACTTGGAAATACTGAGCACTATTAATGGAAACGGCAAATACTGAGAGAGAAATAGCTACTTATTAAATCACAGCCATCTTTCTGCTCTGAAGCAGACACTATCCCACCATAGTTTCAAGATGTATATAATTTATAAAGCTTTGTCATGCATTTATGTTGAGGCTTAGGTCAGGTGGCTTGGGGGATGATTCACAGTTACAGATACTGTGGGACTGAACAGCTGAGGTTTAACTTCGGCAATCAGTGTGTATCAGCAAGTGAAATAAGTGTATGGTTATTCTTTCCTCTATTGTATGACCATCGGGTAAATCTATGGACAACAGCCTTATAGCAGCCCTTAACAAATTTGGTGCAAATAAAGAGGATTTGGGGACTTGCATTCGGTCAGCTGCTATTAGAACCAGCTGAACCAGCCATGTACAACAGTCAATTTATCCCCAAAAAGCTAGTCTAGCCTCACATATGGTAATGAATTATGAAAGATTAACCTTCTGCAGAAATGGTCTACATAGGTCTTTCAGCGCTTGTATTTTCCAGAACAGAAGATGTCTGGTTGCAATGTAGCCTCCAAGTTGGCTGAACCTTTGGCCAACTCATCACAAGCAACTTATATCTTAGAGTTTATGGCACAGTACTTGAATGTCATTAGAGAAGCATTTTGAAGGAGAGCTGAACCTTTCCTTTCCTTTCCTTTTTTTGATCCAGTAGATGGCAATATCGGCTTTTTTTCCTCTCCCATCCATTTAACAGCTTGACAGACCTAAAGTATATAGAACATTTGAAGCAAAACATAACATTTGAGAAATTATTGAGAGTTGTTTTAGAATCCCTGTCTCAGCATCATAAAGCCATCCAGTCTTGTGGATTAGAGCAGCATAGATATATTGTAACAAATAAAATTATCCCAAAGGAGCTTTTTCCAAAAAGATAGTTGGACTTTCTTTTTTTTTTTTTCTTTGAAAACATTTCACTTCTCGTCCAAAAAGCTTCTTCAGTTCTAACTAGCTGTGAGGAACTGAAGTACTGAAGAAGCTTCTTGGATGAGAAGTGAAATATTTTCAAAGAAAAAAAAAAACACAAGGAAGTCCAGCTGCCTTTTGGAAAAAACACCTTTGGGATAATCATGACCTGGAAGATTGAGAATCTCCATAGCCAAATGGGGATTTATTCAAAACAAATACAAGTATTTGTGTAAAATAAGCAAAACCTGAAGTTAAATAAAATTAATTTGAAATCAGTTGTATGTGGAAAAACTAGTAATGCTTCAAGTCTTTTTCTAAATAATGCAAATGGGTTTCCTTAAAATACGTTTGTTCTTTACCAGAACCAAAACGCTGTGGCTTAAAAATATTTGTTTTGTGTTAATGTGACTTTAGGACCTGCAGCTGTTAATCCATTATTTCTTTTATTGTTGTTGTTCTGTTATCTTAAGGTTCAATTATTTCACCTATGAAAATAATAAATATTTACTAGAAACAGAGAATAAAGGGATTTTACTGCAATATTTATGACAAGTGATCCCAAAACAAATTCCCTATCTAATCTACCTGGCCTTCAACATATTCCAGTCATAACTATTATAAAACTGTTTTGAAAATATATATTCAAAAAACAAAACTTTAAACCTGGTATTGGGGGCTCCAGATGCTACTGAAGTGCCACTCCTAGTGGCTCCAGGTAGTATGGCAATGATGAGAGCTGCCAGTTGCAGATCAGGAATGGCTGGAGGCTTAGCCCCAGCATGCTGTATTGTACATGATTGATTTCTACCCCAACTGCAAACAGGCTTTTTGCTCTTCTTTACCTATGCAGACCCCTTGCTTATCTGGCCAGATCTGCCCTTACACTCATAGAAAGCTGTTGCCAATGGATAAGAAGAGCTGGTGTGGTTGATAGATTTTAAAGAGACAAGGTTGTAGAAATTACTCCAGGGTTTATAAGCTTGGAACTGAAAATTGTTTTTTCTAGTCTCATCACCCAATTTACTGAGACGTGAAAGCACCCCTGGAAGGACCTAATGGTAAAGACCTAATTTACCTAATTTACCTAATGGTAAAGGAGCTAATGGTAAAGACTGCAACGACGACACCATTAAAGCCAACCTCTTTAACACATTCTTTGGCTCAGTATTTGTAAAGAGCAATGGATCATGCCCAGTATTTCCTAGTTGAACCACAGACAACTACAATGATCTAATACATATCGATTTTACAGAAGACAATGTTGAAAAATCACTACGCAATCTAAAACCATCTCTATCTATTGGACCGGACAGAATATGTGCCTACTTCTTAAAAAAGCTATCCACTGCCATAGCCGAACCTCTAAGCATAATCTTTGAAAAATCTTTCAGGACCAGCTCCTTGCCTAACCTATGGTCACAAGCCACAGTCATCCCCATCTTCAAAAAGGGAGACCCCAGCCTAGTTGAATATTACAGACCAATCTCTTTATGCTGCGTCACCTGTAAAGTCATGGAATCAATTATTAACCAATCCATTATCCTCCACTTAGAGACAAACAACCTACTCTCTAATAAACAAGTTGGTTTCAGAAAAAAACTATCCTGTAATCTGCAACTCTTACATTGCAAAAACATGGACTACACAACTCAATCATGGCAAAACAATAGATGCAATCTACATAGACTTCTGTAAAGCCTTTGATTCAGTGGTACACGACAAACTACTACTAAAACTAAAATCTTATGGTATCTCTGGACACCTGCATAACTGGATAGAAGTATTCCTGTCAAACAGACAACAAATGGTCAAAATTGGGAGCGTCCTATCAAATTCTGTATCTGTCAACAGTGGTGTCCCCCAAGGCAGTGTTCTAGGACCAACTCTCTTCATACTCTACATAAATGACCTTTGCTATCATATTAAGAGCAACTGTGTTCTCTTCGCTGACAATGTAAAGCTATTCAACACTACAGACAATACTGCTACCCTTCAAAAAGACCTCGACTATGTAGCAGAATGGTCAAACAAATGGCAACTTCAAATCTCAACAAATAAATGCTCTGTCTTACATATTGGCAAAAAAATAATAATCAGAAAATAAAATACAGGCTGAATAGTCAAGACCTTGTTGATGATCCAAACTCTGTCAAGGACCTTGGAGTACTCATTTCTAATGATCTAAGTGCCAGAGCCCACTGTAACTACATAGTGAAAAAGGCATTAAGAGTTGTTAACCTAATCCTAAGTAGCTTTTTCTCTGGTAATATCACACTACTAACTAGAGCATACAAAACATTTGCTAGACCAATACTTGAATACAACTCATCAGTCTGGAACCCACATTACATATCTGATATTAACACAGTTGAGAAAGTCCAGAAATATTTCACTAGAAGAGTTCTCCACTCCTCTACTTGTTGCAGAATACCTTATGCCACCAGACTTGAAATTCTAGACCTAGAAAACCTAGAACTACGCTGCCTTCGGTCCGATCTAAGTATAGTATATAAAATCATACATTGCAATGTCCTACCTGTCAATGAATACTTCAGCTTCAACCATTACAATACAAGAGCACACAATAGATACAAACTCAAGGTTAACTGCACCAAACTTGATTGCAGGAAATACAACTTCAACAACAGAGTGGTCAATGTCTGGAATACACTACCTGACTCTGTGATTTCTTCCCCAAACCCCCAAAACTTTAACCTTAGACTGTCTACTATTGACCTCACCCCTTTCCTAAGAGGACTGTAGGGGGCGTGCATAAGCGCATCAATGTGCCTACCATCCCAGTCCTATTGTTTCTTTTTATTTTTCTTGTATGTATCCATTTCATGTATTCATAACTATGTTTATACTTATACCTATTATCTTGTAAGCGATTGACAAATCAAATAAATAAATAAAATAAAATGTAAAACTAACAAGAAAGTAATAAATAAGTTGATCTTCCCTAACCTGATGCCCTTCAGAGCTTTGGGACCAAGAATTCCTCTTGTGCTGGACTAGTTGGGATTTGGGGAGTTTTTTGGGTTGTAATTAAATTGGATTTGTGTGGTTGAATTAATCATTGTTCTGTGAACGAATAATCCTCCATTTTGTCTTTCTTTGGATAAGGACCATGACCAGGATTAGGAACAAAATAAAGTTCTACTAGGCTCAGAATTTAAAAGTGGTTTTAATGTTGCTATCAAACAGAATAAATATACCGAGTCATTCCTATTCTGAAGTTCTTCCAGTGCCTAGTTCTCCTAGTTCTTCCAAGACCAAAGATATCATAGAAAATTACAGGCTCTTCCTATATAGCGGCTTTCTTTCTTTGCGAAATCCAGGTCCCACATTACTAACAGCTACTCAACAGCTACTCAAATTATTACCCACACAAGGTTTTCTCCAAATGGATCAGGACTAAAATGGAACTGAAGCTGCTATTAAAAATCTATTGCACAATCCCTTGAGGGAAATCATTAAAAAAAAAAAAACCAAAGGAAAGAAATGGTTCCCAGGTGGATTGCCACAATAAAAGCTATGTGTTGTGCCCACAGCGAATGTCTTCTTGGGCAGTATGCCTCCATTTATTAAAATGAGTCCAACTTAAGTGTTTAATTTTGGCTAAATCATATCAATAGTCATTAAAAGGCAAACAAATGGCAAGGCAATTAATTGTTTTCGAATACGTACATGTAGAACAAGAAACCATTCTGTATTTCTTTTAAGTGTTGATATAATGCAGGGAAAAAATTGTTATCTAACAATTTGTTGTTGTTATTAGTTGTGAAGTTGTGTCTGACCCATTACGACCCCATGGACATTGCTTCTCCAGGTCACTTCATTCTCTTTCGTCCCCTTCTTCTATTGCCCTCAATCTTTCCCAGCATTAGACTCTTCTCCAGTGAGTCCTTCCTTCTCATTAGGTGGCCAAAGTATTTGAGTTTTATTTTCAGGATCTGGCCTTCTAAAGAGCAGTCAGGGTTGGTCTCGTCTAGGACTGACCGGTTTGATCACCTTGCAGTCCAAAGGACTCGCAGGAGTCTTCTCCAGCCCCATAGTTCAAAGGCCTCAATTCTTTGGCGCTTAGCCTTTCTTATGGTCCATCTTTCACAGCCATACATTGCAACTGGGAAAACTATAGCTTTGACTATATGCACTTTTGTTAGCAGGGTGATGTCACTGCTTTTTAGCAAACAACCATTAAAAAAACCTGACATGGGGTCACTAATACTAATCAGCTTTGTCTCTCTTTTCGTCAATGACAGATGTTTCCAGATCCCAAGGTCCCTTCCAATTCTGTGATTCTGTTCTCAATAAGGGCCATTAAATTGAGCTTTAATCCAGAGAATAGAGAAGCTATCTGATTTACCAGTTAAGGCATCAGGCTAGAAACTGGGAGACCATGAGTTCTAGTTCTGCCTTGGGCATGAAGCCAGCTTGGTGACCTTGGGTCAGTCAATTTCTCTCAGCCCTAGGAAGGAGGCAATGGCAAACCACTTTTGAAAACCTTCCCGAGAAAACTGAAGTGATGTGTCCAGGCAGTTTCCAAGAATTGGGCACAATTGAATGCTTGGGGGGGATATGTGTGTTGGAAAGTACTTTTCTGTTCCAGTAGGGGTGCACTCTTCCCAGAACTTTGGGTGCTCATTGATCCACTATTGTGTGAAGGGACACCAGTGGCCTCATTATTCAGAAACGCTTTTAGTCAACTTCAGCTGATAAATCTCTTTGTACAGGCAGATAGTTGAGCTAATGTTATGTACAAGCTGGTAACCTCCTGTTTGGATCACTGCTGATTCTTACATTACAGAAGCTGCCTTTGATGGCTGGGATTAGACAAGCAAACAAACAAATAAATGCATTACGACATCCTTTTAAAATTGAGGTTTTATTTTGCTTTATTATTATTTTTTTGGCCTAGTGGCAAGTATTATAATACGACTTTTTTCTGCAACAGTAGCCAGACATTTTCTGGCCTTGTGATCAGAAGCCAGTGGTAGAGCCACTGGCAATAGATAATGGTTTAAGCATTTGCATCAGTAAGCACATTTCACAGTCCCTTTGAACTATTCTACCATTCATTCAATCTAGGAAATTGTTGCAGCTGTTTCAGCCACACGCTGAATTTATTTGCAAAACTTTTTTTTATAATACATCAAAAGGCATCTATGGTCTCTTATATTCAACACATCTCCTATTTTTTCTTTTCTGGCAAAAGTCTTCATGAAAACAAGATTTCTCCCATCTCCGATTTTCCTCTATAAACATGATATCTCTCTCTCTCTCTTTTTTTTTTAAAGCTGCAGAATAAATGCTTTGAAGAACTTGTTATATGACAAGTTTCAGCCTCAGGTCAATTTAGCACAAAGCTTTCAGCCTCCAAAAGAAAAAAAAGAACAGAATATTCTTGGTGAAAATGGGAATTAAATCTCATCACCCAATCGACTGAGTCATAGTGCTAATATATATATAAAATATAATAGGTTAAGGCAGTCTTCCTTAACTTGGTTCAGAGCTTTTGGGCTTCAATTTTAGCTGCCATTTTTACCTAGGGATATTATTGATGGGTTGCATAACCATTAAATGGGAACAAAAAGGCCACAGTGTTTATGGAGATTCTCAGTTATCCAGGTCATGGTTGTCCCAAAGGTGCTTTTTCAAGAGGCAACTTGACTTCCTGTGTTTTCTTTGAAGACATTTCGCTTCTCACCCAAGAAGCTTCTTCAGCTTCTTGGGTGAGAAGCGAAACGTCTTCAAAGAAAAAAGCAAAAAGTCAAGTTGCCTCTCGAAAAAGCACCTTTGGGACAAAAGGGCCACCGTTTTCTGTGCCTCTTTGCTGCCATCTAGTGATAATTTGGATTTCTGCAGCCTACCTAGCTTTAGTGCTTTCCCACTGTTCTCTGAGGAATCTGAGGGCTCTCTCTCAGCTAATGCACAGCAGGGCAGATATGCTGCTTACAACTGAGCAGGGAGAAGAAACCAGCAGCGGACGGTATATTAGTCTCCAGCCAACGGAGATACACAGTTGTTAATAAAGCAATCCTAACCTCAGAACCTGCCTGATTGGGTAGAATACAGAATAACAGAGTTGGAAGGGACCTTGGAGGTCTTCTAGTCCAACCCCCTCCTCAAGCTAGAGATCCTGGCCTGTACCATTTCAGACAAGTGGTGTCCAATCTCTTCTTCAAAATCTCCAGTGATGAATCATCCACAACTTTTGGAGGTAAGTCATTCCACTGATTAATTGTTCTCACTGTCAGGAAATTTCTCCTTATTTCTAGATGTATCATCCATTGTATCATCCACAAATTATTCATTGCTTCTTGACCTGCCTTCAGAAGTCTTGGAGCTTTGGACTGAATCCCACTTTCATTATTTTTATAAATAAAATAAGGCACAGTGAATATTTATAAATAACATAAGGCACAGAGTATTATACCTAATACTCCTTCCTTTTCCTATTTTTCCCCACAACAACAATTCTACAGGCTGGGAGAGTACAGAGACAGCCTTGGAAAAAAACAGGTGGCACCGCTGTAAAAACATCAGCTCTGAAAAGGTGACAGGAGTGAGAAAGAAAGTGACAGTTAGCTCACATTCATTCTTTTGGTATAGTGGGGAAAGTGCTGTCTTAGAAATCAGGAGATGGTGAATTCCAGTGTTCTCTTAAGCATGAAAGGCCCTGGGTGACTTTGGGCCAGTCACTCTCTCTCTCAGCCTAACCTACCTCACAGGGTTGTTGCCCTGTGGAAAATAGAAGAAGGGATATTAGGCATGTTGTCCATTGTGAGTTACCTATAAGTAGTAAAGTTGGGATTTAAAAAAAAAATCTAAATAATAAATAAAATAAATAAAAGGGAAACTATCAGATTTCAAGATTCTGTTATTAACATTATCCCCCTAGAAATTAGTCTGACCCCCACTCTGGCATTCTTTCATAAGGCCCTGACCTGAAGACGTGGTTTTGTCCGTGGGCCTGGGGAACCCAGAGTTCCCCCATTAAATGGTTGATTTGAGTGTGTGTTGTCGTCGAGGGAGGCTATGGGGTTATAATTTTATTACTTTTTTATTTTTTTATTTTTATTTTTTTCTACATTATGTTTTTATTATCTGTAAGCTGCCTAGAGTCACTGTGAGCAAGTAAGCAGCTATATAAATTATCTAAAATAAAATAAATAATAAAATAAATAAGATTTATAAAGTGAATCTGTTGGATAAGGGTTAAAATCTGTTTCTGGTAGCTCTTAAGGACATTTCTTTTTGACCACGATTGTATGATGAGACCATAAAGATTTGTTTATAACTGGGGAGAGATTTCTTCTGCTTTGTTTCTTAGAGAAAGTGATATGTTTGGATTATAACATTTGATTTTTAATTAAGGCTAACTTTTATATATTAATACCGTATCTCCAGTAGGTCTTAATAGAGATTTGCTAATTAGGATCAAAGGATATGATTTTTGTAATTTAATTATTGATAAGGGATGAAAATCACTGATACGGGAAGGAGAGGGTGGTTTTTTTTAGTTGAAACACTAGGAAAGGAATCCTTCTAGATTTGCTCCACCTAGTTGTAGCCAACTCTAGGAGCCGATGCTCATCTCTGTTTCAAAGGCCATCAAACCAGCTCTCCCTTGAAGACATTTCCATGGTCATGTGGCCACCATGATGTTCATGGAGTACTGAAGTGCTAGACAAGGTATTAAATTATCAAAATTGTTTATACTTGTCTGGAGGGAAGGAGAAATCATCTTTTATATTTCTTCTCTTTCTGTTCTTTTATTTTTTCTTGCTTTTTATATTTTTCTTAGTTTTTATTAGTATTGCATTTGTAAACTTTAATAAAATTATTATTTAAAAAAAAAGAATTAGCTGAGTCTGGGGAGGAGAAGATGAAAAAATATGTATTCTGAAGGGCTCTAATAGCGTCTTCTCGTTGAAAACACCTCAAAAAAAGGCCTCTTAATAAAAACATTTCAAGAACTCTATCAATTTCTTTTCCCCACTGGGGTGCTTTTCTGTCTCAACCAACATTCATGCCTCACGGAGGAAAGGATGCTTTTAATACAATTCTTGACAGTGTTGTAGAACTGCATCGCTGTTCCACTTTACAGTGAAAATTAACTTGTGCTGCAAAACTGTAGGATATATTTTTTTAAAAAACCTAGGTTAGAAATATTGTACATGTTCCTAATAACTCAAACTAGCTGGTATCTATGTAGTTGCCTTTGGTGCTACATTTCTGGAGGCAACACCCAGCAGTAACCTAATTTGGAAGTTGCCATTGCGTGGATAACTCTGCTGAAATCATCTCTGTTATAAAACCTCAAGATATCCTTCTTCACATGGAAAATGTTACATTGATCAATAAAATAAACCATGCTGAGTTTTGAACGCTACTAGACTCTTGATTCAGTTCCAATTCTTGATTTGCCAGATTTCTTCTCCTGGGCAAATAATATTTCTAGTTTCTATTCTGAACTAACTCAGAAGCACCTGAGATATATCAAAGGGGGGAAAATGGTGGATGAAAGCAATGTCACGCCACATGACACACATTCTGCCTTTGTTGTATGCGTGTTGTGATACTGCATGCTGTACGAAAGGAATGTAGCCTGTAGCACAACAATGCAATGCTGTTCTTGCCATTTTGACCAAGTGCTGGGTCTTCTGGGTGCTTGCTTCAAGGTCTTCCTCTGTTTTTTTCTAGGTTCTGTCTGAGTCCAGCACAACACTGACTTGATAAATGGTCTGTTATAATTCTAAAATGCTTCCGACTTGGTGCTTAGAAACCAAAACAGAGCACAAAAGATGTTGTAGGACAGGGGTGTCAAACTCAATTTCATTGAGGGCCACATCAGGGTTGTGTTTGACCTCGGGGGGCTGGGGTGGGTGTGGCCGGGGTGGTGTGTCCAGCTCAACATCACTCGTGTTGGGAGTGCCTGTGTTGGCCTGAGTGCTCTGCCACTGAAAATGGGCTCCCAAGCTCCATTTTCTGCTGTGATAGCCTCCTTCAACCCTCTGCCAGTGAAAACGGAGCTTGGAGAGCCATGTTCGGGCCTCCCAAGCTCTGTTTTTGCTGGCAGAGGCACCATGGGCCAGTCTTTCACTGTTTCCAGGGTGGCCCCACAGGTCAGATTTAAGCACCCCAGAGGCTGGATCTGGATCTTGAGTTTGACACCCCTATTGTACGACAATATTGCACTATAACAGCGGTGGCTAAACTTTTTGGGCTCCTGTACCAAAAATGGCATGTGCACCAGCGCACATGCACTCACATGCCAGTACCCAGAATGCAATGCGCACCCTCCCTCCCCATGTCCCCTGCGCATGCATGCGCAATCCCCTCCATGCCTCCTTACCTGCACTGCTCCTCACAGCTGATTTTTCATCTGGTTTGAGGCCTTTTTTGGCCTCCCGGAGGCTTGGAAAAAGCCTCTGCAAGGCTTTTCAGGATGAATTATAGGCCCATTTCATCAGTTCCAGTATTATAGGAAGTGATGAAATGGGCCTATAATTCATCCTAAAAAGCCTTGCAGAGGCTTTCTCCAAGACTCCGGGAGGCTGAAAAAGGCATCAAACCAACCTATGGCATGCGTGCCATAGGTTCGTCATCATGGCACTATAAGATATCTTCACATAACTATAAGGGTGGCAACTCTAAGAAAAGCATTGTTGATGAGATGATACTTAACAAAGAAGACTATGTCATCAAGCCTCCTTCAAATACCTTCTTCCCAAGAATACCCAGTACAGGGAGTCCTTGACTTATGGTCACAATTGAACCCAAAAATTATGTTGTTAACTGAGAAATTTATTAAGTGACTTTTGCTACCATTTTATGGCTTTTCTTGCCACATTTGTTGAGTGAATCACTGCAGTTGTTAAGTTTGTAATATGGTTGTTAAGTGAATCTGGCTTCCCCATTGACTTTGCTTATTAGAAGGTCGCAAAAGGGGATCCCATGACCTTGGGACACAGCAACCATCATCAATATGAACCAGCTGTCCAACATCTGAATGTAAATCATGTGACCGTAGGGATGCTACAATGGTCGTAAGTGTGAAAAACGGTCATAAGTCACTTTTTTCAGTGTTGTTGTAACTTTGAACGGTCACTAAACAAACTGTTGTAAGTCAAGGACTACCTGAACCATCTCCTCAGACACACTTATCTGAGTGAATATTCTGTCTGGATATATTCACGCATTATTATGCTTTTCTCTCTCCCTTCCCCTCAGGTCAGTGGTGGGATTCAATTTTTTTACTACCATTTTTTAGGGGCGTGGCTTGGTGAGCATGGCAGGGGAAGGAAGGTTACTGTAAAATCTCCAGTCAGAGGTGGTATTTGCTGGTTCTCCGAACTACTCAAAATTTCCGCTACCGGTTCTCCAGAAGTGGTCAGAACCTGCTGAATCCCACCTCTGCCACAGGTCAATTACTGTATGTGGCAGCTGAGGAACTCCATCACTCATATTAAAGCTGATGCTCTGAGCATGAGATAATTGTGAGTTCAAAAATGTATAGGCAACCATTCCTAATTAAGGTGATGTTTGAAAATGGGTTATGATTGCACTTGTTCCTGACATTACAATCAGATAAATTATTGCTAACTAAAATTCATCATGTTCCCTCTCAGCTTTGCTAAAAATATTCTCTATATTACTTCTATTGTGAACACGGCTTTAAATTGCTGTCTGATGAGAAGGAAACTAAGAGATAAAGAGACAGCTTAGCAGGAAGTTCGAGTTTTATCTAGCATGTATCAATATCTGCAAAGACTTGTCATAATCTTGTTTCCAGCACCCGCCCACCTACCCACCCACCCTTTAATATCCCCAAACTAAACAGTGGCATGTCTTCAGCTAAATGCTGATATGGATATCTATCAAATGACACCAAAACGTCATGTAGAAAAGTTTCAGTCCATGATGGATGGGTGAATGAATCACCTTGCCCAGACTCCTCCTTGTCATGCCTTGAGGGGACTCTTCAATTCTGCAAATGAGTCTTCTTCCCAGGCATCCCAAGCAACAGACAATTCATGAACTTGAAAGTTTGAAAGCCTGTGTCAGCCAGTTGTCTAGTTGCTCAGATGGAGGCCTTTGCCCAAGGCCAAGAGTTTAGCTTGATTGATTCCATAAAGCTGATGCCATTTCAGCAGATCACTTTTTTGATCACTTCCTAAAGCACTTGCTGAGTCTTGCTGGTAACCCAGGCTCAATTTCTTTCATCTCAGATGACAGCAAGCATATTGCCTACACCAGAGGTCTCCAAACTTGGCAACTTTAAGACTTGTGGACTTCAACTCCCATAATTCCTGAGCTAACATAACTGGAGGAGGAATTCTGGGAATTGAAGTCCACAAGTCTTCAAGTTTGAAGACCCCTGGCCTACACTAATAGTTCCAAACCATGACCTACAGTCAAGAAGGAATTGCAATATCCTCCGTGTGGAATCTCACCTACCATTGTCAGATGGAAGCAGACGATCAAGGAGGATGTTGTGAACTAAAAGCTGTTGTGATTCAACATCAAAGGAAGGGAAGACATGATGCTTAAAACTTTCTAATCAGCAGCCACAGATCTGTCCAGGAGCTTTTAAAATGCTCAAAGACTTGGAGGGGGGGGGGGGAAATTGAAACTTTGATGTTATATATGCTGATGGCAACAAGATTACTTTATGCACAAAAATGGAAGGGCACTTTGATTCCCACAATAGATGAATGGGTGCAAAAATTGATGGACTTAGCAGAGATGGCTAAATTGACTGCTTTGATTAAAGAAAAAAAAACCATACAATTACTTTTGTTTCTACTTGGAAACCACCTCTGGACTTTATGTTTGAGATGGAAAAAAATGAAATTTTGATTTTGCATTTTACCAATAGGTTTGCTGTTACAGGAATCGCTAGTTTATATTATTATGTAGAAGTCAAAAGTTGAGGTTTGATGCTATTATCTTATACTACTGCACCACAGGAAGTCAACGTCTTTTCTTCCCTTGTTCCCTTTTCCTTACACTTTTCCCTTCCCTTCTCCCTCCCCTCTTTTCCTACTATTTTATTTTATATTTTTTTGTATTTTATATTACAAACTAATAAAATAAAATGCTCGAGCACAGGTCTTCTTGCATTTTTAGCAATCTCTGTGTATCTGTCTGCTTCTTTGTGACATCCACTAGTGGAAATTCTGAGTTTCTCTTGGCACTGTTCCCCATCCACGACTTTATTTCTATCCTAGGGTAATCTTCTTTTTTCCTGAGCATGCAGACTCTCTCTGCTTGTCTCTCGTTGCTTCCACAGGACCATCACGCTTCAAAAGACTACAAAGGGCTTCAGAATCATATGGTTCAGGCCCCTACTTCTAAGAACATCTCCATTTCGATTGGGGCAATGACGGGATGATCAAAGCTGTACTAAACCGAAAAATGCCTTCAAAGTACTGTGCATTACCACTGAGCAGTTTTAACTTTCGAAGATAGGGTGCTTCTACATTTATCTGATCTCTACTTTTCTTCTTCCCGCTCCTCCACCCAAAAATCTTTAAATAGAGAGAAAATGTTATGTTAAATGTGAAAGCATTAATCCTGTCCCATTGGATCAACAAGGGTGGGATGGCCAGAGTACTGTAACTAGTCCACTCCAGTTGTTCTCTAGTGCATTCCAGTTGTTCCAAGAGACCCAACCAAAAGGGTAAGTCATGTTTTATCTGCTAAGGGAGGCAATGTATAGATTTTATGTAGAAGATATTCGTCTGAAAAAAGACAGTTGGCATGACAATGGAAATCTGGTGGACAGGTGCCTGGCTACTTGCAGATGTATAGCCAGGGGTAGGCTTCAAAAAATTTAGCAACAGGTTCTCTGCCCAGTTGCTGGGGGCCCATGGCCAGGGTGGGCTTGGCCTAGTTGGTCTCCTGCACCATGGCAAGTGGGGGCATTTTTGCCTTCCCCAGGTTCCGGGAGCTTTCCTTGAGCCTCTGAGAAGGCAAAAACGGCCTCCTTGGGCTCCAGAGGCTCTCTGGAAGCAAGAAACAGGCCCATTTCCGGCCTTCCCCGACTTCCAGGAGGCCCATTTTTCACCCCAGCCTCCATACGCACCCTGTACTTACCTGCATCCAAAATGGACTGCGTGGGGACTCCTGGGAGTGAAGGGGCAGGGTGGGTGGGGCCAGCCAGGAGTGGGATTTGGGGGTTCTCCGAACTGCACAGAATCTTAGTTAGGGGCTCTCCCGAACCCCCGCGAACCTCCAGCAGCCCATCCCTGCTAATCGCCATTATATTTTCTACAATGAATAAAATCTATGACACTTGCCTTAGCAAGCTACATGTTTCTTTTTATTTATTTATTTATACATTTTTCTTTAACATGCATAAATGTTTAGTAAATAGTGTACTGTCTAGGTCAATTTACATAATACTAATACTAATAATACTAATACTAATACTAATAATAATTACTTGTGTATAGTGGTATTCTTCCAACTTCTAATTTCTACTTCTATTATCTAACCATTGGTAAAACAAATCCCATGTTGAAAAATATTCTGTAGCTTCTTTATCCTTTACCTTTAATGTTAACCTATTCATTTCCTCACAATCTCATATTTTTTAAATTATATTTTCATCTGTAGGAGCTTCCTCATTTTTCTAGTGTTGTGCAAATACAATTCTCGCTGCTGTCAAAACATGTAATATTTTTTGTCATATTTTTTTCTGGTAATATACCTAACAAAAATATTTCTGGCTTCAAATCTATGAGGTGAGCAAGCTACATGTTTCTCTTAGCGTTCTCTTATTACAGAAAGGATGGGATAATCTAACCATTTAGCAATATCCCAATAAAAAAATAATACAAAGGGATGGTGGAAATGTTTTCAGAAACCTAAGGAATCCCAAATGGAGGAGTCCACAAAGTATCTGAGAGCATGGTTGGGTGGCAGTCAAAAGTCATATTTTAATTACTGTACCACAGCTTCACTCAGCTGGAATTTCATTTTAAGTAATGCAATCAGCTTGAAGATTCAGATTGGTAGAATATCTGTGCTAGATCTGCCTTGCCAAGCTTTGGACAGATGCCAGGTTTATGAAATGCTCCTTGGGGAAATACATATGTCCATTAATCTCAGGGATTTTAACATTGACTGCCTACTGCCATAACCATCATATTTATCCATGCTGGGATGTGTGTGTGCAGAGGAGATGTCCATTAAAAATAACAAAAAATAAGAAATATACGGAGTGGCTTCTGTGACTATATACAGGGACAGGCTTGAGAGACTGTATAGATCATTAAAAAAAGAAGCATAATTCCAGAGGCAAATTTCATGATTAGTTTCTCTGCATGATTCCTTTATGTTGGAGGTTGAAGCCTTCAGGATGGTTATGTGAACATTCCCTAAGAGTTTGTCCATTTTGAACAATGATTAATTGTTCAGATGACCCCTTATAACTGAAAGGAAATGTATTTACAGCAGACAGAGATAATCAAAGTTATCTACCTCACCACATCTCTAACAGGAGGAGAGACTAAGAATATCTGGATAAAACTAGAAATCTCCTAGGTAAGGTTCAAGCAAAACAATAGATGAAAAAATGGCCACAGAGTCAACCCATAACTCATTCAATCTTCAGCCTTCTCCCCCTGAAGGTCAGGAGATCATAAGGCATGGAAGAGTCAGTGCCATAAGATCTATACCTCCAACATTATTGAGAAATATTAAAAAAAAAAAACTTAGATGCAATTCCATTCTGCACATTCTACTATGCTTTTAAAAAGCCTAAAAGGATAATTAATTACATTGTATGTAGCGGGGTTATGTGTGACCTGGCAGTATCCCAGCCCTCACAACCTTCCCACCTCCAAATGTATAAAGCCAAACATGTTGGCCTTTTCTCACTTCGGTAACCTAGGGAGAATTTAAGGAGCTAAATTGGTGCCATGCGGATTGTTTAAGATGCTCATTTCACCCCTTAAAATTCTCAAATCTCTCAAACTTTTCAGAGCTGTGATGTTCAGCCAGCCCCAAATTGCTATGTAACCCTTGGTGCAGTCCAGCATCATGTACTTCTCCATTAGAAAATTGTACAAGGCGAATACATACCTCAGGTTCCATTTTTATTAATTGGTATATGTCCTTTACTTTCCATTTTATCAGTACAAAATACAATTAAATACTAAGAAGCTCAATTTCTAGATGTAGACTGTCTTTATTAAATATTTATATTTTTCAGGGAGTGATTTGACATATCTTCTTGTTATTGAATACTTCATGTTATTGAGTACTGTTTCCAGCACAAAACACAAAGGATATGAAAAGGATTACTTTCCGGTACTTGTTTAATTTTTAATTATTATTATTTTTTAGAAAGAAAGCTTTAAGTAAATGCACATGCTAAACACTAGGTCATTTTCTTGATGCACAGACAGTGTGATAATATATTAAATGAAATAGGAAGGGTGTGGTTTTTTTGTAAGGATTAACAGGTGGAGAAATGTTCATAAACCAAGATCCAGGATTGATTTCATGGAGACTTTGTAACACAATTTATTTTCATTTGCTTTTGACGTGGATATAATTGGTCATACATTAATGAGATAATCATGCTAAGTGATTGTTTGTATCTAAGAAGTAAAGCATCTGGTTTCTTTATTTGTTCTCAGTCCATTCCTTGAAGCAAGTCAAAGTGCCATTCTGCATTTGGAAGATTAACTGTTTTAATCTGGTCTGACCAATTTTTTATTTTTTATTTTTTTGAGATCATCGCCAAACCCCCTTCTCTGAAATTCCTATGTGCAGCAGGGCTTTTTTCCATGTTAGATTTTTATAAAAATCTGGATGAAGTCACAGCACTGTGTTTTGGTGGTGATGGTAGTGAAATTGAGTATCATTTTAGAAACAGCAATAGCGCTTCGATTTATATATTGCTTCATCGTGCTTTATATAGCGGTTTACAGTGTCAGCATATTACTCCCAATAATCTTGGTCCTCATTTTTACCGACCTCAGATGGATGGAAGGTTGAGCCAACCTTGAGCCGGTTCAGGATCGAACTGCTGGCAGTCAGAAGAATTAGCCTGCAATACTGCATTCTAACCACTACCCCATCCCAGCTCTTAGAAAGATCTAAGAAAAAATCATACAATTCCATATTGTTTAAAGCATCAAACTGAACTTCAATCCAAAATTCCCTAAGTCTATTCCAAACCCAACAGACACACAATTCTTGTATTCTCTCTCTGGCAGTAATTAATCAGCCATTTGTCTGATTCTTGTAACTTTCCCTGATCTACTTTAATTACTCTGATCACTGTTAAGTCTGGGCAGTGGGTCCCAAGGAGAGACGAGACTCGAAGTAGTGACAACAGCTCTTTATTAGGAAACCAGATACTGAGACCAGACTCCCAGCCACGGCAGCTCTTTTTATAGAGCTGGCTGCGGCTAGGCAGCCTATGACATGCTTTTGAGCTTGCCGCGCTTGGTTTTACCCAATTGCGGCAGCCGAATAAGAACCAATCAGAATGCTTAGTATTGTCCAATCACGGCCCAGCTTTTTCGGACCAATAGGAATGCAGGCCTACAAGCCTGCTAGTATGGAACACCCCTCCCCTCTTGGTTCCGTCCAAGGGGCGGGGTAATGTAATCACGCAAGTAGGCGGGTCTTCGTACCTGCCTACTAGACTTGCGCAGTTCACAATGTCTCTGTTCACCATCGGGTTCGGACGGGCTCTGCGTCGCTCTCAAGCTGTTAGATGGAACTGCCTCGAAGGGTGAGCCAGTCCTCTGGCTGCGACTCCCACCTGGTGATTCCGGGTCGGTTGAGTTGTTTGCTCTGCTGCTCCCGCCTGGGCTCTCTGGGCTGGTGGAGCTTGTCCGGCTGCTGCTTCCAGGTGAAGTGCCCGTCTGCCACGACTCCCTTCTGGCTGGTAAGTATTGTTGGTTTTTATTTAATGTCTGTGGGGGGTGTTCTACTTGTACAGGTGTTCGTTCATTTTCTGAACTTGAGGTTTCCCACCCCCCCTCTGATTTCTTGGTTAGAGTCTATGAGGGGGGAAGTGGCCAGCCTGGATCTTAGCTGGTCAATATGACGTTTCCATGACCTCCCATCGGTGGTCTCGAGCCGGTAGGAGCGGGGGCCTGTGACTTGGGTGATTTTTGCAGGGATCAAAAGTGGGTCCCCTGTAAAGTTTTTGGCAAATACAGTGTCTCCTACCTTGAAGGCGCGGTGCTTGCTGCTGGAACCAAGGGGTTTTTCTGAAGTGTAAGCAGGGTGCAGGCGGTCTAGAGGTGACCTGAGTCTTCTGCCCATTAGTAGCTCTGCTGGGCTCTTGTTGTTGTTGGTATTTGGTGTGATATGTTGTAGAAGAAGCATCCTGGTGATCTTCTCGTGGATGTTGCCATGTTCCATTTTGTGCAGAGTTTTTTTTGTAAATTGAACCATGCGTTCAGCTCTACCATTCGCCGCCGGGTGAGCTGGCGATGTCAATGCGTGTCGGATGCCGCGGTCTGCCAAGTATTGTTCAAAAGCCAAGGCGGTAAATTGTGGCCCATTGTCGGAAATGATAACATCTGGCAGACCATGCGTGGCGAAAAGTCTATTTAATTTCTTGATGACAGCTTCCGTGGTGGTTGTCTTCATTGTGCTCACCTCGAGCCAATTTGAATAAGTGTCAACAGTGATTAAGAAGGTGTGCCCCTTGGTCGGCCCTGCGAAGTCGATATAGATGCGCGACCAAGGGCCTCTGGGTGTTTCCCATTCTACTGGTGGGGCTTTAGGGGGAGCCGAGCGAGTCTCTTGGCATCTGTTACAAGCGGCGACCCAGGTTTCAATTTGCTTGTCCATGCCTGGTCACCAAGCGTAGCTCCTGGCCAGGCTTTTCATGTGCACAATACCAGGGTGCCCGTCATGCAGCAAGTCTAAAACTTTTTTCTGTAGTGTCTCTGGTATTACTACCCGGTCTCCCCACAAAACGCAACCTCTTTGCGAAAAGAGTTCAGTTTGCCGGTTTTAAAATGGTTTAAAAAGTTCATTTGGCTCGGTTTCTGGCCATCCCCTCTCCACACAGCTGAGAACTCGCGCCAAGCGTCTGTCCTTCCTAGTTTCGTGGGTGATGTCTTGCGCGGTTACTGGTGGCATGGGGATCATTTCAATTTGCAAGACTGGTAATGTGGGTGCTGGGTCCTCTTGCAAGTCTGGCAAGGGGGAGCGGCTTAAGGCGTCGGCATGCGATATTGTCTTTCCAGGGCGATGTATCAATTTGTAATTATAAGCAGCAAGAAATTCAGACCATCTTGTCATTCTAGGTGACAAGATGTGTGGAGTGGGCTTGTCACCCGCCAATATGCCAAGTAGGGGTTTATGGTCTGTAATAATGGAAAATGTCCTACCATAAATGTATTCGTGGAATCTCTTTACTGCTGAAACGATGGTGAGGGCTTCTTTGTCCAGCTGGCTATAGTTCCTCTCTGGCTTGGACAATGTTCTGGAAAAGAATGCAACGGGGGCTTCCGTTCCATTTGGTAAAATGTGGCTCAGGATGGCGCCAACCCCGAACGGTGATGCGTCGCAAGTGACAGTCAGTGGTAGTGTTTCATTATATTGAATGAGGACTGCGTCTGAAGTCAAAAGGTTTTTTATTTGGTGAAAAGCATGCTCTTCTTGCCGTCCCCATATCCAGGAAGCCTTTTTATCAAGCAGTCTATGCAGAGGTTCTGCGACAGTCGCTTTCTGGGGTAGAAAAATGTTATAGAAATTAATGAGTCCGAGGAAAGCTTGGAGGTCCGTTTTGTTTTTTGGTCTGGGGGCGTTTTTGATGGCTTTCAATTTTTTGTCTGTGGGGTGAATTCCTTGTTTGTCAAGGAGGTATCCAAGAAATTCAACCCTTTCAGTGCATAATTGGCACTTTTCCTTTTTCACCTTGAGGCCAGCGTCTTTGAATTTCTGTAGGACGGCCCTCAGTCATTTTTCCAATTGTTTTTTGGTAGGGGCCAGAACGTCGTCGAAATAGGGCATGACTCCTTTAATTCCCTGCAGCAATCTCTCCATTAGACTTTGAAAAATGCCCGGTGCAACGCTGACCCCGAACTGGAGCCGGTTACATTTGAACGCCCCTCTATGAGTCACTATAGTTTGGGCTTTGGCGGTTTCAGCATCGACTGGCAGTTGTTGATAAGCTTGAGCCAGGTCGAGCTTTGCAAAGATTTTGCCACCCCCTGGTGAGTGCAGGAGATGTTGGACTACTGGCACCGGGTAGGCGCTCTGCTGCAATGCATGGTTGAGGGTGGCCTTGTAATCACAAATTCTCAGGGAGCCATCAGATTTGATGGGGGTGACATTTGGGGTCTCCCAACGGGCATGATCGATGGGGTCTAACACGCCTTGCGCTATTAGTTTGTCTAATTGTTCGTCTATTTTAGGCTTGAGTGCAAAAGGCACTCGGCGCGGTTTGAGACGGATGGGAGCGATGTCAGGGCTGAGATTAAAGGAGATAGGGGACCCCTTGTACTTGCCTAGATGTTCACTGAAGACTTCTTGGAAGTCCTGGATGAGCGTTGCTTCCCAGTCTTCGTCTTCTGTGTGGTTGATGCCTGCCATCTCGATCCCCAACGGTGCGAACCACTGCAACCCGAGTAGGCTGGGTCGATCTTTATCAACGATTGTGAGTGGTAGGATGGTGGTGTGGTTTTTGAAGGAAACTTTAAAATGTCCAGTGCCAGCGACCGGGATGCGATTACCTTGATAGTCTCTCAATATTAGCTTCTGGTCGCTTAGCTCTTGGCGGCGGATGCTGGGAATTAGTTGTTTTATGGTCCTCCAGGAGACCATAGAGAGGGAGGAACCGGAGTCTACCTCCATGGTGCAAGGTTGATTCTCGATGGTGACCTCTACACGTATTTTTCGTGCGTCTATTGATGAAGCGTGGCCGATGGTGACTGTTTGGTGCGTTTCTTCTCTTCTGGGTACCTCGATGAACTTCCTGGGTCGGCTGTCCCGGTTCCATCAGCTGTCATTTTGGCGGTCCCGGTTCATAGTGGGGGTGCCATCACTTCTTGGGCTGTTTCCCCATCGTCGGGGGCTGGAATTTCGTTTGTTGCGGCATACTTTGGCAATATGCCCTCGTTTTTCACAAAAATGGCAAACAGCGTCCAGGAACTTGCATTCGGAACGCGGGTGATTTCCTCCGCAGCTGGCACATTGGTAACTCGACTTACGACCGCGCTGGTCTCGTCGCTCACATTCCGACTGAAGTCTGTGAATTTCTTCCTCTTCACTGTCAGAAGGGGATTCGATGTCACCGTGGTGGGTGGATGCTGCGTGTTTTTCTGCTGCGGTTGCCGTCTCGCTGGTGGGTTGGCGATCGGTTCCGTTTGAATGCCGCATTTGCGCTGCTGACTTATGGGTGGCCTCGGCTGCGGTGGCTTCGGCTACAGCGTCGGCGAGGGAGATGTCCCCTTTAGCCATCAGCCTGCTCTGGAGAGTTGGGTCTCTCAGGACGAGGACGACTCAGTCACGCATGGCTTCGTCTAGATTGGCGAATCCGCACAAGCCTCCTAGGTTCCTCAGGTCGGCTACGAACTCTCCGATGCTCTCGCCCTCGCGCTGATCCCTCTGGTAAAAGTCATGCCGACGGATGAGGGTTGGCACTGCCAGGGTGTAGTGGTTCCGGAGGATGGGAGCTAGGGTATCCCAATCCATTGTCTTGATGTCTGCAGGCTTTGCGAGTGCCTTGGCCATTTTAAAAACGGCGGGTCCGCAGTGTGTTAGAAAGACCGCTCGCTTCTTGCTGCCAGTGGCGTCCTTCAGGTTGTTCAATTCCAAAAACATTTGGAAACGATCGATGTAGGACTCCCAGTCCTCGCTGGCCGGATCGAATGGTGCGGGTGGCACGGCGCTGCTGGCCATCTTGCTGGTCGTCTATGCGCTTTTTGCCACGTGCTAGTCAGCTCTGTTGTCTCAGTATCCCATCCTTGTCGCCAGTGTTAAGTCTGGGCAGTGGGTCCCAAGGAGAGACGAGACTCGAAGTAGTGACAACAGCTCTTTATTAGGAAACCAGATACTGAGACCAGACTCCCAGCCACGGCAGCTCTTTTTATAGAGCTGGCTGCGGCTAGGCAGCCTATGACATGCTTTTGAGCTTGCCGTGCTTGGTTTTACCCAATCACGGCAGCCGAATAAGAACCAATCAGAATGCTTAGTATTGTCCAATCATGGCCCGGCTTTTCCGGACCAATAGGAATGCAGGCCTACAAGCCTGCTAGTATGGAACAATCACCTTGGTCTATGGTTTCAGAGTTTAGTTGTTCTTGGCTCAACTTATTTTATTGTTAGGGCTAAATTAGGGACAATAATTCATTCTGGGGAAAATCTAGGTGGTTGCTAAGACCCAATGCTGATTTGATGTCACATAAGGGGAAAAAAAGTATTTGAAAGAGGGGATATGATTTTTCGTAATAAATACTTAACCACTTTATGTGAATACTATAGAGAAAATGTTACTCTTTTGTAATAAAATAGAAGTCTTTTAGTTCTTGGAAATTTTTCTCCATCCTTTAAATTCCACTTTGTTTTATAAAGTATCTACTAAGTGTGGTTTAGTTGACAGGACAGAGAAGACAGGATTCATAGATTATCTCATCCAAGAAGCTCACTTACTCTATATCTCCCAAGATTGTTAAGTCAATCTTGAGTCTATACACATTACTATTTAAAGATGGACTGAGGAGGAAGATGCTTAGACAAATCCTGTCCTCAGTGGCTATAGCTTTACCTTCCTCTTCCAAAATAATGTTTACTCACCCTCCCTTGAATCCAAGGTTATTGGCTGGGGAGAATTGGTGCATTCTGGATCCTGTTGATTAGGCAGTGCCAGCTTGCAAGATCCAGTAAACTAAGGCTGAATCAGAACCTGATTCAGCCTTAGAACAACAGTTATGAGATGGACATAGGTGTGTTTCAAGCATGAAACATTTCAGATTTGTCTGCAAGATGCATTTATCTGTTTGCCATAGCAACTGCCTCATACCTAACAGTTTCCAGAATATTTTTGCTGCATCGTTTTCATTTGCTAGGCACAGATAATGTTAGTGAAGCCACAATATATACATACAAGAAAAGGAGGCTTATGTATGTATGTACCCCCAAATAATTCCAGCTAATATACAGAAGAGTTATTAAATCTACTCTAAATATAAAGCTGTCTATGAAATATCATCGAATAATGTATAAAACCAAGATATTATTGTGGCTTTTTAATATTTCATTACGAAGGGTCAAATTTAATTTATAATACTAGCTCATCTTGATGTGGTTTTTATAACTGCAATATTCATTCATGTATTTCTCTTTTGAAGCAAGCAAAAATCTGCCTGGTTGATTCTGCCCTGCAGGTTGGAAAAAGACAAGTGATTCATAATAAATCCCAAACTAAACTGCTATTTTTTTTTTAAAAAAAAACTTCACCTGAAATCATGAGCAATTTTGTCAAATTTGGAAGTCATTTCAACAAGCTTGTGTCCCACTTTATTTTTTTTTACCCTAGAACAATGAAGTCTTAAGCCAGAATGAGGAGATCTTGTGTGGGGACAGAAGCCTTTTTCTTTGCGTTGTCACCAAATGGAAATATGACAGCAGCATCCATCATCACTAAAATTGGATAATCTTGCAGGATTTCAAGCAAATGGGGTGGGAGCTCTTAGGGTGCTTGTTAGCACACTCTGAAGACAGCATTTCTCTGGGACAGTAAAATATTAAATTGTGTGGAAAAATCAAAGCAAGAAGGCAATAAAAAAAAAACCCTGCTGCATATATACTGAATATTTGATATTCTTTTGATAGGATCCATTGTGCTATATTCTCTTTCCCACATTACTTCTTTCTTTTGTACCTTCCCTCTGTAGCTATTTTAACCTTCTTAAATAGAATATAATAATACATATCTTTTTTTAAAAATGTATTTTTAAAAGACATTAAATATTCCAGTCAACCCTTGCATAAGCATTTTGACATATTTTTATTGTTTTTATTTTACAGAATGCTAAGGGGGAGCACCATGATGGAAAGAGACTCAGGCAGTGGTAACAAAACATAAGCAGAGAAACAAAGTCTGAGGAAGAAAGAAATTTAAAATTGCCTTGATTCTCTTTGATACAAGTGGGAGAAAAGGAAAAATGCTGTTCTATTATTTCATGGAGTCCTCATTTAGCAACTGTCTCATTTAGTGACCCCTTACAGTTTACAAGGGGACAAAAAAAAAAGCCTAACTTTCTGACCAATCCTCATATTTTTTGGCTTTCACAGGTTTGAAAAGCAAATGAAAGCTGAAGTAAGTTGATAAGAAAAATGACACTTTCCCTTTCTTCTTGTGGTCTCCTTTTCCTAACCTGCCTCCTTGAAAGGCTCTCTTAACTTTTTCTTATCCTGCTCAGAGCCCCCTGTTCAATGCTACTCAGGGATTTACAAAAATACTAACTTTGAAATCTCACCGTTGCCTGCCTAAAGAACCCTTATAAAACCTGATTTTGAGTTACCTCCTGTTTTGTTGGAAGGAGGGAGCAAGCACCGCTGAAGACTAGAAGCCATTTGTTCCATACGGAACTATAAGCCTCCCCTTCGTCCATCCTGTTTCTCTCCACAGGAAATCTGTGAATGGAGGAAAGACAGTTGCTGCAGAATGCCTTCGGATTGGTCCTTAGGAGCCGTCTGGAGGAAGCCTTCTTAGCAGTGGTGGGATTCAAATGTTTTTACTACTGGTTCTGTTGGCGTGGCTTGGTGGGCGTGGCAGGGGAAGGATACTGTAAAATCTCCAGTCAGAGGTGGGATTTGTTGGTTCTCCGAACTACTCAGAATTTCCGCTACCGGTTCTCCAGAACTGGTCAGAACCTGCTGAATGCCACCTCTACTTCTTAGTCCTGCTAAATGCAGCCAAACTTTCCTCACATAATAGCTTTTATAGATAAAGGCTAGAAAGAGAAAATAGAGTCACCGCTGATCTGATCTTTCTTTGTGGAGGAACACCTCTTGACCTTTAAACCATTTAATTGCAGTGTTCATAACTGTTATTATCTCTATGGTACAGTGATCAGTGAGCTAGACATGATTTTAAGAGCAGTCTTATCATAAGTGTATATTAATTCTGCGGGCAGTTTCATTTTTTTGTATTCACTAAAGCAGTGGTCCCCAACCTTTTTTGTACCAGGGACCGGTTTCAAGCAGAAAATTTTTGCAAGGACCGGGGGAGAGAAGGAGGGGGCTTTTCCTGTCGCCGCAGCTATTCTGAAGTGCCCGTTTCACCCCCACCCCCACCCCGCCCGCCTGCGCTTCAATCCACAGTGTCCGTTCTGCCTGCCTGCCTGCCTGCCTTAGTTTCTGGTTGTTTGGGAGCAGCTTCGCTGAGAATAATAACTATTCGCCTCTTTTACTCAGCCGAAGCTGTTCCGATTCAACCATTAACGAAGGCAGGCAGGCAGGCAGAACAGAGCACTGGGTTGAACCCCCTGCCGCGCCGCGCGGGCGGGCGGGCAGGGTGGGGAGAAACGGGCGCTCGGGCGACAGGAAAAGCCCCCGCTTCTTTGAAGCAGTTTCTTCCTGGGCTGGTGGAGGAGCGAGAGAGCGACTGAGAGAGCTGACCCAGAGAGAAGGACAGGCTTCGGTTGCTTCCTCCCTCCCCTTCTTTCATTTGTGTCCTTGATCCCAGCAGCATTCACCGAAGGTGAAGAAAGCTGCCATTTTTTAAAAAAAAAAATTCTTTGCGGCCCGGTAGAGAGTGCTCCACGGCCCGGTACCGGTCCGCAGCCCAGTGGTTGGGGACCCCTGCACTAAAGAATTTGACTTTAGTCATGAGGCTGACATCGTAGTGGAGCTCTTCAACATGGCTCTAGCATATATGACTGGCAGCAAATTTGGATGGATGGATGGATGAAAGATACTGATGATATAGTGATGACAGAGATTTGAATTGAGTTGACACATTATGACTGTTGTCATGTTTATAAAAGCAGTTTAATATCTGGAAATGCAGATGTTTAGGCAGGGAAGATTGGATGAAAGCAGTCAATTCCAGCAGCAATAAAATCAAATTTAGATAATTTTATTACAACAGCTTTCCACAAGGTGGCAGAATTTGGCTGCATATGTAATTATGAAGGTTAATTTTGACAAATACAGTTCTTCTGGGCATCTGTAAACAAAGGACATAATCATTTAGATCAGTTCCAACTGTCATCTTATATATAAGTCAAGTCCATGAGTGCAATTAAGTTGTGTGAATGTGATTTACATGAATGTGATTTACATGAACAATTTTATTAGTGAAACCAATGCAGCCTTACCACCAGTGAGAGAAAGAGAACATTACAAAACTTTTGTCTTTCTATTTTAGATTAATTTCTTGCCATGGAGGAAGACAAGCCTATTGCTTCTACAATGACTGCGCTTGTAAAGCAGTGCAACATGATCATTGCATATGACCTTTATCAAATTTTTGCAACACTGTGTTGCCTGAAGGAAAGAGTTCACAAAGATCCTGCACAGCATACCTCATACCCACAACCCTTACAGTTCCATGACCGTTGATTAACCCAGGTTGTATTCAGATACAGATGCACATTTAACACATAAAAACCATCCCACAAAATCAAGGACGTTTGCGGGTGAAAAAAAAGCCTGTTTTCTTCTGAAATTTCAATGCAGGTTTGGCTGTTCTGATAGTTCTTTCCTGTAACTTCCTGCACTTATACTCAAGAACATTTGCATCTTTCCTTTAACAGTTTCCTGCTAAAGGTCTTGCTTCTACCTTTGTTCTTGCTACATTGTAGGGAGCCAACATCATCCGCTGACTTCTAACACTGGCTGAATCCAGTGGCGGGTTAAGAAATCATTAGGGCAGAGAACTGGTTGTTAAATTTAACAACCAGTTCTCTGCCCTAATGATTTCTTCCAACAACTAGTTCACCAAACTGCTCAGAAAGTTAAGAACCCAAAGTGGTGTCAACTGGCTGAATCCTACCACTGGCTGAATTTTGCCTTGATGGTGGCATCCATCCATGTTGTTCACTGCTTTCAGAAAAAGACTTCTGGGCTGCCTTCTGTTTCCCTGGAGCGCCAGTTCTTCAAAGGCCATCAGGACTGTGAATCAGATACAGAGACCACCAGAACCTTTGATTCCACAGCTGCTGCTCTAACTAGTAGAGTTATAGGTTTCTGCTTTTCAGAAATAACAGGGCCTTGAAGAACAGCACAGAATCCTCCCTTGAGGGAGGCACATTATTTGAATTTTCTTGGGTAGTCCATCTCTACCACTGGCCATTACAGTACCGTGAAGCATGCCCATGGCCTTACTTTTCTTTTCCTTCCCCCAGCCTCCTTTCACGTTCTGTCTTTTTTGAGATGCTAAACCTAGTAAGGCTTCTGAAGGCTTTCTTTCCTGCTGGAGAATATGAATGATCATCCATCATCATCATCATCATCATCATCATCATCACCACATGAAATAAAACCTTGCAAATGTAGAATATTACATTGCTCTCTAGTCTTTGAAAAATGGAAGCTTTTCCTTTTCTCCGTTATGCTGCCCCCCTGCCCAGTTAAGATCACATGCTGGATGCAGTATGTCAGCATCCAATACCGGCTAAACGAAGTGTTCTATTCCAGCTCTCTGTCTCCATGGCAGGGACGTGCAGGTGGTGATGCCCCATCACCATGACAACCTAAACCCCACAGGGAAGTCTCTTGGAGAATGACACCCAGTTGCTGAAACTAGGGATGGGACGTATCTATGGAGATTCTCAGTCATCCAGGCTTTCCCAGAGGTGCTTTTTTCAAGAGGCAACTGGGCTTTCTGGTTTTTCTTTGAAGATGTCCTCACAGTCCTTTTGACAGTTCCAAGAAGGCTCCACACCAATTTGTACCACTCAGCTGACCCTGAGGACACAGATAAACTTCCAGGTGACCTTAATGACCTGCTAAAAGAATGCAAATGTCCAACTGTCTGCAATCCTTCCATTCCCCACCATTCATTCAGAACTGAAGAAGCTTCTTGGATGAGAAGCGAAATGTTTAAAAAAAACAACAGAAAGTCCAATTGCCTCTTGAAAAAAGCACCTTTAGGGATGGGAAGGATCATTGGTGCTCTATGGTAATCCAAAAAAACCCAATTCCAGGTATAGGGGGAATAGGGAATGGCTTTGAAAGGCAGGAGGAAGAGTTTCTGCCAAGACAATAATCAGAGGAGCAAGAAGAAAGTTTATGTCTCAGTCAGGACCCTCTTAGTTCACATAGATAAAAGAAGAGAGGGGGGGAAAGCATATTCAGACTTGCAAGATTCTGTCCCTATAACTATACCAATGAAAGTAGTTTTAGAGCAATTTGGCATTGGTTTCTTAGTCTGGCTCAGTTTATAGGATGACACTAGGAAAAGGTGCAAACAACATAATGAGCAAATAGCAGCTTATTGATAGTTTGGCCCAGCCTAAACTCTGAAAGAGGACAGTTGAAACTTTTGTGATTCCAAGACAGTCACAAAAAATTCCTTCATCACATACTAACAGGGGCGATGGTTCAGTGGCTTAATGTCGCTGGAGATGGTTTACTCTCTAGTGATTTGAATTCTGGTACTGCATGTCAGGGTGAGCTCCTGTTGCTCACCTCAACTTCTGTCCAACTAACAGTTTGAAAGCATTTATATGTGAGTAGATAAAATAGATAGCACTTCAGTGGTGCTCTGTATAGAAAGTCAGATTCCCGCCCTCTGAACCTTCCCAGTTGCAGTGCCTGTTTGTGAGGCAGTTTCCGGGAGGGAGGGACCCTTGGATGACACTGCAGGAAGAGATACTTGCCTTTCTTTCTGGTGCAAAGCCAGCTTGCTCTCTTGTAGAGCACCATGGGAAGCACCTGAGCATTTCCTACAGCCGAGCACATACTTTGGCAGCCAAATGACTACTCTGCAATTGCATTGTAGTCTCCAAACATGTAAAAACACCGTACGCTAATAAATAATAATAATGACATACCAAGAAAACCCCCAAAGTTGGAACAACAGAATCCCATGTGTGGAGGTACCTACAATATACAGTAGCTATGGCCACAGAAGATTTCAATGCAAAACTAGTGAGCTACTAATAATAGCTCCAAGATGAATTATCCAGTCAACTGGGTAATTTGAATTTGTTTTCAAGTATTTTTTCCCAACTTGACATTGTTAAAGCACTGACATTGTTAGTACCAAAAGATTCTGTTTTCTTGATTCTTAGGAAAGAACTATCTAGAGAGCTATTATGAGCTGGTTCATACTAAATTACAATCTCCTTTTAGCATGATTTACTAAATACATTACAGTTAGCTGGAATCACATGCTAAACCACCAACTGTAATTTTCCAGTCACAAACACTAGAGTCATGTAGCAACCCACTTTATGGTTTAGTGTTGCATAAACCATGCTGGAGTTTTACTGAAGTTTTTCCAGCACTTCTCAGGGCCAACCTGGCTTTGTTGTTCTGGTTGTTATTTCTTGGCCTTATGGCTATCTGCAAGGGGTGGGATTCAGATCAGTTCGGGAGAACCCCTTGCTCTGAAGATCAGCTGCCATTTTGCTGTGACGAGCATGTGGGCCTGCCCACCCGTCCCTGCTCTTTACTTCCTTTACTTCCTTTGTTTAGAGCACAGCTGATTCGCGCGGCAGAGTGGTTTGCCGTGCCTCCGCTGTTTTCTTCACAGACACTGCTGTGGAAGGTAAGTATTAGTGCTGGTTTAAAGGTGGAGAGCATGTACTAAGTGCATAATCACTGAACTGATTGTTATACCGATGGAATCCCACCCCCTGGCTATCTGGAATAACTCCGTTTCTTTGTTCTGCACCCACATATATGTTTTCCCACCCAGGAAAAAGCATAATTTTGAAGTTTCAAATTAAGGCAGTGTGGTTTAAATCAGTATTTTTCAACCTTGGCAGCTTGAAGATGTGTGGACTTCAACTCCCAGAATTCCCCCAGCTGTAAATTATTCATGACACCTTCCTTCCTACTTACTTATTTAACCTGCTTCCTGTGGTTGAGATGGATGTAAAGGCCTTTTCTCCAGGGAGATGGTAATGCATTTCAGTTCACTGCAGTATCTTTATTCCCTCTATGATGCTGACTGTAGCATGTTTTTACCAAGGTCAAAATGCTTGAATTTATAGGAGTAAAGATAAATCAACAGAGCAGCACCATGCATTGAAAATTGCTTGTGGGTTCTGAGGATTACTTCAGAATAAATCAGCATGGATTCATTCAAACCCTCATTTGAAATGCAACAGCAAGTGGCAAATAATGATTTTCAGTAAGATCCAGAATAAACAAATGAATGATAATGAATTAACACAACTGGAAGTCAATTGTAGAATTTCTGTCAGTGGATGCTTGCATTTTGTGGTTTTGCATATTGAGAAGGAAAGGGAACTTGACTTTAGCACAGTGAAAAATATCTTGGTAATTTTGTGGTTGGGCTGCTTAAAATTAAATCACAGCATAAGAGAATGATATTTGACATTTATATCTTTCATCATTGTATTTGCTACTGTTCCCAGTGACAATAGTGGTACAATGGGCTTCATTCATTTGTCCATTCAACTTGCAATCCAATGTAATCCTCAAGAAACTCCAACTGTAGAAGAAATGGAACTGGAGGTGGAGTTAAAAGAGAGATCAGCCAAGAATCCCTGTGAGTCTCAATGGAATGAAGTTCAATCTACCTTAAATTCTGTTAATCTTTATCTAACCCCAAGTAGGTGTTAACCATTAGTTGAGAAGATTCTTGTACATATGGTTAGCAGTAAATCAACCATTAGTTGAGAAGATTCTTGTACATATGATTAGCAGTAAATCAATTTAATTGGACCTCCCCTTGTGGACGTGATCTTTCACTCCTGACACCAGCAATTAATAAAGGCACATAAATTAAAGCATAATATAACATAATTTCATAAACATAACCAAATCAAAGCTAAAACCAGCAAATCCACCACTACCCCAACCCCGAAATGGCTGCTGCTTAACACTACAAGTTTCATTGGAAGAGCTTCATTTTCAGCATCTTCCAAAATGACACCGTGAAGAGGCCAGACTGAACTCAACCAAGACGCTGCTCCAAAAAGCAGGTGCTATCACAGAAAAGCAGCCCAACTGTATTCTGTATCTTGGCTTTTCCCACTTCATGGAAGTGAACTACTGTCAGCAGCTTCTCCTGGAACAAACAAGTCCGGTGGGTCAATTCAGGTTGGAAAATAGACTCCTGTAGCTCAAAGCCACATAGGGCTTTATTAATCAGAACTTGCACTTTGACTGCATCTAGAAGCCAACTCAGGACCTATAGCATAGGGATTAATGTGCATTCGTGACATGTGCCCACCAGTTAGCAGATTACTGCTTTGGAAACTAATTGCCGTTTCTGCAATGGTCTTTTTAAAAAACCCTCCTGTAGAATGGATTGCAATAATCCATATGGGTGGTAAGGAGAACATATCACTTGATTAAGTCCTCCTGATTATCTTTGAGGAGCACAACCATAAGTACTACTCTAGTTTTACGGCAAGATTACATTAACAGCTTCTTGCAACACTTCTTCCTTCTTTCTTTTTTTTACTGTCCAGAAAAGTAGGGAGGCTCCCTTTTGAACATTTCCCATGCCATCCCCCTTCTGTGGGATAAGAAATCTTTTATATGAGAGTTGTCCAGTCTGTGGCTCTTCCTGTTGTGTCCCAAGGTCATTCCCACATACTATCTGCTCCTGTAAAGCTGCAATGGGTATATCAATCAGAATTGTGGAAAAGACTGCCCCCGCTTTCCTGGTCACGGCTTCCACTTATCAGCATGAATCAACAAGGACCCCAAAGTTGTAGTCCTGCTCCTTCAGAGGAAATGTTTCCATGTGTAGGTGCAAGACAGGTAGTCCTTGACTTATGACCACAATTGAGCCCAAAATTTAGGTTGCTAAGCGAGACAGTTGTTTTGTCCCATTTTACGAACTTTCTTGCCCAGCTGTTAAGTGAATCACTGTAAAGTTAGTAACATGGTTGTTCAGCGAATCTTTGCTTCTCTATTTGACTTAGTTTGTCAGAAAGTTGCAAAAGGTGATCACATGATCCCAGGACACTGCAACCGTCATAAAAATGAGTCAGTGGCCAAGCGTCGATAATGTGGCCATGGGGGTGCTGCAACAGCCTTAAGTGTGGAAAAAGCAGTCATAAGTCACATTTTTCATTGCCCCTGTGACTTTGAATGGTCACTAAACAAACTATTGTAAGTCAGAGACTTACAATACCTGAACTGGGACACAAAAGAAACCATGCTGCACAAGTAACCACTCCATCTTTATTTGGCTTATTCTCTAATCAAATAAATAGGAACAACACATGTTTTTTCCCCCCACTGCAGCATTTTAGTAGTATGAAGAGTGTAGTGTGCTTCTTTTGCTCCAGCAACAAAAGAAAGAACTAAAATGATCAAAGGAATGAAGGGAAATTTGCCAATTGTCGGTGACAGTCAGCTTTACTAGAACTTTCAAATCAGTGGTTTCGGTGTCATCCAAGCAACACTGACAAGAACGTTATAATTTATCCTCACTGATACGGCAGTGTTATAAATCACTAGCATTTAAGCTCTCTTAGCTTGAGCACAATTTCTTCATACAGAGGCATCAATGTGGAATGTGTCATTAAACAAAGAAATGAACAAATAGTCATTATTTTTTATATATTTTTATTTTAGTACTGTGGAAAGCTCAGTTGAAAGATACAATGAAAATAAAACAAAACATGAAAACTAAAAAAGCACAGATGTAGTTTATGTACATCGATACTGCTTTATTTTTTTACATTATTTATATATGCTAATCGCACTGTCAACAGGTTAAACAGCTTGCATTGTTCCATATATAGCCTTGGTCTGCACCATTGAGTAGCCACTTCAAATTTCAAAAAGCTAAAAAGAAAAGTGATTAATAACTGCAAACCATATAATTCAGTGATAGGAAGAACCGCTTTCATTCAGCACTTCCTATAGAAAACAAAGGTAACTGGTAGAAGGATCACAGCACACTGGTAACAATGGCAATATTCACAGGCTTCGCCACCTTCCAAATTATCTATAATGGCACAGAATACAAGGATTTATCAATAGTTTGCAAGCTAGGCCTGCCAGGGCATATGTTTGCAGAAATAACATTGTGTCCAGAACAATTGTAGGCTCAAATATGTACAAACAGGTCTTTAAACTTATACCTGTAGCAGTATTATTTTTTAAAAAGAATGTAGGCAGATGCTATACAGAGAGCAGCTGATTACGCAGTACTTTAAGACAAAATAGAATCCTATTTTTTTTTGTCCATTCTTTCAGGGCATTTTCGTTCACTATTTTTCTCCTCTGAACATTTTGACTGTTACCTTGAATCAACAGACACTTCCGACAAAGGACATTTGTGTATATTCCTTGTTCCTATCTGCTGCAGTGTATTAGGAATTAACCTGTGACCTAAGTGATTGTTCAGTGCAAAGATAATCCTATCTTAGGCAAAGGGACTGGGTTGAGACAAATCCCTAGGACTAAGATACTACTTGTATGTCTGTTTGTGTACACGTGTGCTTGCACACAGGCACAAACACAAGTATGTGCATGTGCACTCTTTCTGATTTGGTAACCAGCATAAAAAATAATGCATCTTGGAATTGATATAAATAGTAGGGATAAGAGGTTGCCTCTTAACAGAAAGTATAAAATTGCTCCAAGCTGAAACAGCAAAACAGTGAAAACCTGTGCTGGATGACGCCACAAGGGTTCCATGCACCATCTAGGAACGCGCAGCATCTCTTCGAGCAAACTGCTTCCCTCGTCTGAAGGTTTATAGAGAATTAGACAGTGGAGTACCTGGTCCTGGTTCCCCCACCCCTTCCCTCCCACCACAACAGAAACCCCACTTACAAAAATAGTCACATATAAACACCCTGCGGATTGTTTTTATTTTTAATGATAAATTCACCTATACTGTGTGTGTGCGCGCGCGCGAAAATATGGCGAATGCGGCTGCTGAAGAACACGCAGTGAGAACACTTACTGAATTAAGTGTCTTGTAACTTGCTGAACGTGTGATTAACTTTGCCCACTTTATGCTGAGCAGGAGGCTTCCGCTCCTTTTTCCAGAGTTAAGGTCCGGTGATTAGAGGGGGGTCACTGTCTTGTTATAGGCACTAACCTTGAAAGATAGCGTACATATCTATATAGAGACATATCTGTGTATGTCTATATCTATACATAGATATACACGTAATATATTTATAAACGCTGACAGTTTAGCATAACTCCCCAGTGGAGCTTTGCTGACAAATACATCCCCTTCAATGGCTGTAAACAAGTTGAAGAACAAATAATACAAATGATCGGTTTTCACTTTTTGCTGATCTTTATATCTTTCCCTTTAAAGTCTTTGTCTGTTTTGCCCTTTTCGTATTTCTCTTCGTTTGGCTTAGTAACGCTATCATAGGAAGGGGGAGACGTGGTTGAGGAGCTCTCATCTGTTTTCTCTGGACTGGAATTCCCATTAAACCTATCAGAGGTCACGTCTTTGATTGGTAGGACCTCTCCATCTCTGCATTTTTCTTTATTATACATAGAAGTTACTTTTTTAACTTTCAGTTTTAGAAGGAAACGCTTAAAAGCCCGCTGGATGATGGTAGCGGACACCTCCTCCTGCTTTCGCTTTAATGTGGTGGTGATTGGTTCGTATGAAACTTTGGATGGATTGGCTGCCATGAAGCGGTCTTCCATTTGCACTCTGAGTAAATCCATTTCTTCGCTTTCTCCCAAGACACGCTTTGTAAAGGCAAACAAGATGTCGAGGCAGTGGATTCTATCACCACTCACCATGGGCAGGTCCATCGAAATTAGCTGAACATTGTTTGGTTTGGCAATCAGAAGAGGAGGATCCAACGAAGCAGCAAAATCAGAAAGTTTACTATATTCTATAAATTGGGATGCATCTGGATCGAACTTTTCCCAGACTTCATAGAACATCTCAAAATCATCCTCACTCAGAGGTTCAGCACTTTCTTCAGTAGCCACACTGAAGTTCTCCAAAATGACAGCAATATACATGTTGACTACAACTAAAAATGAGATGATAATGTAGCTGACAAAGAAGAAAATCCCAACCGAAGGATTGCCACAGTCTCCCTTGACTGAGCTACCCGGATGGTCTATCTCAGGGTCGCAGTCTGGAGGCCCGCTGTTCAGGATGGGCGCTAGCAAGCCATCCCAGCCAGCAGAGGTGGTGATCTGAAAGAGGCAGAGCATGCTGTTGCCAAAAGTTTCGAAATTGAACAAGTCATCAATGCCAACTTCTCTCTTCACGTAGGCAAAGTTGGACATTCCAAATATGGCATAGATGAACATGACCAGGAAAAGGAGGAGACCGATGTTAAACAAGGCAGGGAGAGACATCATCAAGGCAAAAAGTAGGGTGCGGATCCCTTTTGCACCCTTAATTAGACGCAGGATTCGACCTATCCTGGCAAGTCGGATCACTCTGAACAGAGTAGGTGATACAAAATATTTCTCAATAATTTCTGCAAGGAACATTCCTGCAAAAGGAAAAAAAATTTAAAGTGACATTTTTACAGCACCCATTATTTCTCTTTACTTTATAAAGCAGAAGCTGGGCATTAAGCACACATGAAAATTAAAATATTTTAAATGATTACTAAATATAAACTGCTATGTAAGTCCAAAGGAAACATATTGATTAGATGCTGGCATGTTGAAAAAAATTAACAAGCAATAAACTTAACAGTTAAGAAAAATTAAGACTGTTAATCTTCATTATCTTAGGCAAATTCTAAAACAATTGATTTGCAAACATAAGAAAATGTGTAAAAATTATTTGGCTCTGTCAGGGAATTGCACAACCAGTGTCCAAATAGAGTCAGAGATGCTGACATGAACTTGTAGTTTTATATAATTTTACATTTATATTTACAGTAAACAGGATAGTCAGGCACCTCGCTACATCATGAAGTAAATCATGAGGAAAATCACAGTACAGCATATAAAGCACACAGAAGAAAAAGGTGGGAAAAAGGGAAACTCCCCCAGCAACCAATCATAATGTAGATGGCCTCATAAAGGAGCCCTCCCCCCTCCACTCTCCAACCAATCAACTACAACTGTGTGTTCTGGCCCATTATACACTTTACTATTCCAGCTACTACATTAAATATCTTTACAGGTTCGCTAGTCTGTAATTTTAAATTTTTCTATTAGAAAACTTTGATTGCTGTATAAACAATATCTGTTGAGGTTAGATAAAGAGACAAACTTTTGATTCTTGGATTTATTTCATACATAGAAATACCTTCATATTTTGCCCAATTCTTTGGGATAACATTCACAAAGTTTTCTTGGCAATATTACAGAACCACTGTATTATTTTTTCAGAGGTATTATTATTATTATTATTATTATTATTATTATTATTATTATTATTATTATTATTATTATTATTATTATTATTATTATTATTATTATTATTTAGTTTAGCCTAGAACCCTGGGATTTCCTTCTAAATAAAATCAATCCTTCTTAGCTTTTGAAGTCAGCCAAGATTAGTTAGTTACTACCATATCATCCACTGAGGATGTAGTTGTACCTGACAAAACTTACAACATCAATCACAAAATACCCCACAGTCCTCCCTACCCTCTCAGATGATCTTTGTCTTTCTTCTAGGCAGAGGAACATACTTTCAAGCAAGGCGCTGGCTATAGTCACCACCATTGCTGAGATTTTAGCAAGGGCTATTCCTTGCATTAGATTAGAAGTACAGATTATGCTTCTTTTGCCTTGCAGCATGGAATCTCCAATTAAAAAAAAAAGCAAAGGATCTTTTAAAAAACCAAGAAAACCATAAAAAAAAACCCATGATGATATGTAAGGAGGTGCTCGAGAGCAAACTGGAACTTCAATACTTCACATAATTTCTGTTCAATGTATTTCAGACTCTCTTTAAATAGTGTCCACCAACACAGAGAGAATCAGTTTGGTGTAGTGGTTAGGACACTAAGACAGAACCTAGGACCATTAGTTCTAGTTTCATCTTAGGAACAAAACCAACTGGGTGACCTTGGGCCAGTCTTTTGCTTTCAGCCCTAGGAAGTTAGCAAGGGCAAACCACTTCTAAAATCTTGCCAAAAAATCTGCAGGGCCTTGTCCAGGCAGTCCCTAGGAATCCAAACTGAGGCACCCCAAAAACCCCAATAATAAATGAAGATTTAAACCGCTATTTTGTCTCTTGCATGCTCTTCATATCCCTTTTAACTCTTACTATAAAATTGCAATTGCCTGTAGCATGAGCTGACTCAATATAATGCCTAATCACAGATTTTCCTTTTACCTGTCCTCTGATTTACTTAATGCTCTTTAAGACATGCTGTTTAATTGGATTGTAAGATCTACCTATCAGGTGTTCTGGCAAATTATGGTTGACCAGAAGCCAGATGTAATTTAAGAATTACAGCATATGAGAAGGGAAAGGAGAATTCTCAACCTTTATACTTGATTATTAACTATATTAAGAGCTTTGTTGGATCAGAGTGATGGCCTATGGAATATGTATATAATATTCTGGGAATATATATATATATATATATATATATATATATATATATATATATATATATATGTTTTCTTAAGTTTTCATGGTACTTACATGTATGGCCTTCAGCTTTGTTCGGGTATTTTCCACGTCATTATAGTTGTGCTTTTAAAGTTGTAGCAACGTTTCAGCAGAATCTCATCTGAAGAAGCCTGATGATGGCAGATGAGATTCTGCTGAAACGTTGCTACAACTTTAAAAGCACAACTATAATGACGTGAAAATATTCCGAACAAAGCTGAAGGCCATATATATATATGTATATACATATATGGTATTCAGCTTTGTATATATTCAGCTTTATATATATACATATATATATATATGCTAGCAGTTGTATTCTATCACCTGAATCATAGGTAGTTTATCTTAAATTGGCAGCTTCCTGCAAACAATAATGGAAAGTTATTGCTTGATGCATCTTATTGGATATATATATATATATATATATATATATATATATATATGTATGTATGTATGTATGTATGTATGTATGTATGTATTCATTGTAGTTGTGCTTTTAAAGTTGTAGCAACGTTTCGGCAGAATCTCATCTGCCATCATCAGGCTTCTGTATAGTGTTCATCTGTGAGTCAGGCTTTTACAGTGGTTTCAGATTTGATTTTGGGGCAGCCGATTCATCGAAACGTCGCCTAGATACTTCCAATTTTACGCGGGAGAAAACCTGAATAACCAAAGATCCATATATATATATTATGTATATATATATATAATATATATTAATTATATATTATATAATTATTATATATTATATATTATAATAATATATATATTATAAATCAGAATATATATATATATATATATGTGTGTGTGTGTGTGTGTGTGTGTGTGTGTGTGTGTGTGTGTGTATCCAATCTCTCTCTATACAATAAGATGCATCAAGTAATAACTTTCCATTATTGTTTGCCAGAAGCTGCCAATTTAAGATAAACTGCCTATGATTCAGGTGATAGTATACAACTGCTAGCAACCCTGTCCTCCATGAATTTATCTTGATTGCACTTAAATTCAGCAAAAGTCTGTATGTGAAGTATGGCATTTTTCTATGTGTTTCAATATATCATATTGGTCATGCTTATATTTGCCAATTTTTGCCAATTACTATTAACTATTGTTTGAATTATATATAGAACAAACTATTACTGAATCAGGAATCTAAAAAATTAGTACACAATTTTAGTGAATTAGATCACAAACCTATTACTGAATTAGAAATCAAATGCAATTTAGTAAATGAGTTTAGCTATTATTTATTTTTGGAAACAAATGGTTCTTACCTACAATGGAGAGAATTACAACGACAAAATCAAAAATATTCCAGCCAATGGTAAAATAATAATAACGAAGTGAAATCAGTTTGAGTATACATTCTCCAGTGAAAAGAATTATGAATACCAAGTTAATCCTGGATAAAATAATTTCCATTTCTTTACTTTGGTCATCTGTTTCAACCATCATGGTGACCATATTAAGGCAAATAAGAATCATGATGCTGATGTCAAAGGCTTGTTTGGTTACAAAGTCAAAAACTAATCCTTGAAATTTATTCTGTAAAAACAAAAAATAAAAAAAATATTAATATTGCAAAAATAGTTTTCTTTAGCATTGGATTATTTTTCCTTTATCGTTTGTTTTACTAATGTTCATGCCCTTTTGGGAATGGATGACTATACTAAGTGGGAGAAAACAAAAGAAAACAAAAAAATCAAACCTTGAATCAAAATCCTAAATTTGATAACACACCCTACAATTTCAAGCATTTCATTGCCCACATACCATTACAGTAAGTGCATTCTATATTATTTTAAATAAGATGTTAAGAGTTATAAAGCGTGAACTGAGAGTAGAAAATATAAAAAATAGAAATCCTTACCCCTGGTCTTGGTATCGGCTTTTGTGGTTTTTTGGAACCCAGCTTTTTCATTGCATTGTAATATTTTTTCTGTTCCTCTGTCATAAAAATGTCTTGTCCTCCAAAGTAAAGAAATAAACCAAATCTAGTTACGCAACATGTTTGCAGACTGATTTATGTAATGATGGGGAAACACGTTTTAATCCATTGATAATAATACTACATTATCACAATTCCGCATTACTCCAATATCATATCATATTCACTGGCCTGCGTCTATTTCTAGGCCAAATAAAAAGAACTGGTTTGAAGTTTAAGGCCTGGAAGAGTCTTAAGAAATTGTTTCTGTTTAATATATTATACAGTGAATAACTTTTTAAATCTGACCTTGCCCTTCAAAATATGGACAGTAGGTTCACAAGGTAAGATTTCTTTTTTGGCTATGAGATCAAAGAATATATAACCATTTTTGCTGGTCTATATTTGGTAGTAGCAATAGCAATAGCACTTTGATTTATATACCACTTCACAATGCTTTATAGCCCTCTCTAAGCGGTTTACAGAGCAAGCATATTGCCCCCAACAATTTGGGTCCTCATTTTACCAACCTCAGAAGGATGGAAGGCTTCCAACCTTGAACCAATGAGAATCGAACTGTTGAACTGCTGGCAGTCAACAGTCAGCAGAAGTAGCCTGCAGCACTGCATTCTAACCACTGTGCCACCATGGCCCTTAGTAGAAAGTGGAAGAAGAATTAAAGGTTTCTCTTTTCTCTAGTTTTGCTATTGGATCGTTTTAATAGAATTGCTGCAATGATTTCATTGTTTTAATTTCTGAAATATAGTTTTGTTAGCTGTCCAGGGAACATTTATAAATATAGAATATTGTAGAATAAATTTAAGAAGTTAGAGCAGGATTGGCTAAACACTTCCTGAAAGACCAGGTTTATAATCTAGGAAAGTCTTTCTCCACACCTGTCTTTGTATCCCCAGTGCCAAGAAGCATGTTTGCAGAATTATGCCTGCTGTACCAAGCAAGCAACCTTTCGGTAAAGCTTAAACACAGGCACAATTATTTATGTCTTGGTTGTGTTTAGAGTACTGCAATATGCCGTGTGTGAAACAATCTTTGTCCCAAAGCAATTAATGTAAAATGCAGCAACTTTATTGTTAAACTGCATTAGTTTCAGCTATCCTATGGGCAGAATTTACCACATAAGAGTTTAATTTTTAATATGCTGAATGGTTTAGGTCCTAATGATCTGTTAGGAACCTTTCTTGTTATGAACTTGTTTGGATTTTAAGATCTGCAGGAGATGCCTTTTATGGATACCCTTATTTAAAACACGTCCCCTCCCCTCAGTTATGTGAGTGAACAGGGTCTTTCATGGATCTCTTAGGAGTTGTCTTCAGCCCCTCTTCTCCTTCTGCTTTTAGAAAAGGAGTTAGAATTCATTTCCTTTTAGTGTTTTCTCTGATTCAACCATTTATATGTCTAGTTTAACTGTGCTTTGATTTGTTGATCCCTTTTTAGTTTTGGTTTTATGCTGTTACCCATCCTGATCATCATTTTGAATAATAAATATGCTTATTAAATAAATACATCTACTCTCCTACCATGAAATTAATATTCCAAATACAAACAGGCAATTTATTGTAAAGGTCATCAAGATAAGACCACATGCTGCACTGAATTATAAAGTCCTGACCCCATCTCACCCCATCATCCATAAATCTACAACTTTGAACAAACTACACTTTCTCGACTTAAGTTGTTGTGTTGGAATCATGCTCAGGACCGCCCCCACTCCCCAGTGAAAAGATGTAATATAGTAACATAATTTAGAAGAAATGAGTTTTGTCTACTCTTAGTTCCTTAATGTTTTTCCCTGTTTTGTAAATCAGTACATAAAAAAACATTTAATTTCTTTACTTTCATGTTGGTTCCTGCGCTGAAAGTGAAGATGTGTTTGGGGAGGAAGATTATAGGTAAAAAAAAGAAATAAACTAATAATGGTGACATTAGTATAGCTAGCAGGAAACTTGGGATGACAAGATAGTAGTATTTATATATTTAAATATATATTGTTTTAACATTTTATGGGGGTTTCTTATATATTTTTTTATTGTAGATTTTACTTCCAGAGCATAGAGCAAACACTTTAAATACTTATCTTCTTTTTTTGCTGATTGAAATTATCTATAATGACACCGATGAAGAGGTTTAGGGTAAAAAATGATCCAAAGATGATGAAGATAACAAAATAAAGATACATATATAGATTATCCTCATAATAGGGTTGTTCTTCTACCTACAAGACACAAATCAATACAGTATCTTAGTACAATCACTTAAGGCAGGCAGTAATCAAATTCTTTTTTTTTTTTTTTTTGTAAATTTTATTTGAGTTTTCACAAAGAGAAAAAAAATACAAATAAAACATCTTTTTTGAAAGTAGCATAATCCCTGGTTACATTTCTTTGTACAGACACAAATTCAGGTTCATGCTCATTTTTATATTCTATTCCATATCTTATTACTATTTTACATTTTCTGCATAGCTTCTCCCCTCTTTTAATTTTCTCAATTTTATTTTAATTATCTCATCTCAATTCAAATCATTGTATTTATATTTTTTGTCTGTCCTATTTCAATTATCTATTATCTTTTCTCATTAAACAAAATTTCTCCTGTAGTTACTGATTGGAGTATGATGCCTTTATATCTTTTCCCTAAAGTTGTAACATTCAATATAATACATAACTTCCATTCGGATTCTGCTTGGTACATTCTTAAAATACACACTGTATTCTTAAAAAAAGAAAAAAATTATAAATGTATATAATTAAAACAGCATTTCATTCCAATTCAATTCTATCATTAATATTAATATTCATTAAAGTCTTAACATCTTTAGCATTACTTTTCAATTAAATATCATACTTCTATGGGAACAATTATAAGCTTTCCATAGTTAATTCCCCCCCTTCACTTATATTTTATAAAACATTAACTAATTAAAATGTTCCCGTTCCTTCCTAATTCAATTTTCTCATTTATTTTATTTCACTTATTTTATTCACAAACATTTCACTAAATTACACTAACTATTTTATCCCTCATTTTAATCATACGTTGTTTCCAATTTTCTAAAGTTATTTCTATTACTAATATAACAATACAATCTTATGTACCTTTACAGAATCCCTTTTTCAGTTAGATTTTCACCCATTATCTCTAAATAGGTCCTGTTTCTCTATATCTTGCTCCGGTCCTTTGTAACTTCTTTTCCTTTCCCTCTTCCGTCTCTTCTTCTCTCTCCCCCTTTTATCCCCTTGTCTCTCTACCTCTATTTCTCTCTTCTGTATTCCCTTTTTCTGTTGGTTTCCAGTATTATACTTATTTTTCGAATAATTTTTCTTTTCTTTGGTTGTTTTTTTAAGTCTTAAATTCTCCATTCTCTTCCCCCCCCCCTTTCCTTTTTCTTCCCCACATAGAATTACTTGTTCATTAAAGATGGCTTCTTCTTTGTCCCAGTCTTCTTGTTTTGCAGTCTTTTCTTGTTGTTTCTCATAGTTCCAAATCTCCATTTCTAAGAATTGAAAAACGAAGCCAAAAGAACCCTTCCCTTCTTGTGCATCTTTCTTGTACTTTTTAAGTTCCATTTTCAATTCATCCAGAAGTGGTGCCATTGTATAAATTTTTAAACAACCACCCGATTGATTTTAGTCATTCAAATATAATAACCAAAAATCCAAAGATCACCAAATAATCCAAATACACGCAAGCTGTTTCTTTTTTTCACTTTCTCTTCCTGGAGTTACTATTTAGTTGCAAAGTTTCAGTTAAAATGTATCTTTTAGAAGTCTTGTTGAAGTTTTACTTTAGATTCTTTTTAATTCCAGGCAGTCTCCTCCCTCTTCCAGATCCTGCCCTTATTCTTTTTCTCTCCCTTCCTGCTTATGAAAAAAAAGTTTTTAATGTCCAGAAATCTTTATTATCCCTTTGGCATTTTGTTTTATTTTCAGCTTAATTGCCTATTGATGTCAAAGTGGATTTTTCCGATTTCTTATTTAAGTCTCTTAGTTGTCAGTATAGGGAAGGAGAGAGAAGAAGAAAAAAAGCCAAACCTTTCCCTTTTCACTTTCCTTCACTGCTTCCGAGTCTTCTTTGGGAGCAATGTTATTTTTTGTAAGTTTAAATTCCAGGGTACCTTAGTTGTTGCTTTTACAATTAGCCCAGTCAGCCAAAACTTTCACTTCTTATCTTCCTCCTGCACATTCTTTTCCGGTCGAATTCTTCTTTGTGGTGGCCATTTCTGACCACCACTGCAACCGCCTTCGGGAAAGGGAGTAATGGCCAGCTGAGGAGGAGAGATGCGGCTTTCCTCGACCCTGCTGGTGGTCTCCCCCCTCTTCACCACCTCTACGGGGTGGCTTAGCCCCGAAACCAGCCGGCTCCGGGCGCTTCAGCGGCGAGCCCAGACAGAAACCGCGCATGATCGCGGATTTCTGTCTGTCGCCGAAGCCCTTCAAACCAGAAGTCCAGTAATCAAATTCTTTTGTAATGCAACAATTCAGTGAAAATTAGGAATCTATTCCTGTTTCTATCCATGCTGTGAAAGTAGACTTTAATCAAGCAGAAATTCTCCCATATTCAATGTACTCAGGATAGGGACCTGCCATGTTTTCATATAGTCTTATTTTTCCCACTACAATCTATAGTTCCTATCCTTGGCAGTTCTGGAGGCCCTCCTAATACTTCCCAAATTTCCAGAGGTAATGAGGCCAAAATAGGGAGAAGGGAAATCATCAGAGATCACTTCTCATCTCATTCCATTTTAGAAATGTTTTATCAAAAACTTCCACAGATAACAGAAACTTTTACATCTGTAGGAAGACAAAACTGGAACCAAGCTACTAAATGAAAATGTCTTTTGGTTCATCATCCCTGTAAAACTTTCTATCAATTATGGGAACTCAGAAATGCTTTAAGTATTTTTATTAACAGATACAATTTTTAGTAAAGGAAAAATTATTGTTTTTAAAATACAACATACACAGTTATGAGCCAGAAACATTATCTGTGGTAGATAGAATATGAAATGCTACTTACATCCCGTGAATCAACAGCTGCATACATAATATCCATCCATCCTTTAAAAGTAGCCTAAACAGAATCAGAATGAGTGAAAATTCAGTGAAAGAGATGCAACAGATTTAAAATCCTACTTTAAAAAGTCCTGTTGAAATCAGTGGAATGTAACTTAATCATGAGGAAATATTAGGAATGCGCATGATTCAAAATGTAAGTGTTTCTTCTGTTTTATTCAGGGCATAGGTGTGGGGAACTAGGATAAAGCCAAGATACTGGCAGCTATAAGGAGAAGAAAAACACTGCAAAGTTGCTGAATGGGCAAGGTTGGCAGAATACCAACATTGCATGGGAACACTGGCAGAAGTAGCTGCTTGTGGGCACTTCTGTAGAATATATGTATATTCTGTGGAATATACGTTGGGACATTGAAGAGAAAATAACAAGATGCTAGGAAGATCAGGAACTGACAAGCTGATGGGATATAATACACTGGGCACATTGGAGGCAGTTGACAGGACAGAGTGAAGGAAACTGCTAGGAAGATGACAGAAGAGCCAATGAATATGTAGCATAGGGAACTGCTATAGGAAGAAGGGCAGAAACGGGTGAAGCCTTTGTCCTCTTCATCAATCCCAGATTTCATTTTGAAGCCTGGAACAACCAAAACATTCAGGTTTTGTGGAACCACAATTCATCTGGAATGATTCAACAGATTCATCGGGATGGTTTGTTCCAGAAATAAAACATTTCTTCTACTTCTGTGTACACCTCACAGTGTGTAAGATTGTTGAATGCAACAATCCAAATTGGACTTGAATGGCAGCAAAGAGTTAGGGATGTCTGGATTTCTATGCTGCTATCTAGTGGTCATATGAAATTTTGCAGTCCACCTGGAATTCTGAAGTCTAAATCCAATAAACAAAGTATTAAACGCAGTGACTCTATTTTTGCTGCATAAATGCAGGAAATATTGATGTAAACATTTAACAGAGGAGTGTCTATGGAGATTCTCAGTCATTCAGGTCATGGTTGTCCCAAAAGTGCTTTTTCAAGTGGCAATAGACTTTCTGGTTTTTTCTTTGAAGACATTTCCCTTCTCATCCAACAAGCTTCTTCAGCTCTGACTGGATGGTGGGGAATGGAAGGAGTTTTGCATGCTGATATGTTACAGAAGAAGATGTGAGCTGGTACAATAATACTGGACTGGATGGAACTAACGCAAAGGGAAATTAAAAGATGCCCTCAAAGGTGCATTTACTTCCTGAGCTTAGCTAACAATAAGAATTGGTGCACCTGTACTAGTGTACTTACTACACTCTACTGATGTGTTTATTATATTTTACTGATATATTTGTGATGTAGTGATGGAATTAGTGGATCTGGACAAGGGAAATTAAGTCTCTCTCAGCCACAGAGGTCCCAGTGGATAACCTTGAGTCAACTATTTTATCTTTGCCCAACCTATCTAAAAAGGTATTGTAGTTGTGAGAATAAAATTAATAACACTCTTCACTCCCACAGGAAGAGCTATCAATATATGTTAGTAGTAATATTCTGATAACAGAATATGTTTTCAAGATAAGAAGCGTGGATGGATCACCAAATAATACCAATGAATCTTTATGCTGTGTACCTGATCTCAATCTTTTCTTAATAATAAATTAATCTTGTGCAAGCAAGAACAATGATTGGATATTTGCAACCCTATTGTATGAACTCCATTTTTCCTTAAGACTTTGCCTGTAGAAAGAGTATATTGTCGCTACATAGCAGCCCAGGATCACCTTATCAATGGAGTTTCCTAATAATGGTAGAAAAGACATATGGATCCCACCATCATGATCCACTGGAATTTTCTCATTGTTGTATTTCCTGTGGGAGTCACTAAAGATACTTATAATATTGACACAGAACTGTATCATTTCAAACAATGGCTTACCATATATCACTCTATTCTTTTTGATTCATCCGCTTCTAACCTGGCCTTTAACTTCTACAAGCAAATCTCCCCAGGAAGGGATTTTCACTAGATTGATCACACCTATAATGCTTCTACTTTCTTATAATAAACCTGGAATGGCATCTAGAGAGCAATATCATCAAACAGCATGATCATGCTTAAATCAGGAAATTGTTTTACTTATAGAAATTCCAGCATCAACATGGAACAATGGTGTGAGCATGGAACAATAAAGTAGTAATGCAACAGCTTCAGTACTACTTTCATTTATTTATTTTTATTAAATTTACTATATATAATCACCCATCTCATCAAAGGCAACTTTTTTGATCCTGAAGCTTGATTCAAGCAAGTAAGTATCAAGGAACTTATGTGGAGCTTTAGAGTAAAAGTAATGAACTTAGATGATTTCCCTAGTTATTTTTATAGGCAGTTGGGTAGAAAGAAAAATACTTACAACTTGAAGAAGAGCAAGATAACCAGCCCCAACGTTATCAAAGTTAACTTTCACGTTTTTCCATCTGGCTTGCTGATTGTTGTGTATTAGCTCATCGCATTCAGTTTTATTGTTGACATCACTGATGTTGAACATTTCACCCGTTGTAGTATTAACACAATGGTAGAACTTGCCAGCAAAGAGATTCACCCCCATAATACTAAAGATCAGCCAAAATATGAGACAGACCAGAAGCACATTCATTATGGAGGGAATTGCTCCAATAAGGGCATTAACAACCACCTAGGGTAAATATTGAAGAGGGGGGGGAAAGGGAGGGGGAGGAGAAGAAGGCCTAGATTATTATTTTTTTTGCAACTGAAGCTGCTTATATTAAGAGATTGTATGGAAAATAATACACATGTCAAAGTAGGAAAGCTAAAGCTTACCCTTCCACTCAAAAGACAAAACAGAAACTAAATGCTACAGAAAGTAAAAACCAAAACCAAAACCTGGTAAGATGGAATCATAACATTTGAGTGCACTGGGGAGAAAAAAAAAGAAAGAAAAGGGTTACATACCAAGAACATCACTAGTAAAAAGTATGTATATATGTGTGATAATGGAACAAGAACATAAATATGCAAAATATATGAAGCCACAGACTTCAAGAAATCAATAAAGAGGCAAGAAAAGACAACAATCAATGTAGCTCAAACTAACAATTTAGAGAGAGATGAATGGCCATTTGTTTAAATGCAGCCAATCTAGGGGTCTTCATAGACTCATAGCTTCAAAAGCAGACAGCAATTGTGACCAGGAAGGTCCTTGCAGAGGTCCATGTGGTGCACAGTTGCATCCTTTTCTGGATCAGAGGGCCCTCGAACCAGTCACTTGTGTCACCTTAAATCTTGACTAGTACAATATACTCTGGTCTCTTAAAAACCACTTGGAAGCTTCAACTGTTCCACTTTGCTTCTGGATGTGATTGACCTACAAAGGCATACACGGCAGAGGGCCTGGTTATTTGAGTGACCACCTGTCTATTATGAGTCTGCCTAGTTGATCTCAGCTGACTTGGTTTGTATGCTCTGGGTTCCTTTAATCAAATAGTATTATCTATGAAGACCAGGGTGTACCTTCTCTGTTGTAATATCTGCTCTCTGGAATCAGGTTCCCTGAGATCTGGCTAGCTTCTACCCAATGGAGTTCCAGAGGGACTTAAAGATTTGGCTGATCTACTAGTCCTTAGACCGGAGTAGAATCCCTCAATGGATATTTTTTTAAAATTTCAATATTTCTTAACTTGAATAATCAAAACTTCAAAATTTTAATTTTCTGTGTATACAACATAAATATCTTGAGAGTTTTAAAAAAAATACATGTTTGTGATTCAAAATACATGTATTGTAGCTATAGATACTGATGTTCACATACATATCCCTAACACCTGAAGAATGTCCTAATACTTGAAACACAACATGTTAATCATGGAAGCACTAAAATGGCTTAAACAATTTATGGGGGATATCTCAAAAAAGGTGGTAGAAAGTTTTTTTTTAATATTTTGGAAGTGCTTATGACCATGGCATGAAATAGTAGTGGGAAAAAAGCTCAACATTTCTGCTCTGATACATCACTGCTTATATTGCAGAAGCAGATTTATTTCATGAAAATATTAATTCCAGGTTCATTTCTTAACATCTCACCCTCATTCCTTCAAATCGTGACAGAGCTCTTAAAGGTCTCAATGCTCTTAGTGTTCGGAGTGATTTAATGGCCCCTAGTTCAGAATAGCCTAGTGCATTGGCTATTAAACTGACCAATGAAACCTGGAACAAAAGAAAAAAAAGAAGAAGAAAGGAAGTTCAGATATTCATAGAACATACTTTGAGTAAGATTCTACAGGCCCCAAATGGACTTTTACGTTGCCTGGAAAGGATGGGCCAAGGACACAAAACTGAAACGAAATTCCCATAGACTATGTTCCATCAAGCCTGACTCTTAAGTGTTTCTTATTGCGGTACATGTGTGACGTGCCTGATAGCTCCCCCTTTCATACACTTAGATGCTTGCCTTCAGAACAGATCTGACTTAAAGCGTACTTAAAGTATACCTCCAAGCCAAGTTCCTAGCATCAGCTCTAACCACAAGAGATTTGAGAGTGATCATTTTGGTTCACATGAACTTTTCTTCAGTACTGCCAAATAAAAATAACATGCTTTTTTTGCATGCAAAGATGTGTTTTACTCTTGAACCTTCCCTTCTCCTACTAAATAAGATAATTCCATGTATAGTTCTAATTGGTACAGACAATCAGAAGTAGATTAGTATCATTTCCTGATACTTCTATTACAGTTGCTGAGATACTGATTCCTTTATCTGCAGTAAGGTTATACGAATCGGCGCAACCACTGTTGACTATTCTATTCAGGTCACATTCAGCAACAATTTTTGTTTCCTGGAAAACTGCTTTAGGAATCTGAGGATGAGTCTGAAGAACTTCTGTGAGAAAAAAATAAAGTAACTGAGATACTTATTACTTTACATATGCACCTGTTTTTTCTTCTTGCTTACTAAAAAGAAATCACAAAAATAAACATTTGGAACAGGTTCCTAGCATAAGATCAGGAAGGGTTTAAACTTTTGTTCTTTCCTTTTAGTCTTGATCAGGATCACTTTTCTCCTACATCTGCAAGGTACACTGCCATTTTTTTATTAACTGAAATTGGCTCAAATAAAGAGTGTCCAAAGCCATTCCAATGAACTAGTTCTTACCACCAAATAACGTCTACATGTTATTGCAATCACACATATCTCCTTTTCATTTCTATTCCACGCTTCTAAAGGAGAGGTGGAAAGCCTAACCCAACCTTCTTTAACTTGTCGTCCCCCCCCACCCCACCCCACCATCTTACAATGGTGTAATTGATGTGGAGAATAACCTTGAGGAAAAATAAGAGCTGTAGCCTAGACATTGTTTAGATAAGAGAAATCTAAGCCCAAACCAGAAATGTATTTTGAGAAAGCTTGGCCCTTCCAAATTCTCTGGAGCATAAAGGTAAGGAAAAGGAAAGGTCCTACAAAATTCTGTTTTTGTAACCTTACAATAAAAGTAGTATTCATCATTTTGGTTTCCTGCTCTGCACTACCTTGAAAGGTTGACACACCTAGTTATACCTACTTGAACAAAATAGCACTAATACATGTACTATTGGTACATTCTTTTGCCTTACAAATTTTTTTTTTGCACCCTCATATACTTCAAGGCTAGGATTCTATTATTGCCCTCAGTCAGAAATACAATTTTTGGAAAAGTTAAACTATTTTTCTTTGTTTTTAATTCTTAATGATTTTTTCTAGTAAGGAGGAAAGATGAAATAGTCGCACAGTGTTTTTTTGACCAAAATATCTAGCACAAGAACGCCTTGCTATGGAATGTAGAAATGTTTACAAAGAGATATTTGGAGGTCCTGGCATTATCTCCTTCACCCATCCAATTTCATGCATGAAATAAATTTCTCTAATTCCTATATCAACAGGAGTTAGGAATGAAAACTAAAATAGAATAAAAAAGTTGTACAGAACCTTGGAAGTCTTCTAGTGACTCTCCAGGGGTAGGGAAACTTGGCTCTTCTATCACTTATGGACTTCAACTCCCAGAATTCCTGAGTGAGCCATAAAAGGTTCCCCATCCCTGACCTACTGGTTTTTCAGTTGTGGGGGAAATCAGTTTTTGACTGGAATGGGACTGTTTAATATACAAATGTAGGACCTATGTATATAGGTCCTTGTTGTCCTACATTTGTATATTAAAGAGATCTTTTAAAATTCAAGATTTAGACTCTTTGAAGTCATGACTGTTTTTTAAATCAAGCACATACTTTGGGCAGGTTGACAAAGAATAACTGGGACACTAACAGAACTCTCAGGATGACAATGGCTTATAGCATTATGGCTTAATTCAACAGATCCAATTAATTATTTCTTCAGTCAACCTTACAAGCTAATAGGGATTCCGCAAACTGAGACACCTGCTATTTTTTATTCTGAAAGCATTCATGTTATTCCTTACTCTTTTTTTGTAAGTTCTATTTGATGTTCCTCTGTTTTAAATTTTTCTCTGGCTGTCACTCGTTGGAAGAAGTTTGGGTCTCTCTGTGTCTTTCAAAGAGTTCATATAATTAGCATTGCCTGTCAAGTAATTCAGCTTAGTATCAACATCCCATCTTGACAGCATGTGTAAACAAGACATCAGAGAATATTATCTCAAACAACACATCACTCTCATGGTGGTAAGGCAGAATCAAGCACATCTATTATTTCTCACACATTAGCCTTATGGCATTCTGAAAGCACAAGAAGACCTAGCTACATTCTAGAACAAGGTGTAGCTAGGTTTACCATTATTGATTTATGCAGAATGGGTTTACTAGATGCTCAACACTTCCACTTTTTATTGCACTCTCCAGCAGGAAATAAAAATAGGAGTTTTCTCAAGGCAATGCACTAAATATAACAGTAAATGGTTTAGCTTCATGCTACATATTTTTAACCTGGTATTTAATGGTTTATGGTGTGTTATGGGTTTTGATTATAAGAAAAAAGGGATAATAGAAAATAGTGAGCTTTTTGGGTGGGAACCATAGAGTAACAGATAATTCTGTTAATTATATTTATATTTGCTGCAAAGGAATTCAGATTCCTTTCCTTTCCTTTTTCCTTTCCTTTCCTTTCCTTTCCTTTCCTTTCCTTTCCCCTTTTCTCTTTATTCATTTGTGTTGGTTTTTATGTGTTTCATACAACTTTTATTAAAAACAATTTTTGGGCTTCCTTTTATGGATATAATTTTGGCCTAGCCTTTAAAATCTTTAAAAATTGTTGTAGTGATTTTATGTACAGGTAGTTCTTGATGGATGACCAAAATTGAGCCCAACATTTCTGCTGTTAACTGCAACATTGGTTAAGTGAGTTTGCCCCATTTTATGACCTTCCTTGCCATAGTTAAGTGAATCCCTGCAGCTGTTAAATTAGTCAAACTGTTGTTAAGAGAGTCTGGTTTTTCCATTGACTTTGCTTGTCAGAAAGCCGCAAAAGGGGATCACGTGACCCCGGGACATAGAAACCATGAGAAATATGAGCCAGTTGCCAAGCGCCTGAATTTTGATAACATGACCCGAGGATACTACAATGGTTGTAAGCGTGAAAACTGGTCATAAGTCACTTTTTTCAATGACCTCATAACATTGAACTAAATGAACTGTTGTTATGTTGAGGACTACATAGTAAAATTTATATAATTATTTTTATTTTTTGCAACTATGTGTTTTTGCAAGATTTTATTGGGTCTTGAGAGGGCTGAAAGAAGGAATTGGCATGTCACAAGTTGCGCAGATCTGTCATATGAAATGATATGATAAGCGACAAAGAATAGAAGGCTGTCTAATCCTTCACATTTAAAGTCCTTCAGCAGTCAATATCAAAAAGAAAAACACAGAATGGGATGCAGTACAAAAGCCGAGGGATGTCATTGTTCTCTAATAGAGTGTCTGGATTCACATACTGAACTTTCAGCCATGGTTTCTTAAATAAGCTGTAGTGGTCTTATTCACATTTAATACCGAGCCAGAAACGTGACTATAATCAAAACAAAAATTAAATAATCACATTACAGCACAGTGTTCATGTGGATCCATATAGATATTTACTGTCCAGATCTCTCTTCCCCAGCATGGTTCCTTCCACCTGCTGAACCGAAGTCGAATATCAATTAGAGGAGCATCATGTTGAAGAGGAAGAATGCTATAAAAATTTTAAATGCACCAAATATAGATGCGCACATGTGAATTAAAATAGAAATTTATGACCAACTTGTTGCTCCAAAAATTTGCTTTATGGTAATCAGAATGCTAATAGTATTTCCAGAATGACCTTTTATTAATGGAACACCAGTGTTCTATTTCAGTTCTTTTTAGCTTATCAGGGTGTTCTTAGCAGAAAGATGCTAGGTAATATATCTACAAAGCTAACTATGATTTTTCAATACTTACATCAACAATTAAAAAATCCAGCCAACACCAGGCATTTGTGAAATAAATCTGGAAGCCATAGGCCACCCACTTCAAAAGCATTTCTAGAATAAAAATGTACGTGAAGACTTTGTCTGCATATTCCAGCATTGTCTTGATAGTCTTACGCTGTTCAACATATATGTCTTCAAAGGCCTTGAAAGAGAATGTATTGATTTCATCATTCACCAATCATATTTTAAAATGGAGGAAAAAGACAAAAAAATCATTTTTCAATATCACATAAGAAAAAAAAGCAAGCTGCAAAATGTTTATTTTTCTAATCTTCTCTTTCACTGTCTTTTTTAACATAAAAATCACAATTGTCTTTCCATGGCTTTATTACTTAACTAAAGCTCTCGGAACTGAAAATACAGCCTATGCAATCTCACTAAAAATCTTGTCAGGTTCTTTCTAAAAATATTAATACCATTAACATTTTGAGAAGAATATTTAATTTTCTTTCTTTTTTCTCACCAGAGCACCACTGCTGAGGAGAATCATAAATACAATGAATGTTTCAAACCAGTTATGTTCAACAATGCTGTAGCAGGTTTTTCTAAAATTCCACCAGATTTTTCCTTTGCCATCTTCTATACTCACTTGACAACATGGGAACTTTTGGATGCAGCCTGTTATAACAATAGTAAAAATGTTACTGACAGATACTTAAAAAAAAAACCCTATCTTTTCTCCAAACAGTATAACTTTTATACGTGGCATTTAATCTTGTAATATCCCTCCGAAATTAGTATAACCTTAATAGGTATATTAACATTTCCTGAAGTATTAAGTAAATGATGGGATTCATTATTCCTCAGAGAGAAGAAAAAACCAGACTTAGCACAGTTCTGTTTTGCTAAGGAAAATAATTGAGACCTGGGCTTTTGTCCTATGGATAAAATGCATCCAGCAGGATGTATACATTTTCCGATCCTGGACTTACTCCTGTGGTTATATGTTAGCCAGGATTTAAAGAAACCATATCCTCTCAGAAGACTGGAAGACCTTTTCATTCCAGACTTTTAACCCGGTTATTAAGTGAACCTGGCTTCCCCATCGACTTTGCTTGTCAGAAGGTCGCAAAAGGTAACCACAGGACCCAGGTACACTGCCACCGTCATAAATACGAATCACTTGCCAAACATCCGAATTTTGCTCACATGACCATGGGGATGCTGCAACAATCTTAAAGTGTGAAAAAATGGTCGTAAGTCATTTTTTTCAGCGCCGTTGTAACTTTGAATGTTCACTAAATGAATTGTAAGTCAAGGACTATCTGTAGTATATGGTACTCACACACTCCTGTCCAATGACACAGGACACAATGAGAAAAGCATTTGGGGAAGGGAAGATGCTCAAATATTCCACCCTGGGCCTCTGAGGTTCTGGAACCGAAGAGGAAACCTTCCCATAGCTGCTGCTTCTGATTCCCCAGTGGTTTATTTTTGTTAGAGGGCAAACTGTGTGTGCTATGCATCCCTTAATGGCCTCAAATATGATGATGATTGGCAATACTGAAATAAAATTATTCTGTCCATCCAGTCAGTTTCTTACCATGGAAGATGGACAGGGCATCATTTTTTCTTTCCTTCAGTTAGCAAAAGTTATCTTAGACAGGCTTTGGCTTCTGGATTTCAATTTTTCACAAAGTGATTCCAAAAATGTTTTTGGAAGCAGATGATGGCCTTCCAGGGAGAGGTTGCATTTGAAAAAAATACACCCAGACATATTTTTTTTTTAAAAAAAACTGCATATGCCCAAATTTTATATGTATATATATTGGCCTTAAGTTGGCCTATCCTTTTTGAGAAAAACCAAGCAATTTATCTGTAAGTTATCTGTAAGTTATTGACAAAGAACCAATGCCACATAATGGTGTGAATGAAATCTGACTGCTATTGCTTAGAAGCCATCCCAGCTTTTGTAGGCATCTCATTCACAAAATGGCAGTTCCTGGGAAGCCAGGCTCAGAAATACCCTGTTACCTTCCGTGAAACAGGCTTCAGGCTCAAGAGCCTCTTCCGGTTCAATCTCTGCCTGCTCCCCCTCTCCTGGCAGGGCAACATCCACAGTACTGCCTTCAGATGAGCTGGTGGCATTTATCTTCTGGAAAGAAAAACCCCACAGAAAAGTTTGCATTCTTTTCCTCCCCCTGTTAGTTTATCAAGACCATACTGATGGAGGTCTCTACTCAATTTTACACTGATCGTCCAAAGCAGTAAAAAATTTAACATGAATATAATGTTAAATCTGCTTCTGCATTTATGTTTACTCACCAGAAACTGTGCTGACAAACATCTCTACCTGGCAATTCATATTTCATAAATGATATCACCATATTGTAAAAAAAAAAATGCAATATCAATTATTTCCCTCCTAATGAAAGCAGACATTTCATAGCTACCTTCACGACTGCTGAATACTTCAGGAAAAAAATGACAGAATGATAGAAAATGGCCTGTTGTCCAATTGTTCTTTGCTAATTTCATGGGGGGGAAAACCAGCAAATTAAGTTCCTGATAACATTAATATATTATTGCCCCATATTATCAAATTATAGGCTGCTGAGCTACAGTCTGAAAATCTAGCATAAATATAATCCTTAAACCTTGTTGCCAAGATAGAAGAATTCAGCTGGATGGGATGGGGAATCTAACAACAGCATGTCTTCGTGCATTATTTTTAGCACATGGACTTTGTGCAATTGCAGGTGTAAAGTGCCCTGTGGAACACAGCACTTTTTGAAATATCTAGGCCACAATCTTTTTCAACGTATGGAAATGCTGAATTACCTGCAGTTTTGGAAAGGACTGGAGCAATAATAAGAGAAATTCTGAAGATTACAGATTGGAAGAACAAGACAAATTCTGAGCAGGAAGGCAGCAATTAAAAATTGAAATCTACAATGTAATGCCTGGATCTGTATATTATTTAAGAACCAGGAATAATATAACTCAATTCACTCATGGTTTATTTGGAAGTTAATAGTTGTTGCTTCAATCCTCCTTTTTACTGAATAAAGACTAGTTCTTATTTATATATCCCTATGACTTAATCATTTTTTCTCACCCTTCCTCCCACTTTGGCAAATTGGAAAACCTGTGGACTTGAGTTCTCACACACTGTTTGGGAACAATTATTACTTTGTTCTTATACTCACCCCAGTACTGGGAGACCAAGGTGTGCAAAGAAAATGAGGCTATATGTTTGTTTCCAAACTAAAGTCACATAGCTTTCTTGGGCTTGGGAAATTTTAGTGAAAAGATTAATACAGACATGTTACATGAAGGAAGTAAAACTCTTGCGAGCTAAGGACTATATTGGGTCTTTGGGTGATAGGCCATGGAAATACATTCCAAAGAGTAATGAATGGGGTCAGGATAAAAATTAAGTTTGATTCAATATATTACTTATATTTTCTAGACATGTATTTAAGAATTGTTTTTGTTGCATTAAATTGTCATTTGGTCACAACTTTCAGATTGCATTTGTGGACCAGAGAAAAGCCTTGGAAACTCAGCTTAACCAGACCTTTAATGCAATGTTGCACCATTATATTCTAGTAAATCTATTTTCCTTTGACTTTGGTAAGATGCTGCCATGCATGCTCACAGACTTTCCAGCTAAAGTGTTTTATAGAATCCTTGGTGCTCTTTGAGCTTGTTTTTTTGCTTGGAGATGTTTCATTATCCAACTAGGTACCATCATCAAGGTGAATGAGTTTGAAATTTGCTTTCCATTTATATACAGTAGCTTGCCCTGCCAGTTTTGGAAAGTTTGTAGTTTGCTCCCTGGGAGTTCCTTGATTAGGGATTGTTTTCTGCTTTATTGTTTGCCTGGTATTAATCCATGTTTATCTTGATGTTGGCTGCTAAAGAGGATGTGGTCTTTGTTTATTTAGCTTTGTTATTGTCTCTTTTGAATGATGTGTAAATATGCTTTATTTCTATGTGTCTACTGAAGGCTAAAATCAACACCCAGATAAGCAAGAATCTTTTTGATATTTATATTTTATGTTTTGTAGAAACGGATATATTTTACTGCCATAATTTCTGGGAAACTTCGGGATTATCAAGTTTTTATGCTACAGGAGCATTTGATCTACCAGCATCTACAACTATGTGGAACAGGTACTCAACATCTTTTTTTCATCCTCTTTCCCCAACTGCATTGTATTCGACATTTTAATAGCAAATACAGTATTGCAGTATTTTCTAAACAATAAAATATATCCTGTTCATTTCTTATTACCCTGTATTTCTTTAGTGACTTTAAAAGTTAAGTCCTTTCTATCAGTACATTTTTCAGCTGATACTTTGAAGACTTTTTCAAAACACCATAAAGAAAATACCGGTAGTATGTATGTCCTAGATATGCCTCCAATAATAAATTCACAATATTATACGATGATGCCATTAAAATTTGTATGTCAGACAAAATAAAAAACACCTTAAATCAGTTTTCCAGTTGTACCAGAAGAGAAGTACATTAAATCATTTAAATAAGTTGCAGTGAGATTCATGCTTTTGCACTTTACTCTCTTCACCTTCTACTTCTGCAATTTGGATATCTGTTTTGGTTTTTAAACAAAGCACCATTTCCACTGACTTCCATATTGGTTAAAAATTGCTTTTTTTGTGGTTAATGAAGATAAGTCAAGATCGAAGTATGCTTTGTAATTATACCAGATTCTGAAACCCGAGACAAAATAAATCATTTTCCCCTAAATTAATGTGGGTGGAATGTAATCAGGAGTCACAGGAGAGAGCAGTTCTTTCCGAGAGGACAAAAAGAGCAGAGAACTTGGAATGTCCAATAGGCAGGAAGAGAACAAGGTTGAATTCTTCCTATCAGTAGTAATTCAGAGACTAGATCTATAGTTACTGCAGATAATTGCGTTAGTCTGGCAAGATTCTGTTTGTGGGCAAACAACGATAAAGGAACAACTCAGATGTAACTCCATGTGTTATTTTTTTGGTTCTTTGGGTCTAAGAACTAGGATGGCACAAGGAACTGATCTTGGCTCAAAGGGTGGGCTTTTGCTTCTAACTAGCTTTTAAATTTTAGGAAATCAAGGAAGATAGCTGAAGGGGGTCTTGAGTTGCAGCAACCTATTTATGACATGGGGAGCAATAATTCATAATACATGTGAACTGGACTTTTTCATTTTCATGTTCTCCAGTGGGATATAACATCAGCAATATCAGACCTGTCATAATATACCTCATTATTCTCACCTACAGTGCTATTCCTTGTATGTTTTAGAAGTTAAGATCCTGAAAATAGAACAATATAAAGCAAAAAGGAAAACAATTATAACAATTATTCTAACTCACAGGAAATACCTGAATCCAAAAGCCCACTTACATAGAGTAATTGGTATTCAGGAAGGAAGGAAGGAATGAAGGAATGAATGAAGGAAGGAAGGAAGGAAGGAAGGAAGGAAGGAAGGATTGGTTGGTTGGTTCAGAATGGGGTTGTCTCTTATTATAAGATACTCAAATCCTTCTGCAAAAATATTAAAAGTTTAAGAAAAGTTATCTAACTATTTTCTATGAGAGACAACTCTGCATGTATAAGGAGGAAACATCTTAATTATCTGCAGGAGTATACTGGAAGGCATTTGTTTAATAGGCAGCATTCCCAAGACCTGGATCAGCAAAACAACATGCTGGATTAGAGCAGAAGCCTGTGCAATATTAGTGAAACTGTGCCAGAGAGAAATCCAACTTCACTTTAAAAAAAAAAAAAAGATGCTTTACAAACATTACATAATGTGGGTGCAGTCTAAATTGGCATAGATAGCAATGGGACATCCATTTTAAAGATCTCTTTTGGATTTTAGAGACACTCTCTTTGCCCATATCTGTTTGCCCATGTAAGGCCAATTCACACAAGCTTTGCCCCACAGCATGTTAAAAGAGCCCATTTCTATTACTAAAGCATTCACTTCGGACCCAATCTTGCTCTCATTTCATTTTTGCTTTATGTTACTTCAATGGGAGCAGGAGCAGGTTATTTTACAAATGTCAAAGCTTTACAAACCACTTAATGAGTCAAATGGCATTCAAATAAACAAAGGGATTCAGCCATTATAAATTATTAGGAATAAGTCATCTTGTACTGTTTGAGTATTCTAAATTGCTTCATGACTTGACAAACCTTCAGGAAACAGTTACCCTTGTTCTTTGCATTTCAGCCGCATCTCTGGCTATACTTAAGGTTTTGAATTGATTTCTGAGCAAGACAAAAAGTTTCTCATTTTTTATTAAATATTGTTTCTTGTCTCCGAAGCAAGTCAAGTACTTAATTAGTAGCCTGAATATAACATGTATATAACTATATACTCCAAGTCTACAAAAAAAGCAACCCTAGCCACCGAATCTGTTGAAAACTAAGACTAGCACTTTCAGAGAAAACAAGAGTTAATAATTTATTTGAGTTTGTCTGTTCTGTTCAAATCTAGACATTACAAAAGCAATTTTCTTGCTCTGTTCTAAAGCATCTCTTAGAACTCACTATATAGCCATTATCTGTTTTGTCTCTCTTAATGGTACACAGAGGGAAACTTTCAAAAGAAGGACCAGTTGTAAACTGGGGAATATAGCCAGAGAATGAAAAAGCACCATAGACAATCTTGTAGCAGATGAAATTAGTTTGGCTCAAAATGTGAAGAGCAGAGTGTATTCAATAGTCTCAGACTAGTAGAAGCTTTTCATATTCGGGGGTAGTTTGATAAGTATGAGTTGGTTATTACTGAATCACGTAAGTATGTTTTAAAGCTTCTACATCAGATTTAATTAAATTCTGAATAATTTAAATTCTCCTTTTAGACCAGTAACCTATTTGTCAATAGTTGTTTGTACTTATGCAGTAGCTCATAACTACCACTTTCTTAAAATAACTCTTATTTCTTTAATGTTAAAAACATGATATTCAGAAAAACAAGTAGGATAGAAACTTCGGTTTCCCTAGCAATGGCCACTGCAAAACTGAACTGAACAATTTACCGTAACCTTTTCAGCAATAAAAAAAATATCTTAGGCGAAACAGAAAATGTCATTCAGGCGCTACCTGTGTTGCTTCTATACCAGAAGAAAAGAAATATAATAGGAATTTTTAAATTATAAAATACATTGTGTATGTATTTAAATTACTGCTTGCTACTTATTGCACTCTACCAATACTGAAATGCATATCAATGCTAGGGTTAATTCATGAATTCATTCTTTGTAGATTATATCATTGTTCTAAGCAACAGTTTTATAAAACAGTGAAACATTTTAAATATATTTTCTGTGTAGAATGTGCACCAGTTGATATCACACATGAAAATCCAAAATACTCAGACAAATACTGCAAAATAAATAAATAAATAGAAGTAGGAAGGCTTGCTGCATGAAAATAGCTTGAAATTAAAAAAGCAAGTAAGCAAACAGAGTACAATGAAAATAATAATTTGAAATTGTTTCTCCAAAGTCCACCTGTGTTAATTATATAAATAATTACACAACACATTTATAAGGGCTGAATCAAAAAGGGGTTGTTTTCATTGCTTTAAAAACTATGCATGCTCTGTTATTTTTCCCCTTGACCTTTGAAGGAGTTAACATTCCCATCAATTTAATCTACTTTGCAACACCTCTAAGTCATGCAGTAGCTGTTCAAAAGAGTTGATAATAAAACGTAATCTAGAGAAATCGTTAGCGGGATCGAAATGTATGTTGCCAATCTTGCCTGACCATGCTGTGATGGGTGAGTCATAAGACTCAGCAGAGAGTAGCTGTACGTCTGAACTATCTTGCGATGAATAGGGAAGGAAACACAGCTCAATAGCATGCAGGCCAGTCAATATCTAGAAATTGATTATGTACAGCTTGCTTAGATAACCTGTTAGGAGGTGTGATAGGTTGAATCTACCTGGTTAAAAAGCAACAGAGCTGCATTCTTGATTGCTCCAGCTTGATTTTACCCCTGTGAGAAGTAAGAAGGGCAGGCAATGAAGTTCATGTCATAGTACCTCACAACTTTTGATCTGGTTTTGAAGCATTTTCAGAAAAGTTAAACAAAAAAAGGAGGAGAACCTAAAGGTGTAAGCATTAAGCTAAGAAAAAGAGAGGTTGAATGCTCGTGGCCCTAATGACATTTTATATCAGCTTTCTCCAAACTGATGGCTTACAGACATTTTGAATTACAAGTTCTACCAACTCCAAAAGACTTGCTGGAGTTGGCTATAGTCCAACTGTTCTATAGACAACTAAGTTGGCAAAGGCATCAATATTATTGGAATAAAATAAAGCATGATGAACCAGTGATACTTCATCACTGGGGTTATATCACTTAACTGCTTTTATTTGTTTGTTTGTCTGCCAATATGAGATGCTCTCAATTCATTAGTAATCCTTAAGCAATGAGGATAGTTTCCTCAACTGTATGCTCCTCCCTCCTCCACTCTAAAGTAGAACAGTGGTCTTCGGCTTGACTTCATCCACTCTGAAGAAAAAGAACTTGGCTCACCACCAGAACCAGGAGCTGCTGGGGACCATTGTGGCCATAGTCAACAAACCAGACTGTCTTCTCCTGATTGAATCTGGAGGACCTAAGAGTTTCCTTTGCTCCCTCTACTGTATGTTCTATAGTTCTAGTATAGTATCAACAATGGTGGTGCCGGGAAACAGGTGTGTAACAGGGAAATTACTGAAATTACTAAATAATTCTTCAAAGTAGAATCTAAACAGCAAGTGATTATTCAGAACAAACTGAACTATATCTCTAGAACTGAATTATTCCAGTACCACAAAAATCACACACAGCTTCAGATATGTCTTTTTTTTCTTTCCTTCACATCTCTCTTAATAGGGGATATTCTAATGGGCTAGCACTGAAATTAATTTAAAAATTAAGTTCATTCCCTCACTTTGGTTTCTATAAGGAAGCTTCCCCTAGTCTTTGTTTTACTACTCTTCATAATTAGCAGAACCATAAATTAGTAGATACACCAAAGAAAAAGTGCATCATCGTGCCTCCCGTCCCTGTCCAACTGTCCCCATTTAATTGTACCTATTTTCGGTATTCTTACTCATGTTTACACTTATACCTATTATTTTGTAAGCGATTGACAAATCAAATCAAATCAATAAATAAACAAACAAACAAACAAATAAATAAATAAATAAATAAATAAATAAATAAAACAAGAGTTTATTTTCTTTGAGGAAGAAGTATAGGATCTTTTAGAAGGGAAACATGTGAAATCCCTTAAAACTCTGTCATTGCCAGTTTGGAACTTTAACAGAAATGTAAGAAATGTCTGTTTTCCAAGATGAAAATATTTCTTTAACTATAAGCCAGAGGTTTCCATATCTGGTAACTTTAAGACTTGTGGACTTCAACTCCCAGAATTCTCCAGTCAGCAAAGGCGGGTTGGAGAATTTTGGGAGTTGAAGTCCACAAGTCTTAAAGTTGCCAAGTTTGGGGACCCTGATATAAGTAAATAAAAAGAGGATTCAACACTTTTGTCTTTCCCAGCAAATCCATAAATTATTTCTTTCATCCAGTTCAATGAAAAAGCTGGCCTTGCACCGTGTTAAGTTATTTACTGTCTGTGCTAAAATAAGGTTACAATTCTAGTATGTTTACCTAGAAGTAAGGTTGCACAAATATTGCATTATAGGTAGTCCTCAATTTATGAACACAATTGAGCCCAAAATTTATGTTGTTAAGTGAGTTTTGCCCCATTGTATGACCTTTCTTGCCCTGGTTGTTAAGTGAATCGCTGCAGTTGATAGGTTAGTAACCCGGTTGTTAAGTGAGTCTAGGTAGCGAGTCTGGTTTCCCTGTTGACTTTGCTTGTCAGAAGGTTGCAAAAGGGGATCGATCACGTGACTTTGGGACACAGCAATGGTCATAAGTATGAACTAGTTGCCAAATGTCCGAATTTGGGTCACATGACTATGGGGATATTGGAAAGGTCATAACTGTGAAAAACAATCATAAGTTACTTTTTTCAGTGCTTTGTAACTTTGAGTGGTTACTAAATGAACTGTTGTAAATCAAGGACTACCTGTACTTACTTTTGAGTAAACATGCTTGGAATTTGGCTTATTAGCCCTCACTTTCAAAGAAATAGATTGTTAGCACCCAAATGTTTATGCATCATTGTTGGTTTATTTCTATTGTGTACTCTTTACTTCTTGTGGGTTCCTCATACTCATGCTACTGACTGCATTGTTCTGCAGAGATGTTCACTCAATTCTGCCCTGCTCTTGTGGCTTCTACTTTACCCTCTAAAATAGTTTGTATGATTTAGGAAAAATCGTGATAATTCTTTCTGAAGTTAGAAAAATGAACAAAATTGCCACCTTTCCTCCCCACCCACCCCCCGGAAAAAATCCCAGAAATATTCAAATACAGGTCTGACCCAAACATATATACTGTTCTTTCTGCGTTGCATTGGCTGGGAAGTGAAACTTGAAAGTGGTGAGGTGTTTAGATCTGAAGCATTCCTTCCAAACAATTTTTGAAACATGCATAGGCCTGGTAGATCCTATGGAACCTTTTTCAGTAAACAATGAAACTAAGTCAACAGTTTCCTCAAATCCCAAATAACTAACATTTATGTGCTTGAATTTTTCTCAACCATTTTTGCAGGAGGGTAAAATATTCAACACACACACAAAAAAATGGACAGTAAATTGAACAAATGCTAAAGAATCTGAATTCTTGATTTCTTGAAACTAAAACTTTCTTTAACTAAAACTAAAAATACTAAGAATGAATGTGCTTTTATTCTCCCCCTCTCCCCAATGCATATATTCTTTTCTAGCATGGCTGAGGGTTCTCCAGAATAACATCCTAGGAAGGAATATTTCCTTACTATAATGTAATTCCTACATAAGGAGACAAGCAGAAGTGTATTGGAAAGCCTAGAAAGATTTGGTGTTATAGAAATGGCTAGCTAAATATTAATATCAAAAAGTTGAGGTTGGAGTGTATTTATCTTGTACTGTGCTGGGAAGAGTTGGAAGTCAATGCCCTCTTTTCTTTCTTTGTCTCTCTCCTCTTGAATTCCACACCTGTTCCCTTTCCTTCCCTTAATTTCCTATTTTCTTTCCTTTTTTTGTATTTTATACAATTAAAAATAAAAAATGGAGAAAAGGGAAGGAAAACCTAGGATGAAGGAGAATACAGTCTTTAAAATGGTTATACAAATCCTGGATCATCAAAGAAAGGAAAGATCAGCTCAGCCTTCATTGCTAAACACCTAAAAAAAAAAAACCATAGCAGCCAAATTGTATGCACAGTAGAGAGATGGTCTATTAATGAACACAAAGATAAAATGAAGACTAGTTCAAAAAGAACCTAGTTAATCTCTTAGGTCATAGCCATAGGTTAGCTTTACTGCCAGGGGTAGGATTCAAATTTTTAACAACCAGTTCTGTGGGCATGGCTAAGTTGGTGGGCATGGCTTGGTGGTCATGTTATTGGCTGGGTGTGGCCAACTCAATATCACTCACATCGAGGCACACATCTCCTCACCTGGCCTCTTATGACTGTGCGGATGCTACAACAGGCGTAAGTGTGAAAATGGTCATAAGTCACTTTTTTCAGCGCCATTGTAACTTTGAATGGTCACTCCACACAAGCAAAGGACCACCAAAGGAGGGGAAAAAACTCCAGAGAAGTTCCTGAGACAGGAAGTCTCGTCCTGCCAAGAATGTAATAAGGGTTAACGGAGAGGCACTTTCTGTAAGCAACACCAGAATGTTTCCTTCCTGCCTTTCTTACAGGATTAGGCTAGTAATTTCTTCTAACAACCGGTTCTCCAAACTGCTTAGAATGTTAACAACTGGTTCTAGCGAATAGGTGCGAACTGGTAGAATCCCACCCCTGTTTACTGCTAAGTAAAATAAGGGAGACCTTGTGTTTCTATTGTAAAAAATGCAATAGGCTATTTGGGGGGTGGAAATCAGCTAAGAAAATTCCAAACATGTGGTCAACAATATCTCTCCCAATAGTTCTCCTTCCATAACTGTGCTCAATCAGACTAGCCAGCAATCTATCATGGCTGTTTTGACATACGTTACAGTTGTGGATTAATGGGCCTAGATACACTCTACTGACTCTGTAATCTCTTCCTATTCATCTAATTGTTTGTTTTTGTGCCTTTAAATAAGTTTTGACTCCTTAAGACTGCCTAGATAAGTCCATGTGGCTTTCATGCCAACTTTTTCAGAAATGGTTTGTCATTGCTCTCTACCTAGGTCTGAAAGAAAGCAACTGGCTCAGAGTCACAAAAATGGCTTGTATTCAAGATGAGACTAAAATGCACCGTCTCCAAGTTCCTGGCTTATAACCACTACACCAATCTGGTTCCATATTACACAGAACAAAACAAACACCAGCATTATAAATGAAATACTAGTTTATAACAACAAATGAATTCATTGTTATTTTTTAAAAAATAATTATTTTTATTTAAAAAGACAACTATGTTAATCTTTTAAACTATATCATATAATTCAATGTAACACAATTAAAATATTTTGTGTCACTATTTTTCTGCTTAATATTATATATTATAAATATAAGAAGTCCTACCTCTTTGCTTCCTTCCAGGTCAGATTCACTGCTAAATTCCTCTGTGTTTATATTTTCAAAATCTGACTCTCCAACTGCAATTGGTACAGTTACAGTAAGGCCGGGATTGTTTATAAATGACATGTAATCATTTTCATCAATAATATATTTTTCCACACTGCTGCCTGTTTCTAAACCGCTGGTCGTTCCATTTCCATCTTTCAGATAATTAACATCCTTAGTTATTTCAACCATGGTATGGTTGGAAATGTAGACATCTTTCGTGTGGTTTAGCTCTTCAAAGACTTTGATATCATCTATAGCTTTCTGCTTTCTAACTGTGCTTTTTTGGACAATTTCTCCCAATTTTTTCTTAATGTAATCTATTCCCTTCTGAATCCTTGCCACAGCAATCTGGAGATTGTTGGTCTCATTATCATCATCAGTAGCAGCAAGATTGTCTGAACTGAAGGAGCTCAGAAGCAAGGCTAGAAACAGGTTTAATACCTAAAAGACAAAGAAGGAAAGCACCAGATGCAGATAAGTTTTATTATATAAAAGTAAGATTTATAGCAAGAAAAAATGGCAACCATAGAAGAGGAACCTTGCTTATGAAAGGGGTTCAAATATTCTTTCCTGGTCTTCTATACTGTATTCATCAGCAAGCATGAACAGTGGTCTGAGATTATGAGAGGTGTTAGTCCATCAACACATTATATCAGGAAAAACAGAAGTGAGGTACAGAATACCATGAGCTACTTCAGTTCCAGATCTCCATTATCTATTCTGATTAAATGTATTCATCAACACCATCACAAAGGGCCAGCATCCCCTTCATGGTTAGCAGAAATCAGAGAGGGAATGAACTGTGTCATTTATCTTAACTCTCAGCAACACTCCAAAACCTCATAAAATAAATAAATGAAAGGTGCACACCAATTTTGGGTGTGTTAAAAATAGAACATCCAAAGCAAAGGTTCTGCTTTCCTTGCTTTGTGCTATAATCTTTTTAATAAAAACTTATTAAATTCATATGCTGTCCAATTCCCAGTGACTCTGGGTGGTTTATATGTAGAACAGGATTTTGTTGTGTTAGTTTTAACCTGGAAAACATTAAAATACGATACCTCTTAATGCTGAGGACCTCACAACCTCAATCCACAGTACACTAGACTGGGCATTAGAATCAACACACTCCAAATATTTATTGATGTTCCTATTCTGCATTGATTGTCTATTCTTTTATTAATTCTATTAACACAGTACTATAAGATATCCAGTTGGCCCTTATGGAACAAAGTTTGATCTAATCAAATAAAGCAGTTTCGTTCTTATCTATGTTTTCTTTTCCCAATTTCTCTATATAGGTAAAATGTTATGTAGGGCAGTCATTTAAAAAAAAAAAAAAAGTGTTAAAGCATCCAGAAAAAGGAAGTGCTGTCGCACAGTCAAGAGCTCCCTTTTGATCTTTTAGCTGTTTCTGGCTCTTAATGAGACAAGTTGTTTTCATACTGTGTGATGGTTTGCTTCTTTTGCTACCGGAATGCTTTTCAGGAGAGATCATTCAAACAAAGCCCCTGGGATCAGTCAACCAGCATATTTAAAAGCTAAATCAAGCAAATGTGAAAAAAGTGTTAGCTACAGGTAGTCCTCAACTTACAACAGTTCATTTAGTGACCATTCGAAGTTACAACAGCACTGAACAAAGTGATTTACGACCATTTTTCACGACTGTTCCAGCATCTCCATGGTCACATGATCAAAATTCAGATGCTTGGCAACTGACTCGTATTTATGTCGGTTTTAGTATCCTGATATTATGTGATCACCTTTTGCAAACATCTGACAAACCAAGTCAATGGGGAAGTCCAATTCGCTTAACAACTGTGTTACTTCATTAACAAATGCAGTGATTCCCTTAATAACTGTGGCAAGAAAGGTCGTAAAATGGGGCAAAACTCACTTAATAAATATCTCACTTACCAACAGAAATTTTGGGCTCAATTGTGGTCGTAAGTCGAGGAGTACCTGTACATATAAGAAGGCCTCACAAAGTTAAATATGTACGTAATTAAAGTCAACTGATTAAATGGAGGATGAAAGTATGTCTATGTTCCTGCTTTATGTTCATCCTTAATTTTAAAATAGTTAACAAATTAATAGACTCTTTACCTAGGCTACTGCTTAGCAAGCTTTCAGATGTAATGAATATTGCACTATATTATAGGTAATATTAGAAGTAATCCCAACAAATATTGTAATGTATGAATATATTGCATCCTATCAAAGAAGATTTCAGAAATTTGTGTTGGTGCATGCCCTTCCTTACCGAATCTTTTAACTCTCGTTGGAGTGGTGGGGGGGATGTATGTGTCTGTGTGTGTCTGTGTATGTCCTGACACAATTTAAAGTTTAGCATCACAAAACATTTCTTCCAAACTGCTGCCTACATGTTTTGGTCTGATGCAGGACAATGGTGGGTTTAGTAAAGCCAGTCTGCATTGGGTCAGTACTTCCTTTAATTTTGGAAGAACAACCTGAAGAGAGCACTTGAAGTGTGAGCACCCAGTTCTGATTCTCTTTCTTCCCCGTTTTTGCATACCGCAAAGAAAAGTCCACTTTCTCCCCAGGGGCTAATTTATGCTTTCAATAATCCATTATGCTCAATGCATTCACATTGAGAGGTTTTGTGTAAAGCCTCAGAACAAATTAAACCAATCTTTAATCTAGTGATTTTTCTATTGATAACACACAGTTACTGTATTGGACATAAAAAAACAGAGCACTCACCACTAAATTTCCAATCACCATGACCAACATGAAAACAATAAGGCACATGGTTTGGCCTGCAACCTCCATACAGTCCCACATGGTTTCTATCCATTCTCCACAAAGAACTCGGAACACGATCAAGAAAGAGTGGAAAAAATCATTCATATGCCAGCGAGGGAGTTCGCAGTCTTCTGCGATCTTGCACACACATTCCTTGTAGCTTTTACCAAAGAGCTGCATACCAACCACAGCAAAAATGAAGACAATGATGGCCAGGACCAAAGTCAGATTTCCCAAAGCACCAACAGAGTTGCCAATAATTTTGATCAGCATATTTAACGTTGGCCAGGATTTTGCTAATTTGAAAACACGAAGCTGAAAAGCAGCGGTAAAGAAATACAATTATTAATATGCAAAACTATGTGGGGGTATCTTTTATACCAGCGGCCCCCAACCTTTGGGCACCAGGGACCAGTTCCGTGGAAAGAGGTTTTTCTGCGGACCAGAGGGGGCATGGTTTTGCATGTTGCCTGCATCCCACGGATGGAGCTTCACTTGTTTGCGCAGCCCAGTTGCTGGCATGCCACGGACCAGTGCTAGTCCATGGACCAGGAGTTGGGGACCCCTGTTTTACAGCACAATTTAGAAAAAGAAATAGAGAAAGAAAGAACTATGCTGCTTTGTAATGTCCTTGCTCCCAAAGTGAGTGGACCATTTAAGCCCAATATTTTCAAAGTGTCACTCAAGATCCGAAACAGTATTTATTTTATTAAACAGTGTTTTTATTAAAACACACAATAAAGAAAACACAGATAAATGTTTAGAGAAAAAGGAATAGGATTAAAGTACAATTATGAACCAAGAAACAGTAACTGGGGTAACTCTTAAATAGAGACTGAAGATCAGGGAAAGGACTTAGGTAAGGAATTGAACAAGGCTTTGAATTCATTTAAAATAAAACAAAATGCACTATTTTCTCTCTATGATGGCACCTAGAAATCACCATACATTCAATTCCTTCCTGCATCTTAGGAAATGATGCTGCATAATCCTGGGGAATTGGCTTAAATTCTCTCTTTATTCCCAACAGCCATGCTACTGTTCCCAGGAAAAATTCAAAACAACAAAAACCTCCAGCAAAATCTTCCTTCACTACAGTATAGTACTCAATGGGAGATATTCACATTACTAGTGGTATCCATCCATAGGCCAAACATAGGCATGCTCCGATGCTTCCACTACTAGAAGTGTGTGTTTCCTACTTAAATACATTAGATGAAATATAAGCTAAAGGTCAGTAAGACCTTTCTTGAAATCTGAGAGCAATATTTAGAAACATATTTTAATTTACATTTAAATAGTGAACATAGTTCTCACGTTATTTCTTATTTTTAAGACTTTGTGTGGGGCATTTGCACAGTAATATAAACAGTGCTTAAACAAGTTAACGAAGATATTGATCAATTAATCTCAGTCGTTGTTTCTAAAATTCATAAATTGAGAATTTTGTTGTTTCCTATTTTTTCCAGATATAAAAGTTAAAATTTACTTTTCAAAAATATTTATGTTCTTCTAGCATTGTTTTGAGCTATACTGAATATTATTTAAGTTCAAAAACTATAATATTAATAATTATGAAGTAAGAAAACTCCCTTTACTTGAATAATGGCTGTTTCAGATTTCCGTTTTTATTATTAATGGTTGTAAGACCACTTTTTGATGTTTTAAAGGACATTATGAGGTTTTTTTTTTTCAGTTCCTGGAATATGATTACAGTGCATGGTTTCTAGAAGCATACTATACCCAGCCCAGATTAGAAACTGTTCATTTAGCATCTTTAAATTCAGTTGCTCAAGATCACTGTAAGCTTTACAAATAATTTTTAAAACAGTAGTATAAAGAAAAACATTCAAGAGTTTTACAGTTCATCGTGACTATACTGATATTGTTTGTAAATATAAAGGCATGGAATTTGGTAAAAACATTATTATTATTTTTTGATATATTTACCAGTCTGAAGGATCTCAGGACTGACAATCCTTCCACATTTGCAAGACCCAACTCCATCAAACTCAGGCTGACTATGATGCCATCAAAAATATTCCAGCCTTCTTGGAAATAATAATAAGGATCCATGGCAATTATTTTGAGGATCATCTCTGCAGTGAAGATCCCAGTGAAAACCTATATGCAAACATTAGTTTAAGTATGATTTATGATGTTTTGAAATTAAAGCAAGTACTTAATGCAAATATTTCCTATATGTGAGAATCACTTTTTTATATTGAAGCAGAACATTAGTACATCTAGATCAGTAGAGTTGTGTCCTTGTAGGGAAATATCAAATTCAGATTTTTTTTGGACAGAAAGCATCTGTTCTACTACAGAGTGTATAATTCCTCCCCATAGAAAATGCAGATACAGCTTGCTATAGAGCACGGGTGTCAAACTCACTGCATCATGTCGATGTCACATGACGTATCGTGATGGGTTTTTTGCCTTCATGGAGCTGGGGTGGGCATGGCCTGTGCATGACACATCTGGCCTGCAGGCCGCCAGTTTGACACCCGTGCTATAGAGGTAAAGCATTGCAGAGATACTAAAACACAGGTTTAAATGCTTTCAAACCAAATACATATGCTTTTAATACGTAATTTCAACAGAGGACTCTTTTCTTAAGCCTTTTATGTCTACGTATCTCACATTGCAAGGGTGTTACTATTGTGTAGAGTAGAAAAACTCCTTGTTAGCAATAAAGCACAGAAAAATGACTCTGGCCCAATCTAACCTTTCTTAAGTTTTGAGGTACTCTGCCTTGAACTCTGAAGATATAAACAGGATGGATGGAAGGAGGGAAAGGGAGGGAGGGAGGAGGAGGAGGAGGAGGAGGAGAGAGAGAGAGAGAGAAGAGAAGCAAATGTGAGTTCTAGGCCAGTTGGGTGAGTTTAGGCCAGTTGCACTCTCTCATCCAAACCCACCTCAAAGGGTTGTTGTTGTTGTTGTTGTAGGGAAAACAGGAGGGAGGAGTATTACCTATGTTCTCTGAATTGCGTTATATATAGAAAGGTGGGTTTAAAATGTTAACTCCCTTCCACAGCATATCTTCGTCCTTTTTTAAAATTTTAATTTCTGCAGAGATTTTAGATGATGATGAAATAATTTATTAGATTAAAACAAATCTATTATTTCATTTCTTATTAAAAAAGAACTTGGGTTTAATATTATTTGCTTTACGTTTTATAGAAGTTAATCATCATACTTCACTGTAATGTTAGTTGAATAAAGAGAAATTTATTCATTATAGTCAATAACTGTAGTAAATAACTCATTCCAATCAGTGTATTGCCAACATCCCTCATTTATCAACCGGAAGACTCAAATCCAGAAAACTTTCACTAGCACAACATTTGCCCAATAACTTTAACATTGATTCCCAATGGAAAGCCAAATGGGCTGCTGAACACCCAGACATAAGAATATAAATGAGCCCATGAAAAAGATGCCAGGCTTTGAACTACCACACCAGCAATGGACAATCCTGAATAGGATTTGCACCTCATATATGATGTCTGCCGGAACTCTCTATATAAATGGGGCATAGTATCCTCCTCTCAATGTGACTTCAGGGTCCCACGTCAAATTGTAGATCCCATTGTGACTGGCTATAAGATGAGGGCATATACCAGTCCAGTATTTTATTTTTTAAATATAAGTGATGATGTGCTTCAATGGTTAGATGGCCTAGACATTGGTATTTGAACATAAATCTTTTTAACATTTACATTTTATTGTGTTTTACTAATCTAGGTGAAATGTTAACATATATTGCTAATCCATGTACCGACATGCCATGCCCTAAATAAATATAGTCAACCGCTAAGCACAAATCTAGGGAATAAAAATAAGTATATTAATTTCAGGCACAAATAAAGAAAACGAGGTTAACAGATCAAGAGGGTAACATTCTTGAAGCTTTAAATTCCAAGAGCAAGGAGCACATTATGCATGCAGTCCATACAGCATGAAGGCAGTTTTTACATGCTTTCCTGAACATGCTTTTGTCATCTCTGCACACTGCTGAGGTGGTCATATGAGCAATGGCCAATACAGCGCAGAACAGTGCTTTTCAAATTTAGCAACTTTAAGACGTGTGGACTCCAACCCCAGAATCCCCCAACAGCATATAGCACGCATGTTAAAATTGCCAAGTTGGAAAAATACTAAACTAGAAGAAATTTCCCCTTAAATACATTTCTAATGACATACTGTACTGTATTCTGCTTTCCTAAAATGCTCTGACTGAAGCCCTCACCAAAATGTATGCCTAATTACCGTATCAAATTCTAGGGATTTAAGAATACTGTACTGTTGATATCTAAAAGACAGCCAGATCTGTTTCTCAGTCAAGAAGAATAGACATTTTTCAATGGACAAAAGTCTGAGGTATAGATAAGGTCTTGGTGGCAGAACAGTGACTTAGGGCTGTTTTTAAAAATGAGAGGCAGGGCTTATAGTCAAGTTTTTTTTGTCATTTAGGGTTCTTATTGCTTTGTTTTTTTCTTGATGTGATAAGCCTATGCAGGTTTTTTTTTACTTTCTGTTTTCTTTTCTGCACTGAAAATAATCAAGAACAAGAACTGTTCAGCAGGAAATCCTATTTGGTTGCTGAATTTCAAGGGCACAGTTTGAAAGGAAAGTGTTGTGAATCAATAAAAGTTACTAGCATAAATGCAAATCAGGGTTTGGGAACCTGCACACCTGATTGGCCCTTATACAACAACTAGGGATTGGTCCATAAGTAGTCCCTGATTGGCCACTATTTTGACACTTCTCATTGGTTATAAGTTTGAACTTGTTGCACATGTCATTGGTTAATAAGGTAGCAGATAACCCTATAAAAGGGTTGCTGTTGCCCATAGCCTTGCTCTGTTCTGTTCTATTTACGATTATTAAAGAGTTGAAGTCACTGGTCAGATGTCTGGTCTCCATTATTCCCCAAACTTAACAGAAAGGGTTTTAGGCCTTGCCTGCAGTCTGTTCTATAAAATAGCAGAAAGCTGTAGAATAACCCTCTGTGCTGTAGTCTAGAGCATAATCCAGGAAAGAGCAACACCATGTTCTCCAGATCATCAAGATGACTGTGGAAAAAAACCTATGCCTTTCATTAAATGTACACTATACATTTGCAGTCTTTATAGATCAGAAATATATAGATCTATAAATGGTATTAAGCTCTATGTCTTCTACCTGGCTTCATCTTCCACATATTGTCATGAAGTTTTGGCATGAACATATGATTTCTGGCTATAGAAGTTAATATCTTGGTGGACATTTTCAAATCTCTGGCTTAAATTAAATAAAATTAAAAGAGTGACATTTGCTAATAAAAACATATTGTGAGTTTCAAGAGTGAATAAATTAACTTATTAACAATAACTCAATTGTTATTTCTGATTACTGTTTTCTCTCCAATATTAACGTAGCAATATTACATTGAACAATTTTTAAAAGTACTTTCAGAAATATGAGTCTCTCAGATAAGTTTAAGAAGTTAAGTGGTTCTGACATTACAATATGGTTCAGAAAGTTTCTAGCATTAGAATTTTACAAGTGGACGAAGATGGTACCACTAAATCAGCTTATAGAATTGTGTATAGGATAAACCTTAATATTTCTTAAAATGATCTCTGTTAAGAAGCTTAGCTATATTTAAGATTGCATAATATTGTCAAACAACATTACTAATCATACTGAATGTAATAGTGGACTTCATGTAAAAGGAATCATCTACTTAAGAGCTTTGTGTAGTCATTTCCCACTGCTCTTCCTTACAAAGGAAAACTGCCAATGAAATTTCATTACACTGACAACTTCAGGACAATTTCAAGCAATAATCTTGCCCCTTAATGAGTAGGACACTTTAGCTTAAGACTGTTCTGCATTGCTTCTTCAGCATTCCCTGGCATACTGCTACTAATGCATTACAGAGACTCCTTGAATTAAAACCATAATTGAAGCTGCCCGTTATGACTGTGAGCTGTAACAGTCATAAAGCACAATTTTATAACTTTTTGTGGCTATCGTTTTGCAATGATTCGCTATCGGTGCAGTTTTCAGCAAAACCATTGTAAAATGCGGTCGTGTGACCGTGGGACGCTGCAAATGGCCTTGAATAGGACTGTGTTGGTCAATTACCTAAAGTCTGGTCACATGACCAGGGGGGGAAGACTGTCAGAACTTTGGATCTGGGTTGTAAATCCTCTTTTTCAGATAGGTTGTAATTTTGAACAATTGCTAAGCAATGGATTTTAAATTGAAGGCTACTGTATCTGTAAAGCATATCCTCTGCAATCAATTAGAACAAGTGAGGACAGGGGTATCAAACTCAAGGCCCAGGGGCTGGATCCGGCCCGCGTAGTGCTTAGATCTGGCCCGTGAGGCTGCCCTGGAAATAGTGAAGGACTGGCCCGCAGTGCCTCTGCCAGCAAAAATGGAGCCCGGGCCGCACAAGCTGTGTTTTTTCTGGCAGAGGGCTGTAGGAGACCATTGTAGCCAAAAACGGACCTCGGGAGCCTGTTTTAGCAGGCAGAATGCTCAGGCCTCCACAGGCACCACCAACATGAGTGATGTCAAGCTGGCCACGTCCACCCCGGCCCCCCAAGGTCAAGCACAACACTGATGTGGCCCTCAATGAAATCGAGTTTGACACCCCTGACCTAGGATAAGCAAAACTCTGCTCTCACACACCCTTCTTTGCAATCATTGGATAACATCCTGCATTTTTATGAGGTATAATTTAAATTTGAAATAATATTTTCAAAATGTATTGAAGAACATTGTAAAAAGATGGTCATGCTTTTAAAATTGGAGAAAGAAATATTAATAATATGCTGACAGTGCTATTTGGATAAGCTGAAAATATATAAGATCTGTTACATGCAGCAATAAAAGTCAAGGAACACAGTGAAAAAAAATGGACAAAACTTAAATAATGAAGAAAACCATACTAATGACTGAATGGAAATAATCAGCTTTCGACCTAACAATGAAGATATCAATTCAAAGGTTGATAGCTTCTGATTTTTAGCATCAACCACCCAAAGCAACAAACAAACAAAAAATATGCTATAGACCAACATACAGAAAGCAGCCATGAAGGCCTCTGAGAAAAATATCCAGATTACATTATGGTTCTTGAGGTCCACACAGGATGCACTTTGTAATACCAACAACATGGACTTTGTAGTATTGTTTTACTTGCTAACTAACAATTATATTGTATTTTAATTTGACTTATTTTTCTCTCTTTTTAGATGACGTTAGTGCTTTGATTGATAACTTCTAACATTCCTAAATTTCAAGATAAAAAACTTCCTTTGTTCCCCAGGTCAGGATAGGATGGGAGGTCTGGAGTTTGTCTTCTGATAAGAGAAAACAAATTAGCACTAATTGATATCTGGTTTGTCTCTGTGAACTCCAAACAACTTTATGACCTTTCCCCCCTCATTAACGTCTTAAATTTTACACCCTTGCTTTCGTCATTTAAATGGTCATGTGGGTTGTCACATGATTTTTCCATGCAAAGGAGGGGTTATTTTTGTCCTGTCCAATCAACTTTTCTCTTGTCATTTCCTGTGATGTATTAATTATAAAAGGGACTGAAAGCTTGGTCTCGAGGTTCCCTATTTGAATGAGAGGAATCCTTTTTAGTCAGAACATTCTAAATAAATTGTAACAAAATGATCTTCCTGTCTCGGTCTGTTTCATTGGAAAGTATGCATGCCGAGGCCTGGGAAAACCATATTTGGCTATACCTACAAAGATCAGAACAGTAGACTGTCAGCCTTACCAGGCAGACCAGACAGAAAACGTGACCAGATAAACTAATTATACTTAATTGTAGAGCAAATAGAATCGCGCAGATCTGAAAGTAGAATTCTCCTGCTCCCACCTTTACAGACCAAGAACTTCTGAGCCTCTTCCTCCACCTACTATGCAGTTGCGGGCTACGCTACCCTTATCTGACCATTCGCTAGGCAGCAGCATTTCTTTACCTCCTCTCCCAAGGTCTTTCCCACGTATCATTATTTTTTATTTAATGACTGCATTTATGTAACTGCCCATCTCTCTAATCGTGACTCTTTTATATACACAAGTATTCTCTGTGACATTCTATATTCCTGAAACTTGGAGTTTGAAGGAGAACAAGGGAGCATATTGATGCTTTTGAACTTTGATATTGGAGAAGACTTCTGAGAATGGAAAATAAATAAATAAATGGGTCGAACAAATCAGCTCAACAGTACTCCCTCACGGTACAAATTATCAGGCTAAAATTAGCTTATTTTGCACACATTATATGAGGAACCCTGGTGGTGCAGTGGTTAAAGTGCAGTATTGCAGGCAAATGCTGCCCACAACCTGCAGTTGGATCCTGACAAGGCTCAAATCAATGGTGGGATTCAAAACTTTTTACTACTGGTTCTGTGGGCGTAGCTTGGTGGGCATGGCTTGGCTTGGTGGGCATGGCTTGGCTTGGTGGGCATGGCTTGGTGAATGTGGCAGGGGAAGGATACAGTAAAATCTCCATTTCCACCTCACTCCAGGGGAAGGATACTGCAAAATCCCATTCCCTCCCCCACCCCAATAACCTGCTTTCCAGCTCCATTCTCTTGTGCAGGGCAACAAAAGAAGACCCAGCCGATCAGCTAGGACTCGGGAGGCAAAGAATAGATGGGGTTGGGGCCAGTCAGAGGTGCTACTTGATGATTCTCCGAACTACTCAAAATTTCTGCTACCAGTTCTCCAGAACTGGTCAGAATCTGCTGAATACCACCTCTGGCTCAAATCGACTCAGCCTTCCACCCTTCTGAGGTTGGTAAAATGAAAATTCAGATTGTTGAGGACAAATATGCAAATAATGCTTACACTGTAAACTACCCAAAGGGTGCTGTGAAGTGCTCTGGGGCAGTGTATAAGCCTAAATGATATTGCTATGAAAGCTAGAGAAAGGTCTAATGCTGGGAAACGTGGAAGAAAAGAAAAGAAGAGGAGCAGCAGCAAGACAGATGGACTCAATTATAGTGGAGATGAGTACATTGTAAGAAGACCTGAAAGATCATTCTAGGGACAGGTCGTCATGGAGAAAAATCTATCTATGTCGTTGCTAAGAGTCGGCACTAACCTGATGGCACATTCTCAATTAAATCAATCAAGGAAAAAAAATGAAGAGTGTGTTTTTCTGATCCAATTTAAGAGACAGCCACTGTATTTTCCCCTCATACAATAGCTTCTTTTCCCCATGAATTTCATGACTATAGCAAGAAAAATTTACCTTTTCACAAATGAAACCAGCAGTTCTGAAACAGGACCAAAACAGTTGTGGGGCTATAATATAAGCCAAAGCTTAGCAGAAAAATTAATAAACTTAATACGCAATTAATTAACTTTGGAGGCCATGAAATTTTTCTGGCTCTTTAAGTTTGTTTAAAATTAAATGTTTTACTGGTGTTTTTTTTCATTGGCTTCAGTTTTTAAGCTTTAATATTTTAAAATCCTTGCAAATTGTACCGCACACTGTCTTAACAATTCCTACCTAAAGATGCTGAACACACATATGAGATACAGATATTTTAAATCCTGCTTGCCAAATACATACCAGATTTCCCACTGAAAGTACTTGGTAGAAATCAGAAGTCATTGGATAATGTTCCATGGCCATGAACAGTGTGTTCAAAACTATGCAAATAGTGATGGAAAGATCGACAAATGGATCCATCACTATCAAATTCACGATGTGCTTTACTTTTAACCAAGGGCTCCAGCAATCCCAGATCAAGAAAACATTTGCAAATCTATACCAGCACGGCGGACACTTCTGCCGAGATTCTTCAAGTTCTGGAGATTGATAAAAGAGATGTGTTAGCCTCTTCAATTTAATGTATTCCGTGCTCTGCAGTATTCTGGTAAACTACTTGTAAAATTAAGAATGCCCGGTAAAAATATGTTTTATTAAGGTAAAGGTAAAGGTTCCCCTCACACATACATGCTAGTGGTTTCCGACTCTAAGGGGCCGTGCTCATCTCCATTACAAAGCTGAAGAGTCAGTGCTGTCCAAAGACATCTCCGTGGTCATGAGACCGGCTAAATGACTAAATGCCGAAGGCGCATGGAACACTGTTACCTTCCCACCAAAGTGGTCCCTATTTTTCTACTTGCATTTTTACATGCTTTTGAACTACTAGGTTGGCAGGAGCTGGGACAAGTAATGGGAGCTCACTCCGTTATGCGGCGCTAGGGATTCGAACCGCTGAACTGACAATCTTTCTGATTGACAAGCTCAGCATCTTAGCCACTGAGTCACCACATCCCTTACTGTTTACTAATGTATTTACACAGCTGATGTAGCAAAAGAAGAGCTTGTTATGTGGCTCAGGGTTGAACCATGGAGACCTTGGTGCAGTCTGAGCTTGTTTGGTTGCAGACATTTCATGTTACACAGTAAGGTAATGAAATGCCTGCAAGCAAACAACCAAGCTCAGGGAACAACAAGGATCCACAGAAACATGTATTCTTATAACTAAACACGCTTTCACACAGTCTTCGGAATTAATTCTGACACAGGACACTTTAACTGAAACAGATAAGACTCTTACTACCAGTTACTCCTACCTATTGTCTTAGCTGCAATTAAGTCTTATTCTTCACCATAAGAATTTGCTGCAGTTAAACCAGTAAACGTTAGGGGGGAATGAAGGAAGACTTTAATTTTTCAGTGGAAAGTAGAAAAATCAGCACACTTAGATCACGGAGTGCTCTTCATTGTTTTATCTGACCTACTCATTTGAATGATTAAATTTACGCATACCTTGTTACTTATGATTCTGTGTGGCTAAGAACAGTAACAAAACACAGCGATAAAATTACTGCAACCAAAGAGTTGCAAATATATTACTTTTGAGTCCAGAGTCATAGAGCATTTTAAATTGTTGCATTAATATGCTCTTTTTTAAAATAATCACTTGATTCCATGCACATTAGCTGACCTTTAAGTATTCAGGTTGACCTTTGCTTGAATTCTAGCTACCTACTACGTCCCTATATTCCACCTTCTCTGCTACCATCCTTCCCACCTCATGGATGGGACACAAAAAGAAAAAAAAATCCTATTAAAATATATGCCTAAGATTTCAGCAGTAAAACGGCTTCCATTTGAGAGAATGAAATCAGAGTGATATCACTTTACATTAAAACAATGACTTCACATTCTACCATACCTTCCATAGTATTTGTAAGGATACTGGCTATACTCATGGCTCTCTGCCTTGCTGCAGATTCTTCCATCAGCTCCATAGAAATTTGATAAGAGCTTAATCTTCTTTTTCTTATTTCTGTTTCAGTTGTTGTACCCTGAAAAAAGATTATTTTCATTTTAATTTATTGCAGGAGTGAGAGACAGGTTGAGTGTTGGTCTGTTCTTGGTACTTATGTAACCTTAAGGGGAGGGGAAAACTTTGCTAGAAAAAAACTAGATCTTATCTGTGTGTCCCAGTTACTGCTATTAGACAGATAGTTTATTATGTGTTAACGGAAGTAAGATGTTTCCTACAGTTGATTTTAAGATTTTTTTTTCCTGTGTCGCACAAAATGGTTTCAGATTAATCTTTCAGTTTAAAACAGGTGCGTCAAACTCAATTTCATTGAGGGCCACATCAGGGTTGTGTTTGATCTTGGGGGACCAGGGGTGTGTGGTTGGGGGTGTGGCCAGCTCGACGTCACCTATTGAGGCTCCATTTTTGGCCACGACAGCATCCTGCAGCCATCTGCTAGTGAAAATGGAGCTCGGGGGCACCACACATGGCCTCCCCGAGCTCCATTTTTGCTGGTAGAGGGCTGCAGGAGGCCACCAGAGCCAGAAATGGAGCCTGGGTAGACTGCGTGCAGCTCTCCCAAGCTCCATTTTCCTTGGCAGAGGCACCGCAGGCTGGTTCTTCATTGTTTCCAGGGTGGCCCCACAGGTCAGATCTAAGCACCTCACAGGCTGAATCCGGCCATGGGCCTTGAGTTTGACATACTTGGTTTAAAGCTTTATGATAAACCTCTTCACTATAGTCTGAAAATAAGTCACAAAATAATTAAACTTTTATGAAAGTATGTTGCAGGTTTTAATGAAAGAGCACACAAAAGTTACTCTGAGGCTGTCAAATATTTATCATCAAACCTATTAAGGTGTGCCAGGATAGGAAACAGAAGAATCAGATGAAGTGACTGCACAAGCAGAGCTACTGCTCACCTAAGATTAATTTCTTATTAATTCTCTATCCCTCTGTACCTTTTTCTTGAAATGTCCCAACTCTCAAAGAGGATTTTTTAAAAAACTGATTAGAGGTCTGATTGACCCCTGTTAATCAGACTCACCCTCAGTCAATGTAGACCTAAGTATCTTAAGATGAAGATAAACCAGAAATACCTTAACAAATAAGTATTTCAGACAAGGTCAAATACAACAAATGTAGTTTAATCACCTCTGGTAAAAATTGTCCAGTAGGTGAAGGGAGTGCAGGCGGTCCTCCCATTAAGGAAACAACACCATTGCAATCCACTGTGCTGTGCATCTTCCCGTTGGCAGGAAGCACTGGCACCATCTTTGATGACAGGCTCATTTGACTGGTAGTACTGTTGCGACGCTCACTTGTTTGTCTGTTTGGAACAAAGAGAGAATCTCTCCTGCTCTCATTGTCTTCAAGAGTACTATGTTCATCATCAGCAAAGTCATTCTCTGACCCGATATCTTTTGCTCTCCCTCGGAAGCTGAAAATACTCGTCCTGCTGTTGCGCCGTGGGGAAAACAGGGAGCCACGAAAGCTCAGCAAAGACTGTAAGGGAGGCAAAACAGAACATAAACCAAACCAGTTATTCTTGGGAGTTATTAGTAGATGAGTAGCTTACCTGGTAGTTATCTTTCAGGAAAAGTTATAAATTAAAGAAATAAGTGACATTATTCTACAACCTCATCTTTGATATGCCTTCTTACAAATTAAGATATCTAGTTCTGATCTGTTCTACAAGAGGACATGAGAAGAACAATGGGTCACATATTCTTCCATTCGTCCTCTGTCTTCCTTGAGTGGTACACTTCAAATATAAGGGAATGTTTTCCAACGCCAAAAAAGACACATTGATCAGCCAGCTGTTGTATACAGTTACGGAGGCAACCCAATGGCTATATCTATTTAACTAAACAACTGTAATTAATCCACCATTTATTAATCATGCTGCTTCATCAATAAATGCTTTCAGCAGCCACAGGAGACTGAAGTGGTGATTTTGACATTGAGAGCAGGAAAAAATCAATTTTTGCTGCTTATCCTTTTATTTAATTGCACTACAAGAAATCCTTAATGGAAACTTTTGCTTCTTCCCTGCATATTTCATTAGTAGCATTCATGAATTAATAAAGTCATCACCAATGTCAGAAGAAACCACACACACACAAACAATTCATATATTATTGTTCCTATATTTGAATTTCTTTACAGTAGTTTAGATTCACAATGATCACTGCAACTGCAGTATGCAAACTTTACAAATTTCTTGGTTCAATATTTTTAATGTGAATTTAAGATGATAAACTAACAAATTTATTTAGACATTTGTACTCATCAATGTTAGTACTCAAGTGCTCTTTTAAGGAAAAGATGGTCATAATTGCCCAAGTTACAAGAAAAAGTAACTTTTTCAGGCAAATTTTTAGCAGACAACCATCTTTTAGATTTTAGAGAATCCATTGCAATGCCCAAGTACACTTAATACCAACTATTCATCAATATGATCTCTATTTATTGTCTTAATGTTTTGTACTATATTTTATTTAATATTCATAAGCTACTTAGAATCACCTTGGATGAGATGGGAGGGGGGCATATAAGTTTGATAAATCAATATTAAATAAATAAATGTGGAGGAAACAGTCTATTGGTCCTCTTTGCAGGCAGTGTTTACTTAAATTCTATAGACCAAGCACTTGAAAACCCCAATTCCCACTCTTCTCATCTCACCAGATCAATTCCTGTTTTATTTTAGGAAGGCAATACTGCTGCTCTTTCCTTCTTGGTGGTAGGATATGAAAGCATCACAGCCCTTCACAATGAGGAAGATTTAACATAAATTGCACAAAAACTAAAGTTAAGGGTTTTTTAAGTTCTTTTTTTTTTAAAGGATCAAACACAAATGGCAACTTGGAATCCACACTGTAGTGCAAGTTAGAAATTAGAGGTATTTCATGGCACACAAGGTCATGAGTAGCCCAAATCCCACAAAGGCTGATACAAAGATCTGATACTCTTTAAATTTTTGTTTTTGAAATTCAAACGGGAGGCCGGTTTATACCCATGGCTTCTGGAAAGTTTTAAGGATTAAATATCGCAAATCTTTTATTTGGTGTGAAGACCCTTGTCTATAAAGATTTCTATATATGGGGAAAATACAACCTAAATTTCTGAGGGCAAATTTTTGGCCAATTTCATTTCCCTAGAAGCCCTGTTTGGCAAGAGAAAGTACATTTTGGGCTAAAGCTATAATATGGACCAGAAAGTTATCCTATCCCAACTCTATATAAACAACATCATTCCAGGTAGATAAACTCTCTCTTGAAACAAAACTATCCATGTATCTATGGAATAGCTAAAGGCCAAGGAAATAAAACACAGCACTTGAATACTGATGAACAAAATTATTTTAGCAGAACAACCCAAGCTTCATTATTTTCTTTGTTTATTTTGTTTATAACTTTATTATTATCTTTGGTCTGGCTTCTTTCTTTTCTAAGACCTCTCCTGAAGAGGCTGCCATGTATTTTTATACAAGTGCCTCACATTTTGTATGATTATGCACTTATCTGTCCTGGTCTGGCTGAGTCAGTTGCACATGCTTGATCATATTGTTCCTTTTATAAGGATTAATAATAACACCTCTTTTAACAAACTACGTAGGTAGATCCCGCACATTGTAATCATTCTTTTATCTGATTCAAATCTAGCCATCACTTATAAGGTAGAAAAATATATTCCTTTGAATGGAATTATTAATAAACAAATGACATCATAGGTGATATAAAGGTTGAGCCATAAGTTTAAATCCAATCCTGTTGCTGTACTTTAGATTTTAGGGCCAGTTTGGTGTTGTGGTTAAGGCATCAAGCTAGAAACCGAGACACCATGCGTTCTAATCTCCCCTTTGACAGGAAGCCAAATTGGAGATCTTGGGATACTCACTTCTTCTCAGCCCCTAGAAAGTAGACAAGGGTAAACCATTTCTGAAAAAACCTTGCCAAGAAAACTGCAGGAACTGGTCCAAGGAAGTCACCAGGAATCAAAAACCAAGTTGAAGGCACTGAATAAATAACTAATGTTTTTACATGTTTACATTCATAATGTATTTTGTTCTTATGTTTGTAATTATTTTTCTTCTGCTAATGCAAGATCTACTTCAGTCTAAGACTGAATTAAAGTAATTTCCTAATCAAGATTTGCCTACTGAATTTTTACCAGCAATGTATCTCCCACCACAGTGAGAACAATCAATCAATGGAACAGCTTGCCCTCGGAAGTTGTGGGAGCACCATCACTTGAGACCTTTAAGAAGAGATTGGACTCCCATTTGTCACAAATGGTATAGGGTCTCCTGTTTGGGTGGGGGGTTGGACTAGATGACCTATAAGATCCCTTCCAACTCTGATCATCTGTTTTCTGTTATCTGTTGCCCCCCCTTTTAAAAAAAATTATAAAGTGGAGCCATGATGGTGGAGTGGTTAGAATGCAGTATTGCAGGCTAACTCACTGCTCACTGCCAGCAGTTTGATTCTGACTGGCTCAAGACTGACTCAGCCTTCCATCCTTCCAAGGTCGGTAAAATGATTGTTTGGGGGCAATATACTGACATTTGTAAACGGCTCGGACTCCTCAGAGTACTATAAAGCACTATGAAGCGGTATATAAATCTAGGTGCTATTGCTATCGGCAAATGACTTGTATGTTGTTGCAAAGATAATAGCATAGATGGGTTCATGTAGTTATTTGATTCAAGGGAGACTTTATTGGTTGTTAATTAGATTTGTTTTTGTGAGGCTTTTACTCAGGAATCAGTTCTGTACCCTTGCTGTAAATAGTGTTAATTTTAAGTGTTTCTTCTTTTTACAGTATACCGTGGAGGACAAGGAAGAAGCCTCCCTGTCGGAATCCCTAACTCAGGTGTTCCCTAGGCAGCGACACAAAGTTGGCTAATTTTTCCACAAAAGCAACCAGACAATCCTGTGATCTCTTGGCTTAAAACACTTCACTATGAGAAGGGCTCAGGATTTTGCCATATCCTATATAAAGTCAATAAGCAGCACACTGTCCATTTTGATTTTATTGTTTTTTATTGGTTGGAAGTAGTTTTAGGGTCCTTCTGAGCCAAAGAGAAAAAGATGAAGGTTTCCCTGTCAATTGTGTCTGACTCTAGAGCATGGTGGTCATCTCCGTTTCTTACTCGGGGGACAATTTCTGTGGTCATGTGGCCAGAATGACTATACCCCAAAAGCACTTGGAAAGCTGTTACCTTCCCCACCAAAGAGGTACCTATTTATCTACTCACACTTGCATGCTTTCAAACTATTTATCTACTCACAATTACATGCTTTCATGGGTGGGCTGAAGCTGGGGCAAGTAACGGGAGCTCACCCTGTTGTGTGGAGCTTGGGTCTCGAACCCGGGCTCTCAGATGACAAAGTCAGCCCTCCTGCCCCTCTTTCTGAGCCAAAGAATGAGCAAGGGGAACCAAATCCCAGATGGCATCAAATGCAGTAAAAGAAGAAGGGGACTTTCTAAGTGCACCAATATCTCTATTCTTTCCCTATCTGGAAAGAAAACAAACACTCCCTATAATAGACTGTTGTCATTAACAGAAGAATTTGTGACTCCATAATATGGTTACCAAATTGGAAAGGTTCACATATATGGAAAAACATTTTTTTAAAAAAACACTCAGGGCTATGAATTTTAAAAAGATGATACCCACTGTGAACCAGAATCAGCAGACTTGTTATCTTACCCAATAAAATTCAGTGGAAACCATAGCAAACAACTCCAGCATTTAGATACATAGCCTGCCCTGGTCCTTGATTTTTTTAAAAAACTAAACACTTAAAATGTATCACGTTCTTGTAAAAGGAAATTCCATCAATGTGGGACTGATGTACCATGTTCTGATTTTTGGAGCTGAAATATATATTAGAATCTACTGCATACTTTAGATCAGGGGTATCAAACTCGCGGCGTCATGGTGGCGTCACGTGACGTATTGGGACTTTTCCCCCCTTCGCTAAACCAGGTGGGGATGGGGCCAGCACGTGATGCATCCGGCCCACGAGTTTGACACCCCTGGTTTAGATGAACACCGTAGCATACCTGGTGAGTTGAGGTTCTCTTTTCATAGGACAAGTGACCTCCCCTTCTGATGCTGTCTTCCGATTCAGATTTGGGAAACCTCTTCACTTCTTCCTTATCTTCTGCTTCCGAGAGCTCCTTCTGCTTCCTCTTCTTCCTTTTGTTCCTTCTGTCTTTGGCACTCTTTGAGCTTAATTTAGATGCCTCTGAAGAACTTTCCAAGAGCTCCCCCAATCCACCCACGCCGCTGAAATCTCTTGATGCTACTGATGCTGCTGCCACAGCTGCTGTTGTCTGTTGTGTTACATTATCAGGTAATTGGTATTACTTGGATTACAACATTCATCATTCTTGTAGAGAATTCCATTATTATTCCAAGGATACAAAGCAATTAAATTGAATGCTAACATCAATAATGGATGTGTCTTCTTCGGAATGAAATAGAAAGGGAATACACAAATGAAGGCAAATATACCTATCCCAAGATAATATTGTAGGATCCAATTGGGGTCGGTCTAGCAGATTGTATACCCAAACAGTACACCTTCTTTCTATGAGAGAAGTTCCCTGAGGATGGGCTCCAGCATGAGTCTGGCAGCTCGGAAGACTAAACCTCTGATCCTGGTGACCGACCCAGATTGGACCCTGCAAAGGAAATTCAGTTTTCTGCAAAGATGGGAGTATAGCAGTCCCAAATGTTTTTAATAAGCCTGCTATTAAGGAAGTGGTTTTGGTTTTTTTTAAACTTAGGACCTCTTTGCTCCAGGACCTAAATTCTGACTAAGAAGCCAAATCTTGGCTGGCAAAGCATCTGCTTTGTGTGATAAGTTCAATCCTTTGCCTTTCTAAAGAGGCAGAAAAGTCTCCATGCGCGAAACCCTGGAGAGCTTACTGTCAATAATGCTGAGCTAGATGGACTAATAGTGCGCTCTGCGTAAATTAGCTTGCTCAGGGAGGCTGCTAACCCACAATCACCTCTTGAAACATCTGCATAGGGTTGGGTGGGGTTTTTTTTGGGGGGGAGTAATACAGCCAATCATTTCACCAGCTGTTCAAGAATCAGCTGATGTCAACGTTTGTAACTCTACTGCTTCTACTGTGTTTTGAAAGTTTCACAGATGCCAAGGTAAACTATTTTCACCTACTGCATTATTTTTACATTTTCTTGAAGTGTTTCTATCAACTGCTTTCCACATATCTGACAGCAGGAGATGAGAACGGCCAATGTATACGTGAATATGAACTTTGGTCATGTCGGGGATCCCAATCACATATGAAAATGGTATCAGCAAAAGGCCCGCCGTTACCTTCCCTTAGCTATAGAGAATGCACCGAATACAATTCTGCCCCTATTCCCTACAAAAGCCTTGTTCAGCTATGCCATTAAGGACTTCAGACAAGGTAGAAGATGAAACTGTGTGTATTTGTTGTATTAACCTCCTGCCCAGTCCAGGACAAGCTCTCTCCAACCTCCACACCAGGGGTCTTCAAACTTGACAGCTTTAAGACTTGTGGACTTCAACTCCCAGAATTCCTCCTCCAGTCATGTTAGCTCAGGAATTCTGGGAGTTGAAGTCCACAAGTCTTAAACTGCCAAGTTTGAAGACCCTTGCTCCACACATTCAGCTGGGAGATGAGACGAAAAGTACTCCCTTCTGCATGAATGCAAGTAGACCTCCACTTATGACCTGGAATCCTGATGGCAGATTACGTGGAGATCTGAACTCACAAACAAGCCTATATAAAGTCAGTATTCCCTTAGTGATCTTGGTTGAATGTGTGAAGCTAGAAAAATCAAGGATGGGATGAGTAGAACATGAAAACATGGGAGAATTGCAAGGAAGTATTCCCACTTTTTACATTGTTCAAAATTATCATGCAGATGCCTAAATAGAACTACTGATTGGCCACAAAAATAGGACATTTAAAAAAATGTTTGTGCTCTAACCAAACAATTTAATTGTTAGAATGGACTGCCTTGGGCATTACTTTTATTTATTTGGAAAAATTATATTGCAGCCTATTCGCACATGGAAACTCAAGGTGGTTTACAGGAATATAAAAACATCATATATAAAAAATAAAACTAATAGAAGAAAATGATCAAATAATAATATACCATGGTGACAACACACCACACAAGCCATTTAATGGGCTCCATCCCACTCTGGGTTGATACCAGATCCCATCTTTCTCCAGCTTCAGGCAATTATTGTTTAGTATGTTCCTGATAGCACACAATGGCAAATGCAGAGATGAGGTATTATGTCACTGGGATGGCCCTACATGGATGGCCACAACACTCCTTACTGCTAATTACAGACTATTTTGATTTAATCTGCTCAGAAGCTCTGGGAAAAAAAAGGTCTAGTATAAACAACTCATATGACAAAAGAAGAGGAAGCATATGAAATCAGTGTGGCTGCATCTCTTCCAGGCTCTGGTAGCTAGCAATATGCCATTCTGATATGAATCCTATATTTTATGCATTATCTTTGGGATAAAAATCTGGGAAGATGCACTTAATGCATCCCCCTACATTTCAGCAATTTCAAAACAACATCTTCTAAAAGCAAGCTACCTGAGCCTCTTCTTGCTGTTTTTTCAGCTGTTCCAGCATCTGCTGGAACTCTGCCTCTTTCTGCTCAGCTTCTTCCATGGTGGCCTGATTCTGCTCTTCATAGGCCATGGCCACAACAGCCAGGATCAAGTTGATCAGGTAGAAAGAACCCAAGAAAATCACCAGGACAAAAAAGATCATGTATGTTTTGCCAGCAGCACGTAGAGTCTGGGAAAGTGAGTTGAAGAAAGTAAAACAAATAGAACAAGAACTCATCTACCTGATTTTTAAAAAATCAGTTTTAGTTATTAAAAATCACTATTTTATGATTGCAATCATAAAACTACAATGACATACCAAATAGGCATAATAAGTAGCAACTCTCTGTTGCTAATGTAAAAACTAGTTACGTTAAAATAAATCAGCAGCAAGACTGGTGCTTTTGTTCCAATATCATACATATTAATCTTGCCTCATGACTGTTCTCACCAGTTGGTAAAGATTTTCCCAGAAGTCCTGAGTCATCAGCCGAAAGAGTGATAAGAAGGCCCAGCTGAAGGTGTCAAAGCTTGTGTAGCCGTAGTTGGGGTTTCTACCAGCTTTTATACACACATATCCTTCTGGGCATTGGCTATGAAAAGGAATTGCATTGAGTATTATTGTTATTTGCACTTTACAAAGATTTTCAAAATGACACTTTAATTCTAATCTGAACCATTTATTGTCCATTATGTTCCTGATTATGCATGAATATACAAAACTGGGTTTGGCTGAGCTTTTAAATCTCACTAAGATCAATGAACATTTTAGTCCTAAATAACTAACACTCAGTTCATGCTCCGATCATGCTCTGTTCATACCAAGAGCCCTGTTGGCCAGAAGATGTCATGATTGGTCTTCAAGGACACAGATCCCACATACTCCTGAGGATGGGCTCCAGCATGAGTCCGAAAGCTTGGAAAAACTAAACCTCTGGTCCCACTGACAGACCCAGACTGGATCCTGCAACATTATCCTGGGACACATATATTTGCTTTCATTCGACAGATCCTACCCCTTGACCTGGATTGTTTAAAATTCCCTTCTCTCTTCTCTTCTCTTCCTTATTAGATCTTGTAAGCCTCCAGAGTTTTTAGCTAGTTAACTTTTGATGGGGGATGGAGGGTTAACAGCTCATTAATTTCAAAGACAGCTGTCTTAGTGTATGTATTACAAAAACAGATTTTGCATTTTGTAAAGCATACAAAGGCACCTGATCTAGTGGCCAATGTCTATAATATTGGACCAGGGCACTTGCTTGATCTGAAAAAATACATCAGTTCTTAATGTCAAAGCTATCTGAAAGCTATCCTTTACCTGGTGATAAAAAGGTTATGGCTAAAAGAATAATAATAGTTAGCCTTTATAGACCTAGAATTCCTGGTCATTTTTTCTTCTTCAGAAACAGCTACAAATTTAAAGTAAACCAATGAGATATTCATGAAAAATAGCAAAGCTAAATACTCATATAATGATCATACTACTAACCTCTGCCGACATTAGCACTTTATCATGCTACTGTATTTTTACACTTATTCTTGACAAAACATGCTATTGTACAGCAAGGGCATTGCACAATATTAAATAATAGGTGGAAATAAATTCAATAAGTGATTGCTTTTGATGCTTTTCTTGCTTATTATTGATATCACCCCATATAAATTACTTTTGTCATTCTAAATTTATTACGCATCACGTGTAATAAAATGACATTTGCAAACATAGGTTTTTTTTAATCGTATTTGGCAGGGGCAAAAACTTGTGAAAACACATTTTTTGAATAGGCAGAAGTTTATCAGCCAGAATCAGAAGTTTCAGCTAATTAACAAAAGTACAAAATCAGAATTCAAATATATATACTTCAAAAATAAGGTTCCACATGTCTTGGATTCAGAGAAACCAGATGTAAATGAATATTACAGTTCAAGGAAGTTCCCAATTTCCCCATATGCCTAGCTTCTTTTGGTGTAATTTTCTGTTCAATGTCCCACAATTTGTTTTGGAAAGGCAAAAGAAGAACATAGGAAAATGAACAAAGTTGACAGGAGTAATTTGATGAAATTTAGAATAATAGCGAATAATGCCAGACAATGATGCATTTTTTTAAATCCCAAACATAATGTTGCAAGAGATTATATTCCCCATCACCACTACACTGAATCAACTAACTATTGTTTGAATTCCTCAGCAAGCAAAAATTAGCTTGGCAATTATTTAAAAAAGAAAGATACATTTCTTGTCTTTCTACTATTTTTTTAAAGCTCTTGCTTTATTTTGTTTTTTATAATACAAGAATGATGTAAAAGGGTGCTATTTTAAACAACTCTGGCAGACCAACTGCTTGATAAATAATTCAGTAATCTTTCTAGAGAAATTTTGATATGCTCACAATTTTTTTAAAATTTTAAAATACATTTCAAAAATTAACCCATTGATTATCAAAGTGCTTTACAAATATTTTGGTTTAAATAATTTTGGATTATTTAAACCAAACATTTCGATTACTTGAACCAAACATTTTGGTTTAAATAATAAATAAGAGTGGGCACTTATATTTGGATAAATCCGTTACCAGTACATAACTAGGAGTGTGATAATGTCTGCTAGCACTATCTTGTTAGGTAATTACATTGCATTAGGATGATCATTCTAATATGCACAACAATCTCTTATGTTCATAAGACTTCCTACTTCTCACAGAATAGCTCCTATAGATCCTGAATCATGTGAGGTTAAATGTTTTCTAACCACATTACAATGGTATGGAATACAGTGGGTTATGAAATATTCTTACCCAGCATCTGAGCTATTACCACAAAGAAGTGCATCTCGCTGTCCTTCCAAAACATAAAAATGACCTGATTGAGAAAAGAAAACACAATTACAGTACTGTTTTTGTTTGCTGATATTAAATATAGATCCATAAATATCAGGTATGAAATCAAAATGCTACAATTAATTATAAATGTGTGATGAGTAAAACTCTCTTTTATGGAAATTATGGACTATTGCTTGAAATGCTATTACTTTTTTTCTATCACTTTTATTATAATTGATGCAAATATATAAATGTGTATCATTGTATGTGTAAAGAAATTACAGTCCCATGTAATCTTAAATTATAGTCCCATGCCCAAGTTTTAGGAGGCAGCCCTACTGAATTCAGGAGAGATCTTGGGATCCTGAGTATATGAGAAGGGTAAATCCCTAAGGTGCTTTTTTATAAAAGGCAATTGAACTTGGGTTTTTTCTTTAAAACATTTTACTTCTCATCTAAAAAGCTTCTTCAGTTCTAAGTGACTGTAGGAAAATGAAAGGATTTATATTCTTTGTAGCTCATCCAGTTGTTAGTTCTCTGAGAGTCATTGTGCATTTGTGAAGTGATTGTTTTGTTTCCCCAATGTACAATTGTACATGTTTCACTTCATTGTACTGCATATACTACATTGCTCAGTTTGTGTCTGAGTATTTTGTCCTTAGGATGGACAAGCTCAGGGGTGGAACTGGTAGTTCCAGTCAACATTTGGCCCCACCGAACTGTCCCTGCGCTATTCTCTCCGATATTTCCTTTGTTCGAAGCCGAGCTGATCATCATGGCAGCGTGGATTTCCACACCTCAGCTGTTTTTACTCACCGGAGCTGCACTAAAAGGTAAGTTTTCTTGCTACTTTCAAATGTACCGTGCGCTGAAAATCACCAAACCGGTTGTTACACCAGTTGAATGCCACCACTGGACAAGCTTCTGCCTTAATGTATTCCTGGGTTAAAGAGGGCACATATGTTGTGTTGGGTGAAAATTTTCCTGAGTTTTCAGATATTCCTGCAATGTATGAAATGACAATGTTGCTCCATTTGTTATTTTCTTCTTTGTTATGAAGCAGCTCCTGTTGGATCTTTTCAAGGAGAAGTGGGTTCAATGGCTTTCAGAGAGCTGACAAATGACATTCAAAGTGTTAATGATCAGATGATGCAAAGAATATAAATCCTTCCATTCCCCTCCAGACAGTTATAACTGCAGAGGCTTCTTGGATGAAAAGTGAAATGTTTTCATAGGGGGAAAAAACCCAAAAACAAGAAAGTCCAGTTGCCTTGTGGAAAAAACACTTCTGGGACAGCCATGGCCTGAATGATTGAGAATCTCCATAGACAGGAAGGGTGAATGCTTCTTCCAATGACAATTGATGCCCTTCAATTATGTGCATTAAAATAAACACACACAAAATGAACGTTTAGCCTTATTAATGGGAGGAAATTCAGTGGGATACACACCTGGATAAATAATCAGAGGTATATACCAATTACCATTATATCCCTAATTTATTATTTTAGCTTTTTATAGATTATTTTATTAAATCCCTAAAAGTTAAGTATTTATCTTTTAAATCCATGTTGAACTCCTAAATGTCTACAAAGATTGCGAAGACCAGACTCCTCTCTAGAGCACTAAAAATCTCCACAGACTGTTCTCATCCTGGTCATTCATATTTACAACTGTTACCACCAGGGAGACACTATAGGTGTCTTAAAATGAGGACTAATAGACTGAGAAACAGTTTCTTTTCCAAGGCAATAATTGTCTTGAATCAAACAGCGCATTTGTGTTCTAGTCCTATGTATATAGTGGCATTTAAAACTATTTAACTTACTAAATGTTTTAGATAGGTTTTAGACTAGGTGTTTAATTATTATTATTATTTTAATTATTTTAATTTTTAAATACTCTGTAGTGTGATTGTGATGTGGTGTTTGGGGCACTGAGCTGGAGTAGCTTTCAAATTTCATTGTATTCGTGGAATGCAATGACAATAAAGGTAAATTCAAATTCAGACTCAAGGAGGGAGCAAATAATATGGGTCATGACCAGTGGTGGGGTTCAATTTTTGTTACTACTAGTTCTGTAGGCTTGGTGGGTGTGGCAGGGGAAGGATACTGTAAAATCTCCAGTCAGAGGTGATATTTGCTGGTTCTCCGAACTACTCAAAATTTCCACTACCGGTTCTCCAGAACTGGTCAGAACCTGCTGAATACCACCTCGGGTCATGACACCATGATACAATTTCATCATCATCACTTCATTGTGATTTTTATTCACAATAGAACATTAAGAGTTTTTAAAATACAAGCTTTACTTGCATAAAATTATGTCAAATGATGTCAGTATGCTAGAGTCAATGGAAAAGAGACGAGGTGATTTTTAACAATTTTGCTGTTTCCTGAGACCTTTTATTAGTAAAAGAATCCCTGCTGGACCAGGGATGAGATGCTACCGGTTCTGCCCAGCTGTATAGAACCAGTAGCTCTGAAGAGCAGCAGACACCAAACCGGTTCTGTGTCTGCTGCTTTTTGGCCCACCTGCCTACCCGGGCTCTTACCTGACCTTTATTTCCTGCTTTTTCAACCTCAGCTGCTTTGCGTGGCACAGCTGAGCTTGAAAAAGTAGTAAAAAAGTGGCTTTTCAAACCCATGCACAGCGCTTATCAGCTGTCTGGGAGGCACAGCTTAAGGTTTATTACACATACACGCAGCAAAACGTGATCATCAAACTGGTAGTAACACCGGTTGAATCCCACCCCTGTTCTAGACACAACCAATAATATACATAGTTATATTTTTCCTCTGTATATCAATTATATTAAAGCATTCTTACTTTCATCCTCAATGTATTCCTCCCAGTTAAAAGTGGTCACTGTCGTATTTACAAATGTATCATTTTCTCCCTCTGTGCTATTGAAGTGGGAAGTGATGTTTCCTTCAAAAGTAGCATTGTCCAATGGCCAAATCAGGCATTTATGCCTCAGGTTCCCCATGAAAAGTTGGAGCCCTATTAGTGCAAATACACTCAGACAAAACACGGTCAGGATCATGACATCTGAGAGCTTCTTCACAGATTGAATGAGGGCCCCTACAATCGTCTTCAGGCCTGCAAGCAGAAAGGGGACCAAAGATGCTGATCAGAGGGTGTCAGACGTTCTTCCATTCTATTTAAGATGCCATGCAATCACAGCCATGTCCCATGTGAAACAGGAAAGCTTTACGAACAGCATTAGCACTTGTGAAAATGTATGAAGAAGAACCTTCTATAAGGTATACAAAATGGGATGTACTGCTTCCCTTTTTTGTTCAAAAATGGCACATTCATTTAAGGCAATCCATTTTTAAAATTATTCTCCAAAAAAGTGAAAGCAGAGAGGTGAGATCCTAGGCCATGACATTTAATTAATAGTTTCTTCTTGGCCTTTTGGCTAAGATCAGGCATAATATATTCAACAAGTATATGTCTCTGTTTATCATTTATTTTTATTTTAAAAATTATCCCACACTTTGTTTGAAGTTTCTTCAGTTCGTTCACACATCTTGACATATTGGGATAGAAATTCCTGGAATATTTGGGCCAGCATGCTGGCTAAAAATTCTGGGAACTGAATATCCGACGTATGTCAAAATCTTATTTCAACCATTAATGTTGAAAAACTCCTGTAAAGTCTTAATTCAAATCTGAACATGCAGTGGGATCCTGTCCTTTTATGTTCTCTCAGGAATAAATCTCACCATGTTTTTGGGCAGTCTTCTAAAATATGTTTAATATGATACATTGAAACAATATTAAAAAATATGGCAATACAGGAGCCATAGTATTAATTAAAGCTTTCCATTGTGCAAGAAAAGAAAAACTCATCTATAAATGCAGCAGCATCAACACAAAGCAAACCCAGAACCAAAATAAAACATGTAAGCTGTGCATTTTGTAGGTGTCACATGCAATTGTTTTTAAAACTCAAAGGCTGACTTTGCAAATCAAAATAAATGTTACATTTGAAAAGGCAAAGATCTTCTGATTCCTGCCTTTTAGTAACATTAGCAGCGATCAGCAAGACTTATCTACAAAAAAAGTGGGTGACTTCCATGACACTAAGAAGTCAGCCTTTGGTTTTAACCTAGCTCTCACCTGGGATGACTGATATTGTTTTCAATGCCCGGAGAACTCTGAATGTTCTCAACGCTGAGACATTACCCAGGTCCACAAACTCTGTCACATATCTGTAATAGGGGAGTTCACACACAAACACAATGACAACACACAAAAAACAGCTGGAAATACCAAGGGGCCTGGCCCTTCGTCAAGCCACTCCTTACCTGGGATTACAGAAATAGTTTTCAAAGCTCTCAATACTCTGAAAGTTCGAAGAGCTGAAACATTGCCTAGGTTTACAAATTCTGTTACATACCTGTAGAATTAAACCACAGTTATTCAGAATTGAGGCAGAGCTTAGGCTAATTACTCGGTGTTTTTTCATGAAGGCCATTTAGATAATTTGTCCTTTTGCAGTACTATGCCCATCAGTAAAATTCCCCTATTTAATGCCCTTCAGCCTTCAGCCACGCTGACAATATGGGTATTGAAGTCCTAACTCATCCTATAAAATATTTAAATAGGTCTTGGAATTAGCATTTCTAAAATGTAAAGAAACAATTACAATATTATGTAAGCATTTGCATTTTTACTGAAATGCAAACTTCACTATTGGCAGAATGTTGTTTATTCCAGGGAATATATGCCTCTTAATGAGATACACTCTTGCGCCAATTTCAAGTCCATTATAACGTTTTTAAAATAAGTATAGTACTTACGCCATCAAAATGACACTGAAATCAAGCCAGTTCCAGGGATCTCGAAGAAAAGTAAATCCTTCTAAACAAAAGCCCCTCGCAAGGATTTTTATAAGTGATTCAAAGGTATAAATACCAGTGAATGTGTACCTGGAAGCAGGCAGATGAAAGTTGAAGAATGTTGAATTCCATACATTCCTTAATTTGCCCACAGATTTAATATTTAACAACAAATAAAACTTTAGAAATAATTGCTCCCAAGTGTTCAATGGTATAACTCCCTAGTGAGGTCAGATGAAGGTAACCTACACTATTAATGTATTTTGGTATTTTATTTTGACCTAGCAACAATAATTTAAGACACATTGGATGACTGTGTCATTGATCAACTGAGATCACAGCTAAAGTTATGTTGACAAATACATAAATCAGCCTCTCAGTATGTATTCTACTAGAAAATTGAATATGCAAATACATTATAAGTTTCACGTCTTGTTTCTAGCCAAAAAAATTTAAAAAAAAAAATCCAGGTTCCCTTTAGGAGTGAACCTGCCTTACATAAGCAAGCAAACATGTTTCATGTATCAGAAAATCAACTTTCTTGCTATTCTTATAAATAGCTCATTTGCTGAATGTCCATTTTTATGAGCAACACCCACATCTGAGAGCTGGCGCCTGGGAAGTGGTGGGGGAAAACCTCAGGTTTGCATAAATAATTTATTCATGAAACATATGTGCCTGCTACCCCAGTCAAACACAATTCTCAGCAACTCATATAAAAAGCACAATATAAAACAATCCTACATAAAAATTAAAAATACAATACTGCAAAAATAGAAACAGGATACAAGAACCAACAAGAATCAAATTAGGGGAAGGTTCTCTGAAAAAAGCTCTGTTTATAAACTTGTGAAAAATCAACGCAGAGGAGGGGAAAAATCAACCCAGAGAGAGCCAGCCTCAGTTTCACACTGGCAGAAAAGCAATGGCCTCAGCTCTGGAACTTTCCAGAAGCAAGGGATTTGGTACAGTGTTGCTTTGGTTTCTGTTTCAGGGGTGGAAAGAAATAATGAACTTTAAAACAGTGAATGTTTGATTGTGGTACTTTCAGGAGACTACAAAAAGGAGGCTGAAATGAAGGATGTTTTTTTTTTTTTTTTTTTTTAAAGAGTATATTGTAGCAAGTTGGCCAAAGTTCTGAAGAAAGTATACGGCCATTTTGCAGACCTTTGCTACAAGATCCATTGTTATTAATTTGGGTTTCCCCCACCCACCCACTCTGATTCTACAACCTCCTTTCCTCTTCTCTCCTTAAGCTGTTTTTGAATATGTTGCAGCAATGCATACATTCTTCTGAATATGCAGGGATTGTGAACACAAAAAAAGACGCAGCTTTTAAAAAAGATGGGCCACGATGAGCATCAAGGCATTATTTGAACAGCCCGAAGAAACAGTATAAATGATGTGGCCCTGAACAAAAATGAATGGTTAACTACTACAAAAGGGAGGATGTCCAAAGGAAAGGAAGATTGAGAAAAAAGAAATGCAAATGCAGTCAAGCTTTAAGGGAAGGAGGTTATCACTATCATGACATCAGCAACTTTAATAATAAAAGGTGCAGGTTTTTGGAAACTAATACTGGTCTGAGGATCTAACTAGGATTGATGCCATTCATGGTCTCTTAAAAATAATTTGCAATCCCAAGCCCTATGGAAATAGCTTCTTCTTTTTAAAGCTGTTTTGTTGGATAGGCACCAGGGACAGTAAATCTATTTGCTGTATTTATTTATTTTTACTCCAAAGTAAGAGCAAATGTTTATATTGGGAAGCACTGCAACTGTAACTGGAATTAAAGGCATCCGTTCCCTGATTTTGTTCTGCTTTGTAGACCCTTAGTCTGGTTTTTAATTGTCTGAAGGTCATTCTGTCTATGAGTGTGTAAGCTTACCTTCAATCTACTCAGTACCTAGATGTATGTTTTTTTGAGGAAAGCCAAACCTGCCATTTGGAGTATAAATCCAAAGTCACACTTTTATCATTTTATTTATAATCTGATCATAATTAAATATAAATATATTTAAATATAAATATAAAATTAGATTTAAAAAGTCTAAGTGCTATTGCAATAACTTCATTTACAAACCAATTTAGAATAAAGGAGCAGAAGGAAACACAATTCAGCAACTGAGGCTGCTCATTAAAACCTGCAATTGAAAGTACATAAAGACAAAGATAGCTTATATAGGTTTTAAAAGAGTTTGACTTACTCTACATTCTTTGTCCAGTCTGGAGGATTACTCATGGTCATAAATACACAGTTGGTCAAAATAGTGCACATAATAAGCATGCTGAATAATGTAAAACCCAAGTTAAGGAATGTTGGGCCTTTTATTATTTGTCATGTCGCCGAACAAGCCTAATGACAGAGCCATCCTTATTTTCTCTGAAACAAAGTGAATCCCACAATAACACAGCAAAAATAGATGAAAACATGACACATTGAAAGATCATGCTTTGTATTAAGAGAACTATCATAGGCAGGTTGCCACAGATCATGAGGCTACATATCAGCCAATAATAGCAAGCACAATCTGCTGCCCATAACTGAGCATTTTCTTTATACTTGAGAGTTGGATTATATGAACCAGCCATATATTTGTTGCACTGATATCTCAGTAGCATTTGTGATATTTTATTCGCCAAGCATTAATGTCTCTACTACATTCTAAATGATGTCAATTTAGCATCAAATTGCTGAGGCCATAAAGTCATAATGAGTTAATTACAACTTCATTACTTTATTTAACTTTCTGAATAAAAGTTATTCCCATAACTAATTATTCTTTACACAGCCAAAATAATAGATACCCATTAACAAGAAGAATTCAAATACTGATTCCACACACACCCAATTCCCCTTAAAACATTCATCCTTCTTCATCTCCCCACCCCACTCCAAGTTCCCTTTTGTGACCATGTTATGTTCCTTATGCCATCTGATTCAGATGACACATTTCATGTCTCCTGAGATATATAATTATTCCAACAGTATTCTTTCCTTTTAATGGCATGAACAAATGTAGAATGCATTAGATTAATGGAAAACTACTACTATTAAGCATTTAAGTAATGCCAAACATTTTGATTTGTAATCTAGATATCCTGAGAGAGAGAAAATATTTGACCAGGAGCTTTAACCCAGTTTATTCTAAACTACTGTTCAAAACATGCCTTTATCATCAAAAGACATTTCTTTCTGACCGTAGGGGTACAGATAGTAATTATTTTTCAAAATAATATTGGAAAAACAATTAAACTTTCATTTGTGACATTCAGCTTGAAAAGGATATGAATGTACCAAAATTTTAATAGCAATTTTTCTGAGAGGATTGAAAGGGGTTAAAATGTACAAGGCAGATGTGGCACTGAATCGGAAAATTGCCTTCCCTCTATTCAACACAATGAAGGTCTGGGGAAAAAAAAACAAAGAATGGCTCAATTAGAATATTCTTATGAAGAAGATTATATAAATGGTACCCTTCCTAAATCTTGATACTGTATTGACCTTTGAAGAAAATGTAGCACTTTATATTCAGCACCCAGATTCAAATAAGGTAAATTAAAGGTATTGGGTTTTGTTGTTCTTGTTATTACAATACCTACAAATACTATCACTGCTAACTTTATTGTCCATTTGAGTGTACCACATTTTGTTACATTGAAAAACAAATTGTTTATACTTATAGGACAACATACAAAATTTTAACACATCAATAAAAATTACCAGAATCAAATAAAGTCATACTTTTTTCATCAGCGTAATAATACCACACTTCAATGAATTCAGAAGCATGAGGTAAATATTCTCATATTCAGTAAATAATCTCTTTTTTTATTACTGTGTATGAGCAAGAAAATCTATGAACTAGAAAAGACTTGCCCAATGCATCATTGTACAGATGCTGACTAGAAATTCTGGTCGTTACAGATCTGGAGAGCAGCAGATTGGAGAAGTTTGACCTGAAACATGGTGCAACATACAAGGAAAACTGCGTGGTTTGTAACTCGCAACTACAAACTTGTAAAGTGACACATAATTGTATCTCTGTATGAAAAATAGGCTAGGGTGATATAATAATGTCCATTCAAATGTCATATCCCACCAACTACCAGAGGCTGACTCAGAATGGCTATCATTGTGGGAGGAGGCTGAGTCACTGGGATTTCTGCAGAGTAGTAGACTCTACAGCTGAGAAGTAATGTACTCTCTCAGCTGAGGAATATCTGCCAGGTAATGATATTTCTTAGTATTAACTTTAATACTAAGGGCACTCCATCTTGGACCAAACAGCTAAATGTCTACTGTATTATGGTGTATTTCATGCCTACCATGGACTGCTCCTCCCCTGGCTGGAGGAACAGCAACTCTGATGACCTTGTGAACTTTGTAGTGGGCAACCTTCACCTGCTGCCAGGAACTTATTGAGACTGCATTTATTCTGACTAGTTTTGTCCTTCAAAATACCTTGATTACTCCCTCACTTGTTGTTGCAACAACTTTACCATAGAACCTTCTCTTTGCACTGTTCAACAACTCCTAGACTACTATATGTTAAGGGATAGACATGTGTTTAACAATTACAAACAAAACAGATCTAGTTTAGGGCAAACCACTTGTATGTAAACGGGGAGCAAACCCACTCCCAACTAACACTGATGAAGTTACCTAGTTGGGTAATGAAACTTCTGCAAGGAAACAACCAAACTCAGAGACTACCAAGATCTCACAGATCTGGTTTAGTCTCATGTTTGAAATCTCTGTCTCTTCTCTTTCAAGTTTCCTTCCCTTTCTCTAGCTTTTCTCTTCATCTCTTTCTTTCAGATGCTGCCTCTCTCTAGGATCTGACTTCTGGCAATGAGAATTAGAGACATTCAGTTTTATCAGTGGCAACAGCAATCTTCTAAGGACAGGTCTGTTCACTCTATGGGTCCCAGTTAAAGTCAATGAGTTTTATTATACTGATTCTGTATTTTTAGCTATAATCTATTGCCCTTTCCTTTTGTTTTCAAAACAGAAAAGATTTTATTATTGTAAAAGATACCATGTAAAAGTAGATCAAGAACAGATGTGCAAGATGATATAGTGTAATTAAATATATATGTGTTATAGGTAGTCCTCACAACTGCAATTGAGCCCAAAATTTATGTTGCTAAGTGGGACATTTGTTAAGTGAGTTTTGCTTCATCTTACAACTTTTCTTACCACATTTGTTAAGTGAATCAATGCAGTTGTTAAATTAGTAACACAGTTGTTAAGTGAATCTGGCTTCCCCATTGACATTGCTTGTCAGAAAGTCACAAAAGGGGATCACATGACCCCGGGACACTACAACCGTCATAAATGTGAGTCAGTTGTCAAGCATCCGAATGTAAATCACATGACCATGGAGATGTTACAATGGTCATAAGTGTGAAAAACGGTCATAAGTCACTTTTTTCAACGCTGTTGTAACTTCAAATTGTCACTAAGTGATCTGTTGTAAGTCAAGGACTACCTCCATATAAAAAATGTCCTATTTTATATTACTTTCTTTCCCCCCCCCCAACCATTAACTTCTACTTAGATAATTGTACTTTGCTTTAATTTTTTATAGTTGTTGTTTATATTTATTTAACTCATTTTTGTAGTGGTTTTTAATCAAGATCTCTCTTTTCATTTTTCCAGCCCTAGGGCTAGTTCTGCATTAATATAAAACAGGAAGCCCATGAAGCCATGCTGCAAATGTTTTTCACATTTTTCCCTGAGTGCTAACTGAGGAAGACAAGCTTAAGTTAATACACACTGAGAACATCAAGCATTCACAAAACCTTTGCAAAGTCCAGCAAATATTAATAAAAATCCAGCCAAACTTAATTAAAACTCACTTTTTTATTGCTATAGTAAGGGTCCAGGTCCTCCAATGGTTCAGACACCATTCCAGGAGGAATATCACCATATATAAAGGGAAGTGTTTTTCCTGCTTCCAAGTCACTATTTGGTTTCGGTCCACTCTCATCATCATTATCCGTATGCTCTTGTTTGGGCCTTTTCGCTTTCTCTTCTGTGCACCGTTTTTCAATAGCTGCAAGAGATTCTCTAGTAAAAAAGCGGAAACTGTCAGGTCCTGGTGGTACCAGCAGTGTCTGTGCCATTTTTTCATCCTGCACATTGAAATTACTTTTAGCTTATTGCATAAGAATGACCTGCAAAAAAAAACAACAAAAAAAAACCCAAGGTGAAATTTAAAAAATGATTAGAAAAATAGACAGTGTTAATATAACACACATGTGTAAGATATATAAATAATCAAACACAGATACCTGCACCCATATACACACAATCCCTTTTGGATTTTTCGTCCCAGTGCCACTATTAATCAGACCTGCCTCTGCTTAGCTTCTCAGCCAAGACCAGATCAGCCATATGCTGTTACCTGTTGAGGCACATAGATGGGTGGGTGGATGGATGGATGGATGGGTGGGTGGATGGATGGATGACAGTTGCATGTGTGTCTTCACCCTATGGACTGAGCTTTATGACTTACAGTAGTCATTACCCCTAAAATAATGTTGGGAGAGAAGAAGTTGCCTAAGAGTGACTCTGCCTTGGGAGAAGATCAAATTCCTTTCTAGAGCCTTCTGGAACACATACTCTCCAGGGTTACCTGTATCAATGAACAAGTCCCACAGGGTTGTCAAAAGCCAAGCAGCATCTTAAATTTCTGAGTGTGTATCACGCTAGCTGCTATTTAGCTTTCTGAAAAGATTGCAAAGGATAAGAAATCATTACTTCATGAAACAATCTTCCAGCCATGAACATTTCCCCATTCTAAGGGCTGATGGCTTGAGTCTTATTGACTGATGCCAGGGCAATATAGAATTATGACTAAGTATTAGTCCTTGATCTTTCTTCTTCCAACCACTCTTATGGAGTATTTTAGAAACAGCATGGCCAGAAGAAATCAAACACCCTGAATCTGTGATAAGGATGTCGGGGTGGGGGGAAAGGGCTTGGAACCATAACAATGGGAAAAACCAATTAGCTGAAAGGGGAACAAGAAATCCAACTAGTGCTAAATGGCTTATGTGGATATGAGAATTAGGGAAGGGGAACAAGAAATCCAACTAGTGCTAAATGGCTTATGTGGATATGAGAATGGGGAAGTTTGGAACAATTGCCAAGACAAAAATGAAACAGAGAAAAAAAAAATATTTTCTACCTTTTTGATTTCTGAAACTGTGCCACAGGATTTCATGTAAATTCTTAGGGTAGAATATGCAGCAGCTCTGAACTACAACATCTTTCTTTCTTCCAGAGGCAAAATAAATTCATGAAGTCCCATCCTTAACAGTGGCTGAAATAGAACAATTTCCCTGTCAGCGGATTCTTTTTTTTTTTTTGTAAATTGATTTTCAATTAATAACAAAAAAGAGAAAGAAAAAGAGCAAAAAACATAATAATGACGGAGATACATAGACTGTCGAAGAGGAGAGGCAAAAAAGAATACATAAAAAGGTATTTGTGGGTCGTTTTCCTTTTAGCTTGCTCTTTGATCCTTAGTTATGGGGCTGCTATTTTGAACAGCATTTGATTCAGAGGAAAATTAACAATTATTCATTTTTCTAATCTTTTAAAGATTAGAATACCATCAGTTATGTTTCACCTATCTTTTTTGGTTGAAGATTTAAAAATTGAAAAATGTAATGTGGTAATTTGTTGAAAGCTGGTATAGGGAAGGGAAGGGATTCCTACTATATATGGAAAGATGGGGAAGGAAGAAATCCTCAGCAAATACCAGCTATTTAGACATTTTAATAAGAAACCTCAAACAGCAGTTTTGAAAAATCTGACATAAATAATGATTTGCGGTCAAATAATTATTTGAAATCAATATGTAAACTTTGAACTTTCCAAACTTATTGTTCCTGTTAATATTAACCTCCTTTCTTTTTCACTCTATGTTCCAACATTTTTTACAGCTTTCATAGTCTGGTTTTATTTTATAGAATTTCCTGTCTGCTTGTTGTTCCCTAAATGCTGAGCAATTCAAATAATTTTCTCCCAGCATTAAAAAAAAAAAAAAAAAACAGCTAGAAAATCTTACCTCCTTCCGAGACTTTCAGATTTACCATCACCATTCTGTGAAGTGCCTCATGCTATAAATAGTGCCGTAATTTTATAGCAAATTAGAACATGTAGGTACAAAACCTTAAAGAACATCTATTCTCATAATCAATATTCAGAGATGCATTATATTTAAGACGGAGAAAACTTTCAAAGAAAAATCACCTTTAACAATACTACTGTCCCAGTATTCCATTTAAATAACAGTACTCATCTTTGCACCAAAAACACCAATATTTAATTTATCTATAGATGTGATTTCACTTCTTTTCAGCCTTGTTTTTACCCTGTTTCTCCAACAATACGGCCTCCCCCAATAGGAAGTCCCAGCATGTTTTATAGGCATGAAATGAAATTAAGCCCCTCCCCCCCAAATTAAGGCCTATATTAAAACATGCAAAATGGGTGGGGAATGGTGGGGGGGCTTGCCGTTAGGAAGTACTTTTGTTGCACACCCGGATATGGTGCTGCCTGCGTTGACCCCGATACGAAGTGCCCCACCAACGCCGAGGTCAACATCCAAGCCGTCGCTGCCCGCCCGCCCAAAGATGCAAGAGGGGGAATTAAGTCACCCCCGAAAAGACAGCCTAGCCATTTTTTCGGGGCTCAAAAAAAAATAAGACCCGGTCTTATTATATGAGAAACACGGTATTATTTTTCCTGTTCTTGAACAAAGACTGTTCTATTTGGGAAGGAGAGAATTTTACTTAGTACATGAAAAGCATAATTATTGATCTATTGGAACTATAGACCTCTATTATAACAAAACAAAGCAAGCCCTCTCTAGAAAGGGGCTGGGGAAAATAGTTTCTGTATTTCAAGTTCTAGTGTTCAAACACAATTTACTGCATTTATGTGTTTATGTCCTGCCTTTATTGTTTTACAAATAATTCAACACCTCCTATTTTCTCCATAACAACAGCCCTGTGAGGTAGGTTAGACTGAGAGTGACTGACAAGGTCACCAGCAGGCTTTCATAATAGCTAAAGTGTGACTAGAACACTATAACATTTTATGATACAAAGGAGTCCAGGTGCAAAATAATAGTTGGCTACTTTGCTTTCTGCATGTTCCTTTCCCTCAAGTTCCTTAAAGTCGTTCAGGACTTGAAACAATTTATTCTGTAAGTATTCTCCAGCACTACTGTCTTGGACTTACAGAAGCTGAGGCTGAACACAACTTGAAGGTACTAAATTTAGAAAAGCTATATTAATGGTATTAACCTATGCTGCCTTCCTTCCAGTGAGTGTGGTTGAGAATCATTCCACAGGTTAATTTAAAATGCAGCTAAATCTCAACTGGAACTTGCCGTTGTTTATACTGAGAAATGAATTGCTGTTCATCATCCTTGGATGAAGAAATATTACATATAGCAAAACGTTTAATAAAAGCTTTCTTTTTTTACTTTCTCAAAAAAAGCTGGTGGAAAAATAGCTTGATGATTGTATAAACATCTCTGGTTGCAATTCAATCTTAAGTTATATATTAATATTGTTTGGGATTGGGAAAACAAAACCACTGGATTTTTTTTTTCCTGTTAGGTGCACATCCAGCTAAGATTTTGAAGCCTATATTTCTTCAAATGCTAACTTGCTTTCTAATGCAAGCTATGTGCGCTTACTTAAAAAGCAATGTGCCCAGTTAAAAGAATGGCAATAATGACATCCATTTGAACTCCTTCAATCACCTTAGATAAGCAATGTGCAATTTCTTTTTTCCTGCCTGAACTAAAAAGAAGCTACAATAATTTGTGCCTGTGATCCACATCTGCACTGCAGAAGATGAAATCTATTTATATTCAAAGGCATGTTGAGAATGGCATGAGGAAAAGAAACAGGAACACCAGTGTTAACCTGACCCAGAGAAAATCTATAACAATATAATCAATTACAGAACCGGTTTGGTGGAGTGGTTAGTAGGCTAAAAGCTGGAAGGCAATGAATTTTGTCTATAAATTCTAATCCTACTTTAGGCCCAAAACCATCTAAGGGACCTTGAGCCAGTGGTGGGATTCAGCCAGTTCGCAACAGTTGTTAACTTTCTGAGCAGTTTGGTGAACTGCTTGTTGGAAGAAATCATTAGGGCAGAGAACCGGTTGTTAAATTATTTGAATTCCACCACTGCCTTGAGCCTATCTGCATAACTCTTTCTAACTATAGGAAGAAGGCAATGGCAAACTATTTGTGAAAATCTTGTCAAGAACTGTAGTGACTTGCCCATAGTCATCACCAACTTGAAAGGACTAAAGAAATAAAGCAATTACAAAAAAATCCAAGTTGAGTAGTTTTACTTTCCATTGGACTCATAAGGCATCCATTCCATAGCTAAGGTATCAATCAATGCCATATATCTATGGACCTGAAGTCTAGTTGTCCATAATTCTTCAAGACCCTGTTCTTTTAAATAACTTGAATAAATCTGAGAAGTACATGAGAAACATTTTATCATTCTCCTCTTACGATCCTCCCTTTCTAGATATCGCTTACTCCTATTTTCAATATTAACACTTTGTCTATTGGCAAACAGTATGGATGTACAGTATTTTAACATTCAATCGAGATAATAATCTGCACACCCAGGTAAGTCAGTTTCTCATACAATGTTTTGATTATTTGTATATAAGACTTTTATCTTGCTCTTGGAGTGGTGTGGTGGCCTAGAGGTGAAGCTCTCGCCTCACAATCAGGAGGCTGTGAGTTGCTTGATCCTAGGAAGAGGCAGATATTTCTCTCTCTGGGCACAATGAGAATATATCTGCTGAACAAAGCTCCGCACTGGCGACAGGAAAAGCATCCGGCCATTAAACATTCTGCTAGCTCCATTCCGTTGCCCAGACCCCACCTGGCAAGGGATTATGGGCTCATTAAAAGAAGAAGATGACTTTTATCTTGCTCTTCAGGCAAATAAATGCTCTCAGTGGGCCTTTGAAAAGTATAGCATTATAATGATGAAATAAATTAGCATGAGGACCTCTGTATATCTGAACAATTGTTTCAGCACCTTGATAATGTAATTCATACAAATCAGATGCTGCCAATAAAAAAAAGACTAAAATGGAAACCTGTTAATTATTAGATCTTCTAAAGAAAGCCACATAACTCAGGATCACTGCTGATCGGAAAGAAACCTAACTAATAATAATGCCTTTAATGTGTTAACAGTCTCAAGGCTGAAAGTTTGTTTTGTTAATACAAAAACACCTCTGGTCCCCTGAATACTACTCCTGTAGACGTATTATATAATGGCTGTTCCTTAACTGTGGGGATGTTATTTATTATGCTTTTATCTTCATGTTGTTATGTTTACTTTTTAAACTTACTTGTGTTTCGTAGGTCTGTCAGCTGCTTAGTCTGATATAGTTGAAGCAGCACTTAAGCCTAGTAAACACACACACACACACACACACACACACACACACAATATGAATTAGATAAATAAAATATAAACATAGATATCCTGGTTTTGGAGAAAAGAGAGGAACTCAATTCATGATCTCTCGGTGTGGACATTTGGGTATTTCTATGTCTCTTAGCATATGTATTAGTGACTGTAATAAAATCAGTACCAATAATATTTCTAGTAATAGCTGAAAACAGGGAAAAAAGAAAGCATCCAGCAATGTTAACCAGACCACAGTGCCTGAAACGGCTACTTCAAGCCACAATCACATCTGATTTGCAGTTGTGGGTTGACCCTGTACTAGGATTGTGTTTGAGTTTAACAACTTACCAGATTTTTTTTTTATCAAGTAACTAATAGATTATACAGGAATATAAGTGCAAAATCCAACTGTTTAACTGGATAAAGAATCTTAATATTTTTATTATGCTTTTAATTTTCTAATATATTTTCCAATATTTTTACTTGGCCCTCATGCTTTCAGTAAACAGAATGGTGTTCTGGCAAGAGTTACCTTATGTTGTTCGCTCCCATCTCTCTGTGGAAGTTCGTTGCAGCTTATATAAAATACAGTAAAACTCAGAAGACATATTAGGACATTGTACATATAATACTACAGGTTTCAAGTAGTTTGAGCATATGCGTGAAATTGAATTCATCTTTGCCAATGGAGAGAGAAGGGTCTGGGAGATAAAAAGTTTATTTTATCAATTGTAGTTGTTTCTGGATAAGAATTTCCTAATTTTCATGTTGATGTTTGTTTTTAACCTTGCTCTTTGGCCAAAGGGTTCCAGAGCAGCTTATAGTCCCTTTACAAAATGGCTTCATCAGCCTCAAATGCATAAGAAGCTTGCCTATATCATATAACCTGCCAGGAAGTATTTCCTCAAAGAATATTTTATTAATTACATGTCAACTAGAAAAATAATCTCTGTTACTTCCTATCCCCACCCCCTATTTTTGTAAAATATATCCTACAATATTGAAGCATCTTGTGTGTGCATGTGTGTGTGCGATGTATGAGCATGCACACAGATTTGGATAGTGAGGAGGTTGAGGAGGAACATGGGCCAGTCCTGGAGTCTGGGGAAGGCTCTGATGAGTGCTCTGCATCAGAAGCAGAGATGGGGCCAGGGCCATCCAACAGTTACCAGCTGCCTTCAGAGTCGGAGATCAGTGGGGCAGAAGAACAGCTGGAGCCTGTTTCCAATGTGTGCATGCTCAGAGCTGCCAGGAGAAGGGAACAATTAAAGAACAAGTGTTGACTCCAGAGTAAAGGCACAGGTGGACGGTGAATGGCCCCTCCCATAGGGAATAAAGAGGAGCGAAGGGGGAGTGGTGTTTGCAGGAGACAATTGGTTCATTTCATTAGTGTGAAGATTTGTTTGTGACTCTCAGAGACTCCTTGCCAAGTTTTTTCTTGTACAGTGTTGCGCTTGGAAGCTATTCGCCTGGGAACTCTCCAAGCCTGATAAGGTCTGTGGTTGTAATTCACCCTTGAAAGACTGTTTGCCAGGACTTTGCTGGATGTGAATGATAGGAATTCACGTTAGCCTAATAAAAATGGGTTTTGTCAGGTCAAGGAGTCTGCTTCATGATTTTGTGAAGCCTAGGTCGGAACACCCCCTCACTTTGCTTGCCTTCAGAAGTTGTGGGGGCTCCATCACTGGCGATTATATAATATATAATCTCCGTTACTTCCTATCCCCACTCTATTTTTGTAAAATATACCCTACATACATACTGGAAGGCCACAACATGAGGAAAAACAAATTTGTTTAACAACCATAGCAAAAAAAAAAAAAAAGGTAGAGAATTAGGCATGATTAATTGACTTAATGGGTGCATCACTTAGCAATGAAAGTTCTGGTCCCAACTTTATTTATCCAGTTCATTTCATGCTGTGAAATTTGTCCATTTGTCCATTGATGAATATATTCAAAAGTTTTATGGTAGCACCGGCCAGTTTCACATCAAGAACTCTTTCCATATATGGAGGTTGGTTTTATTCCTACCTTGCCCCAGAGTTCCCATGCCATTCTCCTGCTACAGCAATCGACAGGAAACTTCCATTTGGCAGTTTGAGATGCTAAAGTTTAACAGTGCTTTGGGCCGGCTGGTTCTCTGCTGGCAGGAAAATAGGCCAATCCCCATCCTGTGACTACAAATGCAGTGCTTCTGGAGCATCATGGCATCCTTACACCAGGAATCAAAGCTTTTCATGGGCAAACTGGCTTTTGTTGAATGGGGAAGCAAGGATGAGGCAGGGGGCAAAGGCCATTGTACTGGCAAGCAATCAACTGCAGGGCTTCCCTATTGTCAGCTGGAGGAAGTGCCAGTCAACACAAGAGGGGACCCATTCACACAATGCTGGGGTCATAAAGTCATTTTAAAAATCCAACCCTATTACAATTGCTCACTTTTGTATCTATTAGTCAGCCCACTGAGTAAACCTGACCAGGAAATCAACTCCACAGGAAAGCCAGAACTACTTTTATTTATTTTTATTTATGGCTCTCATGAGCAGTTATCTTGGAAATCTGACTGTTCAATACCTCCTCTTCCTTCTTATAGTTTAGTGAATTGGGGAAGTATCTTCCTAAGTCACTTCTGAATGTTTTTTTCTGGACTTCAGAAAAAATGTTTTAGTACAATTTGCCTAGATAACAGATCCTGCATATCTCTTTTCTAGATCATCTCTCCATAGTATACCATGTGCTAGGAAAACCTAAATGTAGGCAATCTGACAGGGCAAGGAGAAATCTTAATGATTTGAACTTCTGCAACTCCAAGGATTTTGGACCCTTTGCTGCAATCAAGTGCAGATATTTGATTAACGTAAGAAACAGTTAAATACTGATATACAGTAAACCCTTGGTTTATAAGACTTTGGCTCATAAACTTCAAATATAATCATGTTTTCATTCAGACCCACATTTAACAGACATTTAACTCAAATCATTCAACTGAGAGTCTACACATTAAATTACAGTTTTACTGCAAATTATTACAGTAACCAGCTACATAGTGTAAACTGATCCAAATGATATAAAATTATATAAATAATATAAATTTTAATTTAAAAACATGTAAAAATAATGTTATATTTGATTCTTAGGATATTAAAAACAGAATGAAATAACATTAAGAAGGTATAAAGTGTCAGCAATAGCATATTGATCAAATATATTTACTTAGATTCTAAGAGCTAAATTAAGAGTTCCAAAAGATTAGTATATTAACTTTTTAACCTTCCAGGTTGAGATGTCAGTGAGTTTCCATTAAAGGAAGAATTTGGGGGATATTAAATATAAATAGATAAAGGCCTCTCATCTATGCAGTTTCAAGCACCTCAGATTGTTGCTGAAATCTCTTTTCATATGCAAAGAAAAGTTGAGATATATATTCCAAATAAGAAATTTCCTGTCTCTTAGCTTTCCTCTTCCTAATTCCAGGAAACTATAGCAAACACATAAGATTTTAGAATGTTCTGAAATATTGGATCCATTTTCTGCCCTCATTATGATCAATCAATATTTGGACAGAAAGAAAATAATTTGAATACTGAAGCTCAGGCGTTAACAAGTACACTTATTGTACATGGAAGGGAGTCAAAGAGTTGATTACTTCATTCTTGTATTTGCTTACTGGAACCTAAGCGGGCCTTATTTCCGTATGGGATTTATTCAAATAGAATTTTCCATAGGGCTCCAAACTTCACCTACCTCCATACTATATTCTGCCATTTCTAGCAGCTAATGCTTAAGTAAAAGACAAATTGTATATTTATATAATAGTTGCAATGATTGAAGAGTAAATTGACAGCTAAGGAAACAGGGCAGGGTGACACAGCAGCCAAAATAAAGGCAACTGCATTCATAGCACATAGAGGATCATCAGAGTTGGAAGGGGGTCTTTTAGTCCAATCCCCTGCTCAAGCAGGAAGCCCTATAACATTTCAGACAAGTAGCTGTCTAGTTTTTTCCTAAAGACCTCCAGTGATGAAGCACCCATAATTTCTGAAAGCAAGCTTTTCTACTGGCTGATTCTTCTCCCTATCAGGAAACTCCTTAGTTCTGGGTTGCTTCTCTCCTTGAGTAGTTTCCATCCATAGGTTCTTGTTTTGCCTTCTGGTGCTTTGGAAAATAAGTTGATTCCCTCTTCTTTGTGGCAGCCCCTCAAATATTAGAACACTGCTATCGTATCACCCCTAGTCATTCTTTTTACTAGACTAGACTTACCCAATTCCTACAACTGTTCTTCATATGTTTCAGCCTCTAACCCCGGCCCTACTCATCTTGGTTGCTCTTCTCTGCACTCTTTTCAGAGTCTCAACATCTTTTTTATGTAGAATTCTTTATTGGCCAAGTGTGATTAGACACACAAGGAATTTGTCTTGGTGCACCAAATTTATCGTGGTGACCAAAACTGGATGCAATATCCCAAGTGTGATCTTACCAAGGCCTTATAAAGGAGTACAATCCTATGCAAGATTCATGCTTCAAAACTCAAATGAAATATTTCCACACATAAGAGAATGCTGCTGTGTTTCACTGGCCATCCCATTTTCTGAATCATTTTCCAAGAGTACTCAATCCTGCTAGGCATCTACCATACTTGGGAATAAGTTACATTAAACTCAATAAGTTATTCCTAGAGCAAAGGTAGGAAACCTTCACTAGGTAAAAAAAACAACTGAGGGATTCTTACCATTTTATAGTATTTTGTATGTCTGAAAGTTTGCTTCTCCATTGACAGACCTGAGGTTACACCAGCATGCATATGTAGGAGAAAATATTGATTTTCCCCGACTTTGAAACAAGTGATGGGATCTTGCAATCCACTACCTTCTGTGCAGTGGGTGGGTGGATGAGGCCTATTGCCTTTGAATCTGTCATTTAAGGATGAGAAGGGATAGCCTGGAAATGAGTCAAGCCATTTCCTCATTTCTTGCAAAGTGTCACCACTTATGTCAATTCAACACAAGGCATACATCATCTTTAATCCTCTTGCCAAAGTCTGCTTCCAATTTTGCTTCTTCCCTAATTAAATTTTGCTGGTTGGTGTTTTATTTGGAGATACAATTTTAATATTTTCAATATTTTTTAATTAATGTATTGCTAGACTTTCGAAAAGATTACATGGCCTGAATGGCAAACATAGGAAGTACAAATAAATATTTCCCATTTTTCTCCAAAGCAAATAGCCTATTCAACTGAAACACAGTCTGAAGATGTTGAACCTACTATAAAATAAATTATATTTCTTTTTCCTGGATTTCAAAATGGATGAAAATATGTGATAAAATTATGTTTGATATTTAGGTGAACATTATACTATTCATATACGCACGTTCACAATATAATGATAATTTGCTATTGGTAATTTGCCTTTTTTCTCCTGCCTTGGTCCCATGGTTTTCACTTCTAAAGGAATCTTCCTGGCCTAATGAATCTCCTTCTTGTTGTCCAAAGCTTACATTATACAAAATATAGTATAGTAAGTAATTATACTACAGTAACCCTGAGATGCAACCCCCAAAGCATTATTTAACAGCAGTACAACATGCCAAACAACCTTCTTTATGCTATGTCTTTTTTAATGTTGATTTTATGTGATCCCCAGCCAATGTGAGCGTATGTTAGCTGTATTTTGAAGTGGTGTTATATCATTGTTAATTGTCCCCACATTAAGGCAGAGGTGTTTCCTCATCTTGGTACATTCAGATCCCTGGGCAATGTCCTTCTGGGTCTTTCTATCTTGGGCAGAGAGAGTCTGGCTCTTTCAAATGGACACTCCTTCCATACTCACTGGGTCTGTGAGCAAATCTGGTTTGTGGGGTCTGGCATTGAAAGAGAGATTGTCTGACTAAGACAGACAGGGGCTATGCAGGGCAGTAGAAGAAGAACTCAGAATTCAGTCCCACCAACTTAACTTCTGTTAGGGAAGATATTTTGAAACATGAGCTTCACGCTCTTTCAGAAAAATACTAAACTTATGTTTAAAAGCAAACACTGGGGGGGGGTATTGTGTACAACAGGGAGATGTTGTAGTTCCACGAAATTCTCTTTTTATTCTATAAAATTCATCTTATTACAAAATTCTTGATACCTGTCAGATAACACAATAGTGGCCCAAACCAGTGGACAACTCCATTCCAGTATAGTGCACAACTTCCCTTTGCCCTATATTAGCTACCAAGCCCAGAGCAGGCAGATTACATGAGGGTTTTGTGGTTAGCCAGGATAAAAGGAGTTAAAATCCAGAATTTCCATGTGGACTGAATAACACACAATGCTGTATTTGAACTATGGCTTAGAAAAAAATGTTTTGAATTGAACATTTGGATATCTACTATATATAATTTCTACTAACTTCATTAATTATCTGAGAATAAGAATCCTCACTCAGATTTAAAATAGGATAGACAGCAGGCACAGTTTAATTAATCTGCATCGCTGATCCATGTTACTTTTGGCATTGTCTTACTGTTGCCCTCAGCTAAAAAAAAGGGAATAGAAGAGAGCACAGACATTATAAAGATACATAGGCAACAATCTTCAACCCTGTACTTCATAGTAGAGGCATCAAATTTGACTTCAGTTTGAAGTAAGAAGAAATAGATATTAATTTCCTGGGCTTATTTCTCCGGCAATGACTAATAACATCTCTGTAGCATTACCCAGCCATTGTTGAAGCAATAAAAAAATCTTGTTTTCTTTTACAGCTTTTTTTTTTGAACAGTTAAGTTTGGTAGACTTCAGAAAATAGTAATATCACTAATAGGAGAAATAACCTGAAAGTATGTTCCAATGTCCCCTTGATTCCAATAAGATTTAATCCTAGGGTGATCAGACATGGGATACAAAACTTCAAATGACTCAGTGGCAGAAAAGTGCTGAGATTGTCTCTATCTCTTTGCTACCATCCAGTGGTGATTTCAGTTTTTGCTTTTAGTCCAATAGACATTTAATTTTGGGAAGACGTCCGTAGCAATAAGCATGTTTTTCAGAAGAAAAAGGTGAAGTACCATTGACCATGTAGTAGTATAACTTGATCTGAACTGCAAACATCTATAAGATGACTGGAAGGCAACAAAGTTTCTTTGTTTCTACAGTTTCTTATATCTCTTTGCTTTTATCTAGAGCTCATCCAGATTTTCAGGCCAATCTAGTTGCCTTAATTAGCAAGCTAGAAATAATTAATTGAGAGAAAATTCAGGCTGCTGTTTCTCGTGATACTTCTACCAAACAAAATGTACTGAAATATTAGCCAAAGATACATACATTATATTTTCATATGTCCTAATAGTAATTAGGAATCATTTTTTTCATGATTGAACACAATTAAGAAAACAATTATCCTTGAAATCTCACCCAGTCCTAACATCTTTTTGGTAGTACCTAAAACTAAGTTATTATTCCAAAAAATTCTGTTACCCACACAGGAAGGCAGTAACAATATAGAATCTATTCCAAAGAAAAACCATTATTTCTGTACTACAATCTTATTGAGAGATCTGAGCATGATCTAAGTAATGGGACAAACCACAAATGTAAATATATCCATAGGTTAATTTAATATGAATTATTAGCTGTACAGACCAGTACAATAATTATAGAATAAAAGCTATGCTGTTTAATTAGCAGGCACACGGGCACAGATACAAGCATGAACCACTATTTTCAAAGGAAATATATTAGTGGGAATTAACATATAGCATAATTAATTCCTTGTGATGGCTTCTGTTCCTAACAGGCCTCACTCTTGCCTCAGAAACTTCTTATTAAAGGTTGAAAGTAGGGCTCCTTTCATTATCACTATTCCAGCTATCACATTCCTCCCCTCACAAAACCTACTTCATGTGGAAAAAAATAATATTTATAGAATTGATGCATACTACTGCAAGGATCAAAAATCCAAGGAAAAGAGAGTATTTTTCTGAAAGCAGTCTTGCGAAAATAAGATAGACTATTATATGCATTTCTTCCCTGGAGCACTTTGATTTGAGGGCTTTATAACTATACTAAAGCCTTTTTTTAAAATGTCAAGCACATTTTCTTTCTTTCTTTTCAGAAGGAACATGACCTCCTTTGGAAATATAAAATATAAATATATTTTGGAAATATAAAATTTCTCCTTTTGAAATATAATATATATATATTTTATGGAAATATAAAATATAAATATAAAATACTCCTGGTCTCGCTTTAGAATAGATAAAGTCAAAATTTACCAATTGATCCAATCCATAGGAGTTGGAAGGGAAAAAAATGCAATATTTACAGTTTTAAGCCATTATTGCAGCATAATCTTGTGTATATTTACTTAGAGGTAAATACTAAAGCTTTCAGTTGGGCTCAGGGCACGGTGTAAAAGATTATAGCCTAAAACAGGTAAGAGGGGTGGAGGCAGGTGGTCAGAAAGATAGGAATAATAATAATAATAATAATAATAATAATAATAATAATAATAATAATAATAATAATAATAATAATAATAATAATAATAATAACAGTTTTAAAAAGCAGCACAAAACCACCCACCAGCACAGCATCACTTCAGCTGGATAATCCAACATGGCTTTAAATTGTCCCTGTTCCTCTTTGGATGCATCTGTACATCCCAGCCGGAGACTAAAACTGGATGCTTCTCTTTTTTCCATGAAGATCTCAGGTTGCTAACATTCCCCACCTTAGCCCGAGGAAATGGCTTGCCAACTTACCTGATGAAAAGGGAAGGACGAAGCACAGCCCTAACATCCATCTAAGCAGGAACATATAACACGCTTGCTTCCTATTGTAATGATCCAGGTCTCTGGGCACAAGGTTCTCTCTCTCTCTCTCTCTCTTTCTAGCTGGGTGTCTATATATTCACTTAATTTCTGCCTTCTTGGAGGAAAAGAAAAACACAGAGACCTTTCCAGAATCCTTGTGGCTCCTGCCTCCGCTTCCTGTTCTCAGGCTCACTCTATGGTACCCAACATATATCAGAAAACAGCTCGTTTAGGAGGGGGAGAAGGGGGAAAGGGGGAGAGGAGAGAGAAAAAAGATGGGGAGGGGGGAACGCGGCACCTTACATGGCAGCTCCATCTACTGGCCAAGGGAAGGCATAAATGAGAAGCCCAGTTTTTTTTACAGGCTCTTCTTGAATCAACAGCTTGATAGATGTGTTCCTCCAGGCAAGGAAAGGAGAGGTGCCCAGACATCACACACACGCACACACCCAGCGCCAAACTGAGTGCAGGGCAAAGTGGCAAGGGACACGGCAGAATATCTGCAGAATATTTCTGTCCTCCGGGCAACATTCTGTGGCTGCCCAAACTCTCAGCCCAATGGTTCCTCTCCCATTCATCCTCCAGACTAGGCTATTAGTTGTGCTTGATTCAGAAGATGGCCACTTCTTTCAAAACTGCCTCACAGGTGTGATAACACTACTATTTCCTCTAAGGCCTCTTCCAGAATTTGATCTACTAGTTGTGTGGGGTTTTGTTTTTGTTTTTCCCCATGCCATGTGGCTGCTTTCCAAACAAGGTTTCGTATAAGGACATTCATTTTGGGCCACGTGATGATAACTGATAACTCTCCCATCTTTTTTTGTTTTTCTTCCTTAAAAGAAAATTTCTGCTGGTGGAGGAAAAGTTTCAACTATTACCTGGGGCGGGGGAGAATCCATGAGCTTCAGAGGGCATGTAATCATATCAATTACCACAGCTGGCATTACTTCTAAATAGGCTGTGAGTTCAAAATGCAACATCCAGGGTAAATACTAATATTAATACCTGTCTACTACTTGAATAAAGGAATTCCACAAGACGAACTGAAAATGGCCTCGCGATAGGAAGTTGTGGTATAGAGCGTTTTTAAAAAATGCAGTTTAAAAATTTCCAATCGTTAACAAAATCAGTTACATAATAACAGAAGGCACAATGGAATAGCATTCAGCTAAATCTAGGAAAAAAAATATTTATTTATGTATTTATTCAATTTCTATAGCTGTCTATCTTAATCCAATTGACTCTGGGCGGCAGAATGATAAATGTCTGCTGAAACACGGGTCTAAAAGGTTAGACTGAATTAGGAAGAAAGCCTTGTGAGACTGTTCCACATTGCTGATGAAAATAGCTTCCCTCCAAGGCCAGCCTACAACCAAGCCAAGACTAGGTGAGACCAGGAGAGCAACATTGGTGAAGTGACACTGGATGGAAGTCAGAAAGTAGTTAACAGCAGCTAACTACTTATTTATTTATTTTTATCCTGCCTGTGTTATTTTTTGGTAAATATACTCCTTTCTCCTCCTATTATCCCCACAACAACCTTGTTCTTTTCTTTTATGTACACTGAGAGCATTTGCACCAAGACAAATTCCTTGTGTGTCCAATCACACTTGGCCAATAAAGAATTCTATTCTATTCTATTCTATTCTATTCTATTCTATTCTATTCTATTCTATTCTATTCTATTCTATTCTATTCTATTCTACTCTACCCTACCCTACCCTACCCTACCCTACCCTACCCTACCCTATCCTATTGTGAACTGGGTTGAGATAAGAGAGAGTGATTGACTCAAGGTGACCCAGACAGCTTTCATACATGAGATGGGACTAGAACTCACACTCTCCCATTTCTAGCCTGGTGCCTTAACCACTAGCTCTCCAATCATAATGATGAAACATGCAAAGTGATTTTTAACACACACACAAACACACTGTGAACACTGCACTTATGTACTTGTATACAATTTAGTACATGTACTGCTATATCCTAACATTTGATGCAAGGACATATATTCTGGGATTTGCATCAAGATAATATGAAGCCCATTTTATCACCTTCCCCCTTCCATGTGGATCTCTGAGAATCAGCAAAGAGCCATTTCTGCAGCAAAATTAAATGAGACTCTGAGGTGAGATTGGTTGAGATTTAGCAGAATGGCAATTCTATGGCAAGACACATATCAGCTAATATTTCACGTGTGCTTCTTTCTGTTTGAGCTCCTAACAGTAAATTATTGCTCTAAATCAGAGGTGGAGAAGTATGGCCCCTTTATGATTTTGTGGATTTCAATTCCCAGAATTCCTGCGCTAGCATGACTGGCCCAGGAATTCTGGGAGTTGAAGTCCACAAGTCGTAATGGGGCCATACTTCCCCACCCCTGCTCTAAATTATGCTAGAAATTTGGGATAACTAAAATAATCCTTCATATAGAATTAGGTCAATAATATAAGACATTCTATGAATTCAACATAATGTTAAAGCATTCCACAATCATTAGGGAGTGATGGATTTTTATCTAGAAGGGTCAAAAGTTGTATTTGCATTTGCCAATGAAGCAAAGCTTGTTTAAAATTAATTTTTCTGATTAATTATTGCATAATACCTTGGGTGCACAGACATACAAAAAGCTAATCTGCTGAGTTGCCCTTATTTTAATTAAAGTCAAGTCACTGTTTAGGATTCCAAAATCATACCAGGATGTACATGTGAATATTTTGTATATTTTGTTGTCACCCTGCAACCAAATTTTTAATGAAAGTTGCCTCATGTAGTGTGAGAAGATCAATTTACATAACAAAGAATGAATGCAATAGTATATTCTAATTGGTTGAAATACACTTGTTGCTTTTTGACATTTTTTATTTAGTGATCTGTTCACCAGAATGGAAGTAAGAGGATTCAAAGGAGAATCCTCTCAAAGGCTTTGGCAGATGAGATACATCAATTGCAATGTTATCTCTTTATTTCAGTGTCTCTGAGTAGAAGTTAACTCCCCAGGTGTCTATGAAGATTCTCAGTCATCCAGGTCATGGTTATATCAAATATGCTTTTTTTTCCTTCAAAATACAACTGAACTATGCTTTTTCCTTGAAGAACAAGACATTTCTCTTCTCATCCAAGAAGTTTCATCAATTATGATGGTAAAGGGATGGAAGGATAGGTATCGAAAGTTGGGATTGGACAGTGGGCGGATGGAAGGATTGTATTTCTCTGAAGTCTTCTGGTTGTTAGCACTCTCTCTGTGAGCCATTGAGGGTACTTGGGGGTTTATCTGCGCCCTCAAATGGGATGGAATCTTCTTGGAACTGCTGAAGGGAGATAGGTGGTACCCGTGTTGAGGACCATTGGTTTCAAAGAGGGGTAAAAGAAGCCATCTATGTTAAAATTGAACAGCCCTTTCACAACAGAGGGGAAAGACAAAGGTTGCTCTTTTATAAACCGCAAAGTCCACATTCTGGATAGAGAGGACCACTGATTTGAAAGAGGGTTCAAAGAGGCCATCTACATTAAGATTGAACAGCCCTCCTCTCTCAACAGAGGGGAAGGAATACAACACCATCTATCTCCAATCTACAACACAGTCTTTTCAGCAATTCCAAGAAGCATTCCGCAACCATTTGCACTCTGATTCAGGTGAAGCTGGGGGTACAGATAAACCCCCCCCCAAGTGGCCTCAACAGCTCTGAGAGAGAGTGCTAACAACCAGATGACTGCAAAGAAATATGATCCTTCCATCTCCTCCTTACTACCCTGTCAGAACTAATTCTTCCATCCCTCCCACCACCCAGTCAGAACCGTCCCACCCCTCCAGTTCTTCGAGGGGAAGCAAAACATCTTTTTCCTCAAGGAAAAAATAGTCCAGTTGCCTTTTTTAAAAAAAGCATATTTGAGACAAACTCACCAGGAAATTGGAAAACTACCTCTAAATGTGAGGGGGGATCATTTTCAGAAATAATCTATGGGCTACAAAATATCACTTCTGAAGATATTCTGAATATTCATAAGGCAACATTGCAGTGAAAAACTCTAGGCCACGAGTGCCCAATTTTTGGCTTGTTTGGGCTGCAGTGAGTGAAGAGAAATTATCTTGGGCCACATATAAAATACATAATATAGTTAATGTATATAAATAACAAATTTCCTTTAATTTTTTATGATATTGTAGTGCTGTATTACTAGTTGTCCAGGGCCACATGCAGCCCACAGGCCCTGGGTTGGACACGCCTGTTCTTTTTTTAAAAAAAAATTTATTGGTTTTTAAAAACAAATATAAACAAACAAAACATAAAAACGTCAAGCTATCTTCCATATGTGTACATACAGTGTGCTGGTTGGTTTACAAATTGTTTTGTGCTTCCAATTCGTAGTCTTCAATTACAATTACATTGCATATAATCTCATATTTTCAATCAAAAATTAAATACCTCGGTATCATTATTAATCAATCATTTGACTATACTTTTATTCATTCATGTTTTACAAAATGATCATAATTTACTTAGTTTATTTTATAACAGTTCATATTATCATCCCAAATCTATCCTTAAATCATTTTGTAGATATAATAAGAAAGAAGTACATCTTTATATATTTATTATTTTCTAAAAGTCTACATATTTCATTACTGTATTTTATTGTCTAACCATTGATAGAAAAGATCCCAAATTTTATAAAATTGTTTAACCTCTTGTTCTCTAATTTCAAATGTCAATCTACTCATTTCAGCACATTCCAATATTTTCTTAATGATTTCCTCCTGTGATGGTATTTTCTCATTTTTCCAGTTTTTAGCAAATACAATCCTAGCCGCTGTTAATACATTTACAATCAGGTATTTCAAGTCTTTACTATATATTTCAGGTAAAATTCCCAATAAAAATATCTCTGGTTTCAAATCTTTATGTTTTTTGTCATTTTTTCCAACCACATGTGGATTTTAGTCCAGTATTTTTTAGCATCCGCACAAGTCCACCACATATGGTAATATGAGCCAGATGTCTGATGACATTTCCAACATTTTTCGGATTTATTCTTGAACATTCTTTATATTCTTGTTGGGGGGAAATGCCACCTGTAAAACATCTTATACAAATTTTCTTTATATGCTGTTGACATTGTCATTTTATAATTTTGAGACCACAATTTTTGCCATTTCTCTAAATCGATCCCATATCCAAAATTCTTCCCCCAAGCAATCATAGTTTCTTTAACTTGTTCTTCTTCTAATTTAATTTCTAATAAATATCCATACAGTTTTTTAATCACCTTTTCATCAGTACCTGTCAAAATCTTATCTAAATCAGTCAATTTATCATAGAAACCTTCTGTTTTAGAATCTTTATCATACCTTGAATGTATTTGCGCATATGAAAACCAATTCATCTTTATACCTTGTTCTTCTAATTTTTGCATAGATTTGAGTTCACCCTTTTCATTCAATATTTCACCATATCTAACTGTTTGTTCCTTTTTGTATATTATAGAATAAGAAAATGCTTCAATAGTCGATAACCAGACTGGAATTTTCAAATAACATTGTCTTTTAATCTTCTCCCAGTTTAACCACAGAGACTCCCGTATATAATGTCTTCTAAAGTACCCCTGTGTTTTAGTTCCTTTATACCATAAAAAAGCATGCCACCCCAACAACAAATCATGTCCTTCTAATGTCAACAATCTAGTATTTCTTAGTGTTATCCATTCCTTAACCCACATTAGATTTGTAGCTTGATAGTACAACTCCCAATTAGGCAAACCAAATCCACCTCTAATTCTAGCATCTTGCAAAAGTTTTAACTTTATTCTCGCTTTCTTACCTTGCCATATATATTTCAACACAATTTTATTTAAATCTTCAAAGTAATCTTTTCCAAGCTTAATTGGAATTGTTTGAAACAAATATAAAATTCTGGGTAATATATTCATCTTGATTGTTGAAATTCTCCCTATTAGTGAGAGTTGTACATTTTCCCATTTCTCCAGATCTAGCGCTGCTGTTTAAGTTTGATATAATTATTCTCTTTTAGTGTACTGCATCTTGCTGTCAAATATATCCCCAAGTAGTTAATCTTATTCGTGACCTGAATTTTCAATAGGTCTGCCAGTTCTTCCTTTTGTGTTAATAGCATATTCTTTGTCAAGATCTTTGTCTTATCTTTATTTATTTTCAAACCAGCCACCTTTCCATGTGTCTCTATCTTTTCTATCAATTTTGATGCTGTTTTTAAAGGGTCTTCTAAGATGAAAACCAGATCATCTGCAAATGCTTGCAGCTTAAATTCTTCCTTTTTGATTTTCATTCCTTTTATATTCTTTTCATCTCTAATATTTCTATTTAGCACTTCCAAAGTTAACACAAACAACAAAGGTGATAGTGGGCACCCTTGTCTTGTTCCTTTTCTTATATTGATAGAGTCTGTCAGTTCTCCCTCTATCATTGCCTTTGCTGTTTGCTTATAGTATATAGCTTCTATTGCTTGAATAAATTTTCTAGCAAAACCCATCTGTTCCAACAGTAATAACATGAATCGCCAATTCACATTATCAAATGCCTTCTGTGCATCTAGAAATATCAGAGCCATTTGTTTTTCAGGATGTGCCTCGTAGTATTCCAAGGTGTCCAAGATTACTCTCATATTGTCTTTAATTTGTCTCTTTGGCAGAAATCCATTTTGATCAATGATGAATAAAATTATTTAAATATTTTTAAAGTCTTTCCGCCAATATTGAAGCAAAAATTTTATAATCTGCATTTAATAAAGAAATGGGTCTATAGTTCTTAATTTGTAATGGATCAGCCTCCTCTTTGGGAATAAGTGTAATATAGGCTTCTGACCATGATTTAGGTATCTTCTTCTTTAATATAACTTCATTCATAACTTCTAGCAATGGAAGATTCAACAATTCTTGTAATGTTTTGTAAAATTCTGCCGGAAGTCCATCTGGGCCTGGTGCCTTTCCATTATTTTGCTTCTTGAGTGCTTCAGTTAACTCCATCATCGTTATATTGCTTTCTAACATTGTTTCAATCTCTTTAGGTATCTAGGGTAACTTAGCATTCTGTAAGTACTGTTTGACTCTTTCCTCATCAATATTCTCTTGCATATATAATTTCCCATAGAAGTCTCAAATGATTTCCTTCTTCTCTTTACTACCATAGCAAACTTGGCCTTGGTCATCTATTAATTGCAATATTTTCCTTGATTCTTTCTTCTTTCTCAATTTGTATGCTAACCATCTACCTGGTTTGTTTGCGTCTTCAAAGTAGTTCTGTTTAGCACCTCTAATTTTCTGTGCTAATTCTTCTCTTTCTATTTGACCCATTTTATCTTTAATTATATCCATTTTTAGCTTGATGTCCTTTTTCTGTGGCATTTTCTGTAGCTCTTTTTCAAGTCTTTTATACTCATCCTCTAGGGCCTTAGAGGCTAGTCTTTTCATAGTATTCCTTTTCCTTGTATAGTCTATTATCAAGCCTCTAACATATGCCTTCATTGTATCCCATACATTCTGAATTGATGTATCTTCTTTTTTGTTTTCTCTAAAGAAAAAAGCCAATTCTTTCTCTATCCACTGTGTGAAGTCTTTTTCCTTTAAAATAGTATTATTTAACGTCCAACTAGATCTTCTTTTTTGTCCTTTCCATTTAATTGTCATTGGATTGTGATCTGCCCAAGTACTTGTTTCAGTATTTATTTTTTGAATATTAGTTAACAATTCTGTTGACGTCCATATCATATCTATTCTGGACCATAATAAGTGTCTATTTGAGTAGAAGGTGTATTGTTTAGTTTTAGCATTTCTTTCTCTCCATGTATCTTTTAAGTTTATTTCATCTACCATTTTAAAAAAGGATTTAGGGAGAGTCTTTCTGTTTTGCTTTATTGTTTTCTGTGCTGTATAGTCCAATTAATTGTCTACAATTCCATTAAAATCTCCCATCATAACTATATTAACATAGTCCAGTTCAATTATTTTCATATGTAATTTTTTGTAGAATTCTTCTTGTTTGTCATTAGGAGCATAGATTGCAATCAGGAGTGTTTTCGTATTATTGTCCATTATTTCCACCGTTAGTATTCTTCCATCATCATCAGTATAATCAATTTTGCTGGGGTGGTCTCTTTAATATATAAAACTACTGTTCTCCACTTTTTCATCGGTTTTCCCTGTTCTTTGTTCAATATTCTCTGTTCTTTGTTCAATGTTCTCTGTTCCTTGTTCAATGTTCTCTATTCTCTTTTCAATATTCTCTGATCTTGCTTGAATATTTTGAATTCCTTGCAAAAATATCTGCAGAGTCACTTTTTCTTGTTCTTTTTCTTGCTTTAACATTGTCTGTATTGAACGTTGTCCTCCAGATGGTGGAGAGGAAGAAGTAGAAGTTGAAGAACCAAGAGCTGTAAATTTCCTACTCATTTTAAGCAATTCAAAATCTTCAGGTTCTTCTAAACTTTAATCCAATTGTGAAGTAACCAATTATAGTTCAAAAATAAAAATAGTAAAAAAAAAGAAGCCCAATAATAATGATTTAAAAAAAGAAAAAAAAAGGGAGGACAAAATTTCTTCAGGTTCTTGTATACCATAATCCAATCAATAGTTAGATGAAGAAAAAGGCTTGGAAAAAAAAGTGGGGGAAGGAAAAAGAAAAATTCTTCAGGTTCTTCAACACCTTAATCCAATTAAAAGGTCTCAAATAGGAAAGAGTGCATAAGAATAAAGCAGAAAGGTAGATGAAAAAACAAAAATACCAGGAAAGGGGAAAAAAGGCTATTCCCTTAAAAAAAAACATTAATACTTAAAGGCTTTCCCTTTAAAATAAAAAGCAAATGTAAAGATTGGACTTCCAAAGAAAAAAAGAAAAACAAAGACAAGCTCCAACAAAGCCAAAAACCCAAATAGTTATTAAAAAAAAAAAAAGATAAAATGAAATACAATAAAGCTGGTGAGGAGGGATAGCACAACTTAGAAAAAGTAAAAAGAGCACACTGCACTTTGTTTAATTATCCAAGGCTCTTATTATAGCTCTCTTCTCCAAAAACTTACCACCCTTTTCCCCCCTCGGTTTCAACACCAGACTCCAGCTGTTGATAGAAACCCAGAAGAGCCCCTGCAATAATACTCTCCCATGCTCTTCCCTCTATCTTATCACATGACAATGTCCTTGAAAAAGAGTCTCAGTTCTTTCTTTCTCAGCTTTGTCTGGTCACAGGGAAATAGAATATTTTCAAGCCTCTAGTTGGCAGTGTTACAAAGTTTCTTTGCTCTCACTTTCCCCCTCCTTTTCCAAGCAAGATATAATAAGAATTAATAAAAAAAAGAAAAAGATATTTTAACAAAAGATATAACTAAAGGGAGCCTCTAGCCTAAAATATTACAAAATCAAAAAGGAGGAAAAAAATAGATGTAAACGAAAAAACCAGTCCAGTTTCAAAATACAAGATCGTGTATAGAAAATCCAGCAATGAGAAAAAAACAACATTACTTTGACATTCCTGTTTAAAATAGCCGCTTAATCACTTCTGTCAAGACTTTTACAGATTCTTTCTTTTCCTTAGGGTGTCCTTTCAGATCTTAGAATAAAGAAAAAGTTCTCACCAAACCGGCACATTCTCTCTTTCTGTTCTCTTCCGTTTCGGAGCTGTCCCAACTTCAGCAGCTTTAATGGCTGCCTCTTTGCCGCTGGCAAGAAGAGCTTCTCCTGGATCTACCAGGGACTTTGTGGTATCCCTGGGATCAACAGGATGCGCTCTTCATTTTCACCATCTCTTCGGGACGGTTTAGATCCGAGAGGACCGTCCAGGAGCAAAGCTATCGGCAGCGATCTCAGACCTCCAAGATCGCATGCCATATCATCGCGATGCCAGCTCCACCCTCCGGACACGCCTGTTCTAGAATGAAACTTTACTGGCATGTCAAACACCACCCTTCATAAACAAAAGAAAAACAATTCTCTATCTTCCACTCCATCTAGGCTGCCCAGAACAGTAGCACATGGCAGCATGGTGCAAGTGGCCATTTTGAGTGACAGCATGGTTCCAGGTTTGAAGTGGAAGCCTGGGTCTCTATTTCAGGTGTTTTCAAGTGTTTCAGATGTTTTCATGCTGCTTTTTAAGGTGGATTAGATGGAGGTTGGGAGGGAGACAGAGAATTGTTTCTCTTTTGTTCAGAGGTATGTGTTCAACACGTCACAGAATCAAGGTATACATTTTCTGAATTTTGGACACACTGAACCCAAAAGATTTCCCATCACTGAAATGAGCAGCAACTGTTAGCAAAACATGAGTTTAGCTTGGGAAAACAGGAAATAATGAGGAAGAAAGTCAAGACTTCCTTGCTGTGATCTTTTTTGGTATAAAAGGAAAGGAAAGGCAAACTCTGTCAGGCTTTCAATATTTAGTTACAAGTAGTCCTTGACTTACAACAGTTCATTTAGTGACCGTTTGAAGTTACAACAACACTGAAAAAAGTAACTTCACACTTAAGACCGCTGCAGCAGCATTCCCATAGTCACATGATAAAAATTCAGGCACTTGGCAATTGATTCGTATTTATGATGGTTGCAGTGTCTTGTGGTCTATCTCAAATTTGCAGTCTGTCTCAAATTTTCAAACTGCTAACACAATTATAAACTAGTTGGAAGAAGAGTTTCTCCACAGGAGGAGAAAAACAGCGAGGTCAGAAAGAAAACAGAGCTAGCAACTGAAGAAAATTGCCATGCATCATTTCCCCCCCCCCTATTTGAACTGAGAATGTTCTGGTTGACTAGAAAATTAGAACAGCACTCATAAAAAGTGACTTACAAGTCCACAGCATCTCCACAGTCATGTGATCAAAATTTAAGCCCTTGGCAACTGACATGTATTTACCGCAAATTGAACCATCCTGGGATTATGTGATTGCCATTTGCTACTTTTCCAATTGGCTTCTGACAAACAAGTCAATAGGGAAAGACAGACTTGCTTAATAACTACATAATTTACATAACAACTGGAGTGATTTCTTTAACATCCGGGGCAAAAATAAAATGGTTGTAAAATTGGACATAACTCATTTAACAACCACCTTTATCTAACCACAGAAATTCTGTTCCAATTGTTATTGTAAATCAAGAACTACTGTACAGTATCCTAAAAGTCCATATTGCACGAGATGTTTCATACAGTGACCTTCAATAAATGGAGCAAGTAGAATTGAAACAGGTTTCCCACCTTTTTCTCACCTTCCTACCAATCTCTGGAACTACCGCTTTCATCTATGTAAGGGCTGTCAAACTCGTGGCCTGCGGGCCAGATGCATCATATGCTGACCATGCCCACACCTGGTTTAGCGAATGGGAAAAAGTCATGATATGTCACATGATGACATCATGACAATGCGAGTTTGACACCCTTGATCTATGCCAAGCAGTAAATAAGTGACATATCTGGCTCGAGTTATATGCTAGGGCCTAGATTGGAATGGAGCCTAGAACAGAATAAAGTACTGTACAATTTGTGCCTGCCTATTTGCCTGCCTAGATTCTTATTTTCAGATTGGGTTGATTCATCTTCAGGCTGAGATTGGGAGGTGTGCTAATTGAAGGCAGTGTTAAAGAGATTAACTCTTTCTCCATTAATCTACTGGCTGAGTATCCTAGAGGATGTTTCTTGATAACAAATTTCTAATCTTTTTTATTTATTTATTTTGTCAAGCAATTATAAGATAACAGGTATAAGTATAAACATAGTTATGAATACATGAAATGGATACATATAAGAAAAATAAAAAAGAAACAATAGGACAGGGAAGGTAGACACGTTGGTGCGCTTATGTACGCCCCTACAGACCTCTTAGGAAAGGGGTGAGGTCAATAGTAGACAGTCTAAGGTTAACGTTTTTGGGGTTTGGGGAAGAAACCACAGAGTCAGGTGGAGTGTTCCAGACATTGACCACTCTGTTGCTGAAGTCATATTTCCTGCAATCAAGTTTGGTGCGGTTTACCTTAAGTTTGTATCTATTGTGTGCTCTTGTATTGTTATGGTTGAAGCTGAAGTATTCATTGACAGGTAGGATCTAAAGAAGTTCATTTTTTTGTAAGTCAAGTATCATTGTACATGTTCATTTTTTGAGAGCACAGCTGTGTTCCACCATTTCCTATGGGAATATGCAAGGGAGTTAGAGAGAAGCCAATAATTCCTTAATTTCTCTTGAGTTTCCTTACCCTTCTTGAACCCAGCTTGAGTCCCTGCCATTTAAACTTTCAAATATGTTTCAGAAATTTTAATATTCATTTCAATACTCCTTATAAGATCCTCCATTTCTTTTTGAAAGAAATCTTACATAGCTTAAATATTAAATCTCTCAGAATATGCAAAATTCTTTTATACAAAAAGTTCAGCTATGTTTTTCTGTTCACTGAAATTTAAAATTGTCCTCAGCTTTGTTGTAGGGAAAGCATTTGCATAGAGATGAAAGAAAGAAAGAAAGAAAGAAAGAAAGAAAGAAAGAAAGAAAGAAAGAAAGAAAGAAAGAAAGAAAGAAAGATAGATAGATTCATGAGAAGGATATGCAAAGCTTAGCTGTTAGCTGACCACATACCACCAAGAAGAAAAAAGTCAGAGGAGTGTTTGTAGAAGAGAAAAGAAATGGTCTTGTAGAAAATATGTGGAGAAAAACACAAACTGCCCAGGAAAACAGGAAAGCATAAGAAAGAAACTCAAGGTCACCCTGCCTTGGCTCTGTTTTGTATAAAGAAGAGAGAAGGGAAAACTCTTGGACTTTCAAGTTCTGTTATTATAATCTATTTCAGTAAAGTAGAGTTCCTTTTTTGTTGTGATGTGTTTGTTCTGATTTGGCTTGCCATGATGGCAGTGGTGACAGTGTTCTGTGTGTTTATATGTGTGGAAAGAAATACAGAAATAAATATTCTAAAATTCACATTCCCATAAAATAAAGAGCAGGTAGATGACAGATAAAGAGGATTCATGGAGTAAATCCCTATTTATAGTCCAGTATACTGGAGTCAGTGCCATTGAAGTTTCTCACAGCAATCTTTAATTCACATGAATTAAGTTCTAATATCTGCTTTCTCATATTCTCTTTATCAGTTTTCTCAAAATTCTTTTCATCTTTATCAACATCATTTATAATTCCAATGGAGTAACTCTTATACCCTAATATAGGAAAATAATCTACATTATTCATTTGATTTATTATCTGTATATCTTTTTAATTTTTTAAATCATCATCTAATTGAATTTGTAAATTCAATATTTCCATCTCTTTCTTGTTATAATTTTAAATCCACCTTAAAGTCCATTTCAGTTTTTTTCCATGGGGTTTGTTTCTCTTTAATAACATCTTTTGATTCCATTATCAAACTAGCTCAAAAGCATCTTTGACCTGAACATCAAACATTTTTTAGTATTAATGATTCCCTTCTTTTTCTTTTTAAGGGAGTAGCATTTTTTTTTCTTTTTCTCTTTCTGCCTTTCTGGTACTTTTGTTTTTCCATCTACCTCCAATACTGGTTTTTTTCTTTCTTTTTATCTTCCTGGCTTTTTTTCTTTTTCTCTTATGCAGCCTTTTATATTTGAGACCTCTTAATTGGATTAAGGTGTTGAAGAGGAAAATTTCTCCTCTTTTTTTTTTTAGCTTTTTATTCCTCACTTTTCTGTCTTTTTTAGGATTTTACAACTTTTTCTCTTTTGTGTATGTTTATGGTTTTTTCCTTCATTTTTGAATTTTCATTGTTATCTAACTAATCGATTGGATTAAGGTATACAAGAACCTGAAGAAATTCTTTTTTTATTATTATTACTATTTGGCTTCTTTTTCCCTACTATTTTTATTTGGAATCGCAATTGGTTACTTCATAATTGGATTAAGGTCTAGAAGAACCTGAAGATTTTGAATTGTTTGAAATGAGTAGGAAATTAACAGCTCCTGGTTCTTCAACTTCTACTTCCTCCTCTCCACCATCTGGAGGACAACGTTCAATACAGACAATGTTAACGCAAGAGAAAGAACAAGAAAAAGAAAAAGTGACCCTGCAGATGATTATGCAAGGAATTCAAAACATTCAAACAAGATCAGAGAATATTGAAAAGAGAATAGAGAACATCGAACAAAGAACAGAGAACATTGAACAAAGAACAGGGAAAACCGATGAAAAAGTCGAGAACATCCAACAAATGATGATGAAGTATGATGAGAGACTACTAAAAATTGAAGAAGATAAACAAAGAGATAAGAAGATTGGAGACATTGATAACAGATTAACTGTGGTTGAACAAGATAAAAGTGGTATGCTGAGATGGGAGATGGACAGATCAGAATTTTATCTTAGATTCCAAAACATAGAGGAAGAAAAAGGACAAAATCTAGCTGAGATAATGATAGAAATATTGGCTGAAGCTTTGGAAATAACTGAAGAGAAGATGGTGGATGGAATAGATGAGGTCTATCGAGTCTTCACAAGATACGCAATGACAAATAGCCTACCAAGAGAAGTTCACATCAGATTTACAAAGAAAGCCATTAAAACGCAAATATTGCAAGTGGCAAGAGAGAAAACATTGAAATATAAAGACAAGGAGATTGTGGTCTTGAAACAAGTACCCAGAAGAGTGAGAGAGATGAAGAGAATACCGATTCTTGACTAAATTGCTACTTTAAAAAAAGGTGAATTATAGATGGCTGATTCCAGAAGGTTTAATGTTCACATGGCAAGAACAGAGATACAGAATTGATTCAATTGAGAAAGCTGAATCATTTTATACAGGATTTTTCAGAGGGAAAGAGGAAGAGGAAGAAAAAGAAATTTCACGAATTGAATTCCAAGAGGACTGCCAAATGACGACTGAAAAAAAGGAAGGTGCAGTAGGTGGAAAGGAGGAAGCCAAAGAACAACGTGAACTAAGATCCACGAGAGCTGCCAAACCTAATTATAAAATATAACCATGGAAGAGAAAAAAATGATTACAATTAATATAAATGGACTTAATTCAGCCGTTAAAAGAAGGAAAACCTTTCATTAATTAGATAAATTAAAATTTGATATAATCTGCCTACAAGAAGTACATATTAAAAAGCAATATGAACAATTGTTGATACAGCCAAAACTAGGGAAAATATTTACCTCCTTGACACAATGCAAGAATAGAGCAGTGGTTTTATATATTAAAGAGACCATTCCAGCGAAATTGATTTATATTGATGACGATGGAAGAATACTAATGGTAGAAATAATGGATAATAATACAAAAACACTCCTGATTGCAATTTATGCCCCGAATGACAAACAAGAAGAATATTATAAAAAATTACATATGAAAATAATTGAACTGGACTATGCTAATATAGTTATGATGGGAGATTTTAATGGAATTGTAGACAACAAACTGGACTATACAGCACAGAAAACAATAAAGCAAAACAGAAAGACTCTCCCTAAATCCTTTTTTAAAATGGTAGATGAAATAAACTTAAAAGATACATGGAGAGAAAGAAATGCTAAAACTAAACAATACACCTTCTACTCAAATAGACACTTATTATGGTCCAGAATAGATACGATATGGATGTCGACAAAATTGTTAACTAATATTTAAGAAATAAATATTGAAACAAGTACTTGGGCAGATCACAATCCAATGACCATTAAATGGAAAAGACAAAGAAGAAGATCTAGATGGACGTTAAATAATACTATTTTAAAGGAAAAAGACTACACACATGGAGAAAGAATTGGCTTTTTTCTTTAGAGAAAACAAAAAAGAAGATACATCAATTCAGAATGTATGGGATACAATGAAGGCATATCCCAGAGGCTTGATAATAGACTATACCAGGAAAAGAAATACCATGAAAAGATTAGCCTCTAAGGCATTAGAGGATGAGTATAAAGGACTTGAAAAAGAGCTACAGAAAATGCCACAGAAAAAGGACATTAAGTTAAAAATGGATATAGCCAAACATAAAATGGGTCAAATAGAAAGAGAAGAATTAGCACAGAAAATTAGAGGTGCTAAACAGAACTACTTTGAAGATGCAAATAAACCAGGTAGATGGTTAGCATAAAAATTGAGAAAGGAGAAAGAATCAAGGAAAATATTGCAATTAATAGATGATCAAGGCCAAGTTTGCTATGGTAGTAAAGAGAAGAAGGAAATCATTCGAGACTATTATGGGAAACTATACACACAAGAGAATATTGATGAGGAAAGAGTTAAACAGTACTTACAGAATGCTAAATTACCCCAGATACCTAAAGAGATTGAAACAATGTTAGAAAGCAATATAACGATGATGGAGTTAACTGAAGCACTCAAGAAGCAAAATAATGGAAAGGCACTAGGTCCAGATGGACTTCTGGCAGAATTTTACCAAACATTACAAGAATCGTTGAATCTTCCATTGCTAGAAGTCATAAATGAATGAAGTTATGTTAAAGAAGAGGATACCTAAATCATGGTCAGAAGTTTATATCACACTTATTCCAAAAGAAGAGACCGATCCATTACATATCAAGAACTATAGACCTATTTCCCTACTAAACGCAGATTATAAAATTTTTGCTTCAATATTGGGAGAAAGACTTAAAAAATACTTAAATAATTTTATCCATCCTGATCAAAATGAATGGAGGCACATCCTGAAAAACAAATGGCTTTGATATTTCTAGATGCACAGAAGGCATTTGATAATGTGAATTGGTGATTCATGTTATTACTGCTGGAACAGATGGGTTATGCTAGAAAATTTATTCAAGCAATAGAAGCTATATACTATAATAAGCAAACGGCAAAGGTAATGATAGAGGGAGAACTGACAGACTCTATCAATATAAGAAAAGGAACAAGACAAGGGTGCCCACTATCACCTTTCTTGTTTGTGTTAACTTTGGAAGTGCTAAATAGAAATATTAGAGATGAAAAGAATATAAAAGGGATGAAAATTAAAAAGGAAGAATTTAAGTTGCAAGCATTTGCAGATGATCTGGTTTTTATCTTAGGAGACCCACTAGAAACAGCATCAAAATTGATAGAAAAGATAGAGACATATGGAAAGGTGGCTGGTTTGAAAATAAATAAAGATAAGACAAAGATCTTGACAAAGAATATGCTATCAAGACAAAAGGAAGAACTGGCAGACCTATTGAAAATTCAGGTCACGAATAAGATCAAGTACTTGGGGATATACTTGACAGCAAGATGGAGCACACTAAAAGAGAATAATTATATCAAACTTAAACAGCAGATAGCGCTAGATTTGGCGAAATGGGAAAATTTACAACTGTCATTAATAGGGAGAATATCAACAATCAAGATGAATATATTACCCAGAATTTTATATTTGTGTCAAACAATTCCAATTAGGCTTGGAAAAGACTATTTTGAAGATTTAAATAAAATTGTGTTGAAATATATGTGGCATGGTAAGAAAGTTAGAATAAAGTTAAAACTTTTGCAAGATGCTAGAATAAGAGGAGGATTTGGTTTGCCTAATTGGGAGTTTTTTTTTTTTTTTTTTAAAACAAGTTTTATTAAAAGTTTCAACAACAAACAAATCATTACATATTAAATCTTTCCCTGTCTTTCTACAATAATTTCCCCAATATTCTCATAAAACACAAACAAACACAAACAAACATAAAAAAATCTTTTAGTAAAGTACCTTGGCCCCAGTTACCTCTCTTTGCATGGGCAGCGCATATCACTCTTCACAATTTTATCTAATTTAATCCATCTTAATTAAATCATTAAATTTGTATCTTTTGCCCATTCATTATCCCTCTATCTCTTCTTATAATAAAAATAATTTCTCCTGAAATCACTAATCAGAGTATGATGCCTTTCTATCCTCCCCCTAAGTTAGTAAAATTAACATTCAACATAACAAATACCCAATTTGGTTCTGCTTGGTACATTCTATCCACCAAAAATGTTTAAATACATTGTATCCTCCTTTCCTTCGATATTTTATTACATTTTAAAAATCAATCATTATTAAAAACTTCAACAATTTAATTTCTTATTAAATCTTAAACCATTCTAATTTACTATTTCACATATAAATGTTACAATACCATCTTCTGTACCTTAGCAGAATCTTTCTTACAGAAGTTTATATTTCATCCTTTGTCTAAAAAAATCCCTCTTCTCCCATCCAATTTTAAAGCTTTGAGGCTTTTCTCCGCCTTTCCCCTTTCTTTCTTCCCCCACCAAATCTTCCTACCCCCTTCTTCTTCTAACCTCTGCCTTGCTGGGATCCCTTCTCTGTTGTGTTCCCTTTTTCTCTTGTTTGCTATCATTATATTTACTTTGCATCATATTTTTCTCTTTCTCAAATGTTTTTTTAGATCTTAAGTCCTTCATTTTCCTTGCTCTCTTCCTTCCTTCTTCCTTAAATAAGTTTTGGGATTCAATAAAGATGGCGTCTTCGTCTCTTCCTTGTTGTTCTTCTTCCATTTCCATCTGTTCCATTGTCTGTTGGTAATTGACCAGCGCCATTTCTAGAAATAGAAAAGCTTTTTCCATGCCATCTTTGCAGGCTGCTTTTGTTTGCTCATATTCATCCCTCAGGTCTTCAAAAAGGAAAGCCATTATAAATAAATCTTTTCTTTTCTTTATTCCTCTTTCTTCTTACACCAACCAAATATTCGAGAGAAAGGTAAAACAATCCCAAAATCCACAATCCTCAATAAATCCAAGCAAGCCAAAATTCCCCTTCCTCTTCCAGGGGTGGTATCAAACAAATAAAAAAAAAGAGTCCAAATCTATATTTTAAAGCCTTATTAAAATTATATTTCTGTCCTCAAATCTTCAAGGCATCTCCTCCAACAAGATCCAAATTTATATATTTTCTTTATCCTCTCCCTTCCGGCTTAATTCCGTCGGGAGGAGGAGTAAACTTTCCTTTCAGCACCTCAAAATAGCCGCTTTTTTTCCTCTTGTGGAAATAATCATCAAAAAACCATCTTTTCCAGGAATTAAATTAGATAAATCTCAAAGCCCTGGGTCGACCAAGAAGAACTTTCACTTTCAATAACTTTCTCTTCTTCCTCCTGCGCATACTTGCCCGGCTGTCGACTTCTTTGTGGCGGCCATTGCGGACCGCCGCTGCACCGTCCTGGTAAAAGGGGTTCTGCCGGCCAGGAGGGGGTCTGCAACACCCCAAACCCTTCCTCCGGATCCCCTTACCTTCAGCTACCCCTGCAGGGCAGCCTTGCTCCGCACCCGTCCGGTCGGAGCCCCAAAACGGCTAGCGCGGCAGGATCGCGCAGCTTCGCGAATCCCTACCGCTCGCGAAGCCGACAAACCGGAAACCCCATGTTCCCTAATTGGGAGTTGTATTACCAAGCTACAAATTTGATGTGGGTTAAGGAATGGATAACATTAATAATACTAGATTGTTGACATTAGAAGGACATGATTTGTTGTTGGGGTGGCATGCTTTTTTATGGTATAAAGGAACTAAAACACAGGGGTACTTTAGAAGACATTATATACGGGAGTCTCTGTGGTTAAACTGGGAGAAGATTAAAAGACAATGTTATTTGAAAATTCCAGTCTGGCTATCGACTATTGAAGCATTTTCTTATCCTATAATATACAAAAAGGAACAAACAGTTAGATATGCTGAAATATTGAATGAAAAGGGTGAATTTAAATCTATACAAAAATTAGAGGAACAAGGTATAAAGATGAATTGGTTTTCATATGCGCAAATACATTCAAGGTATGATAAAATTTCTAAAACAGAAGGTTTCTACGATAAATTGACTGATTTAGATAAGATTTTGACAGGTACTGATTAAAAGGTGATTAAAAAATTGTATGGATATTTATTAGAAATTAAACTAGAAGAAGAACAAGTTAAAGAAACTATGATTGCTTGGGGGAAGAATTTTGGATATGGGATCGATTTAGAGAAATGGCAAAAATTGTGGTCTCAAAATTATAAAATGACAATGTCAACAGCATATAAAGAAAATTTGTATAAGATGTTTTACAGGTGGCATTTCCCCCCGACAAGAATATCAAGAATGTTGAAGAATAAATCCGAAAAATGTTGGAAATGTCATAAGACACCTGGCTCATATTACCATATTTGGTGGACTTGTGCGGATGCTAAAAAATACTGGACTAAAATCCACACGTGGTTGGAAAAAATGACAAAAAACCATAAAGATTTGAAACCAGAGATATTTTTATTGGGAATTTTACCTGAAATATATAGTAAAGACTTGAAATACCTGGTTGTAAATGTATTAACAGCGGCTAGGATTGTATTTGCTAAAAACTGGAAAATGAGAAAACACCATCACAGGAGGAAATCATTAAGAAAATATTGGAATGTGCTGAAATGAGCAGATTGACATTTGAAATTAGAGAACAGGATGATAAACAATTTTATAAAGTTTGGGAACTATTCTATCAATGGTTAGACAATAAAGTATAGTAACAAAATATGTAGACTTTTAGAAAATACTAAATATATAAAGATGTATTCTTTCCTTATTATACCTACAAAATGATTTTAGGATAGATTTGGGATGATAATATGAATTGTCACAAAACTACTTAAGTAAAATATGATTATTTCCTAAAGCATGAATGAATAAAAGTATAGTCAAATGATTGATTAATAATGATACCAATGTATTTAATATTGGATTGAAAATATGAGATCATACACAATGTAATTGTAATTGAAAACTACGAAATGGAAGCACAAAACAATTTGTAAACCAACCGGCACACTGTATGTACATATATGGAAGATGGCCTGATGTTTTTATGTTTTGTTTGTTTATGTTTGTTTTAAAAAGCAATAAAAATTAAAAAAAAACATTTTTTAAAAAATTAGCAGTTATAATTTTAAATTCTAAGTCTATAGAGTTCACATTTTTCCCCAGCAAAACCTATGACTTTCAGATCACATTCTTTTGTGAATCCAGTTCATCTGCAATTGAATGCATCTGAATATTTTTTCACACTCATTATCATTTCATCAAACTTTAAAAAAAAATCTTTCACATTGGAATTGCATATTATGAAACAATATTTTTTCAGATATCAGCCACATTTGCTTGTTGGTTAATCTGATACATTATTGTTCTGTGTAACTTGGCAATGATAAAAGAACACAAGAATCCTCAGAATGTATTTTTAAAAAGCAGGAAAGATATTTTCTGGATATTTCAATCCAAAATTAAAAGAACTTTAAAAAATCCAAACCTTTTGCAAATTAGTAAAATACAAAAATTCTGTAGTGAGAGTCTCACCATCATCATCATTATTTTAGCCATTGTCTATCCACTGCAGGATGAAGGCTTCTTCTGCATGTCCCAGATATCCCAGAACATGCTATGTCTTCCTTATGAAAAAGCAAAAGTTATTCAGAATACCTGCATAAATCAGAGGAAAAAAAGATTTAAAAAAAGAACAGATAGAGTCCAATGGGGTGTGGTGGGGGTATTAAGATAAATCAGCATGCAATCAGTCACTCAATCTTTAGACATAAAAAGCAAAATGAAACAAAAGCTTGAAAAAGTGAAGTTAAAAGTCAGGCATGCTTAAGAAAATGAAATGCTGAAAGTCAATGAACATGACTTTCTAAAGGGAAGTGAAATCTTCAAACTCCCCTTCCCAGGAGGGTCCAAAGCTGTCTGAATGCCATCTTGGCTTATTCCTAAGTGCTCAAATTCAAATTCAGGGAGCAGCACTACCAAAGAATCAGCTTTGGCAGCAAAATCATCAGATTGTCAGTAAGAGAGGAAAAAAAACCCTCACCATTCAGTAGCCACCTTAGGGAGCCACCAAGTATCATTTCTAGACTAAGAATGATAATAATAGTAGCAATAAAAATATAAAATAAAATGAACTGTAAATAAAAGTAGAATGACTGTCGCAAAAATATTAAAGGTATTATCAATAGTAACAGGAATTTTGGATGCAATTCCAAAACATCTGCAACACCATTTGAATATCATCAGCATTGACAAAATCACTATCAGTCAATTGCAAAAGAGTGACATCCTATGATAATACTTTTAATACTATTAAACCGACAACATCTACCTATGCCAGGTCCTTGTGAAGGACTTGAAAGTGGACAAAAATGCCATATTCAGTTTAAACATCTGGCTGAGAAAAATCATAGTGTATTAAACTTGCATGCTGCTGAACTCTCAATGACTCTGAGAATGACAATGAAAGAAAATCAGTGCAATAAAATTGGTAAAACATGAATAATAAATAATGGCAAAATATGATGAAGGAAGGGATCTCTCTTTTCCTCACTGAAGGCCTGGGTGAAGAACCAGGTCTTCACAATTCTTCTAAACAATAGCAGAGTAGCTAAACACATCAGTGATATTCTGTAATGAAATTATTTCCACTATTTTCTAAGCTGCTTCTATTTTCTTTCTTTACATTTTTTTTAAATGTTGAATGTAGAACAGTCAAAAGACTACCACATTTTAAATCTGAAAAGCTGAATTGCAGTTGGAAAGCAGCCTGTAGTCATATTACCTAAATGGTATGCAAATATCAGGAAGTATTTTATAGGGCATCTTTTAATGCAATTCCATCTGTTTTGTCTCAGTCACCAAAGTTCAGTGGATGGCTTTGGCAGAATTATCCTCATTCAGCCCATCTCACTTCATCTTATTCTATCTCACTTCATTTCACTTCATTTCACACTTTACCTCTCCGCTTTTGTGAAGCAAAATGTTTATGCCCCTTAACGATCCTGAAGGAAAGATGAGATCTGAATGAAACAAAGATTTAACAACACGCTTTTGCCTTTGTGGTTCTGAAACCATTAGAGCAATGTTTCTTTTTTGCGCATTTAATAAATGGATAACAGCAGATTAATCTCACTTCTTTCACTGGCTCGACTTGGTAAATCAATTCCTGTAATGCTCCTCGTCATTTGTTTTATAAGCAGACACACATGGCTTACAAAAAGTAGCGAGGTGTTATATGCTATTCTATAAAGTTAATGAAGAGATTACAGGTAGACCTCGATTTTCAACCACAATTAACCCCAAAATTTCTGTTGCTAAGCAAGGTAGTTGTTAAGAGAGTTTTGCTCCATTTTATAACCTTTCTTGCCACAATTGTTAAGGGGCATGCATAAGTGAACCATCGTGCCTACCGTCCCTGTCCTATTGTCCCCATTTATTCATACCTATTTCCTGTATTCTTACTCATGTTTATACTTATGCCTATTATCTTGCAAGGGATTGACAAATCAAAAAAATAAATAAAAAATAAATGAATCACTACAGTTGTTAAGTTAGTAACACGATTGTTAAGTTAATCTGGCTTTCCCATTGATATTGCTTGTCAGATGTCACCAAAGATGATCCCATGATCTTCAGGACACTGCAGCCATTATAAATACATGCCAGTAGCCAAGCATCCGAATTTTGACCATGTGATCATTGCAATGCTGCCACTGTCGTAAGGGCAAGAAACAGTCACACAACTCGCTTTTTTCAGCAATGTTGTAACTTTGAACAGTCACTAAAGAAATAATTGTAACTTAAGGACCACCTATATTGAGGATTCACTTATTAGTAAAATGGCTGTATATTTTATAGATATACCGCAAACGCTTCATTGTTCTGTGGCTAACCTTGGAGAGTAATATACTTCTTGCCTTTGTATAAAAACACCGAACAATTTTCTAGTCACTTTCATTCTAAACACGGAATTTTCATATGCCAGGCATACTTATAAATTTCACATGGTATTATATAGGAATGATGTATATGATAAATCAGTTCATTGCTCTATAAATGATGTTGCTAAATTTTGCCAAGCATTCTATTTCCAGTCTTAATGAAAATGTATTAACTTTCACACATAAGGCTATTTTTGTAACACAAAAACATTGTTGCAAAATGGATTACACAGATTAGCTGCAGTTTGTCAAAAGGATGCAGGCCGTATAAAATGGGAAAGCACATTAAAAAAAGGATGTGGGTTGAAAACTATACATGCAAAAAAAATCCAAGCTGCACTGCTGTCCTTTGAGCTGATTTCCAGGCTTAAATAAATATAGGTGTTGTTAAGAGAGTTTTGCCCCATTTTATGACCTCTCTTGCCACAGTTGTTAAGTGAATCACTGCAGTTACGTTAGTAATACAGTTGTTTAGTGACTTCCCTATTGACTTTGCTTGTCAGAAGGTCACAAAAGATAATCACATGACCCTGGGGCACTGCAACATCATAAGTATGAGCCAGTTGCCAAGTGTCTGAATTTTGATCATGTGACCACAAGGAGGGGCCAATGGTTGTAAGTGTGGAAAAATGGTCGTAAGTCAGTTTTTTCAGTGCTGTTGTAACTTCAAATGGTCACTAAATGAACTGTTATAAATTGAGGACAATTTGTACAATTTAGTAGTAGTAAATATAATTATTATTCCTCAATGATATTATATTTCTTAAAATTAGAAATGATCCCTAAATAGACTTGCTACTAAGAGTTCTCCAGAATAGATGTCTGTGAATGCCTTCTACATTCTCAATTAAGCAGAACTCAGAATTTTTTTCTGTTAAGGTTAATTCCAAACTAAGTGAAATTCCCTTGAATCATAGTGTTTACTGCAGGGCTGTCAAACTCCCGTCCCGTGGGCCGGATGCATCACACGCTGGCCACACCCACGCCAGGTTTAGCAAAGGGGGGGAAAGTCCCAATACATCATGTGACGACACCGTGATGCCGTGAGTTTGACACCCCTGGCTTAGACATGCTAAAGCTTAAAAGAAACTTAAAAGAGATTTCATTGCTTAGAATGACAATGTCGAAAATAGCTAATTCACAACACAAGGTTCTTTTCTCCACATTAATGAATCAGAACTATCATCATCTTCTGAGTCTAATCTCATAAATACAGGTTTGTATCCCAATCTATAATAATATAGTAAATATTAAATATAGTAATATTTCAACGTTTTTCATTACTGTAAGTATGAATGTTAAAGGGGAGGATTTTAATTTAAAAATTAATTTTAGAAAGTAGTTCATAATTGTTCAGTGCACCTGAGGCCTCAAGCAATGAATGAAACTTAATGAAGAAGAACCACTTGAAGAGTCACTTGTTGAGATGTGCTGCAGTACAAATTAAATCTAATCTAATCAATCAATCAATCAATCAATCAATAACAACCATTTTGGTACAGGTCGGTCAAACTGGCTGCCCATGGACCGGATCCATCAAGCACAGGCCATGCCTGCCCCAGCTTCACAAAGGCAAAAAACATGGTGATACATCACATGACGTGATCGAGATTGACACCCATGGTCTAGTAGTTAAGGCACCAGACTAGAAAGCAGGTGACCAATAGTTCAAATCCTGCTTTAGCCATGAAAAATCAACTTGGGTGATTTAGGGCTAGTCTCTCTCTCTCTCAACCAATACACTTCACAGGGTTGTTTTTCTGGGGAAAGTAGGAGGAGCCAGATGTGTTTGCTGCCTTGAGTTTTTTGTAAAAATAATGAAGGTGGGAAATAAACAAAGAAACAAACCAGTAATTCATCTCCTTAATTTAAATAATATGCATGACAGGATGCATAATAGTACATAGTGTAACAATTTTCCTTTTCTATATGCTAGTCCTTCAAATACTGAATACCTTTTTAAAGTGGCATAAAATATTTCAGCAATTTATCCGTTGGTTCAAGGTTTGTTTGTTTTTAGGGGAAACTATGAAAAGTGCAAACTGTGATAATACTGATCCAAAGTCAGAGTCATGGATGGTACAAATGTCAAAAGGCTTTTGAGGAAGTGATGAAAGGGCTTTACATATCTGGGCCATTTGATAAATAGCACTGATAAATAGCAGTGCGTCCATAGACTCACTGTCACTTAAATATATATATATATAGGATTGCACTGACCTGCGGTGACCTGTAGTGCACAATTTCGAATTTATCTTATCAGATTCAATTAACAGTCATACCACTACTTTTTCTTTTCTTTTCTTTTATAAAAAAAAAACACGTGCTCAGCAATATTGCTTTTGTTGGTGATGATTGTCAACCCAAAGTTGTGCAAAATCTTCTAATTTAAACTTGTACCTTGCAAAGCTGCCTATGACAGATATCGCAACTGCTTTTTTGGCAGATGGGCTGATAAAACCCTTTCATTCCTTATCATTTCAATGTGATTGATCTACAGGAGGGTAGGAGGAGGAGCCTCAAGATAGATAAATGGCATAGGAGGCTGCATACAGGAGGAAAGATTTTCTAAAATGGGGTTACCTTATTGTCACCCTCTTTCCCCCTCCCCCTTTGAGTGGTGCAATCAGATAAAGCGTTTGTCGTTTCCTTGTTTAAAGTTGGTGTATTTGTAGTCCTTAAAACGAGAATATGTGACTAACGATGCAGCTTCTGTCAACGGGTGCAAAAAACAAGACAAGGGGAAAATAACATTCGTTCCTTTTGCCGGTAGATGGCGCTATCCCTTAATTTGCAGACTTGGTTTTCATTTCATTATTTAAATACAGAGCAGTCTCTTTTCTTCCTTCCCTGCTTTTTTTTTTTTTTTAAATTCCCCCACAAGCACCCCCTCCCTTACGGATGTTGGGGAACACAGAATGATCCTTAGAGAAAGACGCCAGGGCAGAAGGTTCCTGTAAAGGTTTCTTTTCGATTTTTTGGGGCTGGATCATTTTTGTCCCTGAGACGGTGTAAAAATGGGAGACTTTGGAAGCTCCTATCTTGAGGAACCTGGACAGCTGCAGTAAGGAAAACACGGCATATGCAGATCTATGGATAATGGTTCTCCTGCTGATGCTGTAATTTATCACTCTTCTTCTCAGGTAAGATAAAGGGTTTAAGGGAATATTTCATTGCCGGGTTTATGTAGTCCCTATCAGGCCCTGTTACTGATTGTCTCCTGCTGATGTATCTGCTGGACCCTTTATTTTGGATGCAACAAGGAGAAAGGAGATTTCAGAGAGGTGCATTTAGGCTGAGGTGTACTGAGTTTTGCCTCGTACATTCCTCCATTATAGGAAAAACAGTTTAATCTCTTACAGGATGCTGTTAATTCATTTTCCAGAAGGTATGGCAGAGATTTGCTTCCCTTCCGTTGCTCAAGTCAAAATGTATTGTTGCTTGAGCTTGGTTCTCAGCCACAAGTGATACATTTTTCCAGGTTGTCTTATTTTGTGCGTTAACAAAAATGGTCGAGGAATAACGAAGCCGACTGAGAAAACGGAGGTGGTGGGCTGAAGAAGATCCTTCGAATCACACTACCACAGAAACATACTGTATTGTTAGCATTTTTAGGTGACAAATAACAGTCTTTCGTAATATTCACCCTGTTGTTTATCAAGGTATATATAGTTCGTTTACAGTATTGCAGCACAGCACATCCTCCCAGTAGAACAGCCTTCTCAGTGGAGGAGACAGTATGAAAATCACAGATAAGGTCAATTCACCCACTGGAAGGTGGCAAAAAGCACAGCAAGATTAACCTTTTCTTTTCTTTTCTAAAAAAGATACCATTGCATGTTCAGTCAGGTATTCCAACGTATTCCTTGCCTTTGCTTTCGACTCCCACATGCCCCACTGCATTATGTGTCTCGTTCATATGATTCAGACTATGAGAAACAACAGGGCTTCCCAGCAGGCAGCAAACCAATGCAGCTCCTGATCCTAACTCCGCTCTATACCCCCACCCCAATTTTCCCCTCTTGGAAAAAAAAAATAGGATTGGGATAATTGGGAGAGCTGATTTCCTGAATCAATGATTCACAAGCACTGTCTCTCTGGGTGAGAAACCTTCTCTGGTCTCCTTGAGGATAAGCAAGGAGATCAATATTGCGGCTGTCAAGGCAACGCAGTTTGCCAGGTTGATTGCAGCAGAAGGTTTGGCCTCAGCTTCCTCTGGCACAGAGTAAATCAAATAGAACTCCTGTTGGCTTCTGAGAAGCTGGCTTTGCTGGTTGAGGTGCTTGGATTCTTTCCACAGCTGAGCTCTGAATCAGTGGAGGGGCCTAGAAGGAGGGGGGGGGATGTTCATGGGAAAGGAGCCGCCCTTTTTTTTTTAGGCAGGAAGTAGGGAGGAGACACCCTTGCTGTTCCTGGCTGGTGGGCCATGGATGGTCTTTGCATGTGAGAAGGGTTGGATGTGAAGCTGTGGATGATGCATTTCCTCTCCCTCTGCCCAGCCTTGGCCTTTTGTGCTTTCTGCAAGGCATTCATTATTAAGCAGAAATATACATCTCCCACATAAAGTCTTCCATTTCCAATCCACACAGCCATTTGTCTTACTAAAATCAGCTTCTCGAGAGCACTCGGAATGGAGATTTGGAAATGAAATGGGCACTGCAGATGTACTTTCTATAATTTAAGAGGGCAACGGAAGAAAACCGGAGAAAGCACATTTGAGGAGCAATATTTTGATGGGAGAAGAACCTCTGACAATCATTTTAGAGAAATAGACATGATTAGCTAACCGACAGGTAGCCATCTTATGATCTGTTGCAATTGAAGGTTGCATGCTGCCTTAGAGATAAAACAGATGAACTGTAGCAACTGAATGAATTTTGTGGAGCGATGCTCACTTCTAGTTGTGGGATAAACACCTGTGACTTGGTTTCTGTGGTTGTTTGTAATGGAAAACTACCTTTATATTGGTTTTTTATTTTATTTTTGGCAATGACAATATGTCTAGGCTTTCTATTCTCATTCTCACAACTTCCCTAACTGGGTTGAGGAAAGTGTCATGCAAACACCAGAAGTAGGAGAAGTAATGCAGGGAAGGATTCGTTTCACTTGAACCTAGGGCTTTCTGCCTCTTCCCCTTTCTGAACAGGTCACCTAGAAAAGTCACTATGAAAACAGGGGGAACTTTGTCCCTCTTTTAGTTTTCAGTGCAAACTCAACATTTCATTGAAAAAAAGGGTTCCTATGGTAGAAAAAAAAGGGGAGTTATATCCTTCCAGCAGATAGGTTCAGTGAGGAAATGGCTGCTCCCCTCTTCACTAGGTCACCGTTGGTCATAAGCTACATGCATATAGAGATGGTCCATTAACAAAGCTAATTGGATTATTCTGTCAGGTGAACCTAACTTTTGCATACCATGCATGCATTTCAGACCTGTTGGTCCTTTTTGAGAAATATTTAATACTTTATCCCTGAGAGGCTTCAGCTCTGAGAATCTCTTTCACTGTTCTAAGCAAGTATCCATAACGCACTTAAATAACAGGTAAACCTTGACTTATGACCATTTAACAATTTGAAGTTACGATGGCCTTGGAAAATGTGACTTACGATCCATTCTCAAAGTTATGACCCCTGTATTACTGTCCCAGGACTCCCAGTCAGTGATTGCAATTTGGCCACTGGGCAACCAGTTCACATTGATGATGGATGTAGCTTCTTGTGGTCACATGTTTAGGATTTGCAGTCTTCCCAGCTGCCTTCCAACAAGTACAGTCAGTTGTGGAAGCCAGATTTGCTTAACATTTATGTGACTCAATGTCTGTGGTGTTTCACTTTACAACCATAGTAAAAATGGTTGTAAAACCAAGTCCGGTCATGGGATGATTTGCTTAACGATCACTTAGTGACCGAATTTCCAGTCACAATCATGGTTGTAAGCCAAAGACTACCTGCATAAGTATAAGGCTATAGAATTCAGCCAGTTCACATCAATTATAGTTTAGCAAAGACTTTATGTAGTTTTCCCAGAAATAATAAGGAAGCTGTTCACTATTTACTTCAGGACCCTTATCTGGAAATTTGTTTGGGCTGTTCAGTCCAATTTCCTAGTGGTCTTCCATCCAAATACAGGTAGTCTTCGACTTACAATCACAATTGAGCCCAAAATTTATGTTGTTAAATGAGATATTTGTGAAGTGAGTTTTGCCCCATTTTACAACCTTTCTTGCCAGAGTTGTTAAGTGAATCACTGCAGTTGGTAAGTTGGTAACCCAATTGTTAAGGGAATCTGCTTTCCCCCATTGACTTTGCTTGGCAGAAGGTTGCAAAAGGGGATTACATGACCCTGGGACACTGCAGCCATTACAAATAGGAACCATCTCAATTTTGATCACATGATTATGGGAATGCTGCAAAGGTCGTAACTGTGAAAACTGGTCTTGTCTTATTTTTCATTGCCATTGTAACTGTGAACGGTCACTAAACGAACTGTTTTAAGTTGAGGATTACCTGTACTTGCTAGATCTGACCCTTGTAAGCTTTTTGACATCAGCCAAGGTTAGCTAGGTGCTATCACCTGTTGTGTCAGTGATCTTGAACTTTTAATTTTTTCTTCATTCCTCACAATACAATACTGTAGATACACTATCCCACCCCAGCCTTTCATTAACGAGAGGAGACACAAATATGTTATTTTGGATTTCATGAGGAATTGAGAAATCATGGAGCTTTAGTACCTTTTTCTTTAGTATCTACCTAATATCTGAAAACTAGTCAGATTTCTCACAAAGTTCTTTTCCCAGCTATCAACCCTTGAGAGGTCTCTTATAGATTTCCTTAAAATCAAACATGCAAAGCAGTAAAACAATCTGAAAGTCCCCACACAGAGTCCAATGATATACACCAATCCTCTGAATCCTGTTTCTCATTCTCTGAAAACTTTACCAACAACTTTAATCATCAATACCCAGCCTAGAATCCAATTCTTCTATTTTGTCAATCTGTCCAAACACTTGGATCTATTTCTAAGGTCCATCTCAAACAGGTAGGGAGCAGCCAAAGAAAGAACCGTCCCAGTGGTGACATCTGTCATCTTCCAATGGTCCTCCAGAATCTCTAAAATAGCATCTCTGCAGACTCCTTTCTACAATTTCTTCACTAGGCATAGACTTTGTAATGTTTCCATTCACTAAAAAGTTTAGTTTTTACAGTTTGTTTTTAAACCAAGTTGTTCAATAATGCGAGGGCCAGGACCATTTTAGAAATGGTTCTCTTTCTGAACCTCCACTCAGCTCTTCTTCTTTTCTTTCTATATCTGATCCAGCAGACTTCATTTTAAACATTAAAGCACTACCCTATAAATGTACAGTACAGCAGTACAAACGTACAGTATGTTATATTTTTTTCTGAAGTTTGTACTATGTATTTCAATAGGGTCTCCTCCTAAGTAAGCAGGTGAAGGAGTGCAAAAACAGTTTATTCATTTACATTTGAAAGTGGTAATAAAAGAAATCATGAATGAACTAATGTGATTATTACGTGATGATTAACTGTGTTATATATTTAACTAATCTTGTAAATAAGGAAGGATAAATCTCAAAAGTGAATGGAAGCATAAGCAGTAACAAATAATAGTGCTAATATGGTAGATTGCAAGAGGGTTTAAGTGCATCTGATTATGGTTACCAACTATGTACATAGATAGAACTAGAGTTGGTGTAGCAGTTAAGGCAGTCTATGGAGTTGGTCAGTCATCCAGGTCATGGTTGTCCCAAAAGTGCTTTTTCAAGAGGCAACTGGACTTTCTGGTTTTTTCTTTAAAGACCTTCCGCTTCTCATCCAAGAAGCTTCTTCAGCTTTGTTTGTTTATATGCTAGGAGTGTACTTGCTACACAGTGAGGATCTCTTTTCATTTTTTGTACTTACTCAGACTTCAGTACTACAGCTGTCTAATCTGGTAGGGCTAGCTACCCATATGGTTCATGCAAGGCAGGAACAAAATCAAATTTTGATCTGGTAATTCCTCCAACCTCACCCATGAAAGGTCTTGCTTGATTCAGTTATGGTTGCACTTGCTTTTTTTAAAAAATATTTTTTGCTGCTTCTTGGCTACTTTCATATTGGGAAACACTCCAATTGTTAAATAAGTTAATTCTGAGCTTGATTGCGATGTGCTTACTAAAGACAAAGGTTGTTTTCATACATCCAAACTCAGCTTTAGATTAGCCCAACGTGGTACTGTTCCCAGGCCAGCTACATGCTGTGTTGTTTTCAGAAAAAACCATGTAACAAACGGAAGCATTTGACAGCATTGTGGCAAATGGATGACACTTACTGTGTCCAAGTTCTGTTTTCCTCACTCATAACACTTTATTACTGTCTTTCTGAATGATTGCTTCATGTATACTTTGACAGCGCTGTTTGACAGAATTAAAATATCAATAATATTAGTTGATATTACTTTAGAGTATCTCCCAAACTGTTCCATCGCACGTTATGCATGTTTTACCCTAGATATTAAACCTACTTTTTTCAAAAGCCAAGTCACCCAAATATCTCCCTGCAGCCTTGATTATCTTAAATATGATAGCTAGAAAATACATCCTAGTAACTTTTAAGAACATGTGTTCAAAATACATCTTTTTTTTAATAGAAAAGTTTTATTGAATAAACATTAAAAACAACTGAACATAGTACGACTTTCCTGGCAGTTATTTTGCCATACATGCATATAACCACTTATAACAGTTAGTCTCTTCCTTATTTTGCATTACTAAGTTGGTGCTATAAATGTATATAATTTCCTAATTACAACCCTAATTTCCTTTCGCATTCTTTTTACACAGTCATTATATCCACTATTTTATATTGTCTTTAGCTTAAAGTTCATCCACCTTCCGTCTTATACAGCATCACAACTTTTTCCCCTTTGTTCTGACTTCCTTTTTTCGAATCTGACCATTGATACAGTTTGTTCCAGGCTTCATAGTATTCTGTTTCATCCTTATCTTTAATTTCCAGTGTTAACCTGTCCATTTCCGCACAGACCAAAATTTTCTTTATTATTTCACTTTGCTCGGGGATATCTACCTTCTTCCAGTTTTGGTCATAAACCAATCTTGCTGCAGTTATATCATGCAACATTAGATATATCATTCCTTTGCTATTTCCTTCAGTAATTCCCAGTAGGAACAATTCTGGTCTGAACTCTATTTTTTGGCCAAGCATTTCTTCCAGCCATATCTTAATCTGCGGCCAAAATTATTTTGCTTTGGTGCATGGCTGCCACATATGATAATATGTCCGTAACACTGTCTTACACTTCCAACATTGTGGTGATATGTCTTTACTCATTTTTGCCAATCTTGTTGGTGGGAGGTGCCATCTGTAGAACATTTTGTATAGGTTTTCTTTATAAGAAGTGGCCAAAGTTAGTTTCCTATTCCTTTCCCATAACTTTTGCCATTTATCTAATTTAATACTATAACCAAAGTTTGTTCAAAATACATATTTTAATTCCAAAATAAATGAAACATTTATTTGGAACAGCTCTGGGCAGGGCTAAGCCCAATAAATTGTTCTGAACGCTGAGACTTCAGCCATGGTGTCTAATAAATAGCTAAACAGGGTCAATTATGCACAAAGCACATAACCCTCTTTGGACTATTAGCGCAATTAGCCTCTGCACAATTGTGATTGGGGATGTGCTTCCTAATCAGGACCCTGAACCTTCTAGTTGTTGCATCTATACAAAATTAGAGCTGTCACCAAACATCATATAGATACAATATTTGTATTCGCTTGGAAATCACAAGCAATTCATCCCTATTTAGCCGGTTTCAAAAGTGACATACATATGCTTGATAAAAGTGCTTTACTGTAAGATTAACCATTATATTCTACACAGTTTTTATATAAATAACAACTTATGTATATTAAGGTTTAGATTGTTCTTAGCCCACTTTCTAATGGGAGCTCAGCTCCCCCATATCATTCTCCTCTTCCTCAAGCTGTTTCTTCCCCACTTACTATGTTCTAATGCAAACCTGCTTTTTTCCCCTTAACTCTTAAAGAGTTTGAGGACTCTGCAATGTAGAGCTACAGCTGTACATCTTTATATCTGGGCCTATAAGAAATGGAAATGGAAAATGGAATGGATGAATGAAAAGATGAGAAGGGCTGGACACCTAATTAATTTTTTTAAAAAAATATGATAATGTATTGTGCTGTATTTGTAGATCTGTTAGCATCCCAGAGCACATTTGTGGGCATACATTCATGTATACACACACACACACACACTGGTTGGACTTTGTCCTAATGAGGACAGGCTATTTAATACATAATGATCAATCAAGTAGCTTATTCAGCATTTATTATAATGAAAGGTTCTTTAATGTACCTTCAAAATATTGCAAATGCTCCTGTGATCCAGGGAAGGTTTCCACCCATAGAAATTGTAGGTGATCATGCTAAAGTCTCTCTTCCCCCCAAAAGATCTCCCCATATTTTGGAGCAGATTTTTCAGGGGCATGCAACTTATCCCCTTGTCTTCTACTGCCAGGAGTTGGGGGTTCTGCTTGTGAAGGCTATGACAATATTTGATCGTGCTTTTCAGGTAAAAATTGCTTCCCACAGGAATGCTCGTTATCATAATTTGCTATACCATTGGTACATGCTATGTTTAAATAAAAACAAGAAGAAGCAGAAGCAGAACCAATTCAGGCTTACAAACTAAACAGGCATGCCCTAGAGGGAAAGAAAGCAGAAGGGAAAGGGAGACGAGGGAGATAAATTTAACACTGCTGGGACAGAGCAAAGTTTATATCTGGATGGATGGCCAGATTGAACTTTCCTTGCTGCTGAACTGCTGATTAGCTTGATGCTTCCCTGCTTAGTCATACAAAGAGGAACGGATAACCTAAACAGAGGGATTTTGCTGAAAGGTATTATTTTCCCTTTTCCAAAGCTTCGTCTGCTGATCTCCTCTGCTGTGCTGGGGTGGAAGGAAAGAATTAAGTTAGTGCAACAAAAGGAATCCAAAGTCATAGGGATTATTCTCCTCTGACACTAAGCCAGAAAGGTGCATTGAGCTGAGTATTACAATACCAACCTGCCATTAACTAAGAACTAAGAGCCTAATAGATAAATCGAATAACAGGTTGTCCTCGCCTTATGACCACAACTGAGCCCAAAATTTCTGTTGCCAAGTGAGACATTTGTTAAGTGAGTTTTGCCCTGTTTTACGACCTGTCCGGCCACCGTTGTTAAGTGAATCACTGCCATTGTCAAGTTAGTAACATGGTTGTTAAGTGAATCTGGGTTCTCCATTGATTTTGCTTGTCGGAAGGTCACAAAAGGGACCCTGGAACTATGCAACTGTCATAAGTATGAGTCTGAAATATGAGTCCATTGCCAAGCCTCTGGATTTTGATCACGTGACCATGGGGATTCGGCTGTTTTTAGTGAACAGTCACTAAATGAACCATTGTAAGTTGAGGACTACCTATACTTCTGTTTTCAAAGTTGCCCTTCCCTGTTCTTAGTGAAGAGTGTTTTTTTTCTAAGTTGTGATTGGATGATATGGAACAGTGGTCGCCAATTGGTGGGCTGGGGACTACTGGTGGTTCGTGAAAAATTTTTGGTGGTCCGCAGAGAAATGTCCCTCCCCCCCAAAGCCCCCACCCCAAAGCAATTAATCTAGGCTGCATGGGAACACAAGGCTACGCCACTCAAATGGCTCGCTCACTCGTTGGCCCCCACCTTTCGGTCGAGCGCAAACCTTTCTTTGAGTAGAGCCATGCGAGCTGGAACTGAAAGGTAAGACCAACAGCGAGGGAGGGAAATCCACCCTAGGGTGGCTTGCTGATGATGGTGGGAAAATCGGTCCCATATTCCAGAGCTGCAATAGTCACAAGACTGGCCCTTTGGTCATCCTGGAGCTGCTCCTCCACCCGGCCTGCCATGGACTTGAGGAGCTGCTCCGGGATGACCAAAGGGCCAGTCTTGTGACTACTGTACCAATTTCAGCAAGCCACCGTCAGTCAAAATTCATATTAGTGGTCCGCAGGATTTAAAATTATGAGTTTGGTGGTCCCTGAGGTCCAAAAGTTTGGTGGTCCCTGAGGTCCAAAAGTTTGGTGACCCCGATATGGAAGGATTCCAGAAAGCACAGTATGGTTTTCTTTCGGTGGAGATAAATAATAAATGACTACATGTAATGCATTCTAGGAGGGAAGTTGGCATTCAGGGGAAGGAGATGCTTCTGTGATCCCTATCTTTCAAGGAATATTTGACAGCAGAAGGCTTCACAAGGCAAATGTAAATAAAAAAGGAAATGTGCTGACTGTGCAATGCTCAGGAGGCAGCAACGCATTTATTTTTCATGCAATCCCAATGTTTCTAAAGTATTGAAGGAAATTGTGCTAACTCATCATGTTTTCTCAGTAGCGATATCTGCAAACATGCCAGAGATGAAAGGATATCTATTAGCTAGAGTTATGCTTGTATATCATCTACCGTAATGTAGGGAAAATCCATCCAGGCACTTATCCTGTACAGTATAAATATAAGAAAAAATACTGATAGTTTCCAAGAAATAGTAAAATTCATTGATTAAATAGTAAAGTAGAGCAAAAAAAGGGGGGAGGGGGTTACAATTAAAAGGTAAATATCAAGCTAAAGAGATGACCACATCCAAGCAGACCACTGAAAGTAGTAAGACCTTCAGTGATTTATGATAAGTGAAGAAAAGAAGGAGGGGGTATGCCACAATGTTGTCTTGCATTATGACTATATAAAAGGATTTAAGATGCTACAATTAAAGGTGATGCGTAGCACTATTGAAAAGCTCTGCAAACCAATCAAGAAAGTGCTTAAATAAAATATCTCTTTTTTGTACAGCTTAATTTAGCATGCTAATATTGGCAGACACCAAAATGTCCACAGAAAATGTTTGATATGAAAGACTGGGAAAATTTTATTATTTATTTTTATTGCAGTGGCTCAGAGTCCATTGGAGTTGGACAGCTATAATAAACTTAATTTTAAAAAAAAGTTCCATAGCAGAGAAAAAATTTCTGTTCCTGGTTCTATTCAGCCCAGGACAACTTTTGATTGGCCCAATAGAATTTGTCAAAAAACTAACAGGTTTACCAGAATGGACAAAAACACAGCAAGTATAACTTTGGAAATGTAAGATTTCTTTAGCCTTTAAAATTACCTTTTCATCTTGGTAGCCTGTTGTTTCCATAAGATTCAGGGTAACAGAGATGAAACGAGAATTCTTTTTTTTTTAAAGGAGAATTTTTGAAGCAAGTATCCTAGAAGATAATTTGCAAAGTAAACTTACAAAGATTTTCCTCGAGATGGAGAAGTATATAAAGAGAGAGATAAAAAGAGGGTTGAATCAACAATAGCTGAGTTGCAGCATTTGGGAGAGGAGAAAGGAGAAGGACTGAATAGATAGATACCATAAATCTGGCAAAGGAACAAAGTGGTAAGCAGTAGAGAAAGCAAATAATAACTTTCCTTCCATATAAGGTATACAATGATATGTTCAAAGAGGACGAGCAAGTGTCCCCTTCGTGATGAATCCATCGTTATGAGTGCAAGAACAAATAATGTTAGTCATGAAGAAACTTTACCAGTCAAAGAACATCCAATGAGAGCTCTGTACATGCTTGCAAAGATGGCCACAAGATGGTCAATCTGAATGATTGAATTTTTCAGATTGAATTTTTCCAGCAGAGGTCCACAATGTCTTATCAATTAACATATCTAAAAATAGAGATTAAAAAAAGAAAAGGGAGTAAAAGTATAAATGTATCTTCCTCCAAAGTGTGTTGAAGGGGAACTTTTCTTTCCATCTTTCCCTCCCTCCCTCCCTCCCTCCCTCCCTCCCTCCCTCCTTCCTTCCTTCCTTCCTTCCTTCCTTCCTTCCTTCCTTCCTTCCTTCCTTCCTTCCTTCCTTCCTTCCTTCCTTCCTGTTGTGGTTCGCCGGCAGCCAGTGCAGATGGCAACGGAGTTGGACAGTAAGGAAGAAAGGGGACCAGTCGGGGAGTCTGCAGAGGACTTGGATGAGGGTTTTGCGTCCGATGCAGGGAAGGAGCCAGGATCATCTGGGAGTGGGGTGTGCCTTTGGAGCCTTCGGAGTCTGGCAGCAGCGAGGCAGAGGACCCAGGGTAGCCTGTTCTCAGTGCACGTGTGTGCAGAGCTGCTAGAAGGCGAGAGCAGCTGAAACAAAAGGGGCTGGGAGGTGATTGCCCCTCCCATAAGGGATAAAAGTCAGACCTCAATGATGAAAGCTTTGCAGGAAGCAAAGCAGTTCAATAGATTCCGAGTCCTCCTTGAAGCTCTGTGTATTCTGGTTGTTTTTTTCTGGTATTTTGGGTGGTTTCTGTTATAATTAATTTGGATACTTCTGTTTTTGACAGCATTCCATAGCACTGACAGGCGTGTGCTTAACTTGGGGAAATGTTTATAATTAGTTCTGGCTGGGAATGCAAATAATTCCCAGCGTTGCAATAAAATAGGTTTTGTTTTTAAAATAAGTTTGTGTTTAAGTACGTTTGACAAAGCCTGGGTCAGAACCCTTCCTTCCTTCCTTCCCTCCCTCCCTCCCTCCCTCCCTCCCTCCTTCCTTCCTTCCTTCCTTCCTTCCTTCCTTCCTTCCTTCCTCACTGTGTATCACATGCACTTCTAAAAGTCAGGAAAAATAACTTTAAACACACATCCAAGGTTGCTTTGCATTGCCATTTTGCATTTGGAGGCTGAATCACGTCCGCTCAAATTACAAAGGATAATTTACAAAGGGTTATATAGCAGCAGTCCCAATCTTTCTGGCTTGTGTAGACTGGTGGCAACAGGGAGGGAGAGGGGCTCATTTCGTGCACATGTGCACCACTTGCACAGCCCACTATCCAAAAAGCCACAGCCCGGTACCGAGCTGTGGATCAGGGGTTTGGTACTTACCCAGATTTTTAGAGCGCAAATTAGGTAGGTGTAGTGGTCTTAAACTGTATCAAATTCTCTCCAAAGCTCACTTTAGGAAAAATAAACAAGCAAAGTATTATTATTATTATTATCCCATTATCAATTTAAATCCGAATGAAAATCAAAACTGTTTGAATTGTTTTTGTTTTTAAAGACTTTACGATTCTTAATGAACTCTTCCTCCCCCAAGAGTATCTTCTAGTTTTAATACAAAAGGGCTCCAAGGACATCACAACTTTGTGTGTGTGTTCCTTATGTGAATTAGCTGGTCCCCGATGATCTGTGGAAATGCTTTGGCTCTGTAAACAAGTCTAGGTGATGCCAATAATGTTAATTATGTACAAGAAAATATACATTTGCAGATAAGTCAGTTCTAGAAGCGTATCCATAAATTTGCAGATATGCTCAATGATATGTAAATTGTAAACTTTAATCTTATGGCAAGGAATTGGATAAGAAATATCTTTTCACTTGGTAGACCAAAATTCCTTAGCAATAGTTCATTCTAAACTGCCATGTGTTTAATGATGAAGTAAATTACCACAAATTTGTATCTGTTTGTAATGTTGGTCTTAATGGAAAGCCAAATAAACAAATAAACAAATTGTGATAACAGTAGATTTACATACGTTCAAATTTCTCAAGGTATACTATCTTCATTTTTGGCCTAGTCATGTTCTATCAGTCCAGAATCAAAAATTACTCTAAAATATCTGGGATTGGAGCTATAATGGAATTTAAGAACTGTTGAGGTAATTCCCCATTAGGAGAATGAGCGCATACAGGGAGATGTATTTGAGAGTAGTGTTTGAATAATACACACACAGCACACAGATACACTGTACAGTAAATGTTGGTTTTTATTTTCAGAAACGTTTTAAGCAAAGTTCAAAATAAGCAGTCCAAATTCATTCACAGGTAAAATCAGTCAGTTTTCAGTCCAGGGATAATCCAGTAACAAAGTCCAGTGTCAAAAACAGTTCAGTATCAGACTTACATCAAATCCATGAATAACAGTCAATTAGAAAGAACGGCAATACTCTCCAACAGAAGGAAACAGAGACTGAGTCTCTCTTCTGAGACTAAGACTAAGACAACCCAAGTTTCTGGCTCCATCTTATGGCCGTTTGAGAAACCATACCCAACTACAGTTTTTGCATTTTCTTAAAGATACAGTATTAAAATGTCTATCCTGGTTTATATATTGTCCAACCCAAATAGCTGTTAGGTCGCTTACATTCCTAACATTGTCCCCTTTTGGGTAGGACAATATATACAACCTTACATTCTAAGTCCATAATCTTCACAGCACACCTTATGCTTTATAGAGCCTTGGCCCTTTGTAAAATGATCTGCTATATTGTTTTCTGACATACAGTATTCTAGCTTAATCATCTTACTTTGCACACATTGTCTCACATTTAAATATCTTAAATCTGTGTGTTTCGTTCATGTTTTAACAGCAATATTTGAAGCCATCTGTATTGCTGATTGGTTGTCTTCATAAACAACAATAGAATCTGTTACATTAATTCCCATATCAATGAATAATTGTTTATACAAAACTAAATCTGTACATAGTAAAGACAAACATGAGAATTCAGCCTCCATTGTTGACAAACTTAAATGTTTCTGTTGAATAGACCTCCATCCAATCAACACTTTTTCCAATAATACTACAGTACCCGATGTAGATTTTCGTGTATTTATGTCTGTAGCAAAACTTGCATCAGCATATGCAGTTAAACTCAGTTCATCTTTAGGCTCCAAATACAATGCATAATGCATTGTTTGTTTCAGATATCTTAACACATGTTTAGCAGCTTGCCAGTACCTTTCAGTCGGCTCAGCATTAAATCTCGCTAATTGATTAACACTGTATGCAAAATCTGGCCTTGACCAATTACTCAGATAAGATAAACTACCAATCAAGGACTGATAAATGTTCTTATCAAAAATAGAACTTTGAACATCACTATGGCTAAACTCCTGGCTCATTGGTGTTTTAGCCGGCTTACAAAGTTCCATTTTAAAACTTTTTAGTAATTGGTTAATTTTATCTGCCTGTGAGATTTTGTATCCTCTAGTTCTATCTATCTTTAAACCAAGATATTGTTTGATTTCACCTAACTATTTTATCTTAAATTTCTTCTCTAACAGTGAGATTGTTTTAGAAGCTTCTTGTTCAGTTTTGGTGATTAATGCTATGTCATCAGTAAACAATAGCAACAATGAAATCATACCATTACTTTCTTTTTTGAACAAACATAGATCAGCCATGCCAGCTACAAAACCTATTTTAGTTAATTCTTTAACTATACATTGGTTCCACTCACATCCTGATTGCTCCAAACCATAAAGACTCTTTTTCAATCTCCAGCAATCAGTTGTATTATCATCTTTTATACCTAAAGGTTTCTTTAAATATATAGTGTGTTGCAACGGTGCATGCAGATATGCCATCTCTACATCCAAATGATTTACAATGTATTTCTCCTTAGCTGCCCACACTAATGCTGCCCTTAATGTAGTAGCCTTCAGACTAGGTACAAACACCTCATCATAGTCATTTGCTGTCTGATTGAACCCTTGTGCTACTAACCTGGCTTTATGGGTAACAGTCCCACCCACACCTGTCTTCAGTTTATATATCCATTTATATCCTATGGCATGTTTACCTGATGATAACTTCACATTTTCGTATACCTCCAGTGTTTTTAATGATTCCAGTTCCTTATCCATTGCTTTCTGCCAAGCAGCCTGATCCTTAGCAGGATACAGTTTCAGTTCACTATAATTACTTGGAACTGTATTCACTTGGCATACAACACTAGCCTGATATCTATCAGGTGGTCGTGTTACTTGGGCTAATTGGTGGACTTTTCTGTGCCACGTGCTCCTGTTCTTCTACCTCTTCCTGTGCCTGTTCTACTACTTCCTCCTTATTGGCTATTTGTGGTTTACTTATTTTATCTTTAGGGACTATTTGGGTGTCAATAATAACATCATTTCTGGATTCCTGTTCCAGTTTATTCCACTCAACATGCTCAAGAAATTTTGCACTAGCACTACAATAAACACGAGCTGTGCCTTGATCCCAGAATCTAAATGATCTATGGTTGGCCTCATAACCTACAAAAAATAACTTCTTAGCTCTATGTTGCCCTTTCAGTCTTACTTGTGAGGGAACCCATGCTGGAGCTCCAAATGTGTGTAGGTAACTTAAATTTGGCTTTCTGCCATGCCAGCGAGTGAATGGCAATTCACCAGTTGTTGTGTTAACTACATTGTTTAACACATGATTACTACACATTATGGCCTCACCCCACAGTGTTTCAGGCAAACCTGAATCAGATAACATAGTACGAGCCATGGCTTGTAATGTTTGCCCTCTTTGTTCTACAAACGAGTTATGTTGTGGTCTATAAGGTGCAGAACGTTTATGCTCAACACCAGCCAATTTCAATATTGTTTGGAATCTTTTGTTAACAAACTCAGTCCCATTATCAGTAACTAACATAATTACTTTACTCCTCATTTTTCTCTCAGCAAACCTTAACCAGTTAAAGAAATGTTGGAATGTTTCTGTTTTGTTTTTCATAAGATAGCAGAAACCGTATCATGAGTAATGGTCCATAATACTCAAAATATAGCAGGCACCTCCTAAACTAGGTTTCTTAGGACCAATTATGTCAGCAAACACAACCTCTAAAGGTTGTTTGGTCTTAAACCCATTTAGTCTGTTTGCAGGAATAACCGTGCTTTTATCTTGGCTACAAGCATTACAGTTTAAATACTTGCAACAGGGTTTCAATTTTACTCCCTCTGACAATTCAACAGTGTGTTTGAGCATTTTGAAATTAATGTGTCCCAAACATCTATGCAGTAAATGTATGCATTCATCATGTGGCTTAACATTGTTATAAACTGAGTTAGCCATCTGCAATTGGTCGTCATGTATTACATATAAGTCATTCTCTAAAGTAGCAGTAACCCTTTTACCCTCTTTCTCTGTTATACAGTTATCTCCCTTAAAGGTTACTACATAACCAAGATTAACTAAAGCCCTTACTGATAATAAATTAAATTTCAGTTTAGATACATATAACATAGTTAAATGTTTGTTTATATAAGAATATGCAGTACCTTCACCTGATGCTTTAATCTTCCATCCATTTGCCAATGATACATGTTGTTTACTCGTGGACATCTTTACAAACCTTTTTCTATCTTTAGTAATGCATTGCAATGCTCCACTATCAACAACCCACAAATCATGGTTTACAGTTGAATTGCTAGACATAGCTAAACTAACATTCTTCTTAGCCTTCTGGTGATTACCAGTATTCTGTTGTTTTCCCTTCTTACAGAATCTAGCTATATGTCCCCTAGCCCGACAAGGAAAACATTTCCTAACATTATAGGCAGATGAAGACAAATCCTCTTCTTGTGGTTGTTCCTTCCTCAGTTGATCTTTATCCAGCCGTCTTCTTGCTTCTTCTAACAATCTTCCAGTTATGTCAGTCAATGTCAGTTTATCTCTGGGCAGGACTTCCAGTGAAAATACATAGTCATCATAACTTTCATCCAATGAGGAAAAATGATGTAAACTTGATGCAGCTCTGAAAACATCAGTTCTTTTTCATGTAGCTCTTGAAAAGTTCTTTTCATTAAGTTTAAATGAGCTAACATATCTCCACCTTTCAGAAGACGTGCTCTAAACAGTTTACGTGTAAGATGTATGTGTGCACCTACACTGTCACGAACATAAATCCTCTTCAAATTCTCCCAACACATAGCAGCAGACTCTTCTACATGAATATGGACTAGCTGCTGGTCACTCAGTGTTAGTCCAATTATACAAAGAGCTCATTCATTATTCTGTTTAAAGTCAGCAATCTTCTTGGCATTGTCCTCATTAGCTGGATCCCAAACATTTACATCCGGTGGGTCTTGAACTACATTCCATAAACCTTCTCTACGCAGAAGTAGACTGCACTTCATAGACCAGGAAACATAGTTTGTTCCATCCAACCGGGTTATCAGTGATAGACTTGTTGAAGTGTCTTGTGCCATCTTTACCACAATTAAACAGTAAACAGCTGTCTGTATATAGTACTGTGCATACACACCAACTCTCAATTATCTGAGCCTGGTATGGCCTGGGCCCATAACCAGTGTTGAGGTAATTCCTTGTTAGGAGAATGAGCGCATACAGGGAGACGTATTTGAGAGTAGTGTTTGAATAATACACACACAGCACACAGATACACTGTTTTTACTTTCAGAAACGTTTTAAGCAAAGTTCAAAATAAGCAGTCCAAATTCATTCACAGGTAAAATCAGTCAGTTTTCAGTCCAGCGATAATCCAGTAACAAAGTCCAGTGTCAAAAACAGTTCAGTATCAGACTTACATCAAATCCATGAATAACAGTCAATTAGAAAGAACGGCAATACTCTCCAACAGAAGGAAACAGAGACTGAGTCTCTCTTCTGAGACTAAAACTAAGACAACCCAAGTTTCTGGCTCCATCTTATGGCCATTTGAGAAACCACACCCAACTACAGTTTTTGCATTTTCTTAAAGATACAGTATTAAAATGTCTATCCTGGTTTATATATTGTCCAACCCAAATAGCTGTTAGGTAACTTACATTCCTAACATGAACCATTTGACATTTCACTATAATACATAAATAATGTATATAACATATATCTTAACCCCTTCTCCAGACCTTTTCCTTTTTTAAAAGCTGAAACATGATAACTGGGTCTTCAGGTATCAACATTTTTTTTTTAAAAAAAATCCTGGGATACAGAATCATTTGAGAATGCTGAAAAATATTTACAGTCACATCCTACAGCAATTTACACTTTTGGAATTACCACAGCTGCAGCTAAATTTAAATATGGTGCATGTTGTTGATCACACACTCTTGTGTTTGTCTTCAGACCCAGTAAAAGAATCCAGATAATAACACATTGTGAGAAGCAGTTGTGTTGGTTTATAGCACTAAAATTATATTTAATAAGTACAAATTTAACTTTTAGTCAGAATGACTGGCATTTTAGAAAATTACTTTTTACTGTGGCTGAATAAGCTATGTGAGGCCTTCTTTATATTTGAATTATTTCCTTTGCCTAGTTTTATAGAAACCAAGGCAACTGGAAAGGTTTTGAATGTAAGGCAGCTCATCCAGAGTGAAATGAGTAAGCTGAATTCAGCTTGATGAGTAAGACTATATGTTGTGCTTTAAGTCTTCATGAGCCAAGAAACCCAGTTTAGGAACAGCTAAAAGCATAGCCAAGGACTGATTTAGTCCTTTTAACCCTTTAGCAATGTATCTACATCCACAGGAAGATATTACCTTGCTGAAAAGTCCAGACCTAGAGTTTATTTCTGGAAAAAAACCTGCTTTAAAATATATTAATAGACTAGAGGGTTCTCAAACACAGGGGTCGCCAACCTTTTGGACCTCAGGGACCACCAAACTCATAATTTTAAATCCTGCAGACCAGAGACCCTGGGAAAATCCCCCCCAAAAAGTCTGCAGGAAAATTCCCCACCCCGTTTTCCTACCGATCGATCATTCTTTATTTGGGATTGCAGGATATCATCTCCAGCTCTGTTCTCGGGGGGGGGGGGGGGGGGATAGAGAGAGAGACTTTTGGCCTCATGCAAGGAAAGCAGCAGAAGCAGCAGAAGTCTTTCCCCCAAATTCCACCAGAAATGAGTCTTTGTGAGACTTGTCATGCCAGCACAGCCCCTTGGAGCAGAATGCCTTGCAGGGTCCCAAAGACACATTTCTGGTGGAGTTTGGGGGAGAGAAATAAAGACTTTTGCTGCTTTCCTTGTGTGCAGCCAAAAGCAGAAGAAAGAAGTGGAAAGAAGCAGCCCGGTGGCCAGGCGAGGCGCATGGAGCAAGTTCCCCCTTCTGCCCTTTCCCCCCTTCCCTAACTACCTCATGTTGCAAATGATGCAAGCCTTGTGTTCCCGCGGGCCATATGGGCAACAAAGCCTTGTGTTCCCGCGCAGCCTGTATTAATTGCTTTGGGGGTTGGGGGTGACATTTCTCTGCGGACCACCAAAATTTTCTCACGGACTACCAATGGTCCCCGGCCCACTGGTTGGCAACCACTGCTCTAACATGATCTCATTGAGGGGGTTCTGTTTTAACGTGTATCAGGCTTGCACAGGTAAAAATGACTGCTGTCAAATTCACCTCAAGCATTTATTCCTGTTTTGCCCATTTCAGGTTGGACAGAGTTGCATTCAAGTTGCAATGCTAACATTTTGAAAGCCCTTGTGATAAAGTTTAATTACTAAAATTAGGTGTTAAAGTATATGTATTCTTAACTCTAGGGAGTCAATTTTATTCCAGGAGGTACATTTACCATGTTAGAGAATCACAGTACCACAAAGTTTGAAGAGTCCATATTACAACTTTGCTCATGCCAATATATATATATTTAAATCTAAGGATAGCTCAGATAAATTTTACTACTTCTTAGATTCTAAACATGTGTTTCCATTTTAAAAGGTTTAAGTGAGTAGGTGCATGGCAGCATTTCATCCTACAAGTGATAATTCTGGTACAAAAAATTGGTCTTTTTCCCAGTTCATTTTAATTAAATAAACTGCCCTTTCTTCTCTTTTTCTCCCTCCCAAAGGGTATTTTATAAGCATTCACCTAATAAATTCTTAATTAATCCATTTGTCTCATGAAATTCAAGTTTTCCCAAGCAATGGATATGGCATGAAGAAAATAAAGCCCAGCCAACAATTTCAAATGTTTTAAATGCACTATTTTTTTATTGAATTGCAAGCCAATTATCTACTCAATTTTCCTTCAGATAAAAAATGACGAACTCAATAAAGACCAGCTTAATGTTTCCTAATACAGTTTTGTCCTGCCTCAGCTTTCCATTAGCTAGGATAATAAATATATCACAAAAGGGTTTAAAAATTGAAGTTAAAAAATGTCTCTGTGGAAAAGAAAAAGATTCTGATCCATCCACAGGTTTTAGAAATTTGGGTGTGATGCAACCATGAGAAGAGGGATAAAATAGACAAGCCCTCCAGCTATTATTTGCTTGTTTGCTTGCTTTTTTTTTTTTTTTTTGCCCACAATAACCAAGAAAGTCTTAGCAGGTTATAAGGGAAAAGCTTTAGTGATCCTTAACAGTAAATCTCAAAGATAAGTTTGAGGGTGAGGGAGCAAATAGGCTCCTGTCCTTGTTAAGATGGCTTTCAATATCTTATCTCTTTTGGTTCCTAGATGTACTGTTCCCATCTGGGCCTGAGTGACAGTAAGAGTCAGACTTTTTGAATTCTTGGAGGAAATTCTCTTTCCACAGAATGTCAAACTTCAAATGGAGTTAAGAACTAACCCCCACTCCTTTAACCTCAAACTATCTATTCTATTGACCTCATCCCATTCCTAAGAGGTCTGTAAGGGGCGTGCATAAGTGCACCATCGTGCCTACCATCCCTGTCCTATTGTCCCCATTTATTTGTACCTATTTCCTGTATTCTTACTCATGTTTATACTTATACCTATTATCTTGTAAGGGATTGACAAATCAATCAATCAAATAAACAAACAAACAAACAAACAAACAAATAAATAGTAGCAACCTGTATTACATCATAGGAATCCACAACAAACTGAGATGACATCAAAAACCATGACATATGCAGATGTGATATCATGATTTAGCTGCCCCTCAGTGCTTATGTCCTGACATCACTTGCCCACCCGACTCTCTTTACATGCCTATAACATACACAACACTTCAGCCATACTGTTGAATGGCTAGCAGTTGGAGGAACCATTTGTTGCTTTTTTTGAAATGGGGTGAAAATGGGAATGGAAGAGAATCCAGCATTTGACACATATGGGAGATAGGCTTGAACTCTTTGCTTTTGTGAACTATCTATTTAAATTTAGTTCTGTAGCTCCCAATCATCAAAAGGTTGCCAAAATGTATCCATTTTGGGTGGAAGCACAAAACTCCTTCCCTGTTTCTAAATGGCTCTTAGAGTATGCCTAAGAGATAAGGAAAAATTTGTAAAGTTTATAGGAGTACGACATATGATATAGCAAGTGCTTTTGGGAAAGTGTGTTCTGAAATATCAATCCCAAAAATCGTTGATGGAAGCACATTATGCTGAGCCTAAAATAAATCCTTCAGTTTGGAAAAGATAAGAAGCACTAAGTATTTTGTTGGCATCCAAAGTCACCTGGAAATCCAGGTTCTGCTGTTATGTGGGATCCTATTTATCTCCAATAGGTACCCCATATCATCTGTCCTTTGAAAGAGCACATTTCTGGCCTTTTTTATTAGATCTTTTTCCTGCCTTTATTACTTTATAAGTAACTCTGGATGATGTACATGTTTAATACCCCTTCCTTCTCCTTTTTTTCTATGAGATGGGATGAGGGCAAGGCAAGGTGAGATGTAATAAATAAGGAATCAGACTGAAAGCAATATGACAGTGATGTGTTCTGGCTTGCTGATTGCTCAACATAAACCATGCTTTGGGTGGCTGTTATAGGAAATTGGTTGATTACATTGGGTTTGATTCCATGATGTACTGTATTATGAACTGTCTCTGATCCTTCACATGCTCTGGCTGCCCTGGATTATCATGTACTTCATCCTCATCTTCATGCCATCTATAGATCAACACAAAGGCAATTGTGATTGTTGTTAATGTGACATAGTATCCCTAAGTGAAGCTGTCACATTTTCCGAACAAGCTGAAACTTTTGTTAAGTGTTCCTTTATATGAATTGATATAAGTCTCATTCTGAACCTCCTGGAACCTGGCATCTCCATGGAACTTGGAGAATTTTAGCAAATATATATTTGCAGAACAAACTTCACAGCTGTGGTTTTGTTGTTGTTGTTAAGATATTGATTAACCTAGCTGCACCAGAATGACTGCAAAGAGATGGAAGAACATGGATTAATCTTTGGGTAGCAAGCAGCCATTTTAGTTACACCAAAGAAACAATGCTTAACGAGCTTGCATATGGTGTCTCACCTGCCACATTGCAGGAAAAAAAGGGGGAGGCGAGGGGAGGAAATTGAGGCATGGTTTCTGCAAAATACCTGCTTATTTTTATTCAGCTATTGTCAACCGGGCCTACAGCAATTCAAATACAATTTCTTGTGAACAGGAGTCACTAATTTTTAAGGTGATATACTAATGAATCATTTTTGCAGAACTACTTCCCAGCATTTTGACAGATGCCAGTGCCAGTCACACTTGCTCCTTCGTTTCTTGTTCTCTTTTGTACCTTATTTAAACTATGCTCCTTGATTTCTGCTTGGAACAATAGTCCTAAGAGTCAGGGCATAATTTTGCACAGGTCAATGGAATTAATGGGATGGATAGCTTTCTAGATGGAAATCAAGACTGGAAACCCCATATCGTCTGTCCTTTGAAGGAGCACATTTATTCACTAGTTCTTTTCCCTGCCTTTATTATTTTATAAGTAATAAAGTAATGTTCTGCACCAGGGTGGGATACAAGTTATATAATGGGGCTTGCAATGGTTGTATGACAGAGAGATCCTGCTATCTCATAATTTGATAATGCAATCTGACAGCACTACAATTTAATCTGATAGGTGGGCACATCACTGCCCATGCCACTGAATTTTGGACCAGTTGAAGTTTCTGGGTGGTGTTCAAGGCAGATCTATATGTAGAACACAATAGTGTTCAATAGTACCCTGTTCCCCCGAAAATACAATCTACGCTGAAAGTAGCTTGATTTTTACACGTGAGCCCAATATAAGCCCTAACCCCCAAAATAAGCCTTAATTAAGATCCCACCCACTCCAGAGTGCACGGGTAAAAATTTAGGGTGAGGATGGAGGGGCAGGATCTGCCCTATTACTTATGTTTGGACAGTTGTAGCCAGGCCTCGCACACCCTGACACCTGCCTTGCCAGCCCATTTCTTCTGCAGCCAGCAAGGCTGGCAAGACTTTCCTGAAGGCCTCTGTAGCTGATAAAAAAGGTCCGGATTGATCCAGAGTTCTGTTATCGGCTGCAGAGGCCTTCAGGAAAGCCTTGCCGGCTGCAGAAGAAGAAGTTCCTAAAGGCCTCTGACAACGAAAAGGAGGCCGGGGGTGATGCACACAAATGAAGTTAGTCAGTGAATGACATCTCCTGAAAATAAGACCTGGTGCCTTTTTTGGTGGCCAAAAAAATATAAGACAGGGTCTTATTTTCTGGAAAACATGGGTAATCAAGCCATGAGGTAACCAGGGTAACCAGTCAAAATTATATTTTAATAACTTTAGTCATAAATCTGAAGCAAATGTGACGCAAACCATTTTATGACATACACAGGAATCCAAATTAGCCTAAGAACTCCAAAGCAGATGTCTAGTTTCACTAGAACATTAGCTTTTCTTATTTTTTAATTTAGATTTATTAAGTTTTTTAATAGAATAAAAGACTACTCTAAAAAAAGAAATAAGAAAGTGCAAAGAACAGAAATAACAGGAAAAAACCCTAAAGCTACGAAATATATGAATGATTTCAAACCTTCTTTTCAACAGATAATTACAATCTCCTTTTTAATGTTGTACAAATCCCTTCAGCCTCTCACTTAACATCTATAAATTCCTCTTTCAACACTATAGCCAAATTCTCCAAATAAAAGGCAATTTACATCAGAAGTAAAGTCAAAAGAGTAGTAACTACCAGTAGTTAATCTGTCAGTCTGTAAATAACACCAAGATACATATTTGACAAAAAAGAAATTTATCCTATGAACAACAACCACAAAAGCCCTTCTCAGTTTTCAGTACGTAACACTAGTCTCAAGAACAAAGACAAGATAAACCTCAAAAGACCTAAGGAAAATTTTTCTTTACGGTCCAGTTTTCCAAAAAGATATCAGGGTACGTCAGGGGTGGGATTTTACCGGTTCGGCCCAGTTCTATAGAACCGGTAGTTCAGAAGAGCAGCTGACACCGAACCAGTTCTCTCCAAAGATCTTCTTTTCTTTGGTTGGGCCCACCTGCCCACCCGGGCTCTAGGCTTTCCTTTATCTTTACCTTAGTTGCTTTGTGCGGCACAGCTGAGTGCCGCGTGTCAGCAGGAGATGGTGGTTGCTTGCAGAAGTTGTTTTGCAAGTACTGCGCATGCGCATGCCCGCAAAGCACATGCTCACCGAACCCGTTGCTATGCCGGTAGGATCCTACCCCTGGGGTAAGTGCCAATCAAATCTCGGGACAGCTGTCCTATAAGAAACATTTCTAAAATAAGTAGGGAAACTTGAGAATTCCCACTGCAGATGACTATATGCAACAGGCCAGCTCCACATACTCACCAAGTTCTCAGAAGTTTTCCCCAGGAAGTGAAGATTTGTGACTAGGTAGTAGTGGGCCAATATAACTGGTCTCTGTTAACTGAGACTAGAGTCAGCTGTCATGGTACTGATGGTTCCAGAGAATTTTTGTTGTTTTTGCTGTTTTTGTTGTTGCTGTTTACATTTTGGAATTTTATTACTTGTTTTTAAGGGTTTTATACTATATTGTAACCTGCCAGGACTCTGTTTTTTAATTGCTGGGATACAGAAATATAATAAACAGATAAATATTAGCTCTCTCCACTGATTTATACCACCGAGGAAAACAAACCATGGTCTGAATTTTATTTCCCCTGGAATGTTGTACAGCCCAATAATTATTAAGGGTAGTATTTTAATTTAAAAAAATCTCATATTAGAAAAGAAATACTATACATTGTGGTGTTAATCATGATTGTAAGCAGTCACCTTAGAATTAAGGCAGCACTGGCAACATAGCAAGTTCTTAAATTTTGAAACTTAAATAGGACGGTCTGGGAATCTAATCCTAAAAAAACAAGTTGCAGGTTTCCGTTTGGAACCAGGAGTCCTTACTTACTGTGCAACCTGCTGAAGCTCTCTTGGTCATAAATGGATGAAATTAATCCACAGCATGTCTACAGCAGGTAAAGAAAGCCAAGAAGCAGGCCTTCTGGGTCCCAGTGTTTCTCTGTGAAGGAGTTCAGCTGATTCTGCTCTGGGCAGAATTCAGTCAACAACAGCTGGGACTGCACAGCTGCAAAGAACTGTCACAGGCAGCTGGTCCCCAAGAGAGTGTTTTCATATAATAACCATTAAAAGACTAATGGCCCCTGAATAATAATATGCACTCCATATGTTTACAGCAAACACTCCTATTTGGTAAATTTATAGATTTCACCCTTCCTAGATTCTCTTCTTTCCAACTTTATTCAAAATATTATTTTTCTCTCCTCCTATCAACCCATATTCTGTAAGGCAGAGATGGGGAACTATGGCCCCTTTATGACTTGTGAACTTCAACTCCCAGAATTCAACTCCCAGAATGAGCCAGCATGTGTTGGAAGAAAAATCCAGGTCCAGTTTCAAGCTGGGAGAAAGGAAATAAAATGGAGGCTGATTGGAAAGAAAGATTCTGTTTATTGTGGGAGCAGAACCACCCACAGTGTGTGGTTCTGGGGCAGCTCAGCTGACCAATTGATTGAACGAGTGGATGGATCTTTATTGGTTTCTGTTATGCTGCTGGGGTTTTTACAACATCTGAAATGCCTTTAGGGGTTGTGCAATGTAGTGAGCACTGTGTCTTTTGCTATTTCAATGGTGGTGGTTAATCCGATTATGCAGAGTGGGATTCTACCAGTTTGGACCGGTTCTATAAAACCAGTTGTTATGATTTTTGTGCAGTTCGGAGAACCAGCAAATTGTGCCCCGCCCCTCTCTGCCCACCCCTCCCCTCCCCACCCAGTCACTCCTTATCGTGCAAAAACAACATCCCAGGAGGCTTCCTTGAGGCCCAGGAGCCCGAGAAACAGAGCGTGTGTGGGTGCTGCGCCCCCCCAGCTCTGTTTTCTGCCTTTTGGGGCCCTCCCCAGGAGGTTTCCCTGAGGCCCAGGAGGCAAAAAAACAGGGGGGGGGGGTTGCCACCAAAAAAGAAGCCACAGCCACCCAGTCACATGGCCATGCTCACCTAGCCACACCCACAGAACCAGTTGTTAAACACCCCCCCCCGCTATTATGTCTTAAAACAAGGGTCTTCAAACTTGGCAAGTTTAGAACTTGTGGACTTCAACTCCCAGAATTCCTGAGCTAACTTGACTGGAGGAGGAACTCTGGGAGTTGAAGTCCACAAACCTTAAAGTTGTCAAGTTTGAAGACCCCTGTCTTAAAAGGTCATGCCCTGTTCTTAGAATTTGGGTGGAGAAGAATGTAAATTTTAATCCCATCGCTGGAGGTGGAAGATTTTTGTTTGTGAATAGGCTGGCCCAGTCTTTCTTCATGGGCACATTAAGAAAGACTGGGGCTGCTTTCTGCTTCTAAGAACATGTTTCTCCATTTCTCCTTTGGGGAAATATAATATTCTGCCTCTTAATATTCCCCCAAATATTACATTCTCAGGGGAGGGGGCTTCCCCACATGGCTGGCTCAGAAATTCTGGGACTTGAAGTCTACAACTCTAATAAAAGATTCAGAGATCCCCACTCCTTTAAGGTTTTGGCCTAGGAGGCCTTTAAGACCTTGGCCTAACATTCGCTGGATGTTGGATGTTACTGGAACGTTTTGTCTGCTGGATTCACCATCTTCTTCCTTTTCTCTTTTCTAGTTTTAGGGTTTTAAAACTGTGAAATTGTTTTTATCTTGCTTAGTGCATTGTGAGCCACACAGAGTTGCTCAGAAGTGGGTGGCATTAAATTGAATAAATATATGTTTTTTTTAATATTTCAGCCCACTAAGATATGTACTTATCATTCATTCTCACTCCCATTAAGAAATCAATTAAAATCTAGCAAAGACATACATAAAATATACTATACATATATATACTATATACTATACTCTGCTTCCTTTCCCATGTAATCCTAGCCTTCACAAAGTATTTGAACAAGCGGCTAGTTGCAGATCTGGCATCTCTTTCTGTAAGTCATTTCATAGATACAGAAGTACGATGAGACCTTTCCTCTCATGTAATTTACTGGCAGTGACATATGTCTCTCTTCAAAAATGTTTATTCTCCTTATGCTTCATTGAAATAACTCCCTGGGATAATATAAAAAAGCGGACGCTTGATTTCCTACTGGTACATATGCACATGCTATACCTATCTGCAAACCACTCTTAAATGGGCCAAACAGAGCAAAATCAGTCCATGTTAATTTATACTTTAAAAAGCAACAAACTTAATATTTTTAACAGACAGCAGTAGCAAATCCACTTTTGCTGTCTAACAATGCACTTGCACTGCACAAATATTTTGAAATTTTGCTTGTAGTATTTATATTTTATATCTTGCAGTGCATTATACTTAAACATGTAACATTAGGACAGTCATTAATTACAATAATATATATAGTCTGATTTTGTAGCACTTTTCTTTATGTGTGCGCACTTTTGTTATTTATGTATTTAAAATATTTATATGCTTCTGTTCATGCAAAACGTCTCTGGAGGGGTTGCCCAACTGTACATTAGTTCATTCAGTATGATATATAAAAATGACAAATATGTTTGTGTGGCCTTTTAAAGTCTGAAATACAGGAAAAAATGATGGAGTAAATGATTTCATAAACAAATGTATTATGTTATTCGATATGTCAAATATCAAGAGAGTCTGACTGAGTTATGTGATTTTTTAGAATGATATCAAATTAAGCAATCTCCAGTCCTATCCTTCATAAATTGAATGCTTGGCAACCGGCATTTATATACAGTGGTTCCAGCATCCTGGATACATGTCAACTGGGAAGTCAATGAGTGAACTAGAATTCACTTAATGACCATATGATTCACTTAACAACTGCAATGATTCGCTTAACTGTGGCAAAAAAGGGTCGTGAAATCAAATGCAATTCATTTAAAAACAGCTTTGTTTAGTAGTGGAAATTCTGTTCTCAATTGTCATCATAAATTGAGGATTACTGATAGTAGAAAGTGTGTTGTTTATAGCTTGCCATAAATATCTAGGAAGGACTAGCTGAAGTGTTGTCCAGTCTAGCAGAGGTAATCCCATGCTTTTAAAATACCCCAGTGGTTTGCATTTTAATTTTTCAGCAGCCCTTACACTGTGTTTTATGCAACATGTTTGCCCATGCTGCTACTCTTCAGATATATTGGAACTACAAGCTCCAGGATTCAACACATTGTCAATGACTAGGGATTATGCTCCCAATATAACTAAAAAGCATTAGTTGTAAGACTATTCCTTACAATCCAAGATTCTAAATGGCCCAATGCATTTTATAAAAAACAACAGATACTCTGTTTTCCTCTCAAGTCCCTGTCCACATTTTCTGCAAAAAATAAAAAATAAAAAACCATCTTTCTAACACCGCAAACACTATTAAAGGCTGAGAAGGGCAGATTGTGTTTATTATGATCCATGCCCCCTGAAATAATTTAGTATCTGAAGTGGGTTAAATGAAGTATGAGTAAAGGTAGGTTTAGGGCAGAAAAAGGAAATGCTTTTTTACATAGCCTTTAAGGCAGGGGTTCCCAACCTGGGTTGCGAGACGATATTCCGGGGGGTGCAAGAAAAGTCCAGGTAAATAATAGGATATTGGCTATATGTTGGCATTTTTATTTATTATTTATTTCAGGGGGTGCGAGGTTCGAGTAAAATTTCTTTAGGGGTGCGGGGCAAAAAAAAGGTTGGGAACCACTGCTTTAAGGAATAATAGTCACAATGTTCAATCCAAAATCATCTTGTTAAGATGTCAGCCATATCGAACACAGTATGAATAACTTCAGAATCACCTGGGGTGGCAAATATCAGGTGTCTTTCCATTCAGCACACCTGAATATAGAATTTTCAGTGTTTCTCAACCTCAGCAACTCAAGATATGTGGACTTTAACTTCCAGAATTCCCCAGCCTTCATGGGAGTTGGGGTCTACACATCTCCAAGTTGCTGAGGTTGAAAAATGCTGATATCTCTATTTTCCTTTTCCTTGATTTCCTGCTTCCTAGTGGGCACCTGACTGACTACGTTTGGAAAGCAAATACTTTTGGTACATGTTGGTCTCATCCAGCAAGGCAATTGTCAAGCACCACCTTTAATTCCAAACACATTGATTCACAGGATCCATCTTTCATATAAAGTGTCAGAGGAGGAAACCTAAAATAGATTTTTTCCCCTCTGACAGTTATCAGTATTCTCTTTTTCCCTCTCCTCCCTGCTTGGGCATCACAGGTGTCTAGCTCTATCCGACTTCCAATAGAAACTCTTGTCAAAACCTGGCAGCTGGTGCCCTGAAGAATCAAGCTAACCCTTCCAAGGTTCCTCTTGACCACCTGTAATATTTATTCTGCAGAATCGCTCAGAGTCTAGCTGCCAGGGCCAATCAGGCCAGCGAGGGGGGCAGTCCCCCTTCTCAAAAGGCTCCCGTTCCCATCGCTTCCCCCGTTGGGCAGATGATGCGGATTCTTTCTGCCTCTTCATTAGATCACACCTCGTTGTTCTGCATCCCACCGTATGTATAAATAGCCTTGCTTCTCTTTCACCAGCGAAGGGAATCTTCCTACCCACAACACGACAGGGGTATCCCTCCACCCTTTTCTTGCCTGCACACTGAATTTCCCCCCTCCCTCCCTCACTGCAGTGGTACAGCTACTTTTTCCATCCCTTAACTGCTGGGAGCTTCATTTACAGCATGCAGATACTTGAGGTCGGGGTAAACCACAATGCTTTGCATGATAAAGACTTTCTTAAAAACTGCTAATTTGCTTAATATGCTGTAGCAGCTATTGGGGAGGGGGAAAGCCCGCCCCCCTCCCTGCATTCCTCCTCCCCACACTGTTCATCTAGCTGCCAGGTCACAATTCCCTGCTGCAGCTTCCAGGACCAGTTGCTAGGCAACCTTCCCCACTCCCTTTGCTGTGCAGCATGACTGCTACTGGGACCCTTTTACAGAGCGCAGGCAGAAAAACATGGTTCCCCTACTTATATGAAGGAGTAGGCCACCTTAGTTTTATCTCTCCTCCAGCCCCTTTCATTCCAGACAGCCTTTCTTTAATTTGCTAGTCTGTTGCCTCCGTTTATGATGAGTTTTTTTTTTTTTAATTCTCCAGATGGGGAGGCGAGCTCAGTGGAAGAAAATGTGATGAAAAGCATTTCTTCCTGCTCAGGTTATTGATGTGCAGCGTCTGCTCTAGGATCTGTTCTGCCTTCTTGCAATATCTGATAGGATTGTTTTCCCTTTAAGATCCATTTCAGTTTCATTTGCAAAAAAAATTGTACTCCTTAACTTACGTATTTGCTTAATTTTCCGAATGAGGCGTTTCCAGACAGATTTTAGATCGATGCCCCACCCTTTCTCCAATTATATAAAGGCAAAAACTTTGTAGGGCAGGAGAAGCATTTGCCTCACAATCCTAGTGAGGTTTATATGGCTAAATGGCAGTTTGGATTTAGTTTTGGCTTGAGATTTATTCTAATGCTCCTGCAATGTAATAGCAAACACCAGTTAGCACAGGGTCAGTTTATTGTGCCACTGGAATACTCCAAGTTTGATTTTTGAGTTGCGCACATTTTCATTATCCTTCCCAGTGATCATGGTATCAATGGAGCATTTCTGGGGGATTCTTGGCAGGATTCTTCTGCTTTATTGGTTTGGTGTGTGCTTAGGTGCCATCCTATCCAAGTATGCACAGTAAGCAGGCAAAGCAGAAAGTAATTTCTCAAAGCTCCTGTGCTGAAGGTGTTATGTAGCAGAATAATGAGATATCTGCATCTCCAAAACCAAGCTTAGATAAAGGTAATATGCTAGGAGCCTATTTATGAATCAATTCTGCAGTGAAAAGGCACTCCACAGATATTTAAACTCTTTCAGGGCCCGAGAGATCTTGACTCACGCAGTTACATAATGAAAAAGGTTAATAATAATATTTGTAGCAATTCTTATTAATGTTATTAATGTATGAATCTTCTGCAGTTAATTTTCCTCTGACCACACTCTTCTGCCCTATCCCCATGTATATATTTGTATGTATATATTCATAAATCACAGCAACACTTCATACTGCTGATGAAGCAAGCAGAAGTTGCACAAAAGTAAGCCTTAATACATTTATGTGTTTAAAGTGCCATAAAACTCACTGATGCTTCTTTGGCAAGTAGATTAATAGAGGCTTTCCCCCTGTAAGCAGTAGATTTATTTAAACCACTATAGTGAGCAAGGTAAGGGATACCTGGAGCAACAGTGGCCCATGAATAAGAAAAGCTTGTAAAGTTAAGTCTTATTGGTATTTTACATAATTTATCTATTGTGGTTGATATTTGTATTTAATTTATAGAATGCACTGTCATAAGGTGTGACAATATCCTACAACAATCAAAACTTCTACTTAGTGGCAATATATTAAGTCTCAAGTGCAAAAGATAAGCTGTAAGGATGAGATGATAGAGGATTTCTGATACAGTAGTACTTTTGTAATCCTTGTCTTGCATAATTATTCAAAGTTATGATGCTACTGAAAAAAGTGACTTATAACCAGCTTCACACTTATCACCATCTCAATGTTCCCCATGGTTACATGATGAAGTACTTGGCAATTGGTATGTATTTACAATGGTTACAGCCCTCTGGGATCACATAATTATCATTTCCAGTCTTCCCAGGGGAATGCCAACAAAGTCAATGAGGGAAGCTGGATTTACTTAACAACTCTGTGATTCTCTTAATGACTACAGTATTCGCTTAACAATTATAGCAAAAAAAGGTCTTAAAATTGGGTGCAATTCACTTAACAACTGCATCGCTTAATTATGGGAGTTCCAGTCCCAATTGTAGTTGTAAGTTGAGGACTAACTCTATTGGGGCAGGATTCTGGTCATTATGTCCATACTGATATACCTAGATAGTAATTCTAGGAATTAAACTATGGCATTTGGTTTTTCACTGACTTATATCCATGTTCCCATATCCAACCCAAGGATAAGTTGCTTTTTCTAGGCTACAATCAAAAAAGAGCTGGACAAAATTGTTCTGTAATTCAGTACAGTTTTGACCACATTTCTACACTAGCCATCTTGCCTAAGTGACTCTGAGTGGTTTACAATAAAAAAGATAAAAAGTGGTATAAAAGCATAAATACAACAAAGTTAGAAGAGAGTTAAGAACAAAGTTAAAATTAAGATACTAATAAGTTAAGAAAAGCTAAGGGAGCACCCTCACCTTACCAGCCACCCACAAAGCTGCATATCACTCTTCAACCCCATGCCAATTGGCCAAGCCAGGTCTTAATACTCTTTCAGAAGGCCAGCGGAGTGGGGGCTCTGTCTCACTTCTGGGGATAAGATATTCCAAAGGGCAGGAGAAACAATGAAAAAGCTTCTCTAACTGTAATTCTTTAACTAACGAGATTTGCAACATACTCTCCCTGCTTGACCAGGTAAGAAGGGATGATGTGTTTGGGATAAGACAATTCATCAGGTAGGCTAGTCCCATGCCATGAAGAGCTTTAAAGGTGAGAACCAACACCCCAAATTGAATTCAGAAACAAACTGGCACCCAATCCATCTTACATAGCAAAGGGGTTTCTTGAGTTTATTTCATGTAGATTTACCTTTAATCAATATTGTGTTATGTCATTATTTATTCAATTTGTATAGCTGTCCATCTTACCAAGTAACTCTGGGTGCCAAGCAACATTTTAAAAAATTACAATAATACAACATACACAACAGCTGAGAATACATACACATAATTATTAAATGAAAGGAGAAACCAATTCCTATGGACAGTCAGATTTCCAGATATAGGCACAGAACCAAGTCTTTAGGGTCATACAAAAGGTCATCATTGTTGGAGCCATTCTGACCTCCAGAGGCTGAATGTTCTATAAGGCAAGTGCTTCATCAGAAAAGCTATCTCTTCTAGATGTCACCAACAGGCATTCTTTGGCCAATGGGATTTGAAACATGCAGATCCCAGGTAGAAACTGGGAGAGAAGTAATTGTTAATTGTAATGATAAACATAAACTTGAGTCAAGCTTGATTTGAAATGACCTGAGTTGACAAAGACATCCAAGAATTTTGCCGTTGATTTTTTCCAAGATACCTTAGTACTTTTTCTTTGTCTGTTGCCTCCAGCTCTGGCATTTACTTTTGGTTTCTGGCCAAGTGCTAACTGGATCCAAGCCTGTTCAGTTTCCAAGCTCAGACAAAACCAGACAGACACGTCTACCTGCAAGAACCAAAATTAAAATTCTATTTATAACCTCTGCCATTTAGATGAAAAAAAGTATTTTAAGTTATGGGTGGAGGTGAATAATCATTTTGGCAATATAGTACAAGTAGTCCTCGAATTACAACAGTTCATTTAGTGACTGAAGTAACAATGGCACTGAAAAAAGTGACTTATGACTGTTTTTCACACTAACAACCATTGCAGCATCTCCATGGTCATATGATCAAAATTCAGATGCTGGGCAACTGACTCATATTTATGACAGTTGCAGTGTCCCAGGATCATGTGATTGCCTTTTGAGACCTTCTGATAAGTAACGCCAGACTCACATGTTACTAACTTAACAACTGCAGTGATTCACTTAACAACTGTGGCAAGAAAGGTCATAAAATGGGGCGAAATTCACTTAACAAATGTCTCACTTAGCTACAGAAATTTTGGGCTCAATTGACGTGAATTGAAGAACTACCTGTGTGAGATTCATTTATTTTGTGACATTTTTCAAACTTGATAATGATGAAATTGGTTATCATAATGGGTACATATATGGGGGAGTAGGCACAAATACACATTTGAACTCATGAAGATATTTTAGCAAGCCAAAGATTCTGATCTGTTTTCTGGTAATGTGACATCTGGGTACATTGTAACCAGGAGTCAGTCATACCACAAGAAGCCATCATTTTGAGTAGCAGATTGTTCCACAAGAGATAGATTTGGATACTGTGGAAAAAAACAATACTCTCTCCCTTGCCTTACCAGCCCTCTGTAACACCTCACTTGGAATTCCAGCACCATTAGTACTAAACATTTGTTCCTCAGCATTTTTAGCAATGCTGGATGAGTAATTCCATCTGGAGCTGTGGTTTAAAATTCTCAGGTGGCACAGCACAAAGACCACCAGACAGGATTCAGCAATGATTTTTTTTCCACACTGCAGCTCCTAAATTAGATGGCTGCAAGCAAATCTAAGTAGGTGGGCAAAGAACAAGAACTAACCAGCAAAATTTAGCAAGGTTTACTCTGCTCAGGGAAAAAAATTCTTTGTTGCACATTTGGCTACTGATTCCACACAGGATATTTTTTGTTAACTTGCACATTCAAAATATATTTCCAGTGCAGCTTGCACTTCTTCCAAATATCCCCCTTTTAAGAACAAAGTGCTATGTTTTGTGATGTTTTTCAGCAACCACTGCAGATCACTCAGACTACTCTAGAATACAGTTTATGGCATCAATGAGCAACAATTCAATATTGCTTTGTCATCCATTGCTTTCTACTGGGTATTCAAAGTAGACATGCTATTTTTTAAAGCACTGTTAATGTCTCTGTGCTCTGAGATTCAACATCTTGCAAGTAGAAATGCACAATTAGAAATACAGGTAGCCCTCAACTTATGACCACAATTGAATCCAAAATTTCTGTTGCTAAGTGCGACAGTTAAGTGAGTTTTGCTACATTTTACCACCTTTCTTCCCACAGTTGCTAAGTGAATCACTGCACTTGCATGGTTGTTAAGTGAATCTGGCTTCCCCATTGACTTTGCTTGTCAGACAGTTGCAAAAACTGATCACATGACCCTGGGACACTGTGGCTGTCATAAATATGAGTCAGTTTCCAAGCATTTGAATTTTGATCAATGACCATGTGAGGCTGCAATGGTTGTAAGTATGAAAAATAGTCATAAGTCACTTTTTTCAGTTATGTTGTAACTTTGAACGGTCACTAAATGAACCGTTGTGAGTCAAGGTATACTGCTTTTGATTTTTAACCTAAAAGAACAGTAGGGTATTGTGCTACTCTTGCTGAAAGATTTCTTAGACTATTTCCCCTACAGCTAAAATGCAATCAGTATGCGTTGAAAGTGATTCTGTGAAGAGACCACCTTTTCCACTCTCGTTTTGATTTACCATATCCTAATGACTTCAATTTTTGTGTTTTTATCAAATAAACTACCGGCAAAAATTTAGCAGGTGCACCTTAACCAGTAATATGAAAAGGTTGCACATACTGAATGTGGTTTTTTTCCCCAAACCCCAAAAACTTTTAACCTTAGACTGTCTACTATTGACCTCACCCCTTTCCTAAGAGGTCTGTAGGGGGCGTGCATACGCGCACCAACGTGCCTACAGTCCCTGTCCTATTGTTTCTTTTATTTTTCTTATATGTATCCATGTATTCATAACTATGTTTTTACTTATACCTATTATCTTGTAAGCAATTGACAAATAAAAATAAAATAAAAAATACATCCTTCATCAGAAATTGCAACTTTTTTAAAAAAATTTATTGGTTTTTAAAACAAACATAAACAAACAAAACATAAAAACATCAAGTCATCTTCCATATGTGTACATACAGTTTGCCGGTTGGTTTACAAATAGTTTTGTGCTTCCATTTCATAGTCTTCAACTATAATTACATTGTATATAATCTCGTATTTTCAATCAAATATTAAATACATTAATATCATTATTAATCAATCATTTGACTTTTATTTATACTTTTATTCATTCATGTTTTACAAAATGGTCATATTTTACTTAATTTGTTTTATGTCAATTCATATTATCATCCCAGATCTATCCTAGAATCATTTTGTAGATATAATAAGAAAAGAATACATCTTTATATATTTATTATTTTCTAAAAGTCTACATATTTCATTACTATATTTTATTGTCTAACCATTGATATAATAGATCCCAAACTTTATAAAATTGTTTATCATCCTGTTCTCTAATTTCAAATGTCAATCTGCTCATTTCACCACATTCCAATATTTTCTTAATGATTTCCTCCTGTGATGGTGTTTTCTCATTTTTCCAGTTTTTAGCAAATACAATCCTAGCTGCTGTTAATACATTTACAATCAGGTATTTCAAGTCTTTACTATATATCCTTGAATGTATTTGCGAATATGAAAACCAATTCATCTTTATACCTTGTTCCTCTAGTTTTTGTATAGATTTAAGTTCACCCTTTTCATTCAATATTTCACCATATCTAACTGTTTGTTCCTTTTTGTATATTATAGGATAAGAAAATGCTTCAATAGTCGATAGCCAGACTGGAATTTTCAAATAACATTGTCTTTTAATCTTCTCCCAGTTTAACCACAGAGACTGCCGTATATAATGTCTTCTAAAGTACCCCTGTGTTTTAGTTCCTTTATAGTATATACCATAAAAAAGCATGCCACCCCAACAACAGATCATGACCTTCTAATGTCAACAATCTAGTATTTCTTAGTGTTATCCATTCCTTAACCCACATCAAATTTGTAGCTTGGTAATACAACTCCCAATTAGGCAAACCAAATCCTCCTCTTATTCTAGCATCTTGCAAAAGTTTTAACTTTATTCTCGCTTTTTTACCTTGCCATATATATTTCAACACAATTTTATTTAAATTTTCAAAGTAGTCTTTCCCAAGCCTAATTGGAATTGTTTGAAACAAATATAAAATTCTGGGTAATATATTCATCTTGATTGTTGATATTCTCCCTATTAATGACAGTTGTAAATTTTCCCATTTCGCCAAATCTAGCGCTATCTGCTGTTTAAGTTTGATATAATTATTCTCTTTTAGTGTACTGCATCTTGCTGTCAAGTATATCCCCAAGTACTTAATCTTATTTGTGACCTGAATTTTCAATAGGTCTGCCAGTTCTTCCTTTTGTCTTGGTAGCATATTCTTTGTCAAGATCTTTGTCTTATCTTTATTTATTTTCAAACCAGCCACCTTTCCATACGTCTCTATCTTTTCTATCAATTTTGATGCTGTTTCAAGTGGGTCTTCTAAAATAAAAACCAGATCATCTGCAAATGCTTGCAACTTAAATTCTTCCTTTTTAATTTACATCCCTTTTATATTCTTTTCATCTCAAATATTTCTATTTAGCACTTCCAAAGTTAACACAAACAACAGGAGTGATAGTGGGCACCCTTGTCTTGTTCCTTTTCTTATATCGATAGAATCTGTCAGTTCTCCCTCTATCATTGCCTTTGCCGTTTGCTTATGATATATGGCTTCTATTGCTTGAATAAATTTTCTAGCAAAGCCCATCTGTTCCAACAGTAACAACATGAATCGCCAATTCACATTATCAAATGCCTTCTGTGCATCTAGAAATATCAGAGCCATTTGTTTTTCAGGATGCACCTCGTAGTATTCCAAAGTGTCCAAGATTACTCTCATATTGTCTTTAATTTGATCAGGATGGATAAAATTATTTAAGTATTTTTTAAGTCTTTCTGCCAATATTGAAGCAAAGATTTTATAATCTGTGTTTAATAGAGAAATAGGTCTATAGTTCTTAATTTGTAATGGATCGGTCTCTTCTTTTGGAATAAGTGTGATATAAGCTTCTGACCATGATTTAGATATCCTCTTCTTTAACATAACTTCATTCATAACTTCTAGCAATGGAAAGTTCAAGGATTCTTGTAATGTTTGTAAAATTCTGCCGGAAGTCCATCTGGGCCTGGTGCCTTTCCATTATTTTGCTTCTTGAGTGCTTCAGTTAACTCCATCATCGTTATATTGCTTTCTAACATTGTTTCAATCTCTTTAGGTGTCTGGGGTAATTTAGCATTCTGTAAATACTGTTTAACTCTTTCCTCATCAATATTCTCTTGTGCGTATAGTTTCCCATAATAGTCTCGAATGATTTCCTTCTTCTCTTTACTACCATAGCAAACTTGCCCTTGGTCATCTATTAATTGCAATATTTTCCTTGATTCTTTTTCCTTTCTCAATTTATATGCTAACCATCTACCTGGTTTATTTACATCTTCAAAGTAGTTCTGTTTAGCCCCTCTACTTTTTTTGTGCTAATTCTTCTTTTTCTATTAAACCCATTTTATGTTTGGTTATATCCATATTTAACTTAATGTCCTTTTTCTGTGGCATTTTCTGTAGCACTTTTTCAAGTCCTTTATACTCATCTTCTAGTGTCTTAGAGGCTAATCTTTTCATGGTATTTCTTTTCCTTGTATAGTCTATTATCAAGCCTCTGGCATATGCCTTCATTGTATCCCATACATTCTGAATTGATGTATCTTCTTTTTTGTTTTCTCTACAGAAAAAGGCCAGTTCTTTCTCCATCCACTGTGTGAAGTCTTTTTCCTTTAAAATAGTATTATTTAACATCCATCTAGATCTTCTTCTTTGTCCTTTCCATTTAATTGTCATTGGATTGTGATCTTCCCAAGTACTTGTTTCAATATTTATTTCTTGAATATTAGTTAACAATTCTGTTGACATCCATATCATGTCTATTCTGGACCATGATAAGTGTCTGTTTGAGTAGAAGGTGTATTGTTTAGTTTTAGCATTTCTTTCTCTCCATGTATCTTTTAAGTTTATTTCATCTACCATTTTAAAAAAAGATTTAGGGAGAGTCTTTCTATTTTGTTTTATTGTTTTCTGTGCTGTATAGTCCAGTTTATTGTCTACAATCCCATTAAAATCTCCCATCATAACTATATTAACATAGTCCAGTTCAATTATTTTCATATGTAATTTTTTATAGAATTCTTCTTGATTGTCATTCGGGGCATAAATTGCAATCAGGAGAGTTTTCGTATTATTGTCCATTATTTCCACCATTAATATTCTTCCATCATCATGAGTATAAATCAATTTTTTTGATTTATATCAAAAATGGTCTCTTTAATATATAAATGGGATGGTCTCTTTAATATATAAAACCACTCCTCTTTTCTTACATTGTGTCAAGGAAGTAAATATTTTCCCTAATTTTGGCTGTATCAACAATTGTTCATATTTTAATATGTACTTCTTGTAGGCAGATTATATCAAATTTTAATTTCTCTAATTTATGAAAGGTTTTCCTTCTTTTAACAAAATTGCAACTGTTGAATTCCAACGTGCAGTGTATCAGCTAAATAAGAGGTAGTGATAAGCTGACAAATTTCCTTGCCTATCTATTAAAAGTTGCATGCATATGCACTGGGACAAAATGAGGGGGAATCCATATATATAAGCCCATGGATGGGGAAGACTTGTATGTAAATAATTATTTTTTTACAAAATTAACCCCATTCCCAATACACACACCACAAAGTATTTCCTTATGTTACCTACTCGGAACACTAGTAATATATTCCTCTTCAACCTATACCAAAATGGCACATGCGAGAGAATAAGACGTAAATTATATATACCCTAGGTCAAACTTACAGCCTGTGGGCCAGATCCGTCACATGCTGGCCACCCCCATTTCCGTTTTAGCGAAGGGGAAAAAAGTTGTGATATGTCACATGACAACGTGTCATCGCGAGTTTGACACCTAGGTTATACATTCCTCATATTCTCCTGAGTACCCTTGCAGATGTTATTTACTTCTTTCAATTTATATAGCTGGATGTTGCAGAATCTATAGCAAAATTATTCTCACATCTCTCAACACAGCCATTGTGCAAGCTGTACTTCTGAGTTCCCAAGGTAAAATACATTTTTAAGGCCTTATAGAAAGCCATCAGGGTAACGGCCAATCTGGTCTCCAGAGGGTTGTTATTCCATAAGATGGAAGACACAACAGAAATGGGTCTCTTGCTTGGCCCCATCATACGACATTCCCCAGCTGGCAGGACCTGGGACATGCCAAATGCACTACAGGAATTTCGGTGAATTCATTGGAAGTCACTGTGGTCTTCCTGCAGTTCAAAGCAGAAATGGGAAATCTTTTGTTGCAAGGTCCTGTGGAAGAGGCATTGCATATACACAGATATCCATTTGGAGAAAATGGTCAAGCAGACTGCAAAAAGCATTTGAGTGCTTTTTATATATTTTGGTACTGTAAGGCACTTTAAGATTTACACATTAGCGAACAGCTGTATTTTAAAACAGGTGCAGTCATTCCAATGAATTACTGTCTTATTAATATTGTAAATGGATTTGGGTGTAACATTTAAAGCACACCAAGGATTTTATTGATTTCCCATCAAAGATTTAACTTCAAATAGTTTTGGTTAATGGGAAAAATATTTAGGACATTCAAATAATAATACTTAATGTACTTAATGTATCGTTGTCAAACAGTATTTTAAATATTATTTTATTTTCAAGATACATTTGCCTGTCACACCATTGATTCTTCATTTTGTTTTCTACCAGAATCCAATGAAGACATAGCAATTGTCAGTCTATGAAGCCTGGTATCTATTTTCACCTGGCCCCTCACTTCTCCATATCATAGGAGACAGGGTTTGGACAGAAATCAAATCAAATCAACCTTTATTGTCAGAGTACAACATGTGTACAATGAAATTGGCTGAACCTTCCTTCGTGCATCCCCCCCAACACAACTCACAGTGAAGACAGAAAGTCCCTAACCAAGTGAATCCTACTAACAAACACACAATCTTGTTACACCATGTGAACTTATTGCTCAATGTGCTGCAAGTCTATCATAGTATGTTGACATGAAGTTATTTTCCATTCAGGAGTCTGACAGCCCACGGATAGAAACTATTCTTCAGCCTGTTGGTGCAGCTGGCTATGCTTCTATATCTCCTATCCAATGGTAGGAAAGTGAAGAAATGCTGACCAGGGTGTGAGTCGTCCCTAATGTTCCAGATTCAAATTCAGTGTGAAAAGAGTTGGACTATTTCTGAGATACAAAGCTGCTCTTGTTCCTTAATATTCACAGTTTTCATTGTTGGACTTCGTATGTTGTTTGTGCTTCTGGCAAATGAGAATAGAATACAGGTAGTTCTGGACTTACGACCATAATTTCTGTTGCTGAGCAAAACATTTGTTAAGTGAATTTTGACTCGTTTTACCACCTATTTTGCCACGGTTGTTAAGTGAATCACTGCAGTTGTTAAGTTAATGACCCAGTTGTTAAGTGAATCTGGCTTCCCCATTGACTTGGGTTGCCAGAATGTCACGAAAGGTGATCACGTGACCCAAGGGCAGCGCAACTGTCATAAATATGAACCAGCTGCCAAGCGTCTAAATTTTGTTGACATGACCATGAGCAGCAGTCGTAAGTCTGAAAAATGGTTATAGCTTACTTTTTTTCAGTGCTGTTGTAACTTTGAATGGTCACTAAATGAACTGTTGTAAATCAAGGAATACTGTGGAGAATAAAGTAGGTTCTCATTGATAGGAATACACAACAAATCTACGTTTTGAGTTGTCATGCAGGATCAGTCATATGATAGTGATTTATGCAAGCTGAACACTATAAGCGCTTCCAAGAAATCTCTTGTTTCCTTGGGTAGAAAAATGCCATTTCAAGGCAGTAAATAAGGCAGGAAGACGAGTGCTAGGATTTTCAGCTCCACTCCTCTGCTAGTCACTTTTGGTTCAGTCAGTCCTACCCACATATCTGGAATAGATTAGGAAATAGTCAAGGAAGCCTAGATCAATTTCTGTTTTAAAATGGATTTTGAAGAGTTGAGAGACTGGTTATCTTAAGGAATTCTTTGTAATAAAAAGTAAATAAAATAAAAATATATAATAAAAATATATTTTGGCAATATTTATTGATTTAGCATATGGCATATCATACATGGACTAGAAATATTTCACCTAGATTAATAAAACACAATAAAATGTAAATGTTAAAAAGATCTGTGTTCAAATAGCAATGTCTAGGTCATGAAGCGCAGCATCGTTTGTAATGAAAAAAATCAGATACTGGACACCCTCAGCTACATGCCCTCAGCTTACTACTGGTCATATAGTTTGATGTGGGACTCTGCAGTCACACTGAGGGGTAGAAACTATGCCCCATTTATATAATGAGTTCTGACTAAGACAGTGTGAGGTACGATTCCTATTCAGTATTATCCATTACTGGTGTGATAGTTCTAAGGCACCTTTTTTGTGGGGTCATTTATATGTCTTCTTATGTCTGGGTGTTCAGTGACCCCTTTGGATAGGGAATCGATGTTAAAATTGTTGGCAGATGTTCTGCAAGTGCCAATGGGATTTGAGTCTTCCAGCTGATAAATGAGGAAGCTCAGCGTGCATTGGTAGGAGATATTTTCCTGTATTTTCTCATTACTGCCTCTTGCCTTTGTAAAACTGGCGGTGCTATATGGCTCAGAACAGAAAGTCAGCAAATCCAAGTGGTTTTAATACATCTGCTAATAGTCCTCATGGTATTGTTAAGTCTGGTGTGTAACTTACTAATATGGCAGCTGTTAAACCATACAGGGGCATGGTATTGTGCTCTGGAATAGAGCAGCCCTAGTGCTTATGACCCGAGGATGGCAGCTGAACCTCCTCATTTAATTCTGCATAATTTCTGGAGTATATTGTTCCTTGTATTGATTTTTGCCACTGTATTCTCTGGATGTATCTTATAGGAGAGAGCCTGGTCTACTATTACTCCGAGGTACTTCGGATGGGGGTTATAGGGGAGTAAGTTGTTTAAGTAGACCTTTGGGATTTCATAGGCTAATTTGTTGTTAAGGTGAAAGCTCGTAGTTACTGGTGCTAGGAGTAAGCCTCTAGTCAGTGAAATTTTTTCCCAAGATTTAAGATCTTTGGACAGGAGACTGCCACTTCCATGTGTTTTTCTTGTACTGCTGTGGCCAAATCATCAGCTTATCCAAATTTGCATTTCCTTGTTGCCAGCATAGCTGATTTGTATAAGTTGAATAGTGTAGGTGCCATTACAGACCTTTGTGGGACGCTGTTGTTTAATCTTCTTACCTTACTTATGTTGTCCCCAGGGATGGGATTCACAACTGATTCGGTGATCGTGCATGCCCGATGCACACTGTGTGCGCGTGCATAGCACTCAAGTAACACAGCGGCAATCCGCTGTGCCGCGCTAATAAGCTAAGAAGATATAGGTAGATAAAGCCCAGGGGTGGGCATGTGGGCCCACATTAAAAGTTGCAGAGAACCAGTTCGTTGCCAGCTGATTTTCAGAGCAAGGGGTTCGGCTGAACCAGGCCGAACCAGTAGAATCCCACCCCTGATTGTCCCCCATTGTTATCTGACAGGACCTGTCACTCAGCATGTTATTAATTAGTCGACAGAGATTTTTGCAGGGGATAATATGCACAGTCTGTATAACAACCATTCTTCCAAACTGTGTTGTATGCTGTGGTTTTTAGGTTTTTGATGATACTGATAAGGCAGGATGAAAATATCCTTTAATATCAACATAGCAGTAAATATTCTGAGTCTTTGGGTGCTCTTAACAAATAATAGGTCTGTCTTTCTTGTTCATCTCTAGCTGTCAACTGTTGTGGTTGAAAAACATTTGCCATAACAAGTTGGTATTCACGTCTATAGCAAACAAACAAACACAATATCTGGACCTGATCAATTTCTGAATCATGTATAGCAGGGGGTGTCAAACTGGCAGCCTACGGGTCAAATGCATCACACACAGGCCATGCCAATCTCACTTCGCGAATAGGAAAAATGCCACAAAACGTCATGTGATGGCAACTTGACGCCACAAGTTTGACACCCGTGATGTATAGGAATAGTTTCATTCTTTTCTACTTTGAATACTGTTGTTTATTTTGAGTATCACAGCTGGAAAAAATTCAGACTCACATGGGTCCAGAGAGAAGCAAGAAAAATGACTTCGGAATTGGAAACAACGTCCTGCAATAAAATACCCTGTTTCTCCAACAATACGGCCTCCCCCAATAGGAAGTCCCAGCATGTTTTATAGGCATGAAATGAAATTAAGCGCCTCCCCCCAAATTAAGGCCTATATTAAAACATGCGAAATGGGGGGGGGGGGAATGGGGGGGGCTTGCCATTAGGAAGTACTTTTGTTGCACACCTGGATATGGTGCTGCCTGCGTTGACCCCGATATGAAGTGCCCCACCAACGCCGAGGTCAACATCCAAGCCGTCGCTGCCCACCCAAAGATGCAAGGGGGGGGGAATTAAGTCACCCCCGAAAAGACAACCTAGCCATTTTTTCAGGGCTCAAAAAAAAATAAGATCCGGCCTTATTATATGAGAAACACGGTATTAAGGGAGCTAGATATTTATAAAATGTTAAAAATGATGATGTGGGGAGGATAATAGCATTCTTCAAGTATCTGAAAGGTTATTATCCAGAAGACCATAACCTGTTTTTATTGTTCCAGAAAATGATCCATAAACACTTACAGCCAAATGATGGAACCAGCATAAATTTAAATTAGCATCCTACATCCAGATTGCGGAACCAGTGACTTTCTAGCTGTTGCCCTCAATTGTGGCCGTACTGGCTAGATCTCCTGCAAGTTGTGGTTCAGCAACCTTTCCAGCCCTCATTGTTTCTCATCTTCCAAAGCATCTTTACTACTGCTGGCCTTCTACTTTCTTTGACCATTGATAAAAAAGCAGGACATTTGTTTGCTCATACAAAAATCCAGGCAATTTTCCCTCTCTTGCTGGAAGGGAGTATGCCGATGTGCAAATGCATTGTTGTCCCACCCTTTTAAAATTATGCATGCAGAAATAAGCACATATGAAAAGACTCAACCACAACTCCCATAGAAACACCAGTCCATATATGAATAATTACTTGGCCGTTCCTATGTAATGTTTGAAAATTGATTACCATGGAGAAAAACAGCTCCGTAGCTTGGAATGCCAATTGAATAGCTCCGAGAAGGGCTTAGGCAGATGCAAATATTGAGGCTTCTTTTCAAGGGTGGTGTCCTGTCCCCTTTGACCATGAGCTCTAAAGTTCCATTTCTGATCTGCTATGTAAGCCATCATTTGTCGCCTCACTTTATCCTTATCCTTCTTCTGCCCTTGCTGTGCTTTGTTGTCAAAGCAACAGGAAACAGCTATACAGAGGCACACAAGCATGCTAGTTTGTTCCCTAACCAACCAGAAGCTGACGGAAGTGCAGATAAAAAATCAATAAGCTGTTTTGTTCACTGATATACTCCAGAGGCATGTTGTGGCATCGCATCTACTTCCTGGATCTAACAGTGATGACTTCAAAATGAACTTCAGGCTCCATGCTGATTTTAAATCTTGCAGGTATTGCACTCCTGTAGGAAAGTGATTTTGCCTTATCTATTTAATTTAAGGTGATCTATCTAGCATTCTTTCTCCAGGTCTCAAGTAGATTTTTTCCTAGATCCCAGTGAAGATGCGAAGGATTGAATGGGGAACAGGCTACAAATCTACTTGTTCAGCTACCAACGTTTTGTTTCTGCACTTTTTAAAAATTCTGGAACCCCTGAACTGGGAAGTATGCCATTTATATCAGTACTAATAGTGTGAATGTTTTTTTAATATATAAATTTCAAGCGAAGGGGACCAATGTAGTCTGCCACCTTGACATAGTGGTATTTATCCCTTGTTATGATCTATTACAAATCAATATTTTTGGCCAGACCCTTTATTTGTATTCAGAAAAGAAGACATGCATCTGAGGATACACATCCTCTCTGCCCTCAATTCTAATAGCAGGGTGTAGTGCCTTCAATCTTGATCAGAAACCTAGCAGGATGCAAAGTATTAAAATCTTCCTCTCCCGTGGTCTGTAAATCCTTCTGAACTTGCCATTTACTTTTTAAAAAGCTATTTACCCGTTGCTATATGTACAAAACAGGCTGCATCCAATTTGGTAACATACATTTCTCTGCTTCATAATAACTTACTGGTCCAAAAGCCCACTTAATTCGCATGTACCAGAAGTAGAGATGAAAAAAAATAGCAGCATCTGGAAAATAGCATATATATAACAGGAAATAAACAAAAGAACACAACAGCGTTGCTGGATTATTCCAAAGTGTCATTCTCATTTCTCTAGAACAGGGGTCTCCGACCTTGGCAATTTTAAACTGGCAGACTTCAACTCCCAGAATTCCCCAGCCAGCAAAGCTGCCAAGGTTGGAGACCCCTGCTCTAGAAAAACCCCAAAGTATGCTCATGTTTCTCATCTTCTGGAATTCAGAGGCATATCATCTGTGATCTTGGAAAAAAATAGTATGCCTAACTATTCATGTTATAGTCGTGTGTGTGTGTGTGTGGTAAAGAAGTATACTTTTTATTTATTTCTTTTGAATTTCACTCTACTCAGCCTAAGACAGGTGGCTAGTCAAAAAGCCCAAAGCCCATGTCTTCATCAAACTCTTTGGATTCTTCCTTGACTTCTTCTTTGGCCGGCACTGCTACAGCAGGACCATCTGCTTCGGTCACTGCCGGAGCAGCAGCAGCAAAAGCTGACAGATCAACCAGGAAGGCCTTCACCTTTTCATCTAATGGGAAAGAGGAGTTTGTCTCCACGGCCACAGCCAGGACTCGCTTGTATCCATTGATGAAAGAATGGTGGAGGGAGGCCACAGTAGGGTAGCCGGTCTGCAGACAAACGCTGGCTATGTTATGAACGCCTTCCAGAAAGTGCTTGTGCAAAGTTTCCTTAGTGATACCCAGAATTTCTGGGTTGTAAATGCTGCCATTATTGAACACTTGCTGGATGATGAGCCCGAAGGAGAAGGGCGAGATGTTCCACATGTTATAGTCTTAATCAGAGGTGGTATTCAGCAGGTTCTGATCAGTTCTGGAGAACCGGTAGCAGAAATTTTGAGTAGTTCGGAGAACCGGTAAATACCACCTCTAACTGGCCCCACCCCCATCTATTCTCTGCCTCCCGAGTCCCAGCTGATTGGCTGGGTCTTCTTTTGTTGCCCTGCACAGGAGAACGGAGCTGGAAAGCAGGTTAGCGGGATGGGAATGGAGATTTTACAGTATCCTTCCCCTGTCACGCCTACCAAGCCATGCCACACCCACCAAGCCATGCCACGTCCACCAAGCCACACCCACAGAACCAGTACTAAAAAAATTTGAATCCCACCACTGGTCTTAATGATCTTCAGGAGACATCTTTTAGAGAGCCATGCAAAATACTTCCATTAGGAAGCACTAAAATTTATCTCTTCCCCCTAATGCTTTACAATTGAATCTACAATCTTGATCGTACAGCAAAATTTAAAAAAATGTTTTCCAACCCCAGTGAGAAAAATGGTTGTAAATTTGCACGGTTCTACTTTTTATATCCTAAGTTGCTTGCATTGCAACATGGTCCTACAACAAAACACAATTTCACTGTAGAAAAGTTAATATATTTCTGATCTGAAATAATAAATGGAGCTCCCATCATTATGCTCCCAGCTGGCCAGCCAGTTTTTGGCTCTTTTTAAAATAATTTATCAATGTTAATAAGTGCTATGTACTCCAGCATCAGCTAGCTCCAAGTGGTCATTTTGGGAGGTCTTGGATTGAAGACTTTGCTAAGAAAAGTTTGGGTCAGGATTGGTTGCGCCCCACATTCTCTGACTGCTCTGCACTTTCAAGCCCCCAGAGAGGCAGTTGTAGGGATTGATGCATCTTTGCAGGGACGTGCCAAAGAGATGCTGCACAGCAGTTTTTTCCTTCCTATGGTGGGGTACAGCTGGCCCCTTGAAGAACAAGCCAGCCTGGTATGCCCAGAGAGCTATTAGAAGAAAAGAAAGGGGTTCTGTCAAGTTTGGTGCAGGAAGAGTTTTGTATGTAGTGAAAGAGGGATGATCTCTGGCCAGGTGGAAAGTTAGCTTAATTAGAAGAATGTTAAGGTTGTTGTTGGAAATTTTTTTGTATTTAAACTGTTATGTAAGTGGAAACTTTCTTTTGATGTCTATGGAGATTCTCAGTCATCCAGGTCATGGTTGTCCCAAAGGTGCTTTTTCAAGAGGCAACTGGACTGTCTGGTTTTCTTTGAAGATGTTTCACTTCTCATCCAAGAAACTTCTTCAGCTGAAGAAGTTTCTTTTGGTGCATCTCATAAAGTTGATTTTTGTTTCAATTGGCCAGTTGCCAATTGCCCATCTCAGCTGGGCTGTGTTAATGACCCGACTTTTTTATTTGGTTTCCTTTCTGTAATTAGTCACACCTAGGTGGGGTGAAGATTTCCCTTCCATCCTATCTAGGTTCCCCCAAAATGCTAGTGTGGTGGGAGAAATCCATTCATAATGGTGGGGAGAGGGAATGGCATCAAGGAAATCTCATCTTCTAATCATTGATCATGTTAGAGAAGACATAACAGCTACATTTGCTTGTCATGATAAATATATTTAGTCAATTCATTGCTTATGTTACTCAAATCTAGCTAATTTGGTTGGGTTGTTGCTCAGTGTACTGTTCAGACGAATATATGAATCAATTTAGTAACCAGTTAAGCATATTGAGTGAATGTAGAGTTTTGTATCTGAATTTTAGCCGTTTGTGACTCAGTTAGTTAAACCTGAATAAATTGTATTTTTATCATAACAAGATATGTATATATAGTGATAAGTTATACAAAGGAGAAAATGGAATAAACAGAATACTGAATCTGACTTAAACGTTTGCAAACCAGAGCAGTTGGAATCAGAGGATCTACTAGATCCAACTTAAATGTTTTCTATTTATGGTATCTTATATCAAATTAATCATATATTTTATTATGCTTCACTTTTCCACTACATATTGCCTTTTACTCTAACTTTCACTGACTGAAATTAGGCAATAAGTTATCCATGGTAGCGCCCTGTCATTAGTTGAGATCTAGATAAGGGCACAATGTCAATTCCCATGCAAGATTGATCTTACAATTTGGTATCAAAATTGTTGAGCAACTCCCGTGATAGTGGTATTCTAACCATGGAAAAATTACACCCATTGCAAAATTCCATGGTATTACAGCTTTACCTCTGTAAGGATTATCTGAGTTCTAATTGGAGAGCTTTTTATCCATCCCATTTCCCACCTTCTAGGATCTGGTCATAGTAGCATGGTGGTTAGCAAAGGAATATGCAGAATTGCTGGTATGTCAGCATTAGAAATGTTGAAGATGATAGAGATTTGCCACGGGGAGGTGGCTGTATAAACCAAGGAATACGAGAAATTTATTATGATATGGGTAAAGAAAATATGTTTTGACTTGGGCTAGAAGGCTTAAAGTGAGGTGTTCATTTAATAACCTGGAATTATTGTGATCAGTTATTGGATGGCTGTTCTCTGGCAGTTACAGATATATAAATATGCCTATGCTTGTCATGTTGTACTCATCAAATAGATCAACATTTGATATTGAATTCAGACAGACAGAAATGTTGGCATTTAGAAGTGTCTTAATAAAGTACCCTGGCTGTATTTACACAACATTGTAAACTAAAATATGGTTGTTCACTTGTGCTGCGGATTGCAAATAAAGCTGCTGTACACTATTATTTTAAAAAATAGGAAAATAATGTGCTCAGTGCAGAACTTTCTTTACATGACTGCCAATGCATTGCTGTTCATAAGAAAGCTGATTTTCCTGAGAATGGATTTGATTTCCACTCTCTTAGGTCAGGGGTGTCAAACTTGATTTTATGTAGGGCCTCATCAGGGTTGTGTTTGACCTTGGGAGGCCGAGCTGGGAGTGGCCAGGGTGGGCGTGGCCAGTTTGATGTCACTCGCTTTGTGGGCGTCTGTGGTGGCCTGATAGCTCTGCCAGTGAAAAACGGGCTCCCGAGCTTTGTTTTCATCTGCGATGGCCTTCTGCTGCCTTCTGCCAGTGAAAACAGAGCTCTGTTTTGGTAGAAGAGGGTAGCAGGAAGCCATTGCGGTTGAAAACGGAGCCTGGGAGGGCCACACATGGACCTCCCAAGCTCTGTTTCTGTTGGCAGAGGCACAGTGGGCCAGTCCCTTTGCTGTTTCTAGGGCAGCCCTAGAGGCCAGATTTAAGCACTCCCCGCCCCCAGGCCTTGAGTTCGACACCCCTGTCTTAGGTGTTTAAAAGCTATAAAAAAGAGGAGGAAAACTAGCTGCTACGATAATCAATAAATAAATTGACAAGAAAGCCCTACTCTCCCATTTGTAACCTACCATTCCTGAAGAAAATAATAAGCAAGCATTTCAGTGTTGATCCAGAGAGCATAACATTCATTTTTTCTTTTATGTTTTTCTGCATCCTAGCATTTTTTTATGCATGGGGCACAACTGTAATTAAGAGCTGCAGGATGAAAAGATGGCACAGTCAGTGCTGGTACCACCAGGACCTGACAGCTTCCACTTTTTTACGAAAGAATCACTGGCAGCTATTGAACAACGCATTGCCGAGGAAAAGGCGAAGAAGTCCAAGCAAGAGCGGAAAGACATCGATGATGATGAAAATGGACCAAAACCGAATAGCGATTTGGAAGCAGGCAGATCCCTGCCCTTTATATATGGAGACATACCTCCGGGGATGGTGTCCGAGCCATTGGAGGACTTGGACCCATATTACATTAACAAAAAAGTGAGTGCTGGGATTTTAACATAGAATTTGGGAGGGGGGAAATTCTGCACAGTCCTCTTTCCTCAGTAGATAGACAACTTCTATACCTCATATTGTTATCTCATAAATATGGACTTTCGTTCATTTATGCTTACAACTAAAGCATTATTTGGGGATAATATTACAATACTGTAAATATGTTATTCCATGTCCCCACTTCATTATTGTGAAGTAGTTTTATAATATATTTTGTATTCACACATCTGGAAGAAAATGATAGGGGGGGGGGGGAAATTACTTAACAAAAATTACATGGCGCTTTTAACAAATCTTCACTTTACAGACTCAGTGTTTTTAAATGATTGAATTTGTTTAGCAATTGCCCTCTGGTCGAGTTCTTCTTTTCACACTAGTATGTATGTAAATGTTTGATTTGGTTTCTGTACTATCCTACAGCTATGTGGGTTGCTGTTAGATCCGTAGCTTTAGAACAACCTGACCCTGACTCTCTATTAAAAAAAAGAAAAGAAAAGATATTCTTGCAGTCAGAAAATCCTGCTTTCAATTTAATTAAAATTAAAAATAATTCTTTGGCCTGGTCATCTTTAGCCTGGTATCGTTCACATGCCCATCTCCTAGAATTCATAGCCAGAAAGGGGAAGGTCACGTTTTTTAGGAATCCCATATGTTAACACATCATTTGGAGAAGGCCACTGTAAGCCTTAAGAGCAAAACATTATTTTTCCTTCTAATTTCTTCTATAAGAAAATGTATACGAACAGTAAGATACATGTTTTTATTCCCTCAGAAGATGCATATTCAAATCCCGCTCAATTAGTAGTTTCCAAAACTTCATTCCACTTCTTTATTCTGAATAGAGCCCTTTTGCTAAGGGCTAAACAAAAAGTAAAAGTTAAATAAACTTCCTTTTTATGCAACTCAGTTAGCAGGATTTTTTTTTTAATTCCAAAAAATTGGACTTAATCTTTTTAACTCCACTGAATATAACTACCGTATATACTCAAGTATAAGTCGACCCGAATATAAGCCGAGGCACCTAATTTTACACAAAAAACTGGGAAAACTTATTGACTCGAGTATAAGCCAAGGGTGGGAAATGCAGCAGCTACTGGTAAATTTCAAAAATAAAAATAATTAATTTGGGAAACGATCTCACTATCACGAAAGGTTTAATTGATTCACTAACCCAAAAGAAGAAGATGATGATGACAGCGGGAAGCAGGAGTCACTCTCTTCCCCTCCCTCGGAGGCCCCCTGAGTCAGGAGTCGCTACCGCCGGCGCGGCCCCAGTCCCACGTCGCCTCGGGAAGGGAAAGGCAAAAAGGAAGAGCCGCGGCAGCGCTTTGCAACAGCGGCAGCGGCACCGGAGGCTCAGGCTCAGTGGCTCCTGGTTTTGCCCCACCCTTCCCAAGGCAACGCGGGACCGGAGCCGCACTGGCGGCAGCAACTCCCAACAGCCCCAGATGTAGGGAGAAGGCAAAAGCGATGGAAGATCCTTCAGGGGAAACTGAGGGGGAGACTCACCCTTGGTCCAGATGAGCCCCCTTCCCTGCCCCTAAGGAAGCAGAGGCAGCCAGCAAGGGCAGGCAAGCCCCGCTTCACAGACTCCGTCCGTCCTCACTCCCACCCACCCAAAGCCACAAAGTCCCCCAATCGCGCAGCCCAGAATCGCCCTCCCTCAGGGGGCAGCAACGACGCCCGGTTTTTCCCGAGACAAGAAGCTCCGCCGTGCAATGAAAGCGCTCTGGCTCTAGGCTCGCGGGCTCAGAAAACAACGCGAGCCGAGGTCGCTCGGCCCGCTCGGCTTCTCCAACATCCGGCACCGCCCTGTTCTATGTGCTGGGCCCGGCAAGTCCGAGCAGCCAGAGCGTGGAGCAGGACGGCGCCGGAGATAGTTCGCTGCCTCTTTCGCAGCACGGGAGGCCTCCCCCGGCTGGCCAGCGCTGCTCTCCTCCTTCTCTGCCTGTTTGTTCTGTGTGACCGAGGAGGAGGAGACTGGCCGGCTGGTTGGGGGAGGCTTTCTGCGCCGAGGGAGGCGGGTTGGGGGAGGCTTTCTGCGCCGAGGGAGGCGGCTGTTGGTGTCCGGCTTTGCTCCGCTTCTCCGGCGCGGCCCTGTTCTTTACTTGGGCAGCCGGGCGCCCGCAACGAGAAGGGAAAGGCAAAAAGCGCTTTCCCTTCCCGAGGCGATGGGAGGCCTCCCCCGGCTGGCCAGCTGCTCTCCTCCTTCTCTGCCTGTTTGTTCTGTGTGACTGAGGAGGAGACTGGCCGGCTGGTTGGGGAGGCTTTCTGCGCCGAGGAGGCGGCTGTTGGTGTCCGGCTTTGCTCTGCTTCTCCGGCGCGGCCCTGTTCTTTACTTGGGCAGCCGGGCGCCCGCAACGGGAAGGGAAAGGCAAAAAGCGCTTTCCCTTCCCGAGGTGACGGGAGGCCTCCCCTGGCTGGCCAGCTGCTCTCCTCCTTCTCTGCCTGTTTGTTCTGTGTGACCGAGGAGGAGGAGACCGGCCGGCTGGTTGGGGGAGGCTTTCTGCGCCGAGGGAGGCGGCTGTTGGTGTCCGGCTTCTCCTTCTCCGGCGCGGCCCTGTTCTTTACAGGCAGAGAAGGAGGAGAGCAGCTGGCCAGCCAGGGGAGGCCTCCCGTGCTGCGAAAGAGGCCAGCCAACGATCTCCGGCCCCACCCTGCTCCACGCGCTGGCTGCTCGGACTTGCCGGGCCCGGCACATAGAACAGGGCGGTGCCGGATGTTGGAGAAGCCGAGCAGAGCCGAAGCGACCTCGGCTCGCGTTGTTTTCTGAGCCCGCGAGCCTAGAGCCAGAGCGCTTTCATTGCACGGCGGAGCTTCTTGTCTCGGGAAAAACCGGGCGTCGTTGCTGCCCCCTGAGGGGAGGGCGATTCTGGGCTGTGCGATTGGGGGACTTCGTGGCTTTGGGTGGGAGCGAGGACGGACGGAGTCTGTGAAGCGGGGCTTGCCTGCTCTTGCTGGCTGCCTCTGCTTCCTTAGGGGTGGGGAAGGGGGCTCATCTGGACCAAGGGTGAGTCTCCCCCTCAGTTTCCCCTGAAGGATCTTCCGTCGCTTTTGCCTTCTCCCTACATCTTCCCTCTGTTAAAATTCCCCCCCACACACACACACTTATTTTCGGGCGGATAGATTTCGTGTCTGAGCATTCTCACATGACGGTGGGTCTTTCCCCCCCACCTAAAAACAGTTAAAAAAAGAAAAAACAATATATCCTCATGCAAGAACTTTTCTGCTTCCGATTACCCCCATGCTTAAAAGTTGCAAAGGAAACACGGAAGCAGGAAAGCACCTGCCCAGCTCCGGAGCTCCACACCATTTTTTTTCCAGAGGGGAATCTGACTCGAGTATAAGCCGAGGGGGGTTTTTTCAGCACAAAAAATGGGCTGAAAAACTCGGCTTATACTCGAGTATATACGGTAGTGGAGGCTTTTTTTTTACCATATGATCATGCATATAATCACCTCAGCAGACATATGTTTGACCCCATCTTTAACTTAGAATAATTAGTATGTGATCTGCATATGGATGACATTAGACTGAGTCCTTTAATGTGGTCAGATCACTTCCTGGTCCAGATGACATTTTCACTGCTCATAAATGGGCCCATGAAGGTCTTCCTCAAGATCTAATGATCTTGATTGCTTCTGGAAGGTTCCTGGTAAGTTTCATATCGTCTGTTAGGCTGTTCTATTGAGTGCCGGGTGGACTTCTGGCATGAGATGGTAATTGGGATGCTTGGTATGATTCTTCCCAAGCAGCCTCTTTCTATACTGGTTGACACTGGGATTGGAGTTGGGGGTGTTCTTTGCTTTACTAGGACCTATGGGACAAGATGTGCAACAGTTGAAGTGTCAGTGAAAGGAAAGTAGACTAAAGTGTAATCCGACTGAGTTTGAGTATGAACTACAGGTAGTTCTCACCGTAACTGAACCTAGAACTTCTGTCTCTAAGTGAAGTGGTTATTAAGTGAGTCATGCCAATTTTATTATTGTTTTGCCATGATTGTTAAATGAATTACCACAATTGTTAAACAAATCTGCTTCCCCCATTACCTTTACTTGTTGGAAGCCCCTTGGTTAGGTCACAAATGGTGATCACATGACTCTAGGACGTTGCAACCATTCTAAATACATGTCCGTTGCCAATTCTGATGACATGACCAAAGGGATGCTGTGGCAGTCATAAATGCAAGAATCGGTCTTTACATTTTTAAAGTACTGTCATAACTTTGAATGGTTATTAAATGAATGTCCGTAAGTCAAGGAATACCTGTATGGTCAAGCCTACCATCTGTGACTTTAAGTGTGGGGAGAAACTTGTTTAAATTTGACTGCTTCCTGATAGAGAAATAGGAGCAGGAGAAAGTCTTGTGACTTATAAGTACAAGATTTTGCTATTAACATTGTTCACTTTCTCTGTAATCTTAATTATTCAATCAGAACTGTGTGCTTGAAGCGCCACCAGCAATATTATCAAGGAGTCCTTTTTGATCTATGAACTCTGATGAAGTGAATAGGGTCTCATATCCTCAGCTGGGATTCAGTTATGGAATGAAAATGCATTTTACTCTGGTGGATGACCTTCAATACTTTTGAGGGAATGCATCCATTCTGATATTTTTCTATCTCTCAGGGGTATTTAATACTATTAGCCAGGTTATCCTGCTTGGCTGTTTAGAGGACTGGGATTTAAATGTGCTATCTTTTATTTTCTGAGGGAGCAAATCCAGTGAGATATTATAAATATGCAGATGATACCAAATTTATCATCTGTCTACATCTTGGTAGGATAATTGTAACATTAAATTCATACTGATGGGTTCTAGTTCATGGATGAGAGCATGGGTACATTTTTACAGAGATTTTTGGAAGCAAGACAATTTTTAAAAGTATAACCACACAGTTACAAGGTGAAGTATAAGCATGGTGCACCATATATATCATCTTTTCTTTATGAAGTTTTCTCAGATATACTGACTAAGTGCAGCTTCACAAGAACATATATAATACCTTTTAGGCATATCCTGATAAAAAAAGTTTTTAATGAGCTTTTTTTATTTGGCAGTGAAGAATTCTACAGCATTACTGGACTTGCCTAATCCATTGATCTCAATAGATTAAGATGTTGAGAGTGGGGGAAGAAACTGCTGGGTTACTGATGCTGAAGCTGGTGAGAAGCTAGTCTACAATTAAAACCATAGAAGGAAAGAGTTTTTCTCAGGCTGTCAAAATCTAGGTTTTGCTCTTGAATTTAAGTGTACAATATTTAAATTTTTATCTGGTTGCACAAGTCTGGCTCCATGTTAAAGAAAATATCTGCTTACCATAGTTGATGAGCCCACTTTGAATCATAAACAGATGATTGAACAAAATTAGATAGGGGGATAGAGAGATTACCTTCTATATTTGTAACTGCTACTTCAATAAAGTCTTTTGTATCTATGATAGACCAATGCAGAACCCATTTTACAGGTTCTGGATCCAATTTTCTCCATTAATTTTGTTACTTTTTTTCTAGACATTTATAGTATTGAATAGAGGGAAGGCAATATTTCGATTCAGTGCCACATCTGCTGTGTACCTGTTAACTCCTTTCAACCCTCTTAGAAAAATAGCTATCAAGATTTTGGTACATTCATATCCTTTTCAGGTTCTTTGCTCATAATGATTGAAATAATGCTATTTCTGTTTTCAGTAAGTTGACTAAACCATGGGGATTTTGTTTGTTTACTTCCTACTTTGTCCTGTTCGTCTTCTCTTTTTGCCTCTTACCCATTTCTATATTTTTTATTTTATTTATTTACCCATTTCTACCAATGTTGCCCTCCACCCATTTATGAAGTGCAGAGCTTTAAAAAAAAAGATGTTAAAAAGCCTTCCTTTTTTTCTTCTGTTTTTCCCCATGATTTCTTGCTGTAGCCTTTATTTCTATGATCCTGCTTTTGAATTTTGCTTTGTTATACCAAACACCAGTGATTTGGACTCTTGACCTATGATTTTTAGATGGTTATCAGGAATTCCTCAATAAAATCAATATGTTTTCTTAAAACGAATTCATCTGTCAATCATTCTTTCCCTGCAGTGAGATAAATGGGAGATTTGTCTTATATTGGAAGAGCCATTTCTAATTCCTGGGGCTCTAATTAGGCATATCAAGACAAATCAAATTTCCATGTGAACTGAGTGAAAAATATCCCTGCATTTTTTGCTAAATTCTCTGGATCGTGTATAGATGGATGCTATATATAAACTGATTTATTAAATATTTTAGCTTTTTTTTCAGACAGTTAAATAAGTGTTCAAAATATAAATTTGGAGCAATCTAGACGTTATGCCTATTGAAATTCATCTATAACTTGTAAGTTGTTGCAAGCATTCAGTCCAAACTTAAGTCCAAACAGTAAGTCTTTATGTTTTCCTTTTTATACAGAATTAAAAATATTATTTTTCAGGTAGAAAGCACTGGTATGTTTTTCTGTAATTTTAATATGGTATAATTATTCTGAATCTATATTTCAAGTGATTTTGAAAATCGTGAGAGAATTCTGAATACTGGTTCTTAGATAAATTAGAGCAAATATGATGTGGAGAATAAAATTATACTACTCCATTCAACTGTGAAGTTTGCAAGATGTTGTTAAAGGCAGTTTCTCTCCAATTTCAGGGCACACAAAATATTAATGAACAGCAAATGCTCATGTCAAGCAGCATGGCCTTCAGTTTTTGCAATTTCTATGCTGCTAACCTCAGTACCTTACAGTGGAATCCTATAACATCAGATCCATATAAACAATTAAGTTTTATTGGTCTGTTTTAATACATTTATGTATGTCATTTTTTTTTACTATTTGAACATGTAATACATTGGACCAGCTCTAGAGAATGAGTAGATTCCATTGTTTCAGCACAAACACATACCTATTTTAAAATGTCTCATGTATTCCATGCTACTTATTCTCAGTGTGTAAAAATGTATATACAATTCCAGATGAATTCATGTTTTTATGATTTTGAGAGCTCCCCCCTCCCTATTATTTTGAGCCTTACAGCCACATTCTAGTCCTTGATGGCTACATTCTAGAAAATTCTTAATGAACAACTTGGTGGTACCTATGGGGGGAATGAAACAGACTTAAAAGAGAAACATCTGACAAAAAACTAAATGTTAAGATTCTCTTTTATTAGAAGGAGGGCCCAAATTCCACTTTTTATATCCCCATGAATTGTCAGGAAAGACCTCTGGTCCTTGAACCAGTATTCCTTGGCAGAAGCCTTCTTTCATCCTAAGAAACATCACGCTGAAAACCTTTACCAAAATCTGAATAGAAATTGTGCGTGCTAATTCAGCAGTTCATCCCAACAATCCCTTGTATACTGTTCTGAGCACACACTAGGAAGGTGAAATGCACATATAATACCCAGCCCTTCAAATAAAGCAGCTCTCAACATCTTTTATTTTATGCTGCCATCATATGGCCATTTAATGCCATATACAGAAAACATTTCTAGTAAGATCGTGACAGGGAAGAATTCTAACACAAACCTTGAATTATTCTTTGCATGACTCAGCCATTACCTCAGGAAGGAAAGCAAAAAAGTCAAGATGATGGCCATGCCATCAGTGTCCTAACCTTTTTCAAAAAAAAATATTTGTCACAACGAACATTTAAACAAAGAAGGTAGTGCTCACCTGTCTTTGGCCACTTTTTTTTTTTACCTTTTTTGATCCTTTGCAGACACTCCTAGAATTGCTGCTGTTCAACCTTCCCTTTGAGCAAGTCTTTCAGGCAGGTAGACCTCATGGCCCAGCGCCATTTTCTTAAATCCTTCCATTAATAAGCATACAGATGTTTTGAAGTCAGGCAAATGTTTGTTGCATTCTCCCTAAAAGAACAAAAAATATGATCCGATTATTCCACCAGGACTACCTTAAAGAGGTGGGACTAGTATGAAGTTACCTTCAGAAGGTATAAATCTAACTTTAAATCAGTTCACAGAATGTAAGATATCAGACTGTATTTGAGCCTTGAAACATTAATGGTTCAGAATTATTAGTGCTCACTAATCAATGCCTTTCAGAGCATAGGTTAGCTCTATAAAAATTCAGTGGATATTGAACTGAATATTATTATTTTTCCATGTCAAAAATGTTCTTCCCTGGTTGCCTGTCCTTTTTGTTTGTGGCCTGGTCAGCTTCTTTGCATTCTGGTGTTATACTGGCCATTAACATCTTGCTGCAGTTACCTGGTTTTACTTTTAATAAAGAGGTAACAACTTTTTTCCATCTTTCATTTCTATAAAAATCCATATTTTTTTAAAAAAATTCAGCTTATGTAAATGTTTACTTTTAAAAAACCTGGAGCAATGTGTAGAAAATTTTGGAAATTCTCTTAGAGCATTATCATTATTTTGTAAATATACAAGAAGTTACTGATTCTGAAAATAAGCCAAATACATTGTTGATGTGATCATTTACAAGAAGTGTTTTCCAGTATGTTTTCCTTAACTATTAATACATTATTCAGCATGCTTATTATGTGCACTATTTTAACCAACTGTGTATTTATGACTATGAGTAATCCTCCAGAATGGACAAAGAATGTAGAGTAAGTCAAATTTTATTTCCATTCAACATGTTAACAAAGCCAGAAAGGTTGTTTTTATTTGCAGTAATCAAGTGACTTATTCTAATGGCAAGCAAACTTCAATAATGAGTTTCATAACATTGTTGTTTTTTTTTACAAATTATGCAAACTGTTCTGGATTACAGTATTTAGTGCCCATTAAGGTTATGCATGGAAAGCGTGATGTAAACTGGCCCTGAAACCAAGACCTACATTCTATACCATACTCGTGGCGTCACGTTGCCATCACGTGATGTTCCACAATATTTTTTCGCTTTGCAGAGCTGGGGTGGGCATGGTCTGAGTGTAATGCATCTGGCCCACGGCCCATTAGTTTGACACCCCTGTTCTATACAGTGAGATAAAGTGCACTACCTTCATTTCAAGTACTTCCAGAGGTGGGTATTCAGCAGGTTCTGACCAGTTCTGGAGAACCAGTAGTGAAAATTTTGAGTAGTTCAGAGAATGGCAAAAACCACCTCTGACTGGAGATTTTACAGTACCCTTCCCCTGCCACGCCCACCAAGCCATGCCCACAGAACCGGTAGTAAAAAAAATTGAATCCCACCACTGAGTACTTCCATTGGCATGATTACCACCAGTGGAGATATATGTGTTTTATATCATCTGCAAGCTTATATTTACTTGCATATAACTTTTATGTATATCCTTGCATATTGGATTTTAATTCCTTGCAGTTTCCTTCTGGTTTGGTGTACCTCCAAAAACTTAACCTGTGAAATGTAACATAAAATGGAACTGTTGCTCCCACCTGCTTTTTGTCCTTTTGAATTATAACCAGGCCATTTCTTTATTCTCCAGAACAGAATTGTTTGCTATTTTAAATTTCTGACATTTTCTCCATTTTAATTTTTTATTGGTACCTTTGAAAATGTGGTATATATAATTGTTATAATAAACAATTGTTTTCCTTTAATTCTTGTGCTGAAATTTTCCTTAGATACACGTTCACTGGAATTTATACCTTTGAATCACTAATAAAAATTCTTGCAAGGGGCTTCTGTTTAGAAGGTTTTACGTTCCTCCGGGATCCCTGGAATTGGTTGGATTTCACAGTTATAACATTCGCGTAAGTGTTTCATTGTGTTCTGATTATTTTGTGTTTTGAAGAATTTAATAGGGAGTGATCTCAGGAGAAAAGTTTATTCAAGAAGGAAAAGTATTTTTGAAAGATTTCTATAACAATAAATCTAATCGTGCTTATTCATGTTATTTATTTTTTAGCATGTCAGAAACAGTCTTGGCTATAGAGGCAAAATAATGTGTTTGGCCACTTGCTTATAATAAATTAATACACTTCTCAAATTCCCTAATTAATTTTCACAAACAATGTGATTTGTGCATTGATTTATTTAATTTGAAGGTCAGGAAAGCCATATTAGTAAATACAAGGCAATTGCAGCAAAGGGAGACAAGGTGTTAATTAAAGACCCCGCCCCAGCAAGTAGCCTAAGCTCTGCCTCAATTCTGAATAACTGTGGTTTAATTCTACAGGTATATAACAGAATTTGTAAACCTAGGCAATGTTTCAGCTCTTCGAACTTTCAGAGTATTGAGAGCTTTGAAAACTATTTCTGTAATCCCAGGTAAGGAGTGGCTTGACGAAGGGCCAGGCCCCTTGGTATTTCCAGCTGTTTTTTGTGTGTTGTCATTGTGTTTGTGTGTGAACTCCCCTATTACAGATATGTGACAGAGTTTGTGGACCTGGGTAATGTCTCAGCGTTGAGAACATTCAGAGTTCTCCGGGCATTGAAAACAATTTCAGTCATTCCAGGTGAGAGCTAGGTTAAACCCAGAGGCTGACTTTTTAGAATTCCATGGAAGATGAACCATCTTTTTAAGCATAAGCCATGTTGCTCACTGCACAGTAGAAGCAAAAATAAAAAGCAAGAATCAAACACATGGCTTTCAGTCTAATGTGATTCTTTGCTTTTTAAATATTACAGCTTACGTTTTCTTTCCAGTCCAGCCTTTGCGTTTAACACATTCTTGCATGAGACGTTTGCAGTAGGTGGCTATACAATTTGCATCTTATGACATCAAGCTTTCTACTTTTAAATTAAAGGCCAATATAGTGAGGCTTTCATATTGATGCAAATTTTATCTTCTTTTTTTTTTTGCAGGCACTTCAGACAAACTTGCAATCTGTTGTTTATATGCTTTTCTTTTTAAGAAAATGCAATGTGTTAAATATGCAGAACATGAAATATAGCATGGGCCATGCATGGGGATTTCCTAGAAGTTGTCTGTCTTTTCCAAACCATCACCTGTTTTATACCATAAGATTTAATCCAGTATCATTCAAATAGCTTATATCATATACACTTATTAATAAGCATAAACTGAGGCACATTGTTGAATACTTTACAAAGTGATCGCACAATAATGGTTTGGGCAAGAAACACAGCAAGTGAAAATAATGTGCTTTTCCATAGAGATACAGCATGGATAGCAAAATCATATTTTTTGCTTAGGCCAAGTGTTCCTCTGATTACGTACAATGTATATTTATCTAAAAACATAAATATATTTTATTTGTATATAAAATTTGAGATCAGCGTATACTTAACAGCTTCTCATTCATGTTCATAGGCAATCAGGCTTTTCATGAAACTGTCACAAAGACAATTCATTTCATCGCCATACTGCATGAAAAGTTACTTGAAACAATACTTTCTTATGAAGTCTTGAACACTATATCAAAACTGCTTTCTTTCTTTTTTCTTGGCTTGCAGGCCTGAAGACAATTGTAGGGGCCCTCATTCAATCTGTGAAGAAGCTCTCAGATGTCATGATTTTGACCGTGTTTTGTCTGAGTGTATTTGCACTAATAGGGCTCCAACTTTTCATGGGGAACCTGAGGCATAAATGCCTGATTTGGCCACCAGACAATTCTACTTTTGAAATAAACATCACTTCCTATTTCAATAGCACAATGGGAGAAAATGGTACCTTTGTAAATACGACAGTGACCACTTTTAACTGGGAAGATTATGTCAGTGATGACAGTAAGAACTACTTATTTATTTATTTATTTATAAAATGTATTGGCCACACATCTTACCTTAGGGTAACTCTGGGCAGCTTACAGTTACATCTTAGTTAAAACATAAAATGTTAAAACCAAACCTTAAAACTTAACATATTCTTTATGTTTTAACCTTTCTTCCAAAAGTTTTCCTTAGCAGAAATGGTGTATTGTAAGCAAATGCTATAGTTGGTTTGCTAGTTCATGGTGTTTCCAATCCAAGGAATATTAGTTATTCTCTTTTCTACTACTACAACAATGCTTGACTTTTGGCCACAATTGAGCCCAATATTTCTGGTACTAAGGAAGACATTTGTTAAATGGGTTCTGTCCCATCTTACGACTTTTCTTGTCACAATTGTTAAGTGAATCTCTGAAAATGGTCATAAGTCACTTTTTTCAGTGCCTTCGTAACTTTGAGCAGTCACTAAATGAACTGTTGTAAGTTGAGGACTACCTGTAATGGTATAAACATGAAGAAAATATGTTAAATTGTGGTTTAAATTGTGGCAAATTGCATTTTGTACCCTCTTAAATTTTGGATGATTTAAAAATAATAATAATGACACATTCCAGAGAGATTGCCATATCAGTCTAGTAAAGCACAACCCCCCAAAAGTGTGATTTGGGAGCCTTTAAAAGGCCTTTCCTTTTCGCTGAGTTGAAATACTGTCCAGCCATTCTTCAATCAGCAAAACCTTATGCCAGTATGATATTTCTGCCACCGTAGCTATTGTGCTTCTGTTGCTTCTGCTCCCAGTCACTTGGATCTTCCTTCCAAAACGGGAAGAAAGGAAGCATGTGAGTTGGAAAACCAATGTCTCCAAGGAGAAAAACCTAATTGCTAGAAAAGGTCTAGACACTCTGAGATCCAGCCAAAAGAGAAATGGCTAGGGAGGGCTATGTTGAGATTGGAGATTGGGGAGGGGGCTCAGAAGACATCCATCAATGAGCCAATTGAAGGTCACCAGCCTCCCTTTGGACCCAAAAGGCTCTGTAGATAAGGGCTTGTTCCATTTTTCCAATGATGAAAACAGATTTGATCTGCCTTTAGCTGGCCTCTGTGACAATCTAACACTGAACTGGAGGCTTGCTATCTCCTCAACAAATAATGAATAAGCCACTATGATATGAGGATGAGGAGGGCATGTGGAAGAGACCACTACCAGTCTGTTCATTTCTCTGAAAAGTAATGGTGACAAAGCCTAATAGTTTTTGTACACTTTAAGGTTATCCTTAGATGATCTCAGAATACAGGCAAACATTTATACAGCTAAGAATGATATATTCGAAGCACTCATCAGCTAGCAATGTCTTGAAGGCAACATCATACACAGGGAAAAGGGAAGAGGTTGCCAGGGGAAAAAAATTGCCATAATTAGATGCAATTGAAAAATATCTAAAGATTTACAGATTTGTTCTGACATGTAGATGGACACCAAGTCCAGCAGATGCAAAAATCAAAATGGCTCCGATGTGACCTTTTTAGATGTTGTAGCATCTACTGCATTAGTGGCAAGGCAATGTCCCTTGGGTGCTACGTTGAACAGATCAGACTTTGTACACACACACAAAATAATGGACACAGGTTTGACAATAGGACTCAAGACAAGGAGAAAGTAATATCAGAGTATTTTAAATTCCCAGAATATTGATTACTGATCCCAAAGTTGCTATTTTGGAGCAAATAAATGATTCTTCATAGAATAAGAGACTGCTGGATTCCCATATGTCAGGCTGTTTCACAAAGTCTTTATAAACAAATGAGTGTTTAGCACATTACAATTCTTAACTGTAATCTGTTTTATGTAACAATCTGCATCTGTATAACCACTCTTTTCCTCTTTCCTCTTCCTTGTTTCATGCTTATTCCAATCTTACATCAGTTTAATTACCCTACGCATCTCCTGAAGAGAGTTGTAGCTCAGAAAAGCTTGTGCCTTTTAGTAAAATGTGTTAGCTTGAAACAGTGCTACCAGATTCTGTTTTTTAACTACCGTAGACTTGCATAGTATTTCTCCTATAACATTGTTGTAATATATTTGTTAGTCTTTAGGATTCCGCAAGTCTATTTAGCTTATTTGTACTAACAGTGACTTTTAGTGTAAGTAAATATAGCCAATTCTCTTTCCAAATAGGTCACTTTTATTTCTTGGAAGGACAAAATGATGCTTTGCTGTGTGGCAACGGTTCAGATGCAGGGTAAGAGGACAATCTGTTTTATATATTATATATTGTTATTTATATAATAAATTATTTGTTTGGAAATTGCTGCTGAAATTATGGTTAAGGGTAAACAATTTAACTTTTTTTTTACTCTCTGAAGTGTTTCAGATTTGATAATATTCGGGTGGGGCAGAAGTTTGCTGCTTAAATATTTTCAGCTAACTTTAAGCCATAAATATTGCAGATGGAAGGAGCTATGGACATTTCTCCACTTCTCTTTATCAGTCTAACTTTATTTAATTATCTTGAAACTTAGAAACATTTCTAAAGTCAAAATAAGCCTCTTTCTTTGTTTCTGGTCTTGAACTGTTATTTAAAGAGATACTGATCTGATAGGACTGCATTTTATGATACTGCCTTAAGGATTTAGCTTAGCCAATCAATAATTTTCCCTAGTTAATATTGAAAAAGACCAGCCTTTCTCAACTTGGTGCACTCCAGTGTTTTACATTTTAGCTGGTTTAATCCTTCATCCCACATTGCCAAATTAAAATCCATTTAGTTTGAGGGCATCAAACTGTGGCCAGTCTTTGTGTGTAATTGGTATTCTTGGATGATTTCATAATACATTTACAAGTGAGTATAATTTTCATTCTATTGAAAATTGATAGGCTGCTTGCTCAAGCCTCAGTCTATAGTAAAGCATACATTGATTAGGATAATCTTTAAAAATGGCAATTTTTTCCTTTTTCTAGTCAATGTCCAGAAGGATATATGTGTGTAAAAGCTGGTAGAAACCCCAACTATGGCTATACAAGTTTTGATACCTTCAGCTGGGCCTTCTTGTCACTCTTTCGGCTGATGACTCAGGACTTCTGGGAAAATCTTTATCAACTGGTGAGGGTCTTTGAAAGCAGGAAGTACCAGTAGTAGCACCAAGGCTGACTATGTAAAGCAGCATTTTAATATGAGCACCTGAATGAATTGTGAACAAACATTTACAACTGTTATGCCATGATGAACTGTTTCTGAAGTATAACAGTTGTATACTCAAATGCTCAAATAAAGAACTTCAGAATCTACTTATTTCATTAAGAGTTAAATGTATACAACAAGGTCTTAATTTTGATCATGTGAGAGCCACTCTAGGCTTTACTTGGCATACTGAGGCCTGCATTCCAAAATAGATGGGATTCCAAATTGGTGATCATTTTGAGAGGTTGGAGAGTATGGGAGACAAATAGCGGTCTGCAATCTTGAGGCATTTTCCCCCTTTGATGTCCAAATTCTCCACAATGTAAACAAGTACCCAATACTTGTCCCTATCTTCTGTGAGTCACTTGCTGGTCAGAAAAGGAATAGTGATAGGCTATATGAAGCCAGCACTTTTTGCATCCCTGGTATCCAACTTTGTTAACCATTTTGGCATGAACATTGGAGCTCTTGGGCAACAGAGAACCATTCCAACTTCCGTTTCTCAAAGGAATATATGGAACTGTATTAGACTCCTTCATGCTATTAACCCCTATCGCCATAAAGAATGCTGAGATGGGGATTCTCTTACCAGGAGATACCAAGGAAATGAACCCACAATGTCGTGGAGTGCTGCAATCCCTTCCTGGATACCAGGAGCTATTACCGGATTGTGGGACCCTTCCCTATAGCCCTGTAGATTATGGATAAAAACACCCAAGCACAGTGTTTTGCATATGCTCAATGGATCCTGTTGTAATGCAACATTTACCGTTGGTTTTTCCTCCCAAAAGACAAACATTACTTTCAGGGTCAGCAACTTGAAAACTTCAAATATTCTCATGAGCTCTAATAGCTCCCATAGTTCTTTATAACTCTCATAAGAGCAAGCTAACTTGACTATCTGCAGGGCACCATTTAATCTATTCCTACATTGGCCCTATAAAGAATTCATTTCACAAATCAGATAAAAGTGAAGGGGTAGGATAGTATTCTCTTCCCAGTTAAACACCCTCCAGATGAACTCCATAATCTTCAGACATCATCTTATGGATAGCTTTTTGAAAGGAAATGGGAAGAAAAGCTCTTGAGTGAGTAAGAGGAAGTGAAATAGAGAACATTGACCATTGACCATTGAAATAGAGAACAGCATCTCATTGCTGTCTACAAAATAAAGCTTTGCTGGTAGTTTCAGTGTACTGCCTATGCTCCAACTCACCATACTGCTCAGTGTAGTCAGTAAAATGCTAAATGTGTATATTAGAAGCAACCATAGTACTGCACAAGTACAGAAATGACAGATGACCTGTATTTATGCAACCTCCTTGGCAGGATCAGGTAGCCCAGAGATGTCAAACTCGCGGCATTATGGCCACATCATGCGACGTATCACGACTTTCCCCCCTTTGTTAAACCAATCACGGGTGTGGCCAGTGTGTGACACTTCCGGCCCACAGCCCATGCATTTGACAGCCCTTGAAGTAGCAAATGCATTTGCTTGAGTGATATGTTAAGTTTGGTTAGTGTTAATCTTCATTGTGGCTTAGCATTTTGGTGATAAAGTCATGTTAACCTTAACGCATGCTTCCTAATTTGGTCCCTAGCCAGTAATTTTTCATGTTATCTTGAAACACAGCTGAGTGAAGCAAATGTTGGTAATCTACACTTCCATTCCAGATATTACTGAACTTCAATTTTTATTGTTCTCATCATTGGTCACCCTAGCTACTGATGGTAAGAGTTGGAATTAAGCAATGCCTATAGGGCCATACATTCTTCCCTGCTGTCTTATTGTGCATGCTGACAGAATTGGAAAATGTCCCAGTTTTCCTTAACCTCTTCTTCTTAACATAGTGGAAGTACCTCTGTTTCAGTGATGAAGGGAGGTAAGTTCCAGCTGTACTAGCTTAGTAGCCCAAATGTGTCTTATCTATGATAGTTACAGCAACTGTACGTTTATTTGTAGATTAACATGCAACTTTGTACATAAACTCACACATGTACCCAATATAGTCAAACTATCATAAGATTAGAACAGTGTTTGTCTTATGTTCATTCCCTAGTCTATAAGAAAAAAGGAGACTAACATAGTTTGGAGGACTGTTTTAAAAATATGTATTCTTTATCTTCTTTTATAGACTCTACGTGCTGCTGGCAAAACATACATGATCTTTTTTGTCCTGGTGATTTTCTTGGGTTCTTTCTACCTGATCAACTTGATCCTGGCTGTTGTTGCCATGGCCTATGAAGAGCAGAATCAGGCCACCATGGAAGAAGCTGAGCAGAAAGAGGCAGAGTTCCAGCAGATGCTGGAACAGCTGAAAAAACAGCAAGAAGAGGCTCAGGTTACTTAATGAGTGGAACACAACTTTTACTTTTTGTCCTGTACTTACAAAAGATATGTAAACTCATGGGTTTACTATATCAAATTTTGTGACTTCCAGCTGGTTGACTTCAGAGTCATGGAGAACTAGAACATTTCAAGATGGCAACATCTAGTGGGCATGAGTATACATATATTCAAACATATGTACTGATGACCATTGGGATAGGAAGAAAATTACCATGTCTTCCTTCTTTTGTGTCCCACAGTATTGAACCATTTGAGGACAGGAAACTAAAAACTTGGTGCATTAAGTCTCCAATAGATTTAATGTACCTATAAAAAATTAAAACTCTTTGTCCTCAAAAATTGTTCCCACCCCCAAAAGGAAGCATTGGACCCTAAATATCATTACTGCCTACTCCTTTTGTCATCATGCCACTGTTCAATTCTTTTTTTTTAAAGGCACTTCTGTCCTGAGGCAAAATTTCAACTAATAGTGCTAAATGAAGCCCTGTTATTCCTACCGTTTCAGAATGAATTAAATATCCCTCCATCAGAAATAAAATACAGTTGAGATATTTAGATATTAAATATATATCTTCTATACACCATTAAAAAAACCTAATAAGATTTTGTTGTCCTATCTGCTAAAAAGAAGTGGACAAGGTACTTTCCTTTTGATGCTGCCTAGTGAAAGAGGCAAGGGGATTTCCATCTTCCTCCTAGTATTCCTCTCCCCCTCCCTCTTATGGCTGAAACTCTGATTTTAATAAGGCCGCTCTGACCACCAATAAAAGGAAAATGTCCTGTCTGTGAGTTATTTTTTTAAAATTGAAGATAGCATATTAGTGGGGCAAGAGGCATAGCAATAATCCAAACAATTAATAGTCATGGCCAGAAAAATAACCGCATCCTATCTCCCCAAACCTTCCTTACATACAGGGCCTTATCCTCTACCAGTTCAACTAGTCTTAAAACCATGTTGTTTAATTTTAATATGAATAAAAGTTAGCTACAACTAGGGAGGAAGCTGGAGTACACATGAATCTTAGAGCAGGACAATTGCATACAGGCCCTCAGCCAGAAGGTATTCACCCATGCCTTTTATTGACCTCTTTGCCCAGGAAGGTTGTATTTTTAGTGATTCCCCAGTTCCTTAACCATTTTTGTTGCTTGATCTTTGTGCTCAATATTGTGCTTCTCACTATATAGCAAAGACCGTACAGTAAACTGAACAACTACCTCTCTTCTTATGCAATTGAGAGGTAGTGGATGAAAGCAAAGACTGGCATTTCAAGATTGCCCTAAGGCTTTCTAAATTGTAGATTTCCTGGGAGTTCAGAGCAGTATCCTTGGTGGGAAAAGATTGAGCCTAACATACTGAGGTAAATTTAATGAGATTAAAGTATGCTTCATATTCATTTAAACATGCCATGTTATTTGGCAAGTTCCTATTTCCTTGAAATATAGGCTTACTATAATGAGCATCATATTCACCTGTTTTATTTTTTAAAAAAACCATTCAATTAACATTGGTATGATGTATCTTAAATGTACTTTAACTTTCAGGCAGCAGCTTTAGCCGCCGCAGCTGGTGAATCGAGAGAATTTAGTGAAGTTGGTGGTGTAGGTGGATTCTCAGAGAGTTCTTCGGCAACATCAAAGTTGAGTTCCAAGAGTGCTAAGGAGAGGAAGAACAGGCGGAAAAAGAGAAAGCAGAGGGAACAGTCTGAAGGAGATGAAAAAGATGAGGATGAATTTCACAAATCAGAATCAGAGGACAGCATCCGCAGAAAAGGCTTTCGATTCTCCATTGAAGGGAACAGATTAACCTATGAAAAAAGATTTTCTTCCCCACACCAGGTATGGAGAATATACGTGGAGAAGGTAAATCTGGAAGTTCAATGCACATTTTCACCTCTGTAGATTTTTGGATCACTTTATGGGTTATGCCTCAACCCTTTTTCTTCTCATGAGTCTTCTTAGTTGGTTACTTTTGGTATGTAATTGTGCAGAATTAGAATTCATTTCTATATTCTATATCCATTTCTGTCCAAGCCTCAAGAAAAAAACTTACTGAGTAAATTGTAAAGTAATTCTTTGGGGTACATCTTAAATGAGAAGAATACACCTCAATCTCCTGGCAATTTTTGCCATTCTTGTTCGTGTTCCTCTGCTTGCTTAGAAGAAGACAATAGCAAGGCAGCAGCTGCAAAAAGAAGGAACAGTGAATGCTAGAGAGCTCCAGGAATAATCTGTAGCCTTTTAAAAGGGGTTGTCGGGGCTTGGCTGGTCCCACAAAATACCAACTTTTGGTTTGCACAATAAAGCAAATGCTAAAATGATGCAAGCATGGATAAGTCAGGGTTTTACTAATTTATTTTTCATATTTCTGAACCACCCATCTCCCTCAAAGAAGGACCCTTTATGATTTATTACATATAGAATGTAAAGCCAAGAGAAATAGTGGTGCTAGTTTAGAAATTATTTAATAAATATTTATTTAATGTTTTTTTAAAAAAAAATAATGAAGATTGTTCCTGTACTCTTGAGAGACCCCAAAATATCTGTGTTCGTTCATTTCCTTATACTTAAGAAGGATCTTTAATTTTCCCATCGCCTTTCAATCTGTTTATGGATGTTTTCTGATCTTGCATTCTCTTACAGTCTTTGCTGAGCATCCGCGGATCGCTGTTTTCCCCCAGGCGCAGCAGCAAAACGAGTCTCTTCAGCTTCAGAGGCCGAGCAAAGGATCTTGGATCAGAGAATGATTTTGCAGACGATGAGCACAGCACTTTTGAAGACAACGAGAGTAGGAGAGATTCCCTCTTTGTTCCTCACCGGCACAGTGAGCGTCGCAACAGTACCATCAGTCAGGCCAGCCGATCATCTAGGGTGATGCCTATCCTTCCAGCAAATGGGAAGATGCACAGCACTGTGGACTGTAATGGGGTGGTTTCCTTAGTTGGCGGGCCGCCTCCTCTTATGTCACCCACTGGGCAGCTTCTTCCTGAGGTAATAAGAGATCAGAAGGGCAACTATAATTGGCTCAAGGACTGTACCAAATTTTGCCTAGCATGTGAAGAAAGGTGGGGGACCAATTTTGACAGGGAGATGCTTTCGGGAAGTTTGGAGTGGTGCGATGGCCTAGAAATGGAGCTTTTGCCTCACAATCAGGAGAGTGTGAGTTTGATCCTAGGTAGAGGCAGATATTTCTCTCTCTGGGCACACTGAGAATATATCTGCTGAACAAACCCCCGCATTGGCGACAGGAAGGGCATCCGGCCATTAAAAAAAATCTGCTACCTCCATTCAGTTGCCCAGACTCCACCCTGCAAGGGATCGTTAAAAGGGGTTGTTAAAAGATGATGATGATGATGATGATGATGATGATGATGCTTTCAGGAATTTTAAAGGATGGGATGGGTGCTTTATGCACCTGCAATGCTTAGGCATTCATTTGATCTGTTAAATTCCCCCAAACCCCCAAACCAGCAAAAAAAAAGGGGTCAGAAATCCCAAAAGGGTTAGTGGTAGCTTTCTGCAATGGACAAAACAGCATTCATTTGAAACTTAAATTCAGATCTACCTGCAGTTTGGTGTCGAAGCAGATTAAACTAGAAATGTTCTTTGCTACTATATTAGCTTGTAAATTCAATTAAACTTTTAAAAAAGTACCCCGAAATAGGCTTTCAGAAGAATGCAGGAGCTAAATTTCAGAGCTTTGCTATAATAAGGAATCTTGCACAAGAAAAATTCTTGATCATAGGGTGAACTAAAAGAATTTCCTTTCAGCTTTTTGAAAAGAATCATATCATCCCAGGTTATTCCAGCTGTGGTCTGTCAACACTGGGTGGTTATAGGTTTTCTGCTTCTGAGGTTTTGTGTGGACATACTTGTACTGTTCCTATTATTTTTGGGGGAAAGGAACACTGGTTTGCCTATTTCATTCCACCTCCTTTTCCATGCTAGGTGTTGCCCTCTCTAAGGACAGGACTTGTCAATACTGCCATTTTCTTGCAGCCCTAGTTGACCTGGAAGCTTCCAACTTCACCCCACACTCAGGGTTGAATGCTCTTTCAGAAGACTGCTACTTTCACATTCAGAAACAGCCCAACTTGACAAAGCCAAGCCCAGATCAGCTGCAAACTATTAGGCAATTTGATTGGTGGCTCAGTGTCCTATTCGAGGCCCCTGTTTAATCCTGCCCTGCGACATTTCAGGGGGAATGATTGCTGATAGCTTCCATACTGGAAAGCAGTGTTTGGTAGGATGGGAAATGAAGATAGGGAAATTGCTTTCCTAAATCTACTTTTCATCAAAACAGTAAGAGCAACATTTATCACGAGCCATATTACTTTGGCAAAATAGAGCTTGACAATTGACACAGGAAATTTTATTCAGGCATAACTTTTCTGGCAACTCAGAGGCCGGTGGTTAGTTCCTTAATGTGGCCATCTGACTGGGCATGTAGACTGAGAAGACTGAAAAAAATGTAGTTTAAATAAAGGAATTTTGTTTCATTGTGTTCCTGTTTAATTTTTCAATGGCTGTAATCACAACTTGGAACATTGGGTTAACATGAGCGGTGTTTCAGCAGTTTGTCATGTAACTAAATCAAAGAAACATTAACATTAAAGGGCAACGGAGAACTAAAACTCTCTTGAAGTGAGATTAAGACATTCAATATTTTTCCCTAAAGGATACCAGTCAGTAGTCATCTTTCTTTTTAATCCAGAACATGGGCGTCACATTGTCATCATGTGACTTCTCATGACTTTCCTCCCCTTTGCTAAACCAGGGGTGGATGTGGCCAGCGTGTGGTGCATACGGCCCATGGGCCACGAATTTGACACCCCTGATCCAGAAGAACAACACTATTTATGATGATGCATTGCTCTGATGGAAATGTTCTCATTTTTTAAAAAAAATGTTCCTGAAAACAGAAAATTAGGCTGACAATATTTAACTCGAGGACAGTGTCAGAGCAATGCTGCTGCTTCATATAATATGATTCCAAATGCTTCCGATTAAAAGAAATGAAAATTCAGGCTTCACAAATTCAAATGGCCACTAAATGGCAGCAAAAATACAGAAAAGAGACCCTTTGCTGCCATGTCCAGACTGTGCAGATTTATACAAAGTACACCTACCCAGTAGTACCTTTAGTCATTAGTGACAATTGCTAGATGGGGTAATGATGCTGATCAATGAGTTTCATACCAGACTTTCGTTTCTCTGTTCTTAAAAAAACCTCATTTTCATACTATACAAATAGAATGGAGAAATGGAAAGGGGAAAATTATAAGCCTAGTTCACAATAAATTTGAGCATTATAAATTGAAGTTGATGTAACTTTTTATTTGTATGCAAATATAATCAACTAAACCCTTAAGGTCCTTAATAAATTCTTAAGGCATCTTTAAATCGATTGCTTCCTTAATTAGGAATATTTGAGCAGCAGAAATCCAGATGACAGATGACTATAGAGAGTTAATATTTTCTGTAACTACTTCTGGGGAAACTTTTGCAAACAAGCATTGAGCCAAGATGCACTAAGCTTGATAATAAAAATGATTGTTCAAGCCAAATTATCTCTCTCACTCACTTTTTATATGCGGAAAATATATCAAAGAATTGAATATTGCCACCTTTAGTATTCTGTTCATGCATAGTCTGCTTTTACAAGTCAAAAATAACCCCATTCTTCCAATTCATAAATCCTATACTTTCAGGGTACCACTACAGAAACAGAACTAAGAAAAAGGCGCTCCAGTTCCTATCATATGTCAATGGATTTTCTCTCTGATCCTACTGCAAGGCAAAGAGCAATGAGTATAGCTAGCATACTTACCAACACAATGGAAGGTAAGCATCCCATGTAAACAACGCTTCTAAAATTCAGAGGGCAAAAGCTGAATTTCCATTTCAAAAACAAACATCTTCATAGCCATTAATTTAAATGTTATTAATTTGTTGGTGGCTATTGATTTTTGTTTTCTCGATATAAACTTTTTTCCTTATTACTAGTACTGAGGATATAATGTTAAGACCTAAAAAAGTATCTAATAAAGACAGCAGATTTGTTCTAGGAGAGAATTCTTAATGTTCTAATCTTTATTTATTTTTATTTTATTTATTTGATTAGTCAATCGCTTACAAGATAATAGGTTTAAACATAGTTATGAATACATGAAATGGATACATATAAGAAAAATAAAGAAACAATAGGACAGGGACCGTAGGCATGTTGGTGCGCTTATACACGCCCCCTACAGACCTCTTAGGAAAGGTGAATAGTAGACAGTCTAAGGTTAAAGTTTTTGGGGTTTGGGGAAGAAACCACAGAGTCAGGTAGAGTATTCTAATAATCTTCTGGATTATTTAGTTCAAAGAGCCAATCAAAATGGAGCAGAACAGTGCTTCTTTTCTGCTTTCAGTTTTCTCTGTTTACTCTGATTTTCATGCTGCAACAATTTCTTCAGCTAAAACAGGGTTCTAATTAGATCTTGCCTACTCTGGTTTTTCATAATATTCAAACGCAAACATAACAGCAAAGCACGGTTAACATGAATATAATACATATGATTTGCAAAGTAGCTTCAAATATTTCTGTAAGTTGGCACAGATTTAGGTATAACACCAATCATGGGTTGGGTGTGTGGTGTCAGATCAGAGTGTAGTCCTATTTCCTAAATGCCAATTGAAACTCTTAACTACAGTAGGCCTTTTGCCAGAAATGATGTGTTATGTCTCAACAAAGATGCATGCAATTTACCCTGATAAGGGGGTTCCTGTTGCCTCATCACTTCAGTGTAATTTTTTATCTCTTCTTCCGCTTTGCCTCATCCTCACTTGCAAAAACTAGAAGAAGGGTTAGGAGAGATAGCACAGGTAGACAGAAGCTCCTCTGACACTTCTACGTACAGAATCCTCTTTCATATTCCGAAAGTGCCAGAGAAGGTTGCAGGAGTCCTGGAGGAAGCTGTATAAACATCTTCTTATGGACTTTATAGAAGTAATGCAGCCATTTTGCTGCACTGATACAAATAATGTGGAGCTGTTTCATGAAGCAACTTTGGATGGATTCTCTCCTCAGAACTTGCCCAACCCTAAATTATAGTCAAGCAAGTCATTGATATGTGGCTACCAGAGAGGAAGACAGAGGAAGATCCCTTATCCCCACCACACATAAAAGAAACGTATTGCTAATATGCCTCTTCTCTCAATCCATGTTTAGTAAAGAATAGTTGTTTGCATTTTTCTGGCCATTTGTAAAAAATAAGATGAGACCTTGTTGCAGAGGGAAGTTATTCCTAGAATCGCTGCCGTGCTGGTTTCTTAACATGTGTTGAATGGATAAACTGGGTAACTTTTTGAACATTATCTTTCCATATGCTCTCTTTTTCACTCTTTCTAGAACTTGAGGAATCCAGGCAGAAGTGTCCTCCCTGCTGGTACAAATTTGCTAACATGTGCTTAATCTGGGATTGCTGCACTCCTTGGCTGAAAATAAAGCATATTGTTAATTTGATTGTGATGGATCCATTTGTTGACCTTGCTATTACCATCTGCATTGTTTTAAATACTTTGTTTATGGCAATGGAACATTACCCAATGACTCAACAGTTTAATAATGTACTGTCCGTTGGAAACTTGGTAAGTCTTCCGGAGTCTCATAAAAGAGCAAAGAATTACATTTATTGGATAGATTGCTGAATTTCTGGACTCTGCTTAGATCTAGTTTAAGTCATCCTTCAGGGTTCTATTCAAATCAATATGCCATGACTGAAATTTGATTGATTTTAATACTAGTAATATTTTGAATTCTACATATGAAGCTGAAGTGCAAGGAGGGCATGAGATCTGCTGCTTACAAAATCTGGCAATTTCTGGAAGGATTTGTTTTCTTCACTGCTGTTTCCATCAGCAGCTACAGGGGAGTCAGGAGGACAAATGATAAACACTGAAGAATAAGAGGAACTAGATCCAATGGACGATTAGCTGCCCATCAGAAATCCTGTCTTGAGGCAAAATGCTGAAAGAAACTACTAGTGAAGCAACATATTTTTTTTTAATTGTAAACCAGACAGACAGACACAGACATTGAATTTCTATTGCCAATTTTATAGTTGGTAAAATGTAAAGGAGGTGAACGTATAATTTTAACTCTTTTATTACTGAATACATAATGGTGAGTTGGAATTATAAAACTGTAACTTCTTTAGAAATATAAATGCTCACAATCACCTCTTCAGAAAAAGCTTGATTGTAAAGACCTTGCTTTGCATGCTTATATTCAATCCAGGGAATCACCTGTTTAAAAGAAAAAGTAGTGAGAAATTCTAGAGATGCACAACCATATAAAATAGACAAATGGTTTATGATTGGGGTCTTTAGTGGGAGGGCAGAGATCAGAATCTAGAAGTTCCAGCAAAACATTCAGAAGCAAAATAATGGCATAGACAGATAGTTAAAAGAATAAAGTACATAATAAATCTGAGTACTTTATATATATTCAGTCCAGGAATTTGTGATGAATATCAGAAATAAATTCAAAAGATCTCTTTGCACAAATATTTGTTCCCATTTTTTTTCTACTTTTCCATAGACTTTTCTAATAGTTGTTGTTAGATATGGGTGAATGCAACAGATGTTGTACAACTGGCACTGGGTATGCTCTCTGTTGCAATGCAGTATTCAGGGAAATTTTATAATTAGCACAGATTCGAATTGACCCCTCTGGCTTAACTGGAGTGATTATAGGGGTCTCCCACTTAGCGTGATCAACTGGCTCTAGTACTCCCTGGGCTATGAGTTTATCTAATTGTTCATCCACTTTGGGTCTCAAGGTGAAAGGGACTCGCCTTGGTTTTATTCTGACAGGTGGAATTTTTGGATCAAGGTTGAAGGAAATAGGGGTCCCCTTATACTTGCCTAGGGTTCCGTCGAACACATCCTTGAATTCAGACTGCAGGTCCTCTCTCATTTGATTGTGCTCCTCCACTTGCGTGGTGTGAATGGTCACTTCCACTCCTATGGCTCTAAACCATTCTATTCCGAGGAGGCTTGGTACTTTGTCCATGATGGTTAAAGGCAATTCACCGGGGAAGTTTCTGAATTTTACTGGAAAAATTCCTCTTCCTAACACGGGAATTCTGTTCCCTTGGAAATCTTTTAGTATTAAACGTGGTTTTAGTTGTTGTCAAGTTATGCCAGGGATTGCTTCTTTTATAATTGTCCAGGACACCATAGATATGTAGGATCCGGAGTCAATTTCCATATCACAAGGTTTTTCTCCTATTATCACTGTGATATTGAATTTCTTTGATTTATGGTAATCAGAATGCCCCACTATTGTGTGCTCATAGCCTCTGTCCTTCTCCATTCTATTCTCTTCCCTCCTGTAATTTGAATGAGGAGGTCTCTGGAATCCCCTTCGTTGTGCGCCACGTGGATGATTAGGGAACCCTGCTTGTCTCTGACTGGGGTATGCTGGCAGATTTGCTCTGCATGCTTCAGCAATATGCCCCCTTCTCTCGCATCGACGGCAGATTGTATCCCTGAATTTGCAAACCGCCCGGGGGTGGTTACCTTTACAGCCTGAACATCATAGGGGGCTCTGGCTCGTCCCTTGGAGCCCTGATCTTCTATCAGGTTTTATTCTATGTATTTCTTCCTCCTCTTCTTTGGAGAGTTCTCCAATCTCTCCCTCTCCCTGATATTTGCTGGTCGTCCCCCATGCTGAGTGAATGCTCTTGGATTTCTCAATTTTAGCTGCTAGTTTTTCTGAGATTTCTGCTGCTCGGGCTTCCTCTATTACTTCTTTTAAAGAGATGCTCTTTTTAGTTATCAGCTTCCTTTGCAATCTCAGCTCCCTCGTTCCAACTACAATTCTATCTCTTAAAGTTATTTCCATATTTTCAAACTCACAGCCTGCAGCAATATCTCGTAGGTTTGTAAGGTAATAATTTATGGTCTCACCTGGTTTCTTCTTCTCTGCGGTAAAAGTCAAGTCAGTGAGCCAGTGACGATGCAGTGGGAGCATAATGTTCTTCTAACATCTTCTGTAATTCTTTCCATTCCATTGTTTTCACATCTTTGGGAGCAGCTAGGGCTCTAGCTGTTTTGTAGAGGCGATTTCCATAATATCCCAGGAATAGAGCTCTCTTCCTCTGTTCTGTTGTATCTTGCAGTGAATTTGCTTCTAAAAACATTGGAATTGTCCCATGTACGTGACCCAGTAATGCTTTTTTGGATCAAAAGGTTCTGGTTGAGCGTGGGTGGACATTCTGATGATCAGCACGGTGATAGCAGGGTTCTGTTGTAAGAATTTTCCATCTTTGCCTCGTTTCCTTTGTTCTCTTCTAGAATCCCACCTTCGTTGCCAGCGTTAGATATGGGCTAGATTGAAGAGGCAGGACAACGATAGAAGGAAAGGATTTCTTTATTTAGCTCTGAACAAAAGACTGCCGCCCGGTGTGCCTGCTGTTCTTTTTACAGGCTGCTGTCCACAATTTCAGCCACTGACGGCTGTTCATTTTCCCACCTGGAAAATGAACCAATGGGGGAAGTCTGACATCACTGACTTTCCCCCATTGAATATCTAACAGTTGCTATTGCTAATGGAGGGATACCTATAGATCCTGATCTGACTTCTACTAGATAAAGAATACTGGGGAAAAACTTATGGGATAGCTTCCTTATGAACGGGAAGTGTGTGAGACTGAATCTTATGCCTAGTGGTAAGGATATACAAAAATTGTGGTATGCACATATCAAGATACATGTTTCCATTTCTCAAAATAGCAAACTCTTCAATTGGAGGTATTTTTTTTATATTTCCCTCTATCTTTCTCAACAACATTTTTATGAATAGACTGTTCACTGTTGGATGATGACAAATGATATTTTTTTGTATGTAGGTGTTTACTGGCATCTTCACAGCAGAAATGTTTCTCAAAATAATTGCCATGGATCCTTATTATTATTTCCAAGAAGGCTGGAATATTTTTGATGGCATCATAGTCAGCCTGAGTCTGATGGAGTTGGGTCTTGCAAATGTGGAAGGATTATCAGTTCTAAGATCTTTCAGATTGGTAAATATCCATAGGAGGTTTCAAGAAACATTTTGATCATATTATGTATTCAGAGTAATCAAATTGTGAATATACATACTGTATTCTGATATCTGAATGTTGTGCAAAAATAAAATAAGTCAGCAGCTAACAGCATAAAAAAATATAACAGCAGAATAAAAAATATTGACCAATATTTTCTTAGGTATTAAATTCATCAAGACCAATAAGATCTTTTCCAAAATAGGTTTGTACACATCTTGAGTCTCAAACACAATTACTTAAAGCCACCAATATATATTGATGTTACATATTCTAGAGAACCCTCACATGGATTTCTAATCCAGTGTCCATTTTCAGGAGCAGAATTTCTAAACAAAATTAAATTCTTGATGAATTGAATACCTAAGAAAAAATTGATCAATATTTATTATGAATTAAAAGTAATTCAAATCAAAAGTAATTAACACTGTTACTGATGCCTGTGTGCTTTTATTTTTTTCAGCTTCGAGTTTTCAAACTGGCAAAATCTTGGCCAACATTAAACATGTTGATAAAGATTATTGGCAATTCAGTAGGTGCCTTGGGAAATTTGACTTTGGTTTTGGCTATCATTGTCTTCATTTTTGCTGTAGTTGGAATGCAGTTGTTTGGCAAAAACTACAAGGAATGTGTTTGCAAGATTTCCAATGACTGTGAACTCCCACGCTGGCACATGAATGATTTTTTTCATTCTTTCTTGATTGTCTTTCGAGTTCTTTGTGGAGAATGGATAGAGACTATGTGGGATTGTATGGAGGTTGCTGGACAACCCATGTGCCTTACTGTCTTCATGATGGTCATGGTGATTGGCAATTTAGTGGTACGTATCAAAGAAATGTCCACTTAAGGCAAGTGGAACATTACAACTGGATTATTTAAATATTGACATTTAAAATTGACATAAAATTTAAATTTAAACCAGTTTTGATATTTCTTTTTACTTTTCTAGTCAGAAGGTCGTACAAATACTATATATATATATATATATATATATATATATATATATATATATATATATATATATATATATATATATATATATATATATACTTAAGTTTTCGCGGGTACTTACATGTATGGCATTCAGCTATGTTTGGGTATTTTCCCACGTCATTGTAGTTGTGCTTTTAAAGTTGTAACAACGTTTGGCAGAATCTCATCTGCCATCATCAGGCTTCTGTATAGTGTTCGTCTGTGAGTCACAGTGACTCACAGACGAACACTGTACAGAAGCCTGATGATGGCAGATGAGATTCTGCCGAAACGTTAAAAGCACAACTACAATGACGTGGGATAGGGTATTTTTTAAGAGTAAAAGATAAAGATGTTCTGTCCAGTTGTGTCCTAGTTGAGGTTGTAGTACTCTCCTCCATTTCTTGGCCGAGGATGCCAACATTGTCCAAAGACATTTTCCATGGTCATGTGGCCAGCATAATTATAAGCCAAAGGCACACGAAACACTGTTACCTTCCCACCAAAGTGGTACCTATTAACCTATTAGTCTTTGCATGCTTTTGAACTGCTAGGTGGGCAGGAGAGTACTTTTTAAGGGTACTTCTGTTATAATTGTCATGGACTACTTATCCTTTTTTATCAGGGAAGCACAGGAACTTTACTTTATATGAAGTCAGATCATTGATCCAATTAACTCTATGATGTCTATGCTACACATAGAGAAATCTTTTTGGCTGTGAAGGATGCTAATCTTAGATCAAAAGTGCAAATCATGATTAGGAAATCTCAATTATTACGTTTAGTCAGTAACAGTGTTAGAGAATCTTAAATAACCAAATTATTATTGAGAATATCAGAGAATATCACCTAACACAGAAGTGGGTTAATAATAATGCTGATCTATTTCAGTATTGGTTCCTTATGTTCAAAAAAGATATGAGATTAGGAAGCAGAACATAGGCATTAAAATAGTCTGATATAATCAAGTAATCAAGAAGAAGCAACACTTACACAAAATATTCAAACCTTGTGGCCAATAACATGATAAACTGAGTGACCCTGTTTTTCTTTTAATAGGTTTTGAATCTTTTTCTGGCCTTGCTCCTGAGCTCCTTCAGTTCAGACAATCTTGCTGCTACAGATGATGATAACGAAATGAACAACCTCCAAATTGCAGTGGCTAGGATTCAGAAAGGAGTAGATTTTATAAAAAGAAAAGCTCATGAATTTGTACAAAAGGCGTTTGTGAGAAAACAAAAGGCTTTGGATGAAATCAAGCCCCTTGAAGATCTAAACAATAAGAAAGACAGTTGCATTTCCAATCATGTGATAGTAGATATTGGCAAAGATTTTAACTATCTGAAAGATGGCAATGGGACTACCAGCGGCATAGGAAGCAGCGTGGAAAAATACATCATTGATGAAAGTGATTATATGTCATTCATAAATAACCCAAGTGTAACTGTGACAGTACCCATTGCTGTTGGAGAATCAGATTTTGAAAATTTAAATACAGAGGAGTTTAGCAGTGAGTCAGATCTGGAAGAAAGCAAAGAGGTAAGTCCTATGTAATACACAACACATATATTGTGTTCTTTTCAAAACATTATTTGCACTTATTAAAAAGTTAAACTGACAAGTACTGTTCAGTGATAAATCCACGTATCTTAATATAGTACGTATTGAATGCCAACATATTATAATTGTCCGTTAAGATCATTCTAGATATGTTGGCCTTTCTTAGAAGTTTAACATTAACATCATTAATGTTTTTATTTTTCTAACTTACAGAAAAAATACAGGTTTGCAATTAAATCTTCGTTATTCATAGCAGGATTTCAGGAAATACTCAAAGATGCTCCACAGCTATTTAGCTTATATTAATAACTGTATCCATTCAGAGGTGACTCAAGAGTCATTCTGTTCTTCGGCATTTACAATTGGCTCAAATGGGATGGAAACTAACTTGCAGCATTAAGTGTAAATCAGTCATGTTCTCAGTGTTAATTTTATCCATTCTAAATGAGCTATTGATGACAAGTTTGATGAAAATTGCAGTATTCTGCACAATCATACCAGCATTCACACAAAAAGTGGGTGCACTTATTTTACTTGGTTTGCTTTCTATGTATTATTTTGTAAATCATTTGTGGTTGAAGTTTTTTTAATGAAGGATCAAAGAATTGCACGCTTAAATCCTTTGCAAACCAGCTATAAAGCCATTTTTCTTTTTCCCAGTTTTTCTTGGTGAAGTATGTCAGCCATTCCTATTGAGGTTTCAATTGCATTTATGGTATTACTTTGAGGAAAAATTTCAGTCTGCTTCATTAAAGCCAGACTTAGAACCTGGTTATTGTTAGAACCTAGCTATTTATGAAATTTTTTTCAATTGTTTAGGTAACGGATAGTGATCTCTTTCATTCCAGAGGGATGTAACTGAAATAAAATAGTCCTTGGACTATGAAAAAACTGAGCCATTTGATACTCACAGAAACCATTTATAATTTACTGATTGGTTTATAAAGGGTTAGATTAGAGCAACCCCAGCTTTTAGAAATACCAAATGACATATAATTTGATAATTAGCTATTTTATATAACTTGTATTTCATGGCAAAGGTTTTCCAGAGCAACTTATAGAATCATTGTAATTGAAATAATTGAAAAATTGTAATTAAAATAAAATAATCGAGATGGGAAAAAAATCAACAAAATAGTAGTTCAATTTAAATGGTAATTTACAGATGAAAAGCTAAGTCCTCAAAGCCAAAAAGGCTTACATTCCTTTCCTTTAATCTAGTATTATATTACAGGCAATATAAAAATTATGGTAATTTTCCTATCAAACCACTTCTAATATTTTCAACTTTTGATATTTTAATGTGTAATCCAGAGAAATTTAAATTTTCAATCTCATTTATTTCCACAAAAGAATTTAATAATTGCTTAAATCTCTCTCTTTTAAATTTAAATTTTTATTCTTAGTCATGATGTTTATACCTTTTTACACTTTATACTTTTTTAATGACCGTACTTTTATACCTATTAATGGCCGTATCCAGTTCCCTTATGCTCTAATAAAGATTTAATCAGATTTGTTTTCATACATTTGTGCAATGAAAAACTTTAATTGCTTCTAAACATGGCTTATTTGATTTATTCAGGGTTTTTTATACATGATTCATCAGAATCCATAAATATTTCACTAACTATATTACGGTTTTTAAAAAAGCCACTGACTATTCCTTAAGTTTGAACTTCTTGAGTTCTTTATCACCATCAATCATCTTCTGTTAATGTTTATTAACATATAGTTATATGATATAATTGCATTTCTTTAAGATTTTGATATTGTTTTAAGTTACTTTGGAAATAATTTGTCCATCATTTCGTAAATGCAATTCTTCAAGGATTGAATTTTAACACTGCTAAATACTGAACATCTAAATACTGGACATCTGTTCTGTTAGATAAACTTTTGAAATTGCTGCCATCTCCAGAGGTGAGAAAAAAGGCAATATTCATTTATTCGTTCATTCATCCATTCCAATATGGTAATTCTATACCACCCAATTTCTCACAGCTCAAGATTCTTTTATCCTGAGTTCCCAGCCTCTCTTTCCATTTACCTTTCTACAGCAGTTTTTTTTTTTCTTTGTACTTGGGAGGCTAAAAGAGACAGAGAAAAAAAGAAAATATTTCCACACAAATACTTTCAGTCAATACTTCTTGAGAAATTAGAAAGTTTCCACTCACCATTTTAATCCTCCCATCTTTTCTCACTATTTCTCCCATTATTATTTTTTTTAAAGAACTTCTGTAAATGAGAAAATGAGAATAATTGTGCATTCTCTTCTAATTACTACCACTGGGTGTCTCCATCCAGTCTCTCAAAAACAAAATCTAATAACGTGAATTATCAGTTCTGAAGATTGTTGATTGTAAATCTGTCCTTGATTTCCAAAGGAGAGATTTAGGCCACAGTCCTCCTTTCTTTACAGGAATTCTCCATGTGAACAAGGAAAGATTTGGGAAGGAAGGCAGGGGTGGGATTCAAATTTTTTAACTGGCTCTGTGGATATGGCTAGGTGGGCGTGGTTAGGTGGGTGTGGCCTTGTGACTGGTGGGCGTGGCTTTTATGCAGCACACTCCCCTCCATTTTTTTGCCTCCTGGGTCTCAGGGAAGCCTCCTGGGGGGCGTTTTTGCTCCCAGGAAGCTTCCCTGGGGCTCAGGAAGGCAAAAAACGGAGCGTGGGGGGTGCATCTCCCCCCGCCCCCCCCGCCCCCCCTCCCCATGCCCCTTTTTTCCTCCTGGGCCCCGGAAGCCTCCTGGGCGAAGCAGTAAGACAGCGAGGGGGATCCTGGCACAGCTGATCATAGGAACAACTGATCGTTGGGAGGTGGGGAAAGAAATACCTTAAGGAGTGACTGGGCGCGGGACAATGCAGTCAGCGATGTCGGGCATGCGTGCGATAAGGACTAACTGGGTGAGGATGGGAGGGGCGGGTGGAGAAGGGCAGAGCCAGCCAGGTGCAGGATTTGCTGGTTCTCTGAACTGTGCAGAATCGCAACTACTGGTTCTATAGAATCGGTCCGGACTGGTAGAATCCCACCTCTGAAAGAAGGGGCTACCACTCAACTCATATTACTCCTCTTATTGAGATGTTGTAGAGTTTCATCAAGGATTGTGTTTCCTTTTACTCCTGACTGGCATTGCACCTTGTATGGTGACAGGCTTCTTATCAAAAGAAAAGCCTAGTGGGATCTTAATATCCTCTGAGAAATTATAATAAAACCTTTCATGTTGCTCATCCACAGAAAATACAATGAACCCTTAAGCTCGTGCTAAAATTTTGCAGAGACATCAGTGAGAAAACATGTAACTTTCCCTTCATACATATATTAGTTCTGAAGATTTTTTCATGCAAATAAAAAAATGATGAAAATTGACTTTTCAAACTCATGTCTGACTCTTTGTGCTTCTGTAAGCTATTCATCTATGGCTAATTTGCGTAGCCTATGTTAATAATACAAATAATTGGAACTGCCTTGGCAAATAGCCCTGGCAATAAAATGTGTGGCCTGCTGTTAGAAAGCTCAGTTATGCAAAATTTTCCATAATTAATTTGTCATTACGTAAGTCAACCCTTGTCTTGATTTCTTGATCTTAATTTTTTAAAATGTTTATTTAAATGATTTATAAAGTCTCCTGCCCCAATCTCACAGGATAAATTATTTTGACGAGTAAGGAGAGAGTGAAGTCCATTTGCATCAACTCCACTGCACACATCTAAATTTGGATCCAATTCAGATTTTAGTGATATAAGATGGATAGAAGACATTTGTTTATTGAGTTTGATTGTGAAACTCTAGGTCATGTTTTATGATGAGTACTAACAGTAAGGCTAGATCTTTAAAGTACATATGAATGTTCTTGCTTTGTGCATGATTTTCAAACAAATTGCAAGTCTTCAAGTAAACATTCCAATTCAACAAGTCAATATAGTTTCAATCGTAAAATTTCATTTCCATTTCATCTTGGTTCTTTATTATAAATTCTAAGACTGAGCAGTGCATGCTTCAGGGCCAATCTGGCCATTCTTCATATAAAAATAAGCAGTTATATTTAAGAAAAATAGTCATATTGGTAAGTCAAATCATATCTACCTACCCAAGTTAAACGCCAAGATACTGTATGCAAATTTATTTCCTACCATTCTTCTCACAGGATTAAAATCAAGCTGGATCATTCAAGAATGCAACTCTGGTGCTTTGTTGTCAGACAGCACCGAACAGCACCAATATTACACAGGTTACTTAAGCAAGTTCTACCTCTGTATGATATTTTTTTAAATGGGTACTGACTGGCCTGCATGCTACTCTGCCATCTCCCTTCCCCATTCATTGCAGTATTATAGAAACCTCACCGCTACTCCCTGCTGAGTCACATGACTCACATCCCAGCATGGTCAGGCAGTACTGGCAACTAGAACATTTGTAGGATTTCAGACTTTAATTCACCTGTGTTTCTTTACCATACAATTTTAGCAATGTGAGCAAGCTGCATGTAATGTATTCAACTTTGAAAGCATTGGTTTAGATTAATTCTGGACAAACTAAAGTATTCACTGTTTTAATCAAACTGGAGTGAACTTTATTCTACTTACAATTATACATTGTTGGATTATCTTCATGCTCTTTGAGGTTTTTTTTAATGAGGATCTTCATTTTAATAAATTTCAATGCCACATATTACCAATTGTCTGGCATTCAGTTACATGATTTATAAAAAAGAGAAACTTTTCAATGAAAGTATGTTGACAAGGTGGAAACACTGACAACCAAGCTCACAATCATGACAGTTCCTCTCACTGACTTTGGAGGTGATAAAATGGCAGTTTTTTGGGCCAGAGAAATTTTAATTAACTGTAGCACAAATAATATTGTCTCATGATGGTCTTCATCAAGTCCCCTCTGATTGATTTTTAAAGCTTCAAACTTATTCACAAATGTAAAGATTTACCTCCTTATTCATAGGAATTGTGATTTGGACATGAACTCAAGATTCATCCCTGTGTTTCCCATTTCACTTTTTTCCCCTGCACATACCTGCAAAAAGTTGCATTTAACAAAATATAGTTTGGCCCTGAGACTTGTATACCAATCCAAAAACTCATTTCTAGACAAAATTAATGGGCAACTGTGACACGTTTAGAGAGATTCATTGAAAATCTAGTTCCAACACATCCATATAAAGTAACACATATTCTTCCAGAGACATTATCCTTAGTACTGGAATACATTCCTCTTTCTCAAGTGTGGAAATATAACAAGCATATACTGCAACTAAAAAGCATGCACAAATTTGCTTCTTTATGCTCAAAATTTTAAGAACTTGATATGTTGGGTAAAATAATTTTTATTGTACTGAAAGAAAAGTCTGCCTATACACAGCAGAGGTAATGAAATAATGACACTTCAAAGTTTATAATCACTATAATTTAAAAAGAAAAAAATGGGGCTATTAAATTATTTTATAAATAGAACCACTTTAAAACCATTGATAATATTGCTTGCCCCTGTGTTAACAGATAACAGATAATCAGAGTTGGAAGGGATCTTATAGGTCATCTAGTTCAATTCCCTGCCCAAGCGGGAGACCCTACACCATTTCTGACAAATGGCAGTCCAATCTCTTCTCGAAGGTCTCAAGTTAACAATTCATAATTAAAATGTTGACAAACATGATATACTGTATAAACAATCCATTGTTCCAAATCAAAAGAAGATTTCTCCTTCCCCTGTGGTGTTATGATCATTAGCCGCACTTCATGCTGAGGAAAAAAATCTCCACCAGTGTACATAATGTTTATTTTTCTAGACTACAACAAAAACTAGTCACAACATGGACAGTCCTGACTTTTCTTGGTGTGATATACAAGTAGCTGGACATTGCCTTCATGTTTTGTCAACTTCCTAGACTAATCTGGGTGTTTCTGGAAGATTCTTATCTCAACTCCTATCCAGAGTTGATCCTGCTCAGATTTTTAAGTAGACTAAATGTTGCCACCAAGCTGGGTTAAGAAAGAATGATTTCCTTTAAATTAAGATTCTTCTCCCCCAGATATATGATAAATATAAATAATCAAATAGTTTCTACATGCTGTCTTCTAACTCCCATCATTCTGTGATAATCCCCATTTAGCCTTTTCTCCCATTAATCCCATTCCCTAATTTCTAATTTTAATTAAAGAATATAACACGAAGAGTTCTTTTTAACATTTTGCTTAAAATCTTATTTTTTTAAAAAAAAATCTTTCAAAGTGATGAATATGAATACAACTATGGGAATCATAGCAGTAGTTGATTTTATTATATAAAAAGGGCACTTTCAGAACGCTTTAATTAGGCTGGTTCGCTGCTTTCTGAAACTAATTAGGCTGGTTCGCTGCTTTTCTAAAAGTATTCTCTGGCAATCATGCTTAACTTTGATATTAGCTTCACTTTTCTAAACTGAAAAGTGGTTTCCTTTTGCCATGTCATTTTGCTGAATGAATGAAAGCATGATAACAAATTTGATGTGTATTTGAACAAGAATATTTCCTAATTGCGTCTGTGCATTTGTACCTTTTATTGCTATATATGATAGATTTCTGAAAATTAAAGCAACAGTGAAAAATATATCAGAATATACTCATTACATAATTAGCAATGTATAATCTCATGCATATATTATGCAGAGAGAAAGAATATGTTAATATTTATATAGCCTCTGAACTTGAATAACATTTTTAAAGTGGCCTATTTCTCATAGGAAATTGTTTAGTAAGATGCCAATCATTGCATGTTTTGCAAAGGATGGTGGAGGTTGACACTCTATTTTAACAATTATTTTATTTCATCTTGGTATTTTGGGGTCTTTATATAAATGAGAGTGCTCCTCACAAAAGAAAAATAGTTAGTATACTTATTTAGTGTATGCTTAACATCTAAGTGCAATACAAGATTTATTTTTCTCCCATCAATTCTGTCAGGTAGGTTGGGCTGAGAGAGCATGAGTTTCCATGAGAAGTACTAGAATTTGGGTCTCCCCATTCATAGTCCAACACATGGACTTTGACTGAAACCTAAATGTAATTTTAAATTATTTACAGCTATTGTATATTCTTTTTGCAATTCTAATTATTGGGGGTAATTAAATTTGCTGATGAATGTGAATACCGGAGTAAGCAGGCTTAGCAGTAGAGAGCAGAAGAAATGGTCTTGAAGGACAGGATGAAAAACTACTACTAAAACAACTGTCAGCTAAAAAAGAAGTATGGGAGGAATGTAATCCAGTATGAGACATTCCCTAGTTTTCATGAAGATAAGGAAGAGAGGGGGGAGCCCATTAAGATTTTCAAGGTTCTGTTATATAGCTGTACAATAAAAGTAGTCCTACCATTCTACATAATATTGGATTCTTAGTTTACCTGAAAGGGTAACATCAACAATTTCAGTCTTGTCTGGACTTCATAATCTGTCTTTTAGAAGTTTATAGATATATCTGGTTCTCATTTGAAAGTAGAACATTTATTAAAATTCTTATGTTGTGATTTTAACTTTCCTTCTAATAAGTATTATCAATCAACACTCTGAAAGATTTGCTGTTACTTGGATTGTTTCCAATCTAGAGAGAAGTTTGACAATGAGAAAAGTAAGCATGAGAAAATAGTGAAATGCTTGATGAATTGTTCAAAACTTGAACAAGGGAAAAGACAAGAAAGTCTAATGTCTCTTTGGTTGTTTGATACATGTATGGATGAATGTATAAGGAAAGCTTGTAATGAAGGCAAGGATATATTGCCTAGCAGCATAATTGTGAATGTACCTTTGTATGCAGACAATAGCATGTTGTTGGCAGAGAACCCCAATGATTGGGAGTGAAAGAGATTATATCAAGAAATATGAATCTGCCATCAGTTATTCAAATAACAAGGCAGTCATATTGAAGAGGGAAAATGTACTTAAGTGAATGACTGCAAGTTATATATTGTAACAAAGACTAAAGCAAATTATTGAATTTATATACTGTTGGTAAAATATTGACCAAAGTTAAGAAAATGAGTGGAGATGTTTTAATATGTGCAAATGCTGGCAGCAGGTAGTGGATTGTTTATGGTTTGTTGTAAACAATGAATATTGGTCAGAAGAAGCAAAAGAGTCTGTATGAAGTATGTTCTTGCTTACTTTGTTGGATTAAAGGAGGGTAGGAGATATCAGGAGAAATATCACAGTAAACTGAATGCAGTGCAAACAAGTATGTGTTGTAAAAAAAGAAAAGATAGGGTCAAGAATGAACCGGTGCTGAATGAACCTAGAATGAATAGAAAGTTGAATATTAGTCTGAAAGAAACATGACGAGGTGCTTTGGTCATAAAAACAGAACAAATGAAGCTCTAATTACAACAATATATAAAGGAAGAATGAATGAGTCAAGACAAAAGTGAAAACAGAAAGTTGTGATTGGATAGGTTCTCAAAAAGAAAGAGATGACAAGTTTAACAAGCAAATGTCTATGTTTAAATCAGTCTATGGATGTATAAAGTTCATTTGCAAATATTAGAAAGTGTGGAAAGGTAGAACGAAATAGTGTATATTTCTTTTTTCTTACTTCATGTTTTTAATTCATTTGGCTTACTCTTTCTTAACCGCTTTCTGCATTCTGCAAGGAAAAGTGTGATATGTATGTCTGAATATATGGCACTGTGTTCACCTGTGCTGTGACTTGGTTATCTTATTTTCTTAATAGCTGTCCTGGTCCATAGCTCCAGCTGAAGTGTTTGAAGATGGTTAGTTGATCACCCTTCTCCTCTGTACTCTTTCTGAGATTACAGCAGGGCTATGGAGGCACCCCTCCAATTTAATCATCTCTATCGGTCAGTAGCATGAGCAGAGCTCAAGTGCTTGGGGTCTTTCATTTTCGTAATGGTTTGGGTTCTAGGCAGCATCTAATTCAGATGTTGTGGTTATTATGAAAACACCATCTTTTCTACTGAGAATAATTTTGCAAGCCTAAATTTGCAATTCATTAATTGTAAATTCCTAGGCTAAATGTAAGAGTACTTACTTGCATGATATCAGTTCCTCTATTTTTTTCCCTGATCTTTTTGCTTGCACATGAAATACCCAACATATATACGAATGACTTGCAGATGAAGGATATTTAAAAAAGAAAATAAAGAAATGGTCAAATTTGGATTTGTGGTTTCTTTTACCTCATTGCTTATGAAACAATACACAGAAAGTATTTTACCTCTTTATTGAAATGAATATGTTAAATATACCATCTTTTTTTTCTGGAAAGCAAAAAGATGCCTGTTGTTTACTTTGATTTTGGCTTTTGTGCTCCTATTGCTGTTAACAATAGTGCTATAAAACAGGGATGAAATGATGCAAGCAAACTGCTATACAGTTCTAAATTTTAAAATACGGGATGATTTGATGTTTAAACATAAAATATACATAACTAATATTATAAAACCAGATTGGAATTCATGTTTCAGGCCAGCAATGGTCATGGGCATAAGAGTTTTCATTTATATAGAGAAATTTAGTGCATCTGAATAATCTCCATTTATTGCAGTTTTTGTATAAGAGATTGCATCTGGCCTTTTCTAGTAAAATGAATGAGGTAGTGAATGCTATAATTCCTGTACATGTACTTATTTCATAAATTGTGCACTGTCCACTGGAATGTTTTTGAGTTGCTTGAGATATGCATATGCATAATTGTACAGCTTTACATAGAAGCCAGATACCGATTTCAATATAATACAGTATAATTCTATATATTATAGAAATTTCATTCAGGATCAATTTATAAGCATGGTAGAATATGTCATTTATGATTAGCATTAATTGATTATGTGCCATCATGAGTATAATATGTGGAAATGATTCTTGTGCAAAACCTATTCTTGGATGCAGTTGGAAGGAAAAGAAACAGAATTGTTATAACCATGTACTTCACAAATGGTGATGTACAATAAAATATCAAAAAATCCTGAATAGAAATGTATAATGAAACTGACTCTCAGGGTAATATGATTTTTTTTGAAATGTTATTATTTTGACTGGTTTTGAAAATATGCCAGTTGATTACAGAAGCCTGCTTGGACCATGTGATCAAGAAGTTATATTCTACTTCATTTTAGTTAGACTATTACTGGTAATTAAAGCATAATTCTAGATTTTCATAACTAAAAACTCAATGAAAAGTATCAAAAATTGTAAATTTTATTATGATTATTTTTAATATGGTCAGTATAGAGTAATTATTTGTACTCTCAAAAATATATAATTATGAATGAATATGCATTGTTTGTATTTCCATTACAGCTCTACTACATGACATTAATAAGGTTATTTTTTAAGTTAACTATAATTCATACATGTTATGAATACAGTAGCATGTTCTCTAAGCAATAATGTCTACTTTGTTTACTGATAGTGAAATATTTGGAAGTTGATCTTCTTTGTAATACAAAATTAATCCCCTAATATTGGTTTACATAGCAACTAGGAGAATTGAGTTTGAAAAATGCCTTCAGACTAGTTCTGATTTGTTTCCTACTGTAACATTTCAAAATTCAAGTAACAATAAACTGTTGTTTATTGCTGGGTGTAATTATTTGAAGCCTTCTAGAAATAGATTGCAGTAACCAACATGAAATTCTAAATATTTTTCAGAAACAAATGTTTTAATCACAAACTGGCTGAAATAAGCCAGGTATTTTCCTCCATAACAGAATAGACATGCTAACCATTATCCTTGAGATGGCAAAAAATTAGACTGACACATGTTCCGTCCTCATCATGATTCTGTCCTGCATCTGATGCCTGCTTTTAAAATCATTTGACCACCTTAAAAAGACATGAGCCACAGAGGAACAGATTTTACATACCTTGAGGCTCCTTTTGGATGATGTCAGAATAAAGGGCAGGGAGGGGGGACACACTGATACAGCAAAAGAAGGTTTAAGCTGTCTCTTTCAGTGGTTTGGGGTTAGGGTTACAAGCATCATCCTGGGGACACTGTGTAAAAAAAGATGTTGCCAGATGTTTATGTGGTGGTTAGGTACAAATGGGATGAGACTCTTCAAATACCTGCTTTCGTTGACAAAAACTGCTTGGCTCATCCAAAGTACTTTCTGTAAGTTTTAAAAGGTAACTAAATCTTTCTGCTGTTTATAAAATTAACATCTCAAACTGGAGCAGAACAAAGATGGTAAAGTACTTTCTTCATCAGACTAATATTTAAGCTGGTTAGAGTTCATGAAACCAGCTTGATGCCTATGAATAAATGGCCATAGCTTTAACTTATTTTTAAAAAAGACCGATACAAGTATGTGACAATTCACCATCTGCTTACATCATTCCCACATAAAGTTAGTTACTTACCAGTGCAGCCATTTTGTTAATGTTATACATGTTAATAACATTGTACAAGGCTAAAAATGACATGATCACTACTTTTATTCACAATGGTACTCATATTATCTTCATGGGGCACAACATTCATTTCTATGAATAGGATCAGGAAATCAGTTGAAAGCTTAGTCAAAAGCATTTCTCATCATTAGGGTAAAGCCTTGCTTCCAAAACAGGTCAACTTTGCATTTTAAATGCTATGCCAAATAATACATACGTACGTTTCACTATGTACTCAAAGGACATATATGTGTACCATGCAAGAATAAAAAGTAATTTTAAAATGCACAGTCATTTGTGCAAGTGCATTGCCAGAAGAGAATGCAAAATAATGGCTCTTGCTCTGAAATTAATATGCTGCTTTCCTTTCTGAATTACAGAAACTTAGAAGTACATACACACTGATAATTTGTGTTTTCATGTCAGTGGGAAGTAACCGGTTAAATATAGTTTGCTGCTTATGCATATTCTATCTGCATCAGACATGAAAATGCTGCTTTCAGTTTTTGGTTGGTTTGGTCATAATTTTGGGGAAATGCTGCAATTCATACTGCTCTCTGTTTTACCTCATTTGAATAACCAGCTAGCTATGGATCATGCTAATAAAGCATTTCTGAATTTTTAATTCTGTAATTGGCTCACGGTGTTAACAAATTTGGTTCCAAATTGTGATTCGTAGTATGAATATAACAATGCATCATGGAGAAATCCATGTGAATATAATTTCTTATGCTTTCGTGTTCAGGAAATAAATTGGTATTAATATATGCGTAGGCTAATTTAAGTTTTATTTCAAAGTTCCTTTTAAAAAAGAGAGCATTCTGAAATGTACTAAGCACATCCAAGGCCGTAACAAACAAAGCTGTCATTAACAGGTTTTTATTCATTTGCAGAAACTAAATGCAACTAGTTCATCTGAAGGTAGTACAGTTGATGTTGGAGTTCCCCAAGTTGGAGAACAACCTGAAGCTGAACCCGAAGAAGCTCTTGAACCAGAAGCCTGTTTTACAGAAGGTAAATAATATAAAATATTACAAATCTTTCCGTGGCTGTCTTAAGGGCCCTGAATCTAGCAAAGGACACAACTGGAATACAAAATGAGTTGTGCAAAGGCCTTCCTAGTAACACTGACTCTTCAGCAAGAGCTGTGAGTCTAGGAAGACACCTGTATCACGTACCAACCTTGAAGGGAGAGGTCAAATCCCATTCAAGATGGAATATTTTCAGATCTGGACATTTCAAATATGCATAGCCATATCATCTTCATTGGATTGAGTAAGAGACAGTTCCTCCCCATCCAAACTTCCAGGCACCGGGACAGAATCTTGAATCAGCTGAAATACATGTATACAAAGCCTCAGTTGTAATAAACAATTTCCTTTGAAACTGTCCTATGAAAACTGATTTTGACAATATAGTAGATTTCCAAAGCATCATTTCAAATGTAGACCTATTAATTTTAGAATGAGAAAAGGCTCCAAAGCCATCTGCTGGTTTAAGAGTATATTCTGTTCAAGACATGTAGTACTATAACTATTATTCTGTTTTCATTTGCCATATCATTTTGCATATTTTGCCAGGCTGCATCCGGAAATTCAAGTGCTGCCAAGTCAGTCTAGAAGATGGGAAAGGAAAACTATGGTGGAATCTTCGGAAGACTTGTTACAAAATCGTAGAACATAATTGGTTTGAGACTTTTATTGTCTTCATGATTCTCCTTAGCAGTGGTGCTCTGGTAATTTTTAGAACTTGAAAACCATTCATTATCATAGAGATTTAGCGTAGGAAATAACCCAGACACATAATTATCTGAAAACCTCTGAATTTCTAGTAGGGATTATCTTTTCTATGAGTCAGAGCTATCCCTAAAGTAGTATGATTTTATTACTTAATTGTTAGAGTTATATCCCACCTTTCAGTCAGGAGCTCAAGGTGCTACCCATAGCATTCTGCCTTACCATTTTTCCTCACAATTACACCTCTACAAGTATATTTCACTGACACAGCAATTAGTCACAGTCACAGTGAACCTATGTAGTTCAGGGTAGGTTTGAAGCTGGGTTTTCCCAGTACCAGTTAAATACCTGGCTTTCTGCACCAAAGTTGTTTTCAATACATGTTTTCTCTTTAAATTGTTCCATATAATATTCCTACAGAAGAGGGTTGATTTTTTTGATATTTTAAACTCCACCATTACTTCTCTGTGTGGGATTAGAGAGAGAAATGATCAGTTCGACTTTTTTAGGTTTATAGGACTTTGGGTCTAAAGTCAGAATTAGCATGACATTTGCCTTTGCCCACCTTTGAAATTTTTTTTGTAACTTTATTTTTCTATGGAATGGAACAGAAGAAACATAAGAGCTACATATGGTTAAACAACTTTATTTAGCTTAGTTTGTGAAATTTGGGAGTGGAATCCCAAGGATATATCTTAATTTAATTAAAGATGCCAATGATTGATTCTGCAATGCACTACATATAAAACATGTCATCAGCCACTAAGGTATGGCTTCTACCAGTAAACTCTATAAAGTAGACTCTATAAATATAAAAAAAATGCTTTTGATATTTTTATCATATTCTGATTTAATATATATATTGATTAAGGTGAAGCATTTGAGCCTTTCAGTAGAAAGAGGGGAGGATTGGTTTTTAGTTCTAGAACTGAAAAGCAAATAATAAATAATAAGCCATGCTAAAACCATGGGTTGGGGGGAACTTCTGTCCCCAGGCTTTCGAAGACATATACATTGAGCAACGCAAGACTATCAAGACCGTATTGGAATACGCAGACAAGGTCTTCACCTACATCTTTATTTTAGAAATGCTTCTGAAGTGGGTGGCTTATGGCTTTCAAGTCTATTTTACAAATGCCTGGTGCTGGCTGGATTTCCTCATTGTTGATGTAGGTATTTTTTTCTTTAACCAATTAATACATTTGTAGCATGAATGTTTATAAGAATCATTGTATATACAATAAACTCACTACTTTCAGAAAAGGAAAACTTCTGCTTTCAGCTGGGTGAATGGTGTTCAGTAGAATTGCCACTGAGCGGAGTTCCCTTGGTGAAGCAGAACTTCTGGAACCGGAATACAGAGAGGTAGAAGTATGGTGCCCCTATCAGCAGGAAGCTTGAAATGAGATGTAATAGGACATCTGCAGGTCCACCAAATTAAAAACTTTCTTATTTCCTTGATAATATTTGAGGAAGGAAGCAAAGAATGGCCAAACATTTCTCCCCTCTTCACTACCTTTGTTCATTTCAGCCATCTCCAGAGTCATATCTGATTCCTTTTCATCTAAGCACATGAGCAGTGGATAGGAACAGATGGGCAGCCAAGAGAGAAAAGTCCATTCTTATGCAAGTAGGACCAAATAATACTTTACTCCATCCTCTTTGGAAAGGCAAAAAAAAACAACAACCCACAAAGCTCAAGAGATCAAAAGGTTCAAAATGTCTATCTTTGGAAAGAGAAAGAAAGAGGGAGAGAGGTATGACAAGAACAAGATGAACATGAACCGCAAAAAGTAAGACTGCACATTCTAGAACAGTTAAAGGAAAATCAAAGTAACTTTGTCTCCAGTTTCATATGTGCAGATTCTGATTTGTATAATTCTCTTCTTTTTCATGCATCTTTGAACCTTATTACCTAAGATGCTTCCAAGCAAGAGCAGACCATACAATCTTATTTTTCTTTTGTACTATTTTTAGGAAGAATATTTTTTAACATCATGTTTCTGACTTCAGCCACATTTTAGGAATATTTTCCCCAGCAGCCTCTCTTTTCACAGGAGGCTGATTAATCTGAAAGGAAAAGGTTTTATATTTTTAACAATATTTATCATATTTATTTAGCCGCCCCTCTCACATGAAAGTGACTCTGGGCCACATACAGCACTTAATTAAATAAAACCAATCACATAAAAACTTCACAATTAAAATAACAAAAAGGCACATAAAATGGGAGAGGGGTAATATTAACTGCAGTAAGGGAGCTATCAAAAAAGCCGTTGCAAAATCTCCTTTATCCCTTGGGACCTTCAGGCCTAATAACATAGCCAGGTCTTGAGACACTTGCAAAATGTTGAGAGGGATAAATTGTTACCAGTATTTATGATTGCCAGTAAGTTTAAACTTATAATTAACATTTGATTTATTGTTTTGACTCCCTGGTGGCTTTTCCTCTAGCACATGTCTCAAGCTCATATTAGTTACAGAAGACAGCACAATAGATTTTAGCTCACTTTTATCATTCTCTTATTTCTGTGATTTACCAGTACAGACTATGGGATTGCTATCTATCCCACGCAGTTGGGTGAAGCAAAGCTATAAAGCTGCTGTGATAAGGCAGATAGGCAGGCCAGGAGGTATAAAAAACAAACGATTTGGAAGAGAGAAGTGACTTCTTCAGAGACTGAGCACATGCCATTTCAAATGGGTACACTGGTGAAGACATTATAATTCTGGTTCCTACAAGCAGGAGTCAGGAGCATGTCAAAAACTGGAAGGAATGAGCCAGAAATACTTAGGGGTTGGTGAATCCTCCATCATTCCATAAGAGCTGGTTTACTGAGTGATAACAGAACCCCACCTCCTCCCCCCTCCCCCACTCTGGCCCGGCCCTCCCCATGTGTCTTTGGTTTGATGTTTGTTTTTAACTTTTTATGTTTTAGTTTTTATGTAACTGTAAGCTGCCCAGAGTTCCCCTATGGTAAGATGGACGGCCAGTAAATTTTATAAACAAATAAACAACATAAGGTGGTCTAATTCCATAAGAGAATAGTGCAAGGTGAAGAAAAAGTAATAATTTCTACCCATCCGTTGTAACTGTTTCCTGCACAAATCCTTTTGAATTTCAGTTATGGTAATTTGGCCAGGGTGATTTTTTTTTTAAATATTGAGATATTGGTCAAATTGCTCATTTAGGACAACAGAAGACAAAAACGAGCACAAGGTTGAAAAGCAGAAAATTATTAAATCTGGTAAAAAAAATACTTTTTACTGTATCTTCCTATAATTGATTCAGATCTGCCGACTGACTTTATGAGAAATGTAAGTTTGGAGCAAAATTTGGAGTAAACTTCGGAGTAAAAAGAGAAACAGCTTGGTCCAGTGGCTAAGGCTACCAGACAAGAAAGCCAGAGACTGTGACTTCTAGTCTCTGGCTTAGCCATGAAAGCCAGCTGGGTCGCCAGTCATTCTCTCTCAGCTTTACTCACCTGCAGCATTGTTGTTGTGGGGAAAATAGGAGGAAAGTGTGTTGGATATATTTGCTGCCTGAATTATTTGTAAATATAATAAAGGCAGGCTTCAAATAAATAAATATAAAAATTATAAACATCAGAGTAGGATCAAAGATTCTTCAGTTCGTTTTCTTGCCATCTCTTTCTTTGATATCACTCATTATATTCCTCTGAACTAGTTTGATTTTGTAAGATAATCTTCAGCTTTGACAGACTGGGGAGAAGTGGCATTACCAGAGATTTCTTGAGAAACACATGCTGATTCACACAGTAAATTGCTTTCTTTTTCCTTTTTTATTCATATGTAGGTCTCTATCGTTAGCTTAACAGCGAATGCCTTGGGCTACTCTGAACTTGGTGCAATTAAATCTCTTAGGACTTTAAGAGCTTTAAGACCTCTAAGAGCCTTGTCACGGTTCGAAGGAATGAGGGTAAGAAAAATATGAAATAACATATGCTTGAAGCAAATTATTTTCTTAAGGGTATACTACAAATGTGTATCTCAAAGCCACTAGTTTAAATTTCATTTAGAGTGCCCCTGGGCAATATGCTACTTCTATTCCCTTAGCCTCTAGACAACATGAGAGAAATAGTTTCAGTATATCTAGGCAATGTCTGAAGGCAGTTCTTTACCTCATTGTCAGATTATTTATGTTCATTTAAATCATAGCTCTGAAATCGTGGATATCCCAGACTAAAGAAAAGCAAGCAAGCAAAAAAAAAAAGGGGGGGGGGGGACTAGCTAAAATAGTGCTACATTTCTCTGTTGTATCCTTGCCCCAAATTTTGAAAAAACACATCGTTTAAAGAAGCTCCTTGATTCAAAAAATCAAGAGGTAGCATGGAGATCTGCTCCATGGTTGATGGCCAACCCAAAACCTTGGAGTTCATATCTCAGCCAGGATATACATTAGCGAGAAATAACCACAAACCAATTATTTCCAGATTAATTCCACAGGTCTATCTACCCTATGGTACTAGTAAAGAAAACAACTGAAATAGTTGGAGAGCCCATATGCATATGTTTCCCGGCTAACTCAGAACTGCAGCTACTTGTTTTCTTGCTGTGTTGTCAGGGTAACATATGAACCAGCTGAAAAATTACTTTTCATAAGGCTTTGTTTGCTTCATTATGACACTTGAACTGTCCTTCCTTTCCTTAGAATTCATTTTCCTTTGACTTGCAACTTGGTTCTCCAAATGTGTGAGGAAGGAGTATTTCTAGGGTTAGGGTACTGATAGGGTGCTGCACTGGTATTATAAAACCTTCAATTATGTTCTGCCATATATTATGGTCCTTCCTCTTCAATTTTGTGAAGCTACATTCTGGAAAGTCTTTCTTCTTCAAATCTTTTCCTAAATTTGTAATTTTTCTTTGTTCAAACCAATGTTTATGCCTGAGTCCTGATCTCTTTTTCATAATCTATTATTACCATTGCTGGCTTTAGCTGGGATTAAATTATTGCCAAGAAGCAAAACTATGAATTAGAAATTCTCCTTTTCATGTCTCACTTTAGCAAATATGTTTTCACTTCTTTGGCTTCATGTGTTTATTACTTTGTATTACAGGTAGTGGTGAATGCTCTCTTGGGAGCAATTCCATCTATCATGAACGTGCTTCTTGTATGTCTTATATTCTGGCTAATCTTTAGCATTATGGGAGTGAATCTGTTCGCTGGCAAGTTCTACCACTGTGTTAACACCACAACTGGGGAAATGTTCAGCACTGATGAAGTTGACAATCAGACTGAGTGTGAGAATCTCATTGAAAGAAATGAAACAGCCAGATGGAAGAATGTGAAAGTCAACTTTGATAATGTGGGACTTGGCTACCTCTCTCTGCTTCAAGTAGTAAGTAGTTGTTCTTTCTATGTTAAAATTTGAACAACACGACCATTTTATTTCCTCTTTTTAGCTGGTTTTTCCTTTATTAGAAAATCCCATCAATGTGAATTTTACAAATGATTCATCTGTCAGTTTTTGAAATGGATTGATTTGCATCATAGGTGGCATCCCTTAATCTTTTTCGTCTAAGGTCTCCTCTAAAATACACCTGTTAGCAAACTTTTTGCATGCCATATAAATCATATCTTATACATGAACTAAAATGATCATTAGTAAAATACAGATGCCCCTGTGAAAGGTCGTTTATTTATTTCACTACACATACTGCAATCAAGCAATCTCACTTACCCCTATTTAATAAAGGAAATTATTCATAACCAGAGAAGACACAATTGGATATAGAGAATGGCTGTTTTACAGAGCTGTAAAGAGCAATGATGACTAAACAGAATGCCATTCTGGGTAAAATTCAACACGGCCTGATGAAAAATTACCTGGTCTTTTTTTTTACTTCTTGTAACACAATCTGGTACCAACTCCTCAAAAATCCTTCTTAATAGAATATATATGGGTTGAAAGGCTGGGTGGACATCATGCATGCAGATGTAGATTCATGAAATGTAACTGGCAGAGGGGCATGGAGTCTTCTAAAAGACATTTACAATTTACACAACATGAACATTTAGAAATTATGTACTGTATGCTTTTAGCCCCTTGCTTAAAATATAATTGCCTGCCTTCTGCTTGCAGGCCACCTTCAAAGGCTGGATGGATATCATGTATGCAGCTGTAGATTCACGAAATGTAAGTATGCTATTGTGTAGGGAAACCAATATTGGATTGCAAAAATAGACTACAAGACCCCAGAAAAGACATACATAAAATTGGCTTTTTTTGGTACCATCTTGTAATTGCCTGGTAGCCCAAATGCTATTTACTACATGGTTTACTACATGGACACTTGGATTCATATCCTCCATAGCTACTCGTCAGATCAGGAAGTGTTTCCCTAGAAGGATCAGATTCTTTTTCAAATTAAGGCTGCTCAAGTAGGATGAAAGCAAACTTGCCATTGATCATAGTGTTTGTTTGCTTTTTTTTTTTCTTTTTCAAAGAGGCAAGGCAGGTAAGATGCTGGGATCAGAGATAGGAGTGAGGAGATTATGGCTAGAAAATACTTCTCTGTGTGTGTTTGTTTGTTTGTTTGTTTCCCTGTGTATTTTACCTTAGGGGAGCATTTAAGAGGTAAGAATGGAGTCATAACCTCTCCCTAGAAGCAGAAAAAATAGAGGTGGAACTTTTTAAAGGTTTAAGGCACCCATTTTTGCTATTAAATCTTCCAATTCTTGCCCCACTCCTTCAGTGTAAGCAAAGATTTAAAAAAATGGGTCTCAAATACTCCTTTGTATATAAAGCTCAAGAGGAAATACAGGAATCCTTTCCTATCAAAGGATAATGACTGGAAGTAATGAGAACATATTACCCTGTGCTAGTTATAAAAATAGCAGTGTATCTTTTAGTCCAGTTTGGTGGAGAGCAAATAGAGAAAAGTGAGTAATAACTGAGAAGATAAATGCTTTAGTTGAATAATTGTACATAGATACTTTATGTAAGGTTAAAATAAAAATTGGTCAAACTCTTCTCCATGGCTTTTCTTAATAATGGTATCATATAAATATTAAATATGATAAGGCTTGACTCAGGGTTCATACTACATAAAAATTATACCCATATTTTTTAATAGAATTGAATATATTTTGAATATATTTTGAATTGAATATATTTTTCTATTTCTAAATTTGTTTCCCTTGCAGGTGGAACAACAGCCACATTATGAGGATAATCTTTATATGTATCTTTATTTTGTCATCTTTATTATCTTTGGATCATTCTTCACTTTGAATTTATTTATTGGTGTCATCATAGATAACTTCAATCAGCAAAAAAAGAAGATAAGTATTCTATCATGGTGATTTCAGCAGACTATCAAAGGTTGTATTTTAACAGAAACGTGCTTTGTGTAATTCTTCGGATTTTTCTTTCTTTCAAATATCAATTATTATTCCAATGTGTACAACCTAAAAATAAGTTGTAAACACTAATTCTAAAATTGCCACTGTAAAAAAGGAGCATATGATGTTAAAACCAGTACATGAAATGAAAGATTTCCACCATGAGTTAGTTTTAAAGGCGGGAGATATAAATAATTACATTTTAAGATAATGGATTACTTCATATAAATATGCATAAAGATCTCTTAAATCTAAATAATTGTTACTCTTAGTAATGGCTTTCTGAAACTTGCAAAAGATGAACACTTCTGGAAGTCATTTGGGCTATGATCCTTTTCCATAATTGTCTTGTTTATCATGCTTTTCATTTTTCAATATGGGCTTTGGGTTTTATTTTGTTTTTTTTTAGCTGTTGAAGGTACTGGTATCATGGGAGCTGAAAAATATTTTTTTCAATTGTTCATTTACCGTATATGCCGGCGTATAAGACGACCCGGCGTATAAGACGACCCCCCAACATTTCCACTCAAAATATAGTTTGTTATATACTCGCCCCCTCTTCCGCACGCCTTCCACTTTTGCACTTTTTTTTTTTGAGGCACTTTTGTCTACCGTAGAAAGCGAATCCCGTGAAGCCGAAAGGAGCAGCCAGCCTTCTCCCAGCTCCCAAGGAAAGCGAGGCTCGCACCGCCCGGGCTCCGCTGAGGTATCCGGCTGGGGCTGTCAGGAGTTGTTACCGCTGGCGCGGCTCCGCGCGGCTCCAGTCCCGCGTTGCCTCGGGAAGGGAAGGCAAAAGGAAGAGCCGCGGCGGCGCTTTGCAATGGCAGCAGCGGCTCCTGGTTTTGCCTTTCCCTTCCCGAGGGCAGCGGGACTGGAGCGCGCGAGCCGCGCCAGCGGTAACAACTCCTGACAGCCCCAGCCGGATACCTCAGCGGAGCTCGGGCGGTGCGAGCCTCTTTCCTGGGAGCTGGAGAAGGCTGGCTGCTCCTTCGCTTCACGGATCCATTCCACGTGCGAAAGTGCCTCAGCGCGAGCAGCCGCAGTGCTTCCCAATTACTATTTGCCGGCGTATAAGACGACCCGGCATATAAGACGACCCCCCCAATTGGAGGCATCTTTTTCAGGGCAAAAAAGTCATCTTATACGCCGGCAAATACGGTATTTCTTAACCTGGATGTTTTACTATCTTTGGTTTTTTTTCCCCCCAACTATGGATGTTTTTATTTTATAGTATTTTATTTTGTTGTAAAATACAGGAAATTTAGGCAAAAATGTAATACATGATGATAATGATGGCGACAGAAATGATGGTGGCAGTGTTGAGAGACTACTGTAGTAACTATACTTTTTTTTCAATCTACTGTAACTTTGCTGAGATTAAATTCCTGACCCTAGCTGAACTATGGAAGAAGGATGCATTGTTCTCTAGCTATTAGGGAGCCACCCCTAATGAAGTGAAGGCAAAAGAGTGGGTGTGCTCCCAGGTTGAAACTCTGCACACTTGTACATCCATGCATCCAACATCAACACTTGTACAAAGGAGCAGAACTTGTATTTGGGGTTGCTCCTAAGGCAGCCCAAGAAAAGAAATTGCCTGTCAAATAAAAGTCAATATATAGAAAAACAGAAAGAAAAAAGAGAATGGAAATATATGGTTGTAACTAGTTTTTATTTGTCCTTTTTACTTTGGAGGTCAAGACATCTTTATGACAGAAGAACAGAAAAAATACTATAATGCAATGAAAAAACTGGGCTCCAAGAAACCACAGAAACCTATACCCAGACCAGCAGTAAGTGTTATGTGTTTTTTCCCATTGTTCCCACTGTTTTTGCAAATGTGTGCTAGAGTTGGAAAACAATTTAAACCTTATAATCTCCCAAAATCTTTTTAAAATAATAACCGAGGAAGGTGTGGGTTTAGAAAAAATAGGATATCTTTTAAAAAAAATTTTTTTTTTAAATTAATGAACAAAGCCTTTAGTTAAGTAACTGAGATGGACAACGAATGACATCCTATGGCTATTTTCCATGTTGGAGAGTTGCTTCTTCTTTTCTTAAACTATGTTAAACCTATTTAGGGATTCTGCCAGCAGTCCCCAACCTTTTTGGCTGCATGGACTGGCGATGGTGGTGCCACGCATGTGCAAATGAAGCTTCAGGCACTAGCCTGCCGCTTGCGCAGCCTTGTTCCCAACAAGCCATCACCCAGTAGCAGACTGGGGCTTGGGGGTTGGAGACCCCTGGATTACTCTACAATTTTCAATGGTTTCTAACTTAGACACATTGGAAAAAAACATGTTACAGATTTTCAATAATTATGCCACCAAAATTATGCAATTGGAAGATCTCTGAAGGCTATGTCCCTTATATTTAAATGAGTTTGGGGCTGACCAAACTAATCTAGCATTAACAAATCTAAACAGAGTTACAGCAGTAATTGTTATGGTATTCCTATCTGATTCATGTATTCAATGAGACCGTGAAATCCCACAGGAAAGCTATTAATGGATGTGCTTCATAATGCTTCATATTTCATAACTTCACACTTATGGAGTTTCCGGGAACATAGTGGTGTTCTTTCTTGTTGCACCTTCTGTCTATGCAGTTTGACTAGTATACTAGTATACTACAGAACAGAGGTGTCAAACTGGCAGCCCATGGGCCAAATGCATCACATGCAGGACATACCCACCCCAGCTCCGCAAATGAGAAAAACATCATAAAACATCACGTGATGGCAACATTACACCACGAGTTTAACACAGAGAATAAATTTACGGAAGTTTCAGATCATAAATGAAAATTATATAGGTTATAATTGTCTTCAAGTGATCATTATGAGATACATGAATAATCCCTTATTTTCTTTGACTACAGAACAAATTTCAAGGCATGGTCTTTGATTTCGTAACAAAGCAAGCCTTTGACATCAGCATCATGATTCTTATCTGCCTTAACATGGTTACCATGATGGTAGAAACTGATGACCAAACTGATGCAATGGAAACTATTTTGTATCGAATTAATTTTATCTTCATTGTCCTTTTCACTGGAGAATGTGTCTTGAAACTGATTTCACTCCGCTATTATTATTTTACAATAGGCTGGAATATTTTTGATTTTGTGGTTGTCATCTTATCTATAGTAGGTAAGAAAATTTTCCTTGCAGTCAAAGATGTTTATAAATGAAAACTATGAGAAATTAACAGATGATTTTAATATTTAAAATAGGTTTCATTCTTTACATTTTCATACAAGATTTTATGAAAATTACATTCTAATTAAAGTTTTAAATCTGCATTTCAGATTAATAGGCACTTAATGTTTGTTTATAGGTATGTTCCTCGCAGAGATTATTGAGAAATACTTTGTGTCCCCCACCTTGTTCCGAGTAATTCGACTTGCCAGGATAGGTCGAATCCTGCGTCTGATCAAGGGGGCAAAGGGAATCCGCACCCTGCTTTTTGCCTTGATGATGTCTCTCCCTGCCTTGTTTAACATCGGTCTCCTCCTTTTCCTGGTCATGTTCATCTACGCCATATTTGGAATGTCCAACTTTGCCTACGTGAAGAGAGAAGTTGGCATTGATGACATGTTCAACTTTGAAACTTTTGGCAACAGCATGATCTGCCTTTTCCAAATTACCACCTCTGCTGGCTGGGATGGCTTGCTAGCACCCATCCTGAACAGCGGGCCTCCAGACTGCGACCCTGAGATAGACCATCCGGGTAGCTCAGTCAAGGGAGACTGTGGCAATCCTTCGGTTGGGATTTTCTTCTTTGTCAGCTACATTATCATTTCATTTTTAGTTGTAGTCAACATGTACATTGCTGTCATTTTGGAGAACTTCAGCGTGGCTACCGAAGAAAGTGCTGAACCTCTGAGTGAGGATGATTTTGAGATGTTCTATGAAGTCTGGGAAAAGTTTGATCCAGATGCAACACAATTCATAGAATTTGCCAAACTCTCAGATTTTGCAGCCTCTTTGGATCCTCCTCTTCTAATACCAAAACCAAACAAAGTTCAGCTTATTGCGATGGACCTGCCCATGGTGAGTGGTGATAGAATTCACTGCCTTGACATCTTATTTGCTTTCACCAAACGTGTCTTGGGTGAAAGTGATGAAATGGACGCCCTCCGTATTCAAATGGAAGACCGGTTTATGGCTGCCAACCCTTCAAAAGCCTCCTATGAACCAATTACCACCACACTGAAACGAAAACAAGAGGAAGTATCCGCTGTTATTATTCAGCGAGCCTTTAGGCGCTACCTCTTAAGGCAAAGGGTTAAAAAAGTTTCCTCCCTGTTTAATAAAGATAGAATTAAAGAAGGCAATGACACAGTTATCAAAGAAGACATGATCATTGATAAGCTAAATGAGAATTCTACCCCTGAAAAAAACGATATGACTCCCTCCACCACCTCTCCACCTTCGTATGATAGCGTTACAAAGCCCGACAAAGATAAATATGAGAAAGACAAATCAGAAAAAGAAGATAGAGGTAAAGATGTCAGGGACTATAAAAAATGAGCAAAATGAATGATTCCTCTATGACAAATTGTTTACAGCTTGAGAAAGTAAAGTATCATTTCAAAAGGACTCCTATAGGAGGTTTATGCCAAACTGACTGTTTTTGCACACTTAGACAGACATACACACATATAAAAATATCTATAAATATATATATGTATGTATGTATATATATATATGTATATATATATATATGCATACAAATGTTAGCTATATACTTAAGGTCAGTGCCTATTAACAAGATAGTGACCCCTTGTCAAATTCAGATGCTGCTCTGTAAAACAGGATGGCACTTTTGACAAGCATCTCCTGTTGGCATTCCCAGCTGACACTGCTGAAGAGGAAAGAAAAATGGCTATCCAGACTGTAGGGATCAGGAAAAGAGATGCAAACCTAGAATTGACCCGTGTTGATCATAAAACACTCAGAAACAATAATTGTATCCACTGTTTGCATTCCAACTGCCACACCGTTTGCCATATTTTTACAAAAACCCATGTTGAAGTTGTCGTTTTTTTAATCCACAGGTTGTTTACTATTATATGTGACTATTTTTGTACATGGGTTTTCTGTTGCGGGGGTGGGGAGGGGTATCCTAGGGTCAAGGGTGGAATAGGAGGACCAGCTACCCTGTCTGATTCTCTTGCAATGTATAGGCAGAAGTGATTTGCATGAAGGCATGCTGCACTTGTAGACCACGCATGGAAACAAATAGGACTTCTTTGCACAAGAGTTTCAAAGACTTCTGTGTTTCAGGATGGCTCCAGATTCCAAGGTGCTTAAAAATAATATAGATCTTTATGTCTCATCCTGATAATTCTTATGTGCCTGTAAGTCTCATAAAATCAACAGTTGTTCAACTCAGATGTTTTTCCTCCCCCCTCCTTCCCCTCACCTCCTCCTCCACACGACTCCATTATGAAGGTGACATGAACATTGACTACAGTGTACGTGCATACATACATACTTTATCGTCATTCCCACTGAGTTCAGGGGCCATGCTTTAGAGGAAGAGCATATATAAATTGTACTGTTCATTGTAAAATTGGGTGGAGATATGGGAAGAATCTTCTTAGGAATCTTGGAGCATCACTTACATTAATCTGGAGCACTGTACTGTCCAAAAAGGGAATAGGGGAAGTGGGACATCTGTAAGTTAGTTTTTACTTTCTCCTGCAGTATTGTTTAGCCATCTTCTGCTCTCAGCAAGGTTGACATTGTATGTGTCAATGAGATAAAGCTGTCTATGTAAATAGTTACTTTAACCCCGTGGTGCATGTTTGAGCAAAGGAATAATGACCTGTGCACAATATTTATTGCATCAAATATGTACCACAATCAGTGTAATTCGCAAACCTTGAACAGGAAAATATGATGTATTCTGTATCATTATTAAGTAGTTTGGAGGCGATCACTGATGCATGTTGTTTATCTTGCCTTCGCTACTGTATTTTTCTTAGATTTGTTCAGAAATCTGATATGGGAAAGCCATACGTTGGTGGTAAAAAGTGAAAAAAAAATTGTTCAATCGGACATCATTCCTCATTTCATCAAGCAATAGTTTGCAGCTAGTGGGGGTGGGCAATGGGAGGGAGGGAGGGAGGGAGGCTTCTTGCTCTGCCCTGACTTCTTTTATTCTTCTCTGGAATTTTATGTGAGTATTATCCAGTGCGTAGCCAGCTGTACACTTCATATTGCAAACAGCGTAATCCGTTCAGAATAACTGGTGAAACATTTTCTAAGGAAAAATATAAATAGTGTACAAATTTCATTCAGTTTTATTTTTCAGCATTTTGTACATAATCGACAAAACTGATTTTCAGGTCGATGTCACAGAAGGTCCTTTTATTCATAGCACTTTTTAATTGAAGAATTTCACCAAGTGGGAAAATGCCGAAAGAAGGGAATGGGGGAGAATGTTAGGTTTCCGGGTTGCTTTTTTTTTTTTTTTAATTAGTACTGTATTTTTGCACACATCTTAATGTGATTTTTTCCAGACTGAGTCCAAAATGCACTTGCTTCCAAATAGCTATAACTTGTAATTGAAATGTGGTGGGAAAGATTTGTTTGAAATTCTAGCACTGCCTGCATCAGCAGTTAGTCTTATTATTCAACATCCTTAATCTTTTCCAGTGTTTGTTTACATAGACTATTATTATTCTTATTGATTCATGCTGCACTAGAAGTCTTTTAAATATTATATGCGATTTCACAATTATTATCCCCCACCTCCCCCCACAAAATTAAGTAGCTAACTTGTATATCTGATCCCATCAGGACATTTTTTTGTATTCCAGCCACAAAAAAAATTAAATGTTAATTCCTCCTTTTACTGAAACTGTTGACTTTGTGTCTTGGTGAACTGCATGCAGGGAAAATGCTATTACCATAAAGAACGGTAAGCCACACTACAGTTGAACCAAAAGAATAAAGACTTCTCTCTCTTTTTTTTATTTCATGATTCTGTCATTTTTATGTGGCTTTCTGGCCTTAAATATGTGCTCATAAACTTAATAAAAATAAAAACAAATTGATGTTTCAATCGTAAATACATTTCCGGGGCTTGTAGCATATTTGTCACTGGATTGATCCTGTACATGAATCTATTTCTCAGTCATAAAGCATAGAATAACTTACCATATTGCTATCAACTCCAAAGTAGTAGTACCTTTGAGAACAAGTTTCATTTTTGAGAATCATATCCTCGTGTTTCTCTCCAGGTTGGATCATACACATAGACCACATTTTAATGTTTCATCACTTGACTTGATGACTTGAAAGGTATTCATGAATTGATTTCATTGGGATGGATTGATATGAAAGTCCCAGCTACATAATTTGTTGATTTATTTGTATGTTATAACATTGACCACTTCAGCTGAAAAGCTACCCAAACCCTAAACTGAATAAAGAGGAACAAAATACCTGCCAGCAGCTGACTAAAAGTGGGAAAAATGGTGAAGAAGAAAGAACAACATATATCACACTGCAATTCTTAAAAGTTTCAATATTCGTAAGGATCAGCAATAAATGAAAAAAAACTCAGAAAGAAGATCAAAATTGTTTCAGCTGGTCTTCCTCTACTATGCAACCAATAGAATAGCCCTGCTGATAACTCTAAATTTAGCTGGGAAAAGTTTGAGGCATGAAGGCCCAACTTGGGGGAGAACTTTAACTTGCAATGACAAACTGAAAAATATGCATATGAAAAGGAACCCACAAATGCAAAACTATGTGCATGTGTCTGCACCCAAGCTTTTATACGCTAAGTCGGGTGTCAAACTCAATTTCATTGAGGGCCACATCAGGATTGGGTTTGAACTTGGAGGGCCGGTGGGGTGTAGCCACGGTGGGCATGACATGGGACCGCACCTCTGCAGACATGGTTTTATAAACTTATAAAAATGAACCATTTCTGTGATTTTGTTTTTTTTAAAATATTTGGTCACCTTATGAAAGAGAGACCAGATCAAGAAACTGACTCCATAGAAAGACTAGAACTACAAAATTGTTGACATAGCAGAATCCTGCAAGCCTGAAAGGCAATATATTTTACATTTCCACCCTTTTATAACCACCTGAGTCAAGAACAGCCTCCTGGATCACTCTGGAGGCCCCATTTTAAGCCTGGAAAACCTCATGGATTGTTTTGGGCCTAGAAGGCTGCCTGGACCACACTGGAGGCTCCATTTTGGGGCCTGGATGGCCTCCTTGAGAACTCCAGAGGCCAAAAGCAGTTCTGGGTGGGCACGCCCTGCCCACGCCCCATTTTTGCTAGTAGAGGCACCGGGGGCCAGTCCTTTGCTATTTCCAGACCAGCCCTAAGTACTCTTAAGTATTTTTATTATTATTCAATGTGAAATAACAGTGGGCAAAAAATCTTTCACATGACAGTAATTTTTTATGTATAGAGACCGCATTCATATTTTCTTATTCCAGCTAGTATCTTGATTAATTTAGCATTAATTAGTTAAAGCAAGTCTTGCAAGACATTTTTGGTTGGGTATCTTCCTTAATAGATTCTGAAATCATAAATACTATAGACATGATATATTCTAACTTCAGCAAAGCATTTCACAGCTACCCCATAGCATACTGACTAGCAATCTAGTTAATAGAGGTGGGATGACATGACAATTAAGAGGATAATTCCTTGAAAATCATACTTGAATGCTCATCAGCAGATGAAAAGGGTCTCAAATTATGGTCCAACAATTATCAGTCCTGGGTCCTCTACCCATCATTAATAGCAATAGCACTGAGATACCACTCTATAGTGCTTTACAGCACTCACTGAGTGGTTTGCAAATGTCAGCACATTGCCCCCAACAATCTGGGTCCTCATTTTACCAACCTTGGAAGAATAGAAGGTTGAATCAACTTTGAGCCACTCAGGATTGAACTGGCTGTGGGCATCATTAATTATTTGGATAAAGAAATGAAGGGAATGTTTAGCAAATCTACAATTGGTACAAAAGTGGATGGGATAAACAGGAAAAAAAATACCTTGACAGAGTATAAAAATAGTCAATAAATGTAATGGAGACTATTCCAAAGGGTTTTATTTAGTAAACTAAAATAAATGCACATTATAGAACTATTAAACCAAAGTGGCATCAAATTTGCAACTTATATTTAACAGGTATAGGTTTCAAATACCATAACTTAAATAAAAACATGACATTGCACATTCTCTTAACCATTCTGTCAGGTAGCAGACTTTCCTACGTATATTATCTAAGCACCCATAAAAACCCAAGTTAACAATGTCAATGGCCTATAAGGAAAACTTATACAAAATGTTTTATAGATGGCATTTACTACCAGAGAGGTTGGCAAAGTTGTTTTAAAACCTACCAGCTATATGTTGGAAGTTTAACCAGATACCAGGTTCATATTATCATATGTGGTGGACATGTCCAAAGGCAAAAAAATATTGGACTAAAATGCATACTTGGTTAGAAAAAATGATAAAGCAACATATTGTTATGAAACCAGAAATATTCATGCTGGGTATACTACCAGAACAGTGTAATAAAGGGATTAATTCTAAATATAATATTATATTATTTAATATTCATATTTAATATTCATATTTAATTCTGCATGTAGTAAAGGCAGCAAGAATAGTGTTTGCATAACAATGGGAAAAATGATGAGGTCCCAACATGAAAGTGTAATAAAAAAATATTAGAATGTGCTCAGATGGATAGACAGACATTTATCTTAAGTGTCAGTCTATCCATCTCAGCACATTCTAATAAGAAACAGAATATTTTTTTTAACATGGGATTCATTCTACCAGTGGTTAACAAACAGAAACAGAAGTTAGAAACTAAACAGAATCTAAAAAGATAATAAAAATTTGTATTGGAAATTTTGCAAGATGGATAAACTAATGGTATGTGTTGTGATACGTATATTAAGATTATTAATATGACATGGTTATTGTTGTATCTCTACTTAAAATTAATTGTGCCCAGACAACACACTATTCAGATAGACATGGAATTTTTTATGTCCTTTAAAAGGAAAATGCATCAATAAAACATATATTCAAAACAAAAAAACAAAAAACCCCACAAAAGTGGTTTTTCAAAAAGCCAACTGGACTTTCTTTGTTTTTCCTTCAAGAATGTTTTGCTTCTTAGAAGAAGAGAACTGAAGAAGCTCCTTGAATGAGAAGCAAAACATCTTCAATGTTGCCTTTTGAAATGGACAACCATCAACTAGATGATTGAGAATCTCCATAGACACCCATAAATACGTTAAACAGCTCCCTTAAGGTAAACTTCTCATGACTTCATGGATATGTGTCCATATAGTTTTCCTTGCTACAATACATTCTGGGATTTCCCCCTCAAATTCACAGTTCTATAGCTTAAAATCCTAGCCAAGTACTAATCAGGTATGACCTTGCTTAGCTTCTCAACCCATGGTTGGTCAGGTGCTGCTGTTTGAAGTAAACCATTATCTGGCTACCATTATCCACAATGTATATGGTTTATTCCATATTTAACTGGAATGCATTAACTGCTTCCTACCTGTATATGTTGTTACAGCAATGAGCAGTAAAGACTTTTTTTCCAGGCTTTATCAGTGATAGAATTTGATTTTTCATCTATACCATTAGAAGTTACATGTTGTTGTTTTTCCACCACTAATAAAACCCTGAGAGAAATGTTGCATTTCTCATGTAGAAATTAATCTAAACACAATGTCCACTGAGTTTCCTCCCTAAGAAATTGCTTTGCAAAAATTAGCCAAGCATTTCTGTTCTGAGAAATACAGGCAACATTAATAGCAAACCCATTGCATTGTAACGTTAGGATATGATCATGGACTTTTTGCAGTTCCTATGGTAACCATAATTTCTTATCAACCGCAAATAAGGTCACATGTAATATTCTTTTCTTTGCAACGAGCAAAAAAAACAATGTTGGCTGATAGGAAAATTAGGAAGGAGACTGCAATTTTCTTTTATTATTAATTACAGCAATTTAAATATTGAGCTGTTTCTTTTTCCAAATAGGTACATTAGTACCACAGAATATTTCAAGTAAGGGTTTCAGTTAGCTACTCAAACCTTCAAACAATTCAGAAATAATGTGATGATGATATCCAAATTCAACTTCAATACAGCTGAAGCTTAACTCTTCCCAATTTTTTCCTCTGTATTTTTAGTGCAATTCAAAAATCCAGATCAAATATTACTAAAAGGGTCCATGTACTTATTTGTGTTGAAGCTAAAATGAAACAGAGTATTGTGGCACGAATGAAGGTCTGATGAAGTCATCTTTAATATCAATTTTACCTCAAGTCATCTCAGGACTTGATGCATCGGATAAGACTATGTGTTAGATTATCATGCCTATGTTACTTTTTCATTGACCAATTACTTTCAGATCTTCCCTGATCAGCTCTGCTTGCTGGCTTTTATTGCTCTGCTATGGTTTATGACTCAGATCAATTCTTTGTTTGTTCAATGTCCAATGACATCAAAACTTTGGACTACTCCATCTCCATCCAATCCTGCTTATACAGGCCATCATTGGCACTTATGCTGCTCCCTCCCTTTCAGTTTGTTTCCTGGGTCGGAATGATGATGATGATAGCAGATCTGAGGAACATCCTTCTCCCACAAAAACCCTACACAAATTCTATGATCTATTGAATTGCTCTTCCCTATGACCCAGTTGTGATGTCCCACTTGATGAAAATAAGAGAGAGCGCCTTCTTGTTGCTTCAAATCTAAATTGTGGCTTCTTTGCTTCAAGACAACATTTCATGTTTTGGCAGAGAGCTTCAATTTTAGACAGATATTAGTCTTTAGGAAACATAAGCTTTATCAGTTTTATTTGTACTGCTGCATTAATAGTACTTAAAACTTTGTTAATTTTCTTTTTCCTCTTTTTTAAAAATTTAAATAAAAATATTTTACCAATAGGATTGCATGTTGTCAACCATTCTAATAAATGTTGGCACACAGCAATTACTTCTATATCTGTTAGAGCCATTAATAATTATTTTAGCACTCACATTACAATAATACCCTAAGGTATAAATAAACATTTACAGAGAAGCCTAAAATACATTTGGACAAGAGCCTGACTATAAAATCAATCTTGGTCTAACTTATTTTAAGGACCTTAATTTCAGTTTCAAACAACGATTTCCAGAAAATTTCCAAGACAGAACATTACTGGAAGAGTTTTATTGGATTAGGCCAAAACTCAGTTCCATCATCTCTTCTCTTCTCAGATAGGCATTTCAAATATTTCAAGGTAACTCAACCATCTACTGCAAAATTCTTGCATTTATTGTGGAGAAGCTTGTCAGATACGTAAGATACAACTAGCAGCCTTTAATAATCTTCATTTGAATCCTTCAGTGCTGGTGGCTACCACAACTTTTGAGAATGGATATAAACACTAGATTGCATCTTCTTCTGGTTTTATTTGGTATGACCACCTCTGAACTTATGCAGAAGAGTTCTTATAGATATAGGTAACCCTCAACGTTTGAGTCCTCATTTTACCCACCAAATTTTGAGCCCAAAATTTCCATTGATAAGAGAGACAGTAGTTAAGTGAATTTTGCCCCATTTTACGACCTTTTTTGCCATAGTTGTTAAGTGAATCATTGCAATTGTTCAGTTAGTAACACAATTCTTACATAAATCTGACTTCCTTGTTGACGTTGCTTGTTAGAAAGGTCATAAAAGGTGATCATGTGACCCCAGGGCATAAATATGAGTCAGTGGCCAAGCGTCTGAATTTTGATCATGTGACCATGAGGATGCTGCAACAGTCGTAAGTGGAAAAATGGTCATAAGTCACTTTTTTCAGTGCCATTGTAACGTCCAACTAAATATAAGTTAAAGTAGAACAACAAACTGGCTCTTGGCTTTGCAAGATGTTTTGATGGGGCAGGGAACCTGGGCGAGCACCAAAGAAGATTGTGCCATGTTTGGAGGAGATGCAGGACAGGTAATAATGCTAATTTTTATCAGCAATTACCACCTTAGGACAGTTTTGGATCCAGCCCTCTTCATATGGTGAACCCAGTGGTGGGATTCAAATTTGTTTTACTACCGGTCCTGTGGGCGTGGCTTGGTGGGCGTGGCAGGGGAAGGATACTGTAAAATCTCCAGTCAGAGGTGGTATTTACCGGTTCTCCGAACTACTCAAAATTTCCACTACCGGCTCTCCAGAACTGGTCAGAACCTGCTGAATACCCACTCTGTGTGAACCTATCATAAATCCAATGAAGGGTTAGGATAGAATACATTCAGAACTATGAATAGAATACATTCAGAACTATGTGCAGGTAAGCAGGCAGGCAGGAGGCAGAACTTAACATTGTTTTGAAAAGCAATTCTTTTTTTATCTAAATTCTGAACAATCCTGTTGGACCTCAATCTACAGCCAGATGTTTTGTGGTATTATTCTTCCTCTCATCACGTGTGCAAATCATCGACTCTTGGAATATAAAAACACAAACCCTCTTCATGCGGGTTTGAGAGAGGGGAAAGACATCACTTTTAATATGTGTGCACAAAATGTTCTCTCTCCCCACCCCACCCTCACTCTGCACAGCCCTGCCTTTCAGATTGGAGAGAGAGAAAGAAACCCCTTGCTTCTGTAAATTGAAGCTTTGGTTTCCACCCAGCAACCCACTTTATTTATATATCAGATTTAGAAACCGCCCATCTCACTCACAGAGCAACTCTGGGCCGTGTGGCGTTCATAAACAAAAGCGATCCCGAGGAGTTGCCAAGTTATCATTCCCTTTTAAAGAACGCCATCAGGTTAGCGACACTCCCCCCAGCTATCACTTTACCCTGAGATCAATTGGCAACAGAACAAAACTGTCCTTTTCAAAGTTAAATCCTACACACACACACCCCACACACAAACTGCACACAGAGATGAATTTTGATATTCATACCAAAGAGGGAATTAAACACTTTTTTGAATGAAGGCAAACATACAGGTCCCAGGATAATGTTGCAGGATCCAATCTGGGTCAGTCACTCTGAGACCAGAGAGTTTGTCTTCTGGGCTTTCGTGCTGGAGCCCATCTTCAGGGAACTTCTCTCTAGCCTTCTGTCTTCTAGCTAGCTAGAGAGAAGTTCCTCGAAAAACGGGCGCTAGCACGAATCTGAAAGCTCGGAAGACAAAACCTTTGGTCCTGGTGACTGATTCACATTAGATCCTGCAAAAACTTTCCGTTGATTCAACTTGTGGAGGGGGAAAAAAATAGAACAAGCTAAATAGTTTGTCTGGAGGTACGCAAAAATTGTTCAGCTGAGATTGACTGCCTTGAGGGGTCCTTGGTGCTCTCTAAGCTTGGTTGGTTTTTTTGCAGATGTTTCATTACCCAAACCGGGTAACATAATTAGTGCCTCAGATTAGCACTGATGATGTTACATAGTTTGGGTAATGAAACATCTGCAAGAAAACAACCAAGCTCAGAGAACACCAAGGATCCCCCATTTCAACCCTGAGCTACAAATATTCTTCTTTATTAGTGATTGTCTTGAATCTGAAGTTGGTTATTTCCATTTCAACAGTATCCTGACATTCTGCTTCCATCCCAGAAGTTCTCAGATTGAAACAGGACCTTTTGAACTTGGACAATTTCAATAAAGTCACAGCTTGTTTCCATTGCTACACATTTAGCAGATGGCTCACTTTGGTCTTCTACTGTTTTTCGTCCTTGACTTACAACAGTTCATTTAGTGACTGTTCAAAGTTACAACGCCACTGAAAAAAGTGACATATGACCATTTTTCACATGACCATTGCAGTATTCCCACAGTCACATGACTAAAATTTGGGTGCTTGGCAACTGACTCGTATTTATGACGGTTGCAGTGTCCTGGGGTCATGTGATCCCATTTTGTGACTTTCTTACAAGTAAAATCAAAGGGGAAGCCAGATTTACTTAATAACCATATAACTAATTTAACAACTGTAGTGATTCACTTAACAATTGTGTCAAGAAAGTCTTGAAATGGGGCAAAGTTCACTTAATACATGTTTCAGTTAGGAACAAAAAATTTGGGCTCAATTGTGATCATAAGTCAACAACTACCTGTATTGTTTTCCAACGCTTTATAACTATTACAACTATTCTACTCAATCCTGCTTAAACTGACCACTAGATGTCCTTCTGCCACTGTGTCAGATGCTACATATATGTATAAACCTGCATTTTGAAGATTAAAATTTTTTTTTTCTACACCTGGATCTTTTATTTATCTACTTACTCATTTATTTGTTTCACAAAAATATGTTTGCTGCTTCAGTCAAAGATTGTTCAGGAAGGACTCTGACAAACAGTCTAACAGAACAATTGTAAACAAGATAAAAGGCAATAGCTGACGCTTGATGTTTGTACTCAGGAAATATTTTAAGCAGTATACTTATTTTTCCTGTTGATCTTCTAGAAGTACGGAGCATTTTACAAATGATCGTGTTGTTCATTTTACAAATGATCGTGTTGTTTGGCCAACATTAGAAATACTATTTATTTATTTATTTATTTTTGTGTCTTTGAATCAGTGTTGATTCCAGGCAAATGCCCAGGCAAACCCATGTAATTTTCCTGCCAAGATTGTACAGTGGTTTGCCATTGCCTTCTTCCTAGGGCTAAGAGAAAGTGACTGGCCCAAGGTCACCTAGCTGGCTTTGTGGCTACTGCAGGACTGGAATTCACAGTCTCCCAGTTTCTAGCCTGGTGCCTGAACACTTACCCCAAACTGGCTCTCTGCATTTATCTTAGGATATTCGCAATCTGTTTATTATTATTTTTTAAAAAAGTCCATCCTCTGAGGCAGGGATCTCCAAACTTGGCAACTTTAAGGCTTGTGGACTTCAACAAATTTCAATATAGAGTAAGAAAACTCAGGAAGTGGCCACCTTCTTGGCAGCTTAGGTAGGGGTGATAATAATGAAGTCTGGTCCTGTCCTTCCAAAATGATAAGTAGTCCATCCTCATGCATGCTGGAGAAAGTAGGAAATGCAAAATCATAAAACTAGATGCTGTGATGGCTTTCATATTAGGCTATGATGGTCACCATAATCAAGAATTCTCATTGTGACCAACAGTACTGGAGACCAAGTAACTCAAGAATTCCAGTTGACTCTTCAGTCATTTCAGATGCAACTTCCTCTATTTCTACCTTTGTTCCCTCAAATTAATCAATATTCAGGCAGAGCAAAGTAACTGAATAACAACACTAGATCATAGGCAAACCTAATCAGTAATGACAATAAACAAATACAATCTATTTTGGAGTAACATTAAGGAAGATTACAGACTAAACCTTCTAGTTTAACTATTATGCAGAGATTCCATATTTTTCCTTACATATTTTCCCTTTACTAAATCTTCTCAGCACAGCCATCCCAGCGCGGCCAATTTGCTGCCACCAACTTGCCATGGTCAATTCATCACAGAACAACTCGCCATAGGACAAGAGTTACATTAAGATTGAAGAAATGTTGGAGTAGAAACACTAAAGAAAGGATTCAAAAGAAGGGAGAAAATTAAATGTGAATGGCAAAAATTAAAATATTTTTTTAATCATTTTAAATACTTAAATTGAATTGTTGAATTGTCCCACGGCAAATTGTCCTGTAATGAGATGAATACAATGACTTATCTCGTGGTAAGTTGGCAGTGCCGAGTTGGCTGTGGTGAGTTGGCCACACCAAATTGTCCCATTCTGGAAAGTCAGGGTGTATTGTAGTTAAAGTGTTAGACTAGGACCGGCGAGACACAGATACAAGTCCAGTTACAATCAAGGAGATTCACTAGGTTATTGTTATGGGCATAATATTAAGGGAGACTTCATTTAAGCTGTCTTGAGCTTCTGGAGAAAATGTGGATTATAGATATATCAAACAAATAATGAAGACAATTTCATATTCCCAGAAAGTTAGCATTCAGCCATCACCTTCAAGATTACAAAGATCTTTAAAATCTGATCATCATGGTACTTATCAATGGTATGTATAAACTTATCAATTGATCCTCCCTGTAATTTCTATTTTGAAACTCATTTAAATTATACACCTTATGGCCACAATATTTGGTATTACTTCAGGACTTTTAACATTTTTCTCCCTCCATCTTGGATGTTTGGATCATAATAAAGCTAAAGTGTTCTGGAGAACTTGAAAATTCAAAAGTGCATTATTGAATTTATGCATTCATTTTGGTTGTTCTTTTGCACTGATGCGGAGTCTGGTTTTATTTCAACCTATTTAGGGGTATGCTGAGTATTGGAAGTAAAAATAAAGACAAAAATATAGAAATTCAAAAACTTCACAGCCAAAATTAAATTTCATTGAGAGACATTTCAACACATGCTTACATCTACCAATGAACCTAACAGAAGTTAACTTGAAAGTACCCTGATAGGGGATTCACAAAGAAGAATATATGGAGAAGTGCTTAGTCCAGTCAAGGCTTTTCCTTACTTTTTCAGTGGGATAATTAGGGCTTCCAATCTGGGTTACAAAACCAGGGTAACCACTAGATGTCAGCAAGTAGTGATAGTTTTCCAGCCAAGATTGAAGAATCATCCATTTTAAAAACATCTGCGTGAAAATGAATATTGTTAGTAACAGATACTCTAACAAGTCAGATCTATCAGCCCAAATGTACCCTCTTTATTTGACTGTGATAAATCATTCATGCAAATCAAGTAAATCACAGTCATAAAACAGACTTGCCAGTGAAATGAAATATAAAATATTTAAAACCTGAACAAAAATGCTTCTTTCTGAAGATATATTTGATCTAGTTCCTTGTTCTCTTTTCTGTAGATTGCAGAATTGGATGACATTTAATTGCATCTCACACTATTGGCTATTTATAAGAGTTTTTGGGTCTCCCATTTTTCTTGTTCATGCCAGCACGTTGTTAAATATGCAGTCTCTTTAATTTGGAGTTCAAGTGGCTTTCCATGTGACATCCTGCATTTTAATCTGTGCATAAAGGTATGCATTATTCCACAGTGGTCTGTGAAGAGTTATTACACATGTCTACTTTTGCATTTATTTGGAAGAAACCTTTAGTTTGATATATGCAAATATCATATATCATATATCATACGAGAGTGCTAAACATCGGTGAAACCTTAGCAACCATTTTGTACATGGACATTTGTATTTGTAGCAAAGTGGAGTGCAATCATATTCATTGATTCAAAAGGATAAATTCAGAGGTTCTTGTTTCTTAGTTCTGCCTTCTAAAACATGATTTCCCATCATATCCAACCAGGATAATTAATACAGGGTTTCTGTTGATTTGATATTATGACAGTTTAGTCCAGTACATGTAGAAGGCACCACATAAGAGAGAGAGAAGCCATCTTAGCATGTTTCAAATTACAGTCCAATAGGGCTGCCTACAAAGATGCCCTCTATTTCACTTGAATAATCTAAAAAATGTCCACATGGTTTTTAAAATTGATATTGATATTATTTATGAGCCATGGTGGAGGAGTGGTTAATGTGCAGTACTGCAGGCTACTTCTGCTGATTGCTGGCTGACTGCAATTTGGCAGTTCGAATCTCAATAGGCTCTAGGTTGACTCAGCCTCCCATCCTTCCAAGGTGGGTAAAATGAGGACTCAAATTGTTGGGGGCAATATGCTGACTCTGTAAACCACTTAGAGAGGGCTGTAAAGCATTGTGAAGCAGTATATAAGTCTAAGTGCTATTGCTATTTCTATTTCTAGGAGAATCAGAATGCCAAATGACTTGTCCATATGGAATTTTATTTTGGTGATACTTTTATAAAATGCTCTCTGTACAAAAGGAACTTGCGGCTTATATATAGAAGAACATGAGGAAATTCCCTTCACACTCTGATGAATAATATCTCTGTCCTTGTATCATTGGTCAAGTGGAAGCCATTATTCATTGCATCATCTACTGCCCCCCTTTAACAATGGGATTAGGGCCAAATTATGGGAGGAGAACATGAAAACTTAGACTTCAAACAGCGGAACAATCTTCTTGCAGATGTTTGTCCAACTCTTAGCAGTCAAGTTGCTACCTTTGCTCTGCTGTCATTTAAAATTATTTAAGTCTAAGAAATAAGTTTAAATAGCTGTGGAGTTGTTAGTTGCAGCTCTGGCTTTATCTTGTTTTGACTTTCTTATATCTAATATTCTTACATCTATTATTTCACTTTATAATCTAATGATTTTACTGTTATTTATCGATATCCATGGTATTTTAGAGTATACTGTACATTATGACTTGCAGTTACAATAAATTGGTTTACTTACTTACTCATCAATAGTTCATTAAACTGGACAGAGTTATCAAGGGGTATGCCAGGAGGAACGATCTCGGGACCTCTGTTCTTCAACATAATAATTAGGTAGGGAGAAAGATTAACAAATTTCAGATGACTTAAGATTTGGTAGAATAGTGTCATACTCTAGAAATAAAATTTAAATTGACATTGTTCAGGTACAGAAATGGGTGAAAATAGTAGGATGAGATTGAATTGAGACATTTCACTCAGGAAATGCAAATAATAATATAGGATGAGTCTAAAGATGGTCTCTTTTGAAACAGTTCTCACATCTCTTCTCCTGTGGACTGAGATACCTTTTATATTACAGTTGTCCAGTTTGTCTCTCAAGGTTATTCCCACATACCATTACAATTCCTTTGCCTGTTCTCTGAATAAAAACTAATTTCATGCGCACGCGCGTGAAAGACAGCAATAGAAGACAGCAATATTTTTCAAAATGATTAAACCCTATTGATTGTTTATGTGATGTAACATTCAGCTACAAGACCTGAAATGTCATCTTGGATTAAGTTTAACTAGTTTTGATAATGGTCAGTGTGATTTTTCTCTACTACAGATAAGATCGGTGGCTGGTTCCCACAATAACACCAAAGTATAATGTGGCTGTGGGGAAGGGAAGGTTGGCTTAGGGAGATGAGGAAATCCCTCTTATGGAACAAGCAAGTGGTGGGATTAAAAAAAAATTACTACTGGTTCTGTGGGCATGGCTTGGTGGGCATGGCTTGGTGACTGTGGCAGGGAAAGGATACTGTAAAATCTCCATTCCCTCCTACCTCCTGGGGGAAGGTTACTGCAAAATCTCATTCCCCACCCCCACCCCATTAACCTGCTTTCCAGCTCTGTTCTCCTATGCAGGGCAACAAAAGAAGATTCAGCCAATCAGCTGGGACTTGAGAGGCAGAGAATAGATGGGGGCGGGGCCAGTCCGAGGTGGTATTCGCCAGTTCTCCAAACTACTCAAAATTTCGGCTACCAGTTCTCCAGACCTGGTCAGAACCTGCTGAATACCATCTGTGGAACAAGCTAGGCTTATCCACATAGGCTCAGCCTAAGAGTAATAATATCTTAGCATTTTGTGTCAGCCAATTTTATTTTAAGTATTTATTTTACAAACATTTCATATTATCTTCTCCGAACAAGTCTGGGTGTGTACAGTCTAAGGAACATGAAGCTAGAAAACTTCTCTCTTTTAAAGATCAAAAGCCCTTCTTACAAAACCAATACATCATCACACGTAGCATAAAAAGAACATAGGTACAGAACCAAAAATGACCATTAGTCATTATCGGAATCAAGGATCAAAAAGCCCTCTTTAAAAGACACATCTTCAGTGCCTTCCAGAATCCAAAAATTCAATCATCTTTGTCTGTCTGTCTGTCTGTCTGTCTGTCTGTCTGTCTGTCTGTCTGTCTAATCTATCTATTTTAAATGTTGGAGCAATCATACAAAAGTTCTGCTTTCTGGTCCACAGCCTTGCCATCACTCATTGTATAAAATCTTACACATAGCTTCACAGGATATGAAGGATCATTTTGGATAAGATGATTCCCCCAACAATTGAAGAGCATTCTAAATTTTGTGGCTCTAAGGAATTCCAAATAACCTCAAAATTAACAGCAAAAAAAGCCCAGCTGTAGAAAGAAATTTGAGAAAAGCCAATACAAGATGATGTGGTCTTCATTTTACCATTTTTGGTTGTTTGGTTGGTCTGAGTGACCAGTTCTGGCCTACAAAAGATGGATAACATTCAACAGTCTGCTGTTCGTCTTTCCTCTAGTCACCACACTGAGTGGAGCTCTTTCCTCACAATCAGGAGGCTGTGAGTTCAATCCTAGGTAGAGGAATAGACTCTCCTGCTCAAGCAGGGGGTTGGACTAGATGACCTCCAAGGTCCCTTCCAACTCTGTTATTCTATGTGAAGGTTCTGAAATTGCTTTTCCACGCTTTCATTTAACAAAAGAAAAAACCAACTTCTTCCCTGATATATTGAACATAAAAGTCCCACTGGTTGGGGATTCAGGTCATTATAGTCACAACACATCTGGGTAGGTGGCACTGGACAGGAATTTTGTAAAGTTTCCATTTAGTGGCACCAGCTTTTCCTATTTCTCAGGGGTGTCACTATTGCATTTTAAATTGTTGTGCACCTGATGTATCTTATAATGATAACAAATTAAATACATTGCCTTCTAGTACTGTACTCTTTAGGCTGTAAATATCTGTGTCTATGGTTTAACGAATGCATTCTGAATGACACAGGTCTCAAACTCAGTAATCCAAATTTTCATTGAGGCAAATACTTTTTGTAAGCTTTTGGGATTGGCACAGATCTCCACACTAAATAAATAAGTTATCAATAGGGTACATCTGTGCCAAATCTGGATTTTTTCCAAACTCAAGCCGTATTTACATAGCTAGACAGAAAGGCAGGCGGCAGATAAGACATGGGGGGAGGGAGGTTGGTCCTTGGTGCTCTCTGAACTTGGTCATTTTCTTGAAGACATTTCATTTCATTATCCAAATGGGGTAAAAATCATCATTACTCATTAGTTTGGGTAATGAAAACACCTGCAAGAAAACAACCAACCTCGGAGAGCCCCGAGGACCGACCCCTCATTTCAATCTTGAGCTACAAATATTCTCCTTTATCGATATCACATTGGAAAACCTTTTCAGGGGAAAGCATGGCACATCAGTGCTATTTAGGAAAACTTTGGGAAAACAACTTTGAAATAAAATCACAGGGGAGTCCATCTTCTCGTTATCTCCGGCTTTGCCATTATTTTCCTTAATCCTGCCCTGATGTATCTCAATGTGTGCATTGACATTGCACCTTGCAATGTGTGCATTGACATAGACCCAAAGGGCAGGGCTTCTATTGTATGCCACGGTCCTCACCTGGCAGATTTTGACCCCACCCTACAGATGACTGTGTATGTAGAGCAAGAACACTGTCGCTGCTTGGTATTGATCTTAGCTCACCCAGCAGGCTCCTTTGATTCAGGAGAGGGTTTTCATATAATTCTCTTCTCTACCTCGCATGCTGAGAATGGTTCCTTACAGCTGGAATGGCTTTAGAAACGCACAGCCTGGCATCTAGCTACTGCAGTATGAACATTTTGTCTGCTTCTCTTCTCATCTCCAATCAACTATCAAACTCAGTTCCCCGGCAAGCCCAGTTGCAATTAATAAGCACAGTGTGGGTGCAGTCTGAGGTAGACTCTGCCTGGCAGCTCCACTAATCAAGAGGAATTGGTAGGAACAGATCTTAGTTCAACACATATTTCAATTATTCTGTTTCCTTGGAAACCCTCTGTTGCAGATGGATTTGCCTCTCTGTGGCTAAAAATATCTAACTGGCCCCTCTTAGAATAACAAAGAATGGAGAAATGGAGAAGGCAGTTGGGAGAAGCATTGCTCTCCCCCCCTCCCTCCCTCCCTCCTCTTCTCTCTCTCTCTCTCTCTCTCTCTCTCTCTCTCCCCCCTACTATAGGAACAAAGGTCTCCTGTGTGAATAGCAGACCTGGAGTTTCTTATCCACCATTAACTTTCAGTGCTTTTGGAGAGGTTTCATCAGTCTTTACGTCTTTATGTCTTAAGTATTTATGTGAGAAGACAAGAGATTAAAAGGTTCTAATAGCTCCGAGAGCTGATGGTGAAGGGACAAAAAAACAACAACATTGCAGCATTTTGTAGAATGCAATGGTTTCCCCCTCTTCCCCACCCACCCACCCTCAAATAAAGTGGGCTCTTCCTTCCAGCATGAGCAAAATTCCGGCCTTAGGTGTGTGCTCTGAAAGCAGCTCTTGCATCTTCAGTACAGATATCTGAATGCATTATAGCTATACATTCACACAGCCATGCTTTCATCTTAGACTGGTGCCAGCAGGAAACCACAAGGCCTGAAATCAAGTGACCTCCACAATGTGTCCTAATGGTACAGCCTGAATTGATCTGCCTGAGCCCAAGGTCTGTGATTGGCAACTGACAAAAGCCAGGGCATGCAAGGCCACCAATCATCAAGCTTTTTAGGTCAGGTTTCTTTTCTCCATAGTCCCTTTGACTTTATCAAGTAGGTAAATAGGTGAGCATTACGTTCAACTATGCATCTCTGCCTCTGGGGAGATCAATTGTGTGGTTCTTCGCTCATTCATTAAAGGAGTAAGAAAAGTCACTGAGGAGCAATGCTTTTGAGGACTGAGGAGAAGAAATCAAGATCCCTTTGGGAAGAGGCAATCCCACAGGAAATTGGCTGATCCAATTGAACCTGACAGGAAAAACACCATTTTGTACAAACTCCCTCCCGTGCGTCAACATACCCTATGGTTAACAATGACTCTATTTCCTTTGGGGTTGGGGGAAAGCTGAAAAAGAGAAAAAATCTGAAAGAAGTTTGTAACAATTTTTTTAAATTATTTCTTTAGATTTATACCTTTGCTTTACAAAGGAAAATTCAAGCACAGAAGCATAAAAAATAAAAAAAATGAAACTAAAGGGCAGCTGTCTGAAATGAAGGACTTTTATAATAAAGGATGCTTGGTTGCTGTATTTATATTGGACACATAAAGTCTTGAAGCAAATTAACGCATACTTCTAGTGTGCACAGCCACAATAGCAATACTACTTAGACTTATATACCACTTCACAGTTCTTTACAGCACTCTCTAAGTGGTTTACAGAGGCAATATATTGCCCTCAACAATCCGGGTCCTCATTCTACCAACCTCGGAAGGACGGAATGCTCAGTCAACCCTGAGCTGGTTGAGCATTGAACTGCCGAATTGCTGGCAGCCGGCAGTCAGCAGAAGTAGCCTGCAGTATGGCAATCTAACCATTGAGCCATCTCAGCTAATACAAGCTATATTCAGACTGCATAAAGATACAGATGGAGGCACAAGGACATGTGCTTGGGGGCAGGTTCATAGCAGCACAGAGAGGCCAAAATCTCACACACACGCATCTCTCAAAGCTGTCCAATTTCACAAGTATTATAAAAATAATGTATTCTCAGTTTGAGAATAAAGTACTTAAATCAGGGCAGTCAAACTCAGGGCATATGGGCCAGATGCGTCATACGCTGGCCACGCCCATGCCCGGTTTAGTGAAGGTGGGAAGTCAGGATATGTCACATGATGTCGCCATGATGACGCAACTTAAAGTACTTTAAGAAGTCTTCTCATAAGCCTGTTGAAAATTAAGGGAAATTAAGGGAAATGAACCCAGAAGATCAAAACTTTGCATTAGTGCACTACTGAAGAGATACCAGAAACCCAACCCTTGATGTCACCTAATGGGCATCCAGGTTTTGCAGCCCGGCTCTAATAGCTCAAAAGGTACAAAATAGCAGCTACAGGAAGCTTGCTGGAGATGAGGGGAGGGAGGGGGGGGGAAAGATACACTAACAATGTTTAAATCATCAAGTTTTCATTACCCAAATCTCAAGAAGTAGTACAGGAGGAAGGAACATTGTGCTGTGTTTTAACGGTTTCAAGTTGCCAGCTGCCACTTGGATTGTCCTAATATGGCTAGAAAGAAGGAAAATGAACAGGACAGTCCTTGGGGCTGGGAGCATTATTTATGGATGATTCTGGGATCAGTGCAGTGGTGGGATTTTTTTTACTACCGGTTCTGTGGGTGTGGCTTGGTGGGCATGTCAGCGGAAGGATACTGTAAAATCTCCAGTCAGAGGTGGCATTTGCTGGTTTTCTGAACTACTCAAAATTTCCACTACCGGTTCTCCAGAACTGGTCAGAACCTGCTGAATACCACCTCTGGATCAGTGAACGAAGAAGGGTATTTGGACAGATCTTTGGGGAACTTTGATGATGGAAGAGCCATACAATTCATATTCAGTCTGCATCTGGATTTCCCTGGCCCTAAAGCTCCAATCCTGAATCTTAATCTGAATTGGAGTACTACAGCTTTACAACTATAAGGCAATAGAAAGCGAGGCAGCAATTAAGAAAATATACTGCTCAAAAAAATAAATGGAACACTTAAAAAACACAATGTAACTCCAAGTCAATCACACTTCTGTGAAATCAAACTGTCCATTTAGGTAGCAACACTGATTGACAATCAATTTCACATGCTGTTGTGCAAATGGAACAGACAACAGGTGGAAAGCATAGGCAATTAGCAAGACATCCCCAATAAAGGAGTGGTTCTGCAGGTGGTGACCACAGACCACTTCTCAGTTCCTATGCTTTCTGGCTGATGGTTTGGTCACTTTTGAATGTTGGCGATGCTTTCACTCTAGTGGTAGTATGAGACAGAGTGTACAACCCACACAAGTGGCTCAGGTAGTGCAGCTCATCCAGGATGGCACATCAATGCGAGCTGTGGCAAGAAGGTTTGCTGTGTCTGTCAGCGTAGTGTCCAGAGCATGGAGGCGCTACCAGGAGACAGGCCAGTACATCAGGAGACGTGGAGGAGGCCATAGGAGGGCAACAACCCAGCATCAGGACCGCTACCTCCACCTTTGTGCAAGGAGGGACAGGAGGAGCACTGCCAGAGCCCTGCAAAATGACCTCCAGCAGGCCACAAATGTGCATGTGGCTGCTCAAACGGTCAGAAGCAGACTCCATGAGGATGGTATGAGGGCCCGACGTCCACAGGTGGGGGTTGTGCTTACAGCCAACACCATGCAGGACATTTGGCATTTGCCAGAGAACACCAAGATTGGCAAATTCGCCACTGGTGCCCTGTGCTCTTCACAGATGAACGCAGGTTCACACTGAGCACATGTGACAGACGTGACAGGATCTGGAGACACCGTGGACAACATTCTGCTACCTGCAACATTCTCCAGCATGAGCGGTTTGGCAGTGGGTCAGTAATGGTGTGGGGTGGCATTTCTTTAGGGGGCCTCACAGCCCTCCATGTGCTCACCAGAGGTAGCCTGACTGCCATTAGGTCCTGAGATGAGATCCTCAGACCCTTTGTGAGACCATATGCTGGTGCGGTTGGCCCTGGGTTCCTCCTAATGCAAGACAATGCTACACCTCATGTGGCTGGAGTGTGTCAGCAGTTCTTGCAAGACGAATGCCATGGACTGGCCCGCCCGTTCCCCAGACCTGAATCCAATTGAGCACATCTGGGACATCGTGTCTCACTCCATCCACCAATGCCACATTGCACCACAGACTGTCCAGGAGTTGGGGGATGCTTTAGTCCAGGTGTGGGAGGAGATCCCTCAGGAGACCATCCGCCACCTCATCAGGAGCATACCTAGGCATTGTAGCGAGGTCATACAGGCACGTGGAGGCCACACACAGTACTGAGCCTCCTTTTGACTTGTTTTAAGGACATGACATCAAAGTTGGATCAGCCTATAGTGTTTTTTTTTCCACTTTAATTTTGAGTATAACTCCACATCCAGACCTCCATGGGTTGCTAAATTTGATTTCCATTGATAATTTTTGTGTGATTTTGTTGTCAGCACATTCAACTATGTAATGAACAAAGTATGTAATAAGAATATTTCATTCCTTCAGATCTAGGATGTCTTACTTTTGTGTTCCCTTTGTTTTTTTTGAGCAGTGTATTTCTCTAACTTCAGCGTCTTTCTGGCAGGTTCCCTTTTTCATTCAGAATTCAGCTAGTCCAAGGCAGAGGTTGGAAGTCATCTTTGGCTGCTATTTGCTACATAGGGCTCTGCTTATTCTCAGCTGGAAAGCTTTCTTAGCAAGTATTTCATCTTATCTATTAGTGGTCTTTGTTTGCTGTTTTAAGAAATTTATATTTGAGTGGAGTCTTTGTTCTGGTTTGGGATTACCTCTGGACCTGCGTGATTTTTGTGTTGTCAGCTGTGTCTGGCAGCTGAACTCATCTGTTTGGCAGCCGTGTGCTTGAAATCACACCAAGATGATCTTCCTGTTTGAAACATTGAAGATCTATTGAGCTTGTGAGCAAGATGTTTGTGCATTGGCAGGAACTCCTGGCTTACTCGGTTCAAAAAGCAACCTTTCTTCTTTTTTTGTAGAAATCCAGCTTTCTGAAGATTATCTTGTAGGTCTTTTAAAACAGGGGTCCCCAACCGCCGGTCCGCGGACCGGTACCGGGCCGCGGAACAAGCCTTACCGGGTCCGCTGGTTGCTGGGCGCCGCCATCTTTTTGGTAAAAAGCGCTCCGGTGAGCTTTTCCGGTAGAAAGCTCACCGGAAGCGCTTTCGTCATAAAAGATGGTGGCGCCAGCGCTCGGTGAGCTTTTCCGGGTAGAAAGCCATTTCTACCCGAAAAGCTCACCGGAGCGCTGGCGCCGCCATCTTTTGATGAAACAGCGCTTCCGGTGACGTCACCGAAGCGCCTTTCGTCATAAAAGATGGCGGCGCCCAGTTGACGCCGGTACCGGGCGCGGCGCCCAGCTGATGCCGGAACCGGGCCGCGGCGTCGAAAAGGTTGGGGATCCCTGTTTTAAATGACGCAGACAAACAGGCCTTGACAGCTGTGCAGTTCTCTCTCTGAGCAACTATTCTGGGCCTTTTGCAGATCGGCCAACAAATGCATGCAAAAAGAATCAAAATGTTAGTCGGGGTGGGGGGATAGGTCACATCTTATATCTGTTGATTTGCTATTGGACAGATGTTTACACATCTGTATATCACTCAATTTATTTATTTTTATAAAGACTTTAATGAAAATATTTGGAAATTATTGTGGGTGAGTTCCAATTTAATTTGCCCCAAGCGCACTCACCATCAATCCCTATGAGCAGGCCTGCCACTCAGGTCAGCTATCAAAATTATATATAGTAGAGAGAAAGAGACAAGAGATAAGAATTTATACTATCTATAAATCAAGTGGACACAATATTTTCCAACAAACAATACTATTGTTTATGGTACAGTATTATAGTACAATATTCTACCATAAACAATACAATTAGCAAGGACAATCTCAAGAGGTGTAGCCTTTGGTTGTTCCAGTTTTAATCCTTATATACATAATTAGCAGAACAGAGGACACCAAGTGATCCTTCTTCAAATCCAGGGGTGTCAAACTCACGTCGTCACATGACATATCGGAACTTTTTCCCCTTTCGCTAAACCAGGTGTGGGCATGGCCAGCGCATGACACATCCGGCCTGTGGGCTGGGAGTTTGACAGCCCTGTTCTAATCAGTATCATGGAGGAAACAGTTTGGTAGATAGGGACAATGTCCCCAACAAAGACAATAGTTTGGTTTTATGGAGATGTTTTTGATTAGCAACTTCAAATAATTATCCAAACTCCATAACTGCATTGCAAATTTGTCATCTTCTCCAGAACCCTTCATTAGTAGTTATAATTTGGAATGGAGGAAGAAGGTTAAAACCCAAAAATTAGGTCTTACATTGCAGCTGTGACGGAAGTAACTTAAACCTGGCTTGGCAACAGGTGGAACTGGTGGTAGGTTTTGTTGTGGATTATATCTGTAGATTACATTATTGGCACAATAGAATGGCTTTAGTCTTGAATGGAAAACATGTTGATCAGTGATGGAGGAGGAGGAGGAGGAGGAGGAGGAGGAGGAGGAAGGAAGGAAGGAAGGAAGGAAGGAAGGAAGGAAGGAAGGAAGGAAGGAAGGAAGGAAGGAAGGAAGGAAAGAAAGAAAGAAAGAAAGAAAGAAAGAAAGAAAGAAAGAAAGAAAGAAAGATCAGATGATAGATGGATGGAGATATAGGTGTGTGTGTGTGTGTGTGTGTGTGTGTGTGTGTGTGTATACGGGGAGTGAGTGAGGGGAGATTAGAGCTATCTTTCTGGAGAAAGAAGTAATGGCTGAATCCCATCATTCCGGGAACATTAAAATGGTTGTATCTGAGATCTGCCTCTTGAGCAAAGCACACATACTGTATTTCTGGATAGGAAGGGTAGAAAATGAAGAGAAAAATGAAAGTATTTATATTAGCAAGACTAGAAATTAATTACAGTTACTTGGTGTATCCCCCCTCCCCCCGATGAAGTTTCTGGAAAGATGCTGCTGCTTCCTATTCGATTCCTGTAAGTGAAAGTCACTCTGAATTTTTTATTGATGAAAAAGAAGAGGATGGCATAGAATTCAGCATATAAATAAAAATCTCACCGCCATCCATGTATTTTTCTATAGAAAAAAGGGAGGGGGGATTCTAGGCTTTTGTCTTGTGTACCAAATTTTGATGAGATTTTCAACTCTGCCGCTGCAATTAATTATTGGCCACAGATTATTTGCAAGGGATCCTTTATGAATAGCTACTTTATTTAATGAAAGCAACGTTTTGACTTCTATATTTTTAAGGGAAGGTTCCATACCATAGTTTTGTTTAATTGAAATAATCTGTGTATCTTTTTAAACAGCCATAACGCTGTGTATCGAAGAAGAATAGTACTTTATATATCTGAAAAGAAAACTAATGAATCTCAACTAATTTATCCTTAAAATAGGGAACTCCCTTTGGATTTAGTGGGAATATAGTAATAGGGACAGATAAATAAGTTTTATTATTTGATATCCCCCACCTCTTTTTTAAATTAGAATTATTTTATAGTTATCACCCTTTGCAGTAAATATGGTGCATTGTAAAAATCAATATGCTAGTTTATTTGTTTAAATAAAGCTTTATAAGCAAATAGAGTAGACCTTCCTTCAAAATAAAAATTGCATAGCAACAGAAGTAATATGAAGGCAATTAAAAATAAGCCTTTTTCCCCCCAATCCTATTCACAAACCAATAAATATAAAGAGCCTGAATTTAAACAGTAACTGTTTAAACTCCAAAGGATTTGCGTGACATTGACAGTTGCCTGTTCTTAATTATAATGAAGCCAAAAGGAAGGGATATGCATTATTAGATCACAATGCAAACTCCGCCCTTTTGTTATTGCATCACAATGGCACATGTAAGAATGCATGGGGCCCTTTATGTATTTATATCCTGCCATTATTATTTTTATAAATAACTCAAGATGGCAAACACATACAACATTCCTTTCTCCTATTTTTCCCACAACAAAAAACCCATGAGATGGGTTGAACTGAAAGAGACTGACTGGCTCAAAGTCATCAGAGTTGTGCTTTCATGCCTAAGGTGGGACTAGAATTCACATTCTCCTCATTATTAGCCAGGTGCCTTCACCACTAGACTAAACTGGCTCATAGTTTGCATGGCAACACATTTGGTCCATCTTGGTAGGCCATTGGTAACATCCTGAAGAGTGTCTTGTTTTGAGTCCTTCAGTAATATGGAGGGGATGGGTTTTATGGACTAGACTTAATTGTGTGCTTGCTCTATAATTTGTGACAATTTTTTCAGTTGTAAATACTAAAACAACTGTTGATATTCAGAACTGGCGACACTGTGTTTAATGGTCCCTAACTGGGATGTACTTAAAAGGGAATTGGATGAATATAAGGAGGAGATTCTATTAACCAGAACAGAGCTGGAAGCAACCTTGTAGGTCTTCTGGCTAGTCCAATCCCCTGCTCAAGCAGGAAACCTGTTGTGGTCCGCCAGCGGCTGGTGGAGCTGGCAGCATAGTCAGAAGTGGGGAGGAATATGGGCCAGTCCTGGAGTCTGAGGAGGACTTGGACGAGGGATCTGCGTCCAACACACAGGTGGAGCCAGGGTCATCTGAGAGTTATGTGCAGACTCCAGAGCCTCCAAAATCTGATATCAGCGAGGCAGAAGGACAGGGGGAGCCTGTTCCCAGTGCGCGCTTGCGTAGAACTGCCAGAAGGCAAGAACAGTTAAGACAAAAGGTGCGACTCGGGAGTAAGGCTTGGAGATGATTGGTCCCTCCCATAAGACATAAAGGAGGAGCAAAGGGACATGAGCCTTTGCAGGAAGCAACTTTGTTCGTTCTGGTTGGTTTAAAATCTGAAGCTCTGTATTGACTTTGTGCTCTGTTTGGCTTTGTACAGCTAATTGGCAATTTAGTTGTTGGCAGTATTTCAAGGCAGATAAAGGTGGGTGTCTATCAGCCTTATCCCGACTGTGGCAGACTTCTGTTGGACTATTCACCAATTGTTTGGGACTCATTACGGGCTGTGAATGCATATAATTCACAGCCATTGAAATAAAAACAAGTTTTTTGTTGAAACAGCGTGTGATTGTTACTGTCTCAGGAAGCCTAGGTCAGAACAAAACCCTATATCAGGGGTGTCAAACTCACAGTCCATGGGCTGGATGCATCACATGCTGGCCCCGCCCAGTTTAGCGAAGGGGAAAAAAGTCCCGATATGTCACATGATGCCACCATGATGACGTGAGTTTGACACCCGGCCCTATACATTTCAGATAGATAGTTGTCTAGTCTTTTCTTAAAAGCCTCCAAAGATGAAGCCCCCACAACTTCTGAAGGCAAGCTGTTCCACTGGTTAATTATTCTCACTGTTCGGAAGTTTCTCCTTAATTCCAGGTTCCTCCCCTCCTTGATTAGCTTCCATCCATTGTTTCTTGTCTTCAGTCGCAGCAGCAAATGTAAATGTTAGCTGCAATGGAACAATAATGGGAGAGGATTACATCCCCAACTTTTGCTAGGGAGCATCTGAGATGGAATCAGTTAGCCACTGTGAGAAACAAACACTGAATGAAGATGGAGTTTGATCCAACAGGGTTCTTCTTGGATCTTTTCTGCCAGGTTTTAGATAGCTTATTTATATGGCCACTAATCCCATGGGAAGACCTGTAGCTTAGTTGTCTGCAAAATATTTCAGGTTCAACCAGAAGCAACTCCAGATGTGACTTAAAAAAACGTTGAGAACCCATGGAGAACACCTGAAGGCCCTCCGAGCAATAGCCTACCATCATTAATGTCAAAGACAAAGCAGCAGAGGATCCAGAAATGTGAGAGACAATCTGCCATAGCTACAAGTGCTCTAGAGTCTAGATCAGGGGTGTCCAACCTTGGCAACTTTAAGACTTGTGGACTTCAACTCCCAGAATTCCTCAGCCAGCTTTGCTGCCAAGGTTGGACACCCCTGGTCTAGATGGTATAGACTTGAATCCCTAGGTTCAAGTTCTGGCAAATCTTAACATTCCACCTCATCTATATTAAGGAACAGATCTGCCTTCATCCTTCTATATGTTGCTGAGACAGCAGTTCTCAAGTAGCTTGATACAGGGCCTCCATGCTTTTGCCCAATTTTGCAATGAGGAGCATCTAGTTATTAGCTGTAATAAAATCAATATAGTTTTCTTCTCAACTCCTGGAGAATTAATGGTTCTAGCACTGACCAAATTAGGGTCATGAGATACTAGGGGCATTCATTTCAAAGATCTGGCAACCTGAAGCCATCAGCAATGGGAAGTCACAGCTAGGGCCCTGAAACTCACAAAAGCAATTTTGTGCCCTGCCAATTGTAATGGCAACAACTACTTCCCTGCTGCTACAAATATTTTCAGAGCCAAGATAATCAGCCGCTTGGTTTATTGCACACAGATTTGCTACTAGGGAGACTTAACCTCAATCGAGACAGATCAATCTAAGTTGCTGAGCGCTCTGCTGTGAAGGCTCACCAGGTATCCGATTCCTTGTGGAGGCCCTAATCTGACTTAATTTCTCTGATAACCCATGATCTGATTTGCTACCTGAAATATTTAACTTAAATGGATATTTCTGGCAATGCAGTAGCTTCCCTGATCTTGCAGGATGATTATATACCTTCATAGATCTCCATCAGTGGGGCCCCAACTTTTTTGACACCAGGGACCAGTTTTGTGGAACACAATTTTTCCACGAACCAGGCGGAGATGGTTTTGGTTTTGCTCACTTGCCCACCACTCACCTCCACCCGCGTGGCAAGTTCCTAACAAGCTACGGATCAGTACCAGTCCTTGCTTCAGGGGTTGGGGACACCTGATCTACAGAACTATAAGCTACCAGCCCACCTGTCATGTCCCCATCGGAGCCTGAATCTGCAGAGGAGGATGAGCCAGAGCTAGAGTCGATAGAGATTGAGGGGGCAGCTGTCCAAGGCAGTCCAGGGCTCCTCAGGATTGGGACGGCTTGTTAGCAGGGAGGAACGAGGGCAGGATGACTGAGAGAGGGCAAGCAGTGGACAGGAGGAGTGACAGAGCTCAGGCGATGAGCAAGGACCGCTCCCCTCCTATTCCCTGAGCACGGAGAGTGGAGGGAAGGTAGGAACAGCACAGGCCGACCCAACGACTTGGGTGGAGAGTGCCCTGCCCCTCTTCACAAGGCACACCTGGGGACTGTGATTTCAGGAGATACTGTGGGGGAGGGGCATTTGCCAGGAACAAATGCTGAATTGGTAGAGTTTGGTGTGTCAGTACAGACATTTGGAGTTTGTAGGACTGCTTGCTTCTTCCTTACTTGTGGACTCATTGTTTGTTCCTTGCTTTGTGGACTCATTGTTCCTTATTTTGTGGACTCCTTTCCCTGTTCCTTTGTTTTGCTGGACTGGGAGCAGCCAGAGGCTGGGGTGTGTGTGTGTGTGTGTGTGTGTGCGCGCACACACTTTGCCCTGGCACTTGCCAAGAAAGTGGGAGAATTTGAGGGGACTTTTGGAGCATTAAAGGGGAGTTTGAACTCTCAGCTGGCTGTGTTGACTTCATGCCTTCTCCTCGGTCATCACATCACCATTGAACTTCATTTGGCCCTGAGAATACCTGCTCTGCTCTGAAAGAAAGGATCCTCAATAATGATATCCAGAAGGATTTCAGTAGAATACCAGTCATGGATCAACAAACCCGCTTAGAAGACTTTTCTGCTATGCTAAATATTTAACACATGTTTTCTATCCATTTCATGGAAAAGTGTTTTTCCTCATTATTGTTATATTGTGCTGACCTCATTGTTACAGGGCTGGTTTTTAAAATATCCCTGCACAGAAAAGACTCTGCCCTTTCTTGTTGGAAGAAATAGAAACAGCTGTCACACACATGTGATGAATTGATCTAAAGACACTTTTCCCACCCCATTCTCCTAGCATCTCCAAAGAAGAGAAAACTCTGGTACTTTTAGCTGACAGGTCTGTAGATATTTCCAGAAGAATTGCCAAATGTGTTGCAATTACTATAGATATATGAGGAACTTCATTAATTTTATATTATCAGGTGAGTAAATATTTTGGTATATATAACTGACTTTATTGTTCTCTGGTACATTTGTCTATGAATTCAATCCATAAATAAAATGGTACATTACAGAGTAGAAAAGCCAAAAGATTATTAAAACAGTCACTGTATAGGATCTAATTTGGATTGGTTGAGGTTTAGTCTTCCGAGTTTCCAGATTCATGCCGGACACCATCCTCAGGGAACTTCTCTCTAGCAGTGTGAGAAGTTCCCGGAGGATGAGTTCAAAAGAAGACCAAACCTCTGGTGACTGACCCAGACTGGATCCTGTTGTCAACCCTGAAATTGGCCTGACTGAAGCCATTTTGTCAGCTTCAGTGTTGCCACACTGGAGCTGAGGGTCAGGGAGAGGGGATCTGAGATAGAGGGATTTTTTTGTAGCCAAAACAAAGTACTTTCTCTTGGGAATCATTCTCACACCTGGTTGGAAGAAGGCGGGATGATGCCACCCGGTTATGTCACCCGGACCATGTGACTGATTGTTTTGAGTAAGTGGAAAATGTTTACGTTTAATATGGTGAAAACTGACTCTGAAAACTCCGGTCGGTTTTCACCAGATATGTGCCAATATGATATTTCCAATAAAAGTAATCTTCGAGGAATTCAATTGCCCTGGAGTCTTGCTCGCAATTGATTTATTACTAATGTTACCTGTAACATTATCCTGGGACTTCATTTGTGAATCACTGTACAGCTTGGAGTTGCCTGGTTCTTTGATGTGGAAAATCCCTGTGATTTTTTTCTCTCTCTCCCTGATCCTAAAAATTTCTCCAAATGTCAGGATGTGACACATATATCCCAATCTTATCCAGAACACATATAGTTTTGTACAATGCTATAAGGTTTGTGATATACGAGTGTTCATGGATGGGATTCCACCAGTTTGGACCAGTTCTATACAACCGGTTGTTACTATTCTGCGCAGTTCAGAGAACCAGCAAATTGTGCCCCTGGCTGGCCCCGCCCCTTTCTGACTGCCCCTCCCCTCCCCACCCAGTCAGTCCTTATCGCGCATGCGTGACATCACATGCATGCCCAACATCGCTGACTGCATTCTCCCCGCCCAGTCACTCCTTAAGGTATTTCTTTTTCCCCCCTGCCTAATGATCAGCTGTTCCAACGATCAGCTGTGCCGGGTTCCCCCTCGCTGTCTTACTGCTTCACCCAGGAGGCTTCCCTGAGGCCCAGGAGGCAAAAAGGGACGCACTGTGTGTGTGTGTGTGTGTGTGTGTGCTGCACAGGGGGGCCCACCATGTTCTGTTTTTTGCCTTTCTGGGCCTCAGAGAAGCTTCCTGGGAGCAAAAATGCCCCCCGGGAGGCTTCCCTGAGGCCCAGGAGGCCCAAAAATGGAGTGCGGGGGCGTGCTGCAAAAAGAAAAGAAGAAGCCACGCCTACCCAGTCACCTACCCATGCCCACCTAGCCACGCCCACAGAAAACTGGTTGTTAAAAAATTTGAATCCCACCCCTGTGTGTGTTCCAGATTTGCATTCATGGTTGATATCCGCAGTGTTGCTAGGATTGGATGTCAAGGACAAATCTGAAGGCCTGAAGACCCACACGTGACCATGAAGTGATGGAACTCTCCACTGGGTCAGTAATATCTGAGTGGACATAGGCTTGTAAGGCCCAGCAGCGCTGTTAGTGTTTACCACTGCACCCTCATGCTCTTATTTTTGAAATCATATTCAGTAGCTAGCTTAGTATTCTTCTCATCACTGAAACTCATTATGTGCTTTTTACTTTAGGAAAAAAAAAATAGATTTTCCTGCCACTAAAATGGTGCTTTTGTTTTCAAGTAAAATCCGTGGCTGCCCAAAAGCTTTTCCTTCAGCATAAAATTGTTGAATCCAGAATCTAGGATTATCTCGCCGCACCATTAATTACAATACGTGGAATCATTTGGCTGTATGCCAACTACATTATATGGAATTTTTAAAAAGCCAACCCTGATCTGTATATCACTAGAGTGAGGGGGGGGATTAGTGTAATTTGCATTTGAATACAAACTTAACTAGTATCGTATTTTGAAACAATACTTAAATCCAAACTTAGTGTAAACTCATTAAAATATATTGTTCTCCAAAATTTCGCAATACAATTTGGAGATTTTTTTTTTTTTAAAAAAATACAATAGTTCCGCCTACCTTTTTTCGATCAATGAACTGATTTGGCATTGGCCATAACCGTGCATATTATGGAAATCTCCATATGTACATTCATGAAAATAAGGAAGAACATGCATTATGTTAGAAAATAAATATTTGTGACATTGTTTTCATTAGTCAAGGGTTTTTCAGAAGGTACTTGCGTGGCCAATGTACAACCTAATACGAATTTTAGTCTGGCAAAACAGTTCTCAAGTTTAACAAAGCAAATGAGACATATTCATAAATATCAAAAAGAGCAAGAAACCAAAGTAGACACTCATTTATCCAGAACACAGTCACAGTTTCTGGGGAAAATGCTACTTGGAGATCTCTTTGTTGTAATCCTTGCTTTACATGAACGTCTTGCATTTCCCCCCCGTCGCTTAACACCATTTAAAATTTATTTTTTGCTGATTGTGTGTGATTAAGAGACTTCAGAGTGAACTGAACCCCACGCATGAACAAAAGCAGTGCACGCCAATAGCAGGGGTTGATGTTCATTGGAAAAATAACCATACATGGTTGGGAAAAAAACAACAACCTCAAGTTCAAAACATTCTCAAAGATCCGTCTCATCTGGGCACTCTTTTTTTGAACTATTACCATCTGGCAGACGGTACAGAATAATAAAAACAAGGACAAATAGGCTGAAAAACAGCTTCTATCCCAGGGCAGTAGCTCTTTTGAATTCTGCTGTATAGTGCAGTGTTGGTTTGGTGTCAGGGATTTCCGGTTCAATGTGTGAAGGGTGAAGGATGTGTGCTTGTGTTTATTTTCATGCTCGTGGTCATGATGTGCACTGAAGATGGTGTTTGATTTCATTGTACGAGGTGCAATGACAATAAAGTAAAGTAAAGTAAAGTAAACTACAGTCCTGTTTCTTAAGGCTGAAAACATAATTAATGTCTTCAAAGATTCAAGCAACAGAAATCCACTTATTTCCATGTCTTAGCAATCGATTTAACAACAAATGATTCTTAACCTGGTGAGATTCAGAAGCTAAGATGGTGCTTGATAGAAACACCTCGCTCATTTTTTTCAATATTAAGGTTAGGTTTTGGACTATTGCCCGTTGAAATGTTGACTTTTTAAAATTAATATTTATTAAGACATTATGATATTATGTATGAGGTATTTACTGAGAGAGCTCATAGAAGTTTTGATTTTTTAAAAAATGAAAGTTTTAGAAGATAGCTCATTGAAATCTTGAATTTTGAAAATGGAGGCATTTTCTAACAGTGAGAGCAGTTTATCAATGGAATAGCTTGCTTCCTGGGGTTGTGAATTCTCCATCACTGGAGGTTTTCCAAAATAGACTGGACAACCATTTGTCTGGGATAGTGCTCCTAGGTTGGATTAGAAGACCTCCAAGGTCCTTTCTATGATGTTCCAAATCAAAGACACTCCATTTCTAAGGGTTTATTTGGATGATATATACTTGCAGGTGCATCTGAGGACATGCTGAAATCTCACACTGTGATTCACTCTGTGTTACAGAAATCAAGAGACAAAGAGTTTTCAGCCCACCACAATCAGCCGTTCCCATCTGCCCTAGAAAGTCCTCTAGCCTTCCACAGCAGATTTTAAAGGTGCCTCAGGAGACATAAGAGATGAATTGGAAATTACCTTCCCCCGGCACCACTGAGAAAATCAGTTCCACAAGGGACAGAGGGATGCGGAGAAATGACATTCAAAGTCATCCTAATTTATCCTGGGGAAATGGCGGGGGTGGGGTGGGGGTGTGGAGTGGAGTGGAGTGGGGGGAAGCATATGAATGCTAGATGTTGTGCTTCATAGTAGACATTGTATGACTGTATGTCAGTGGTTATCTCTGTAGCTATGCATGGCTTCGTGTTTGTTCGCCTTTCCTGAGCAATAAAGGTTTAAAAAAAATTAGTCTATGAATAATCAAATGATGAATGGCAAGGGATCCCCTTGAAAAAGAAAGGAGATTTCTAGAATTATTTGGTGGAATGAAGATGACCCAGAGTGGAATACAAAATAAACACCGTCACAAAAAACAGGTGAAGCCCCTTTTATTCCTTCACTTTGCTTCCAAGCTCCAAATATCCTTGACTGGAGACAAAAAAACTCCCACACAAGCAGTTACAAGAAGGAGGAAATGCCGTTTAAATTATAAAGAGTAAAAAACAACATAAACAGTTACAAGAAGAAGGGAAAAAGCAACACAAACCAGGCAAGATAAGGGCTGGAAGATGTCCACAGATATCAGAACACACAATGGGAAGGATGCCAAACTCAGAGAGGAACAATAAACTAGAGATATTTCCACGCTTTGTTTCCAGCACCCGCCTGTACTCATGTCCGTCCTTTTATCCAGTTGTCACAGCTGCAGCCCATGAAGAGGATCAAGGCCCTCTCCTCCCCAGTAGACCATGACTCTCGCTTATCCTCTCCTCCCTGCGTGCCCTAGGATGGAGAGGGGATGGGCCTGGGTCCTCTTCTGACTGCCAGCCGGCCTCTGCCCTTCCCCGGCCTCCTCCACAACCTCCGGAGCCACACTGCCACTCCCTGTCAGCTGTTCTTCCTCTCCCTCATAGTCAGTCTCCACCAGGGCCATGACAGAAGATTTCTTTATGGGCAGTAGCCACGTTTCCGTTTAGTTATATGTTACTGGAATAAGTCAGCTTGGGTATTGTTTTCTTCACAAAAAGCAGCATTCAAACATAATAGGGATATGCAAACAATTTGTTTTTTTAATCCCAGTTCATAAACTCCAGAGAAATGATCTCTGCTTTTGTCAGTCCTTCAGGATGGTCCAAGCAAGAAATCAATGCAATGAATACAGGGAGTCTTCGACTTACCACAGCTCATTTAGTGACCATTCAAAGTTACAACGGCATTGAAAAAAGTGACTGATGACCATTTTTTTCATATTTATGACCGTTGTTGCATCCCCACAGTCACGTGATTTACATTCGGATGCTTGACAACTGACTCACATTTATGACAGTTGCAGTGTCCTGGGAGGGTCAGGCGATCCCCTTTTGCGACCTTCTGACAAGGGGCTTCAATTGGGGAAGCCAGATTCACTTAACAACCGGATTACTAATAGAACTACTGCAGCAATTCACTTAACACAAGAAAAGTTGTAAAATGGAGCAAAACTCACTTAACAACATAACTTTGGGGCCCCATTATGCCCGTAAGCTGAGGACTACCTGTACCAACCCTACCTTTATTGTAAGGTTATAGAAACAGAATCCTGCAGGTCTGAAAATGCATCTCTCTTCTATTTGCCTTTACTTACAAAACTCTGTAACTATAACCTTGTAATAACAGCAGTACTAGTACGTGTAGCTTTGGTTTCCTAGTCTGCTCTACATTGGAGGACTGACATCAGAAAGGGCAATCATCCTGTAATTTCCTCTTCTTACTTTTACTGTTATTATCTCTTCCTCCTCAGATACGTGGGGATGCACACAGTTCTTGTACTGGTTACTAGTCTTATCTGTATTCCATAAAAACACATTTGCTGGTCCTTTTTAACAAAGGCATCCTCCCATAGGTACAGAGACAAACTTATTCTCATCTGATAATAGGCTTTCCTATTTGATAATATTTGATAATGGGATTTCCTATTTTCCCGGTTTGATGTTGCTTTTATTACTTTAGACTCTTGTACAAACAGGGTGGGTTTATTCCTAGGATCAAACAGCAAATCTTTGGTTTGGTGAGATCACAAGTGGTTGCCATGGAAATAATGGGGATTTTTGCAAAGGCATGTTACATCCACTGGCTGCTCAGAGTAGGAACCTTGTTTCTGTGGGGCATGTTTAATGATGGCATAGAAGAATATCCTGAATAGGCTTTCTCTCTGAACCTTGGGGATCCCCTATCAGACATTCATTGTCTGTCCTCCTCTCAAGTCTCTTTCTCTTCTTCCACTGCTTTTGGCTCTGTGCTGTGACCATAGCAACTCCTATAGCCAATACAAGGCCAGGTTGATGCTTCGTGGCTGCTTCAGTCGTTCAGACAAAAATCACGCCTTGCTACCTCCAGTATAAACAGGCAGACAGTTTTTTGGTTTTTTGGGTTTTTTTTTGCTTGCAATCTCCATTAGCATTTTCCCCTTGCATCTGTGCTGTACAATTATTTTATCTGGGGAATGTGGTGCTGAGAGACATCAGCTGGGTTATAATTAGCTTTGTGCCAGCAGCGCTCAAAAGCTACGATACTGACAAGTGGCACTGAGGGAAGGCTTAAAATAATTTCTTCCTGTACACTGGAAAGCAGTGAAGGAATAGCTGCTTGTGCATTGACTGCTGTGAATGGCTCATAGAAGGATTCTGGTTGATCCCCTGACTTTATATACAAATAAAGGGTCGAGGGAGTGAGGAGAAATAACCATTATTGTAATATTAGCGATTTTGACTCCACTTCATAGAACAACTGGCCTTGAGCACAGCTAGAAGTCAATAATTTGCATTAAGAAGAATTGCTTAGTCTTTTTCAAAATGAAAGTATTTGATTTAAGAAGATTTTTTCATGATTTCCTTATGTGTAGGGTTCCTTGTATGCTTCTATGGTTATGCACAACTGTCATGATGAGATTTTTGCTTTAATAGTAGAGCAATCCAAAACCTCAGGCTTCTGTATTGTGTTTGTTTATATATATTATTCGACGAACACTATACAGAAGCCTGATGATGGCAGATGAAATTCTGCCAAACGTTGCTGCAACTTTAAAAGCACAACTATAATGACGTGGGAAAATACCTGAACAAAGCTGAATACCATACACACACACACACACACACACACACACACACACATATATATATATATATATATATATATATATATATATATACACACACACACACATACCAATTAGAGGCATTGTGTGTTGCGAGACTTCTTTGAAGCTGTCAGATCAGTAATTAAAGCAAGTACCTAATTTAGAGTATGAGAATTTCAGTAGTTGATTGATTGATTGTTTGATTCTGTTGGCTCTAAATCAGCCCATACAGGATTCTGTGCTGTTGCTATGCAGAAGAATATCAATTCCTGACAAGCGTTCTCAAAATCCCGCTTTCCCCAAAAAAGAGAGACACACACCCATGCTTGCATGTACTTTCACCCACCTACATTATAGTCTGCTGCAGGAACTGATGGCCTATGAATTCCCTGACTGGCCTTCTGTGCTTTGACTGTTGCCAAAGGCCAGGCTTAAAGCAGTCAAAGAGAACGCAGGTGCCAAGGCTGCCTAACAGGGGTGGGATTCTACCAGTTCGCACCTATTCACTAGAACCGGTTGTTAACATTCTAAGCAGTTCGGAGAAGAAATTACTGGCCTAATCCTGTAAGGAAGGCAGGAAGGAAACATTCTGGTGTTGCTTACAGAAACTGCCTCTCTGTTAACCCTTATTTTTTCTTGGCAGGACTGGACTTCCTGTCTCAGGAACTTCTCTGGAGTTTTTTCCCCTCCTTTGCTGGTACTTTACTTGTGTGGAGTGACCATTCAAAGTTACAATGGCACTGAAAAAAAGTGACTTATGACCATTTTTCACACTTACGACTGTTGCAGCATCCCCACAGTCATGAGAGGCCAGGCAAGGAGATGCGTGCCTTGATGTGAGTGATATTGAGTTGGCCACGCCCAACCAATAACATGGCCACCAAGACACGTCCACCCAGTCACATGACCTCCAAGCCATGCCCACCAACTAAGCCACGCCCACAGAACCAGTTGTTAAAAAATTTGAATCCCACCCCTGCTGCCTAAGGCCTGCTTTAGAAACTCAGTGGTTGCTATAAAGCTGGTGCAAGGCAAGAAATATTAAAGTTGTAAAATGAAATAGCTAATTATACCCCCCAGGTCACCGGTCCCCAACCTTTGCAGCTTGGTGGCCCAACTGGGGAGAGAGGGGAACCAACCATGAAGCAGTGGGCTGGTGCACATGTGTGCACACCATAGGTGGTTTTCAGCAGATTCTGACCAATTCTGGAGAACCAGTAGTGGAAATTATGAGTGGCTCAGAGAACCAGTAAATACCACCTCTGACTGCCCCACCTCCATCTATTATCTGCGTCCCAAGTCCCAGCTGATTGGTTGGATCTTCTTTTGTTGCCCCACATGAGAAAACGGAGCTGGAAAGCAGGTTAGTGGGATGGGAAGTATCCTTCCCCTGGAGTAGGGTGGGAATGGAGATTTTGCAGTATCCTTCCCCTGCCACACCCACCAAGCCACATCACATCCACCAAGCCACGCCCACAGAACCGGTAGTAAAAAAAAAATTTTTTTGAATCCCATCACTGGTGCACACCTCCATTCATGCAAGAGAAGAAGTGAAGCCTTTGGGGAATGGTTTCATGCTCCTTTGGGCTTCATCATACCAAGAGCTTTTGCAAAGGGATGGAAGGCCTGAAACAGTGTGAGATCACTCCCTCCATCCGTTTGCAAAAGTTTTGGTGCTCTGAAGGGAAGCTTTTGGGGGCACAGTCTCATGCTTCTTCAGACTCACCAAGGCTGCCTGACACTCCAAAAGCGGATTGGGTGTCCTGTGCAGGCAGCCTCGTTGCGTCAGCAAAGCTGAGCAGGACAGTCTCCACTCACGCAAGAGAAAAGAGAAGCCTTTGGGGTGCCTCTCAGGCGAGTGGACATGCATGCACACACCGGTCCACCTCACGTGTGGCCCAGTTCTGAATAGGCTGCGGCCCTGTAGTGGGTCTTGACTCAAGGGTTGGGGACTCCTGCCCTAGGGGAAATTAAGAGTTCGATGACCTCTCCTGAAATACTTGCTGGTTCCAGGTGACAGTTTAACCAGTCCCTCTAAATCAGGGGTGTCAAACTCACATCATCACGGCATTGTCATGTGATTGATCGCAACTTTTTTCCCCTTTGCTAAATCCGCGTGGTCAGCGCGTGACACATCCAGCCTGCAGGCCACAAATTTGACACCCCTGTTCTCAATAATGGAGGAGAAAGATGCTAATGGAAGAGGTGGGAGAAACAATTTGGGGTCTAGCTAAGCAAAAGAAAAGTGGGTACTTGGCAGTAGTGAGCTACCAGTTTCACAACCGGTTCAGTGAGCGTGCGTGCTTCAAGTGCTTGTGTGTGCGTGCGCCAAATGCACAGTTGGTGTGCAGGCAGAACATTGCAAAACCGCCATTTTACAGCTTTACAACTTACTTTCTATTGCAACGCCGGTGAGTAAAACAGCTGAGGCGCGGTAATCCACTGTGCCGCGCCTCAGCTGAGCTTTAAAACTGCAGAAATAAAGGACAGACTAAAGCAGGGGTGGGTGGGAGGGCCCAACCGATCGCCAGTGCTAAGGGTTCGCCTGAACCCGTGCGAACCCATAGCAGCCTACCCCCGGTATTTGGAACTGGTAGATAAGGGGTGTCTCCCTCTGCTGACAGATTACTCATGAGTAAGCCAAAGAGAGAGGGCAGGTTGCCCAAGATGGAAAAATTTCTGGCATATCTGTGGGCAGCTTGACACAAGTGGCTGATGAAAAGCTGGAAGCTAATGAGAGAATTGCTCTGTGGCTTTGGCTAGGGGTGAATTGAGACTTGGATAGCCAGAGAAGGAGACACAGACTAGAGTGGAGGGTTTCTAGAGAAGGAATCAAAAGAGTGATATTTGAGATACCTAAGATTCTCTGCTGTGGATGAGGGAGCAGGGAAAAGTGGCTTGATTAAGTATCTCCTAAGTTTCAGGAATGTGCTGCAGAACCCCACGGCTAACAGTGAGCATCTAGATCAGGGGTGTCAAGCTGGCAGCGTCATGGCAGCATCACATGACGTATTGCGGCTTTTTCCCCCTTCACTAAATCGGGCGTGGGCATGGCTAGCACGTGACACATCCAGCCCACGAGCCGTGGGTTTGACAGCCCTGATCTAGATCAGGGGCCTCCAACCTTGGCCACTTTAAGCCTGGCGGACTTCAACTCCCAGAATCCCCCAGCCAGTTGGGCTGGGGGATCCTGATCTAGATGACATCACCCTTGAGGTCAGTAGCATTGTTTAAAATCCATAATGCATTTGTCTTGTACCGTTCGTGTTCCCTTATGACAGATGTGAACGCTATTCGCAACAAGAAATTCACTGGTGGGAAGTTGAGCAACAGACTTAGTTATAATAAATATTATGGGAACAAGCTTTCAAAATCTCAGAGTGGAGGGACTCAGCTGTAAAGCATAAGAGTGGTTTCTGTGTTATAGCAGGAATTAAAAATAGAACACGATGAAAACTAAATTAGATGATACATAATTCTGTGCATTTATGAATTTATGTGCTGCATGTGTTGAGGACATATGTTGGTAGGCATCTTGGAGACCAGCTTTGGAAGTTCTGCTTGTATTCAGTCTCCAATAAGAATCGTAAGATTGGCCAGTGCAAAGGGTGAGGTCATCCCACATAGATGTACCTATCCATCAAATGTAGAATTCAATCCCCATTTAACTATGTATGGTGTTCTCAATTTAGATCTTTAAACCCATTCTTTACATCTGTACGTTTCGGTTCTTGTTTGTAGAAAGAACCTAGATGCTTTCTGAACTGATTTTGCCACTGATTGAAAATGGTTTAATTTTTTAACAACTGTATTACTAAAACTAAAACTAACTGCAATGTTTCACTTAATAATTATGGCAAGAAAGATGGTAAAATGGAGCAAAACTCACTTAACAAATGTCTCACTCAGCAACATATATTTTGGACTCTATTGAGGTTGTAAGTCATGGACTACCTGTACCATATTTATTTATTGACTGGTCAAAAGTCTCTCTTGTACTTTTTGGTGTCCCTTAAAGATATCTACAGCTGTTTGGAGCACCACATTCTTCTTATAATTGATTAAAAAATAATGCCTCTTGTACCTCATCAGCATCATGATGGGCAAGCTGTAAATTCTGCCATTTTGTTTTTCATTGATACTCCTCCTTTCCTAGTGACCTCAGGATGTCATACTGGGTTGAAGTTGCCCCCACACTACACATTCCAAACTTGCAAATAGGCCTGCTGAATTTAGACAGTGATTGTTTCCAAGGATTGCCCAGTAAATATTGGATGTTGGATGGGAGATGTTATTCAATCAATTTCAGTCAAGAGCTAACAAATTAACCATCCTGCCTTTTGACTGTTATTGTCATTTATTCCTAATAATTGTCTGTTACACAGTTGTTCTTCATGGCTGGGTTTTAGATGTGTGTGTATGTGTTTGTGTGTGTGTATAGCAGCACATATGTACACATTCATTCAAAATATTAAAGACATGCATTAAAAAAAAAAAGCCAAGCTTGATTTTTAATTTTAGTTTGATTGCTGAGCTGGAAAAATGCCATTAACTAGCGGGAAAAAACCCAGCAAGTTGTATTTATAAAAAAGCAACGAGTGAAAGCTCTTTAGCTCTGCAGCAGTGACTTCAGCAACTTTGACAGACAAATGTTTTAGCTTCATTTCTCCTACCCCTCTGACAGATACATGTGATAATACTGAAGCCTTGAGAAGAATCTTAATGGAGTCTCAGCATCTCCAGCTTTTTCCTCCGTGTGGGAATCAGATGATGAAGCGTCTCGTGGCACAATTGCTGATGAGGGTGAGAATACTAATCTGCCCACTTCCAAACATTTGATTCATAAGAAGCCCAGCCACAGGTGACAGGAACAGTGGACTTACTGTATGCCCTTAGCAAAGGAATATTTCTGGTCCTGTGTAATGTTTTCATGTTGGTTTGACAACTCAGGGTAGGATAAACAACCTCTAGCTTTCATTTAAAAGAAAAAAATGAGGACCTTTCCACATTTGCAACAACCCAAAAAGAGGAGTTCAAACAAACCCTATACAAGCAGAGGTGGAATTCAGCAGGTTCTGACCTGTTCTGGAGAACCAGTAGTGGAAATTTTGAGTAGTTCGGAGCACTGGCAAATACCACCTCTGACTGGCCCCGCCCCCATCTATTCTCTGCCTCCCGAGTCTCAGCTGATTGGCTGGGTCTTCTTTTGTTGCCCTGCACAAGAGAATGGAGCTGGAAAGCAGGTTAGTGGGGTGGGGAAGGAATGGGGATATTGCAGTAACCTTCCTCCAGGAGTGGGGAGGGAATGGAGATTTTACAGTATCGTTCCCCTGCCATGCCCACAGAACTAGTAGTAAAAAAATTTAAATCCACCACTCTATATTGTTTTCCTTTCATTCAGTTTTAGCACACACATTGCAACTGCATCCAGTTTTGCTCACCACATTACAAAAAAAAGATGTTGAGACTTTGGAAAAAGTGCAGAGAAGAGCAACTAAGATGATTAAAGGCCTGGAGACTAAAACATATGAAGAACGGTTGAAGAATTTGGGTTTGGCTAGTCCAGAGGAAAGGAAGACTAGGGTTGACATGATAGCAGTGTTCCAATATTTGAGGGGCTGCCACAAAGAAGAGGGGGTCAACTTACTTTCCAAGGCATCAGAAGGCTTTTAGGGACCTGCTGCTGTGACTGAAAGCAAGGAACAATGGATGGAAACTAAGTAAGGAGAGAAGCAACCTGGAATTAAGGAGAAACTTTCTAACAGTGGGAACAATTAACCAGTGGAACAGCTGGCCTCCAGAAGTTGTGGGTGCTTCATCACCGGAGGTCTTTAGGAAGAGACTGGACAGCCATTTGTCTGAAATGGTATAGGGTCTCCTGCTTGAGCTAGATGACCTCCAAGGCCCCTTCCACCTCTATTCAGATTCTGATTCATCTATTTTGTAGATATGTCAGGGACAAACTATCAGCCTTGCTTGAGTTTGTCAATATGTCATGTTGGGAATGACTATCTATTTGTCTTACTTTTAGCTACTTAATTAATTAGGAACTTAATATAAACACTCAATCTCAACCCAGGTCAATATGTGCAAATTTTAATAGCATCTAATAAGGGGCTTTTAAGTTAAATCAAGCTACGCAGTTTACTAATGGGTAAAGTTTTATTAATGTAAAATGAACACCTATTGTTTCAAATATCCTTTCTCAGTGAAGAAGCCCGTAATATCAAAACAGAGTAAACAATCACTCCAGATTAAGCAGAGTTTAGGCTCAGCCTCTCCAAATATTATGTCACTCGATTCTTCCAAACTGAAAACTTATCAAGATTCTTCTGATTAAAACTCACATTTTCTTTTCTACAGAGATAGTGCAAAAGTTAACCTGCTGAACCTTCTGGCCATCATGATTATTGCTGATCAATTTTTTATGTTGATATGGACCAGATGGTTGCGTGACTGATGATGATACTCTTGTGTCATGCTTCTGGTGGAGACTGACTATGAGGGAGAGGAGGAACAGCTGACAGGGAGTGGAGGTGTGGCTCCGGTGGTTGTGGAGGAGGCCGGGGAAGGGCAGAGGCCGGCTGAACAGTCAGAGGAGGACCCAGGCCCATCCCCTATCCATCCTAGGGCACGTAGGGAGGAAAGGATAAGCGAGAGTCATGGTCTACTTGGGAGGAGAGGGCCTTGATCCTCTTCATGGGCTGCAGCTGTGACAACTGAATAAGAGGTTGGACATGCGTACGGGTGAATGCTGGAAACTAAGCGTGGAAATATCACTAGTTTATGGTTCCTCTCTGAGTTTGACGTCCTTCCCAGTGTGTGTTATCTGTGGACGTCCTCCAGTTCTTATCTTGCCTGGTTTGTGTTGCTTTTTCCCTTCTTCTTGTAACTGTTTGTGTGGGAGTTTTTTGGCTTCCATCAAGAATATTCAGAGCTTGGAAGTAAAGTGAAGGAATAAAAGGAGCTTCACCTATTTTCTGTGACCGTATTTGTTTTGTATCCCACCCTGAGTCATCACATTTTGTTTCCCTATTTGGGGCAGGAAGATTTTTAAGTTTATGTAATTATTATTTTATTTGCAGAATATCAAAAAGAGCCTATAATGCTTTATTATTATTATTATCGGAGAGAGGGGGATAGATCATCAGGACTTCAATGTTATATATACTGTTAAGCATGTTCCTTATAATAGTGACTGATATTATGCCTTTAGTATCACAGGACTTTTAGATCTCAGAGTGACTTGGCTTTCCACTCAAATTTACCCAAGCAATTTTGACACAAAACCCCCAGCTAGCGAGTGATTTCCCAGCAGATCTTCCCCATTATGCCACTGCTATGTCATGACTGGCTTTCCACTTTTTGCTGTTTCCATGACAACCATGATCTTTGATCTGCAAAAGAAGAATAATGCATCACTAAGAGGTAGAAAACATTTTTGGAACACAAAGTGTAGTTCCCTCAAAGGAATAGATTGCAGACAGCAGGGCACTTACCATTAATCAGTACCATAATTGCAAGAACGCAGGATAAATATGAATTCCTATTGACGGTAGACAGCAAGCAATGTCTTCTAATTTTCCAGGGTCCACAGAAAAACTTGAAAATACGGGAAGCCTGCGTACAATAGCAACATCATTAGCCTGCATTCAACTCTTGCTGTGCCTAGCTACTACTGCAAATAGTAATGAAATTATAGCACAAAAGAGGACTTGCTGGAAATATAAGGACTAGGATGGCTTGAGAAACATTTAGGAGCAGCTGAGAAATGGATATTGGCCTTAAGTATCAGAGGACAGGAAGAAATGTTTACGCCGTCGGTTTCTTGTATCATATTCAAGAAACAAATTTAGGAGAATTTGTAGTCATGAAGTCTTCTTTGGGATTCTCCTACCCAGTGTCAGGAGCTGACACTTATATTTCCATAATGTCTGCAGCCAAATACGATTCCAAATTCAGCTGCGGGTCAGACTTGGAGTAGGCCCTGCAGAAGACAATCAAAATTACAAATGGGCAAGGGGCTACTATGAAAAGGCTTTGGATAAAAATATAGCTAAGACACTTCAGCAAGACACTTCCTGTACTTGTCAAGCAAGCATGGATACTATTGAAAACGCACAAATACAATTCCAGTCTGTTTGTAATAAATCAATATTCATACACGGATTATGTGCTAGAGCCCAGATCACTTGCTAAATGAATCAATAAGGCTTTATGTACCTTTTTGTATACAAATAGATAACTAAAGATACCAGATCAAATATAAATTCTATTTGTTACTTTACTTTACACACACACACACATATATACATACACACACACACACACACACATATACATACACGTATGTATGTATGTATGTATGTATGTATGTATATACGTACATTGCTCAAAAAAATAAATGGAACACTTAAACAACACAATGTAACTCCAAGTCAATCACACTTCTGTGAAATCAAACTGTCCACTTAGGTAGCAACACTGATTGACAATCAATTTCACATGCTGCTGTGCAAATGGAATAGACAACAGGTGGAAAGCATAGGCAATTAGCAAGACATCCCCAATAAAGGAGTGGTTCTGCAGGTGGTGACCACAGACCACTTCTCAGTTCTTATGCTTTCTGGCTGATGGTTTGGTCACTTTTGAATGCTGGCGGTGCTTTCACTCTAGTGGTAGCATGAGACGGAGTCTACAACTCACACAAGTGGCTCAGGTAGTGCAGCTCATCCAGGATGGCACATCAATGCGAGCTGTGGCAAGAAGGTTTGCTGTGTCTGTCAGCGTAGTGTCCAGAGCATGGAGGTGCTACCAGGAGACAGGCCAGTACATCAGGAGATGTGGAGGAGGCCATAGGAGGGCAACAACCCAGCATCAGGACCGCTACCTCCGCCTTTGTGCAAGGAGGGACAGGAGGAGCACTGCCAGAGCCCTGCAAAATGATCTCCAGTGGGCCACAAATGTGCATGTGGATGCTCAAACGGTCAGAAACAGACTCTATGAGGGTGGTATGAGGGCCCGACATCCACAGGTGGAGGTTGTGCTTACAGCCCAACACCATGCAGGACATTTGGCATTTGCCAGAGAACAAGATTGGCAAATTCACCGCTGGCGCCCTGTGCTCTTCCCAGATGAAAGCAGGTTCACACTGAGCACATGTGACAGACGTGACAGGGTCTGGAGACGCCGTGGTGAACCTTCTGCTGCCTGCAACATCCTCCAGCATGAGCGGTTTGGCAATGGGTCAGTAATTGTGTGGGGTGGCATTTCTTTAGGGGGCTGCACAGCCCTCCATGTGCTCGCCAGAGGTAGCCTGACTGCCCTTAGGTACCGAGATGAGATCCTCAGACCCCTTGTGAGACCATATGCTGGTGCGGTTGGCCCTGGGTTCCTCCTAATGCAAGGCAATGCTAGACCTCATATGGCTGGAGTGTGTCAGCAGTTCCTGCAAGACAAAGGCATTGATGCTATGGACTGGCCCGCCCAATCCCCAGACCTGAATCCAATTGAACACATCTGGGACATCATGTCTCGCTCCATCCACCAACGCCACGTTGCACCACAGACTGTCCAGGAGTTGGGGGATGCTTTAGTCCAGATGTGGGAGGAGATCCCTCAGGAGACCATCCGCCACCTCATCAGGAGCATGTCCAGGCGTTGTAGGGAGGTCATACAGGCACGTGGAGGCCACACACACTCATTTTGACTTGTTCTAAGGACATTACATCAAAGTTGGATCAGCCTGTAGTGTTTTTTTCCACTTTAATTTTGAGTGTAACTCCAAATCCAGACCTCCATGGGTTGCTAAATTTGATTTCCATTGATAATTTTTGTGTGATTTTGTTGTCAGCACATTCAACTATGTAATGAACAAAGTATTTAATAAGAATAGTTCATTCATTCAGATCTAGGATGTCTTATTTTTGTGTTCCCTTTATTTTTTGGAGCAGTGTATATATGTGTATGTGTATACACACACATATACGTTTTCTTAAGTTTTCGCGGGTACTTACATGTATGGCATTCAGCTTTGCCGGGTATTTTCCCACGTCATACAGTTGTGCTTTTAAAGTTGTAGCGGCGTTTCAGCAGAATCTCATGGCAGATGAGATTCTGCTGAAACGTTGCTACAACTTTAAAAGCACAACTGCTATGACGTGGGAAAATACCCGAACAAAGCTGAATGCCATACACACATATACATATATACACCCACAAAAATCACCACAATGATGTAATCCCTATTGTAACTTCAAAAAGGCAACTATGATCTTATAGACAACGATCTCTCATCCCTTGATTGGCAATCTCTATTCACTGGATGCAATACTGTTGAAGACCATTATAACATATTTTTACTTGAAGTCAAAAGAGTCATCAAACTATATGTACCAACAACAACTCCCAAAACAAAAAAAAAAAGCAGATTACCCATATCAATAAGGAAACTTCAATCCAAAAGAGATCACTCTGGCGGAAAAACAAATCTGGTCATGTTGCCAATTTCAAAAACCGATACAAAAATCTATGCCACCAGATAAAGACCGAATGCACCAATTATCACATTAAACAAGAGGAAAACCTTCTAAGCACCAATTCCACCGCGCTTTTTACAATTTTGTAAACAACAAACTAAAAGACTCAAGGTCCATCCCTCCCTTGATAGGACCTGATGGTAAAGACTGCAACGACGACACCATTAAAGCCAACATCTTTAACACATTCTTCGGCTCAGTATTTGTAAACAGCAATGGATCATGCCCAATATTTCCTAGCCGTACCACAGATAACAACAATGATCTAATACATATCGATTTCACAGAAGACAATGTTGAAAAAGCAATACGCAACCTAAAACCATCTCTATCTATTGGACCAGACGGAATATGTGCCTACTTCTTAAGAAAGCTATCCTCTGCCATAGCCAAACCTCTAAGCATAATCTTTGAAAAATCTTTCAGAACCAGCTCCTTGCCTAACCTATGGTCACAAGCCACAGTCATCCCCATCTTCAAAAGGGAGACCCAAGCCTAGTTGAAAACTACAGGCCAATCTCCTTATGCTGCGTCACCTGTAAAGTCATGGAATCAATTATTAACCAATCCATCATCCTTCACTTAGAGACAAATAACCTACTCTCCAATAAACAATTTGGTTTCAGGAAAAACTATCCTGTAATCTGCAACTCTTACACTGCAAAAACATATGGACGACACAACTCGACCAGGGCAAAACAATAGACGCAATCTACATAGACTTCTGTAAAGCCTTTGATTCAGTGGTACACGACAAACTACTCCTAAAAATAAAATCCTATGGTATCTCTGGACAACTGAATAACTGGATAGAAGCATTCCTGTCAAACAGACAACAAATGGTCAAAATCGGGAGCGTCCTATCAAATCCAGTACCTGTCAATAGTGGTGTTCCCCAAGGCAGTGTTCTAGGACCAACTCTCTTCATACTCTACATAAACGACCTCTGTGATCATATTAAGAGCAATTGCGTTCTCTTCGCTGATGACGTAAAGCTGTTCAATACCACAGACAATACTGCTACCCTTCAAAAAGATCTTGACTATGTATCCGAATGGTCAAACAAATGGCAACTTCAAATCTCAACAAATAAATGCTCTGTCTTACATATTGGCAAAAAAATCAGAAAATAAAATACAAGCTGAATAGTCAAGATCTTGTTGATGACCCAAGCTCTGTAAAGGACCTTGGAATACTCACCTCTAATGATCTAAGTGCTAGAGCACACTGCAACTACATAGCCAAAAGGCATTAAGAGTTGTTAACCTAATCCTACGTAGCTTTTTCTCTGGTAATATCACACTACTAACCAGAGCATACAAAACATTTGCTAGACCAATACTCGAATACAGTTCATCAGTCTGGAATCCACACTACGTATCTGATATTAGCACAATTGAGAAAGTCCAGAAATATTTCACAAGAAGAGTTCTCCACTCCTCTACTCGCTGTAGAATACCTTATGCCACCAGACTTGAAATTCTAGAACTAGAAAACCTTGAATTACGCCGTCTTCGGTCTGACTTAAGCATGGTATATAAAATCATACATTGCAATGTCCTACCTGTCAATGAATACTTCAGCTTCAACCATAACAACACAAGAGCACACAATAGATACAAACTCAAAGTAAACCGCACCAAACTTGATTGCAGGAAATACGACTTCAGCAATAGAGTGGTCAATGTCTGGAATACTCTACCCGACTCTGTAGTTTCTTCCCCAAACCCCAAAAACTTTAACCTTAGACTGTCTACTATTGACCTCACCCCTTTCCTAAGAGGTCTGTAGGGGCGTGCATAAGCGCACCAACGTGCCTACCGTCCCTGTCCTATTGTTTCTCCTATTCTTTTATTTTTCTTATATGTAACCATTTCATGTATTCACAACTATGTATACATTTATACTTATTATCTTGTAAACAATTGGCAAATCAAATAAATAAATAAATAAATAAATAAATATACACTCACATAAACACACACACACACACACACATATAGATGTGATTTATTTCCAAACAAGTATATTTACTTACTTGAAAATAATCCTAACATTGCAATCTTATGGTCATTAAGACTGTTCCTGGATACATTTGATGGTTCACATTTTCCCTTCCAAATTGAAGACAAGCACTCTAATTGAATGGGGAACTTTACTCTCAGACTTTCCTTTCCACTTCTGCAAGAAAAATTTGAGGTCTCTAACAAGGTTAAATCATGGCAACTGGACCAAGGTTTGTTAATCTGAAATGTTTCGTTGCTCATCCAAGTAACTTCATCAGTCAAAATAAAAAAATTACAGGTAGTCCTTGACTTACAACAGTTCACTTAGTGACCGTTCAAAGTTACAAAGGCAGTGAAAAAAGTGACTTATGACCATTTTTTCACACTTATGACCGTTGCAAAATCCCCATGGCCACATGATTTCCATTTGGATGCTTGACAACTGATTCACATTTATGACGGTTGCAGGGTCCTGGAATCACGGGATCACCTTCTACAACCTTCTGACAAGCAAAGTCAGTGGGGAATCCAGATTCACTTAACATCCGTGTTACTTATTTAACAACTCCAGTGATTCACTTAACAAATGTGGCAAGGCACGTCGTAAAATGGAGCAAGACTCACTTAACAAATTTCTCACTTAACAACATAAATTCTGGGCTCAATTGTGGTTGCAAGTTGTGGAATACTCGTAGTTAGGCAGTGAGTCAGAAAGTCGTTGGAATATACTAACTCTTGCCACACCAACTGCAGAGGTGTCTGCCCAAAATGTGTTGCAATCTATACTGTAAATGAAGAAACTTTGAGATCCTTGTGTTTCTGAGATCAACACTTCAGTGACGATAGAGGTGAAAAGAAGACGATTGTGAGGCATGTTCTGGGCAGAGAAGGAGAAACTTGGTTATTATAGAATCCAATCCCTGCCTCTCCATGGTGAAAGCAGACAATTAGAGAAGGGCAAAATAATTTGTCCTCCACTCTAGAAATGAAGCTGGGGTCCAACCATTATCAATAATAGCCAGTTCGATGGCACATTATCAGCCAGTCAATTGTACTGAAATTTTACATTTGGACAATATACGCTTTGAGTAATACTTTTAAAAATATTGATAGGCCAGGGCCAATGGCAGTTAATGTATTTTGGGGGCCAGTGATAATGGATCCTTCTTGATGGTGACAAATGTTGGCGGCAGTAGATTTCTTGAGTTCTCACAAAATGCTTGTGGGCTGCATAGCAAGCCTGGTCGATGGGACCTGACTTTTGGTGCACCCTGAATTTTGTTCTCCATGACAACACTACTGATATCTAGGTAATCATAGTTTGTTATGGCATAATGAATTGGTCTGTGTGATCAGATACTTTAGGCCAGTGGTGGGATTTAAAAATTTTGACTACCTTTTCTGTGGGCATGGCTTGGTGGGTGTGGCTTGGCTTGGTGGGCGTGACTTGGTGAGCATGGCAGGGGAAGGATACTGTAAAACCCCCATTCCCTCCCCACCCCACTAACCTGCTTTCCAGCTCCATTCTCCTGTCCAGGGCAACAAAAGAAGACCCAGCCGATCAGTTGGGAATAGATGGGGCAGGGCCAGTCAGAGGTGGTATTGGCCGGTTCTCCAAACTACTCAAAATTTCCACTACCAGTTCTCCAGAACTGGTCAGAACCTGATGAATACCACCTCAGCTTTAGGCATAAAATCAATGAAGGAAATGGAGTGCAGCAACTTTGAAGGATGAGTGATACACTTTACCACATGGGTGTCAAACTTGCCACATCACATTGCCACCATACGATGTTTTGCAACATTTTCCCCTTTGCGGAGCTGGGGTAAGCGTGGCCTCCGCGTGATGCATCTGGCCCATGGACCACCAGTTGACACCCCTGCATATTCTTATTGCAACTCAATCTATTTGCTGCTGTTTTCTGCTAGGTGTCATCAGCTAACCTTAAACAACATCTAAAGCTCTATAAGGATTAGGTAGCCAGTATACAACTTGCCTGAGTTTGGTGTCATGTTGACTTAAAATGGTTCACAAACCAAGAGTCAGACTACTGTTTCCATTTGCAAGAGACAAGCTGCAGTGCCAAAGATATGAGCATCTGGTTATACGTATTGATGAATTATAGAAAAATCCCATTTTGTTTTCCTCAGAAACTGGCTCAAAATGTTATGAAAGAGAGTTGCAAATTGTTCCAGCAAATGTCAAAGTAGGCAGACCTTTTATTTGGCAAACCAAGCAATGGGGAGAGGAAATGGATACCCACATGAAGTGATCTCTTAGTTGCCTACCTACCCGATGAGTTCTGAAATTGCTTGAAAATATAGGTGTTTGGAAAGTACTTTTAAGCCTTTGATTATTGAATTTTAGATGTTATTTTATTTTGTACCAAATATATTTTTATTTTGTTCAGTGCCTACGGATGGCATTCATAATAGGGTAATATAAATAAAGTAAAATGTATTTTAAAAAAGGACTTAGTTATCTCTGAATGGAACATTTCATATTTGCTGTGATTTCAGAGACAATTCTTTTAATATTATGAAGCAGGATTGTACAAGTTTAAAAATCTGTCCTCTTACTGTTTTATTTGTGAATTCCTGCCACACAGAAAAAAGAAATCCATTTTGTGAGATGGCAGAGGTTTTTTTTTAACTCTCACAAAGAGCAGAGGGCAATGAAGGGCCTAAAATAAATAAACAATATGCATACAATATGCATATGAGTTGCATACTTAATATAATGTGCAGTTAGTAGAATTCACTCCAGGTCCATACAATGTTTAATGCAGCTATACCAGGGCTGTCAAACTCGTGACCCATGGGCTGGATGTGTCACGCGCTAGCCACGCCCATGCCTGGTTTAGAGAGGGAGGGGGAGTTGTGATATGTCATGTGACACCACCGTGATGAGCGAGTTTGACACCCCTGAGCTATACTGTTCTAAAAAGAGATGCAGCTGCTTTAATGAGTCACACAGGCAAGTATGACATTCTTATTCCTTTACATTCCAAAGCATCTTCTCCTCACTCTCTTAATTCACCTTTCCCTTTGCTAAAATTCAATATAGAAATTCTCCCCCATAATGTGATTGGTCCAATCTCTTTAAAATATTGGGCATTCTTTTGTACGTTTCTCCCCTGTAATAGCCCATGATTCCATCTAATCAATGCCAGCAATGTGGATCTGCAGGCATCTGGATGTAAAGTGGGAAAGGACCTGTGATCTAACTCAGGTGCACTTGATGTACTGTTAATTGCAGCTAAAGCAGCTGCACCTTCAGCACTGTGAAGATACATTAAGTGCATTCCCACTGGATCCAAACTATCATTCCCATATTAGACCCAGCTATCTGCATGTTAATGCTTAGCTACATAAAGTCATCTGAATGAACAGTCAAATACCTAATATCAAAGCCAAATATCTACGCCACTGTCAATATCTAGTTGAGTTGATCTCAAAGCAAAGCTAAGTAGGGTTGGATCCATTACAAGCTGAATGAGAATCTGTCAGGAAGTATCCATTTCTATCTTCAGATAGAACAGATATTTTTGTGATTTCTGCTTCTTGTCTAACAATTCTCTGAAATTCTTTATTGTTGTTTTTTTCCCTGAGATCTTTGTCTTTCTTGGCTTTGGCTTTTCTTCTCTTTTTGGCAATGTTTACCATTTGTTCATATCAATTCCTTTCTCCTGCTCCTTCTTCTTTAGCAGTCTTTTTCATCCATAACAAGCTATTGCATTACATTCCGTAGTTTCTCTGGTTCCCTATTAATGAGATTCAGGACTTCAAAATAATGATGCCTGCCTTGCAAATGGTCATTATCTGGTCATGTTCATGTTGAGTAAACTCGTTGACTTTTTTCTTCCAATTCTGCTTAACTTGGAACTTGCTCGTGAGCAGTTTGTGATCTGTTCCACAAACACCATGTATTCCATCTGGTGTATTCCATCTGGTGGTATCCATGTATATAAGCATAGTTGGGGTTGTTTGAAGATTGTGTTAGCAATGAAGAAATCATTGAACTGGCAGAAATTAAGTTTACTATTTATATGTATGTTAATCTGTACTGGGTCCACTTTGCAAGGAGTAAATCCCATGGAATTGAGGTGAAGTGTTTACATTTGATGATCAAAATTATATTGCTAGTCTGTGGTTGTCCTAAACTTAAATTTGTTAGTCATTTTTATTTCCTGCCTTTGTATCTATCACATAATATATAGATATTCCTATACCATCGGTAATACTGTAAGCACTATACATATAACCTAAATGTCTATGGATATTCTCAATCATCCAGATCATGGTTGTCCCAAATAGCAGTAGCACTTAGACTTATATACCACTTTACCACGCTTTACAACCCTCTCTAAGCGGTTTACCAGAGTAAGCATATTGCCCCCAACAATCTGGGTCCTTATTTTATCCAAGGATGGAAGGCTGAGTCAACCCTGAGCCTGGTGAGATTTGAACTGCCAAATTGAAGGCAGCTGGGAGTCAGCAGAAGTAGCCTGCACTACTGCACTCTAACCACTGTGGCACCATGGCTCAAAGCTACTTTTTCCCAAAAGGCAACTGGACTTTCTTGAAAATGTTTCGTTTCTCATCCAAAAAAGCTTCTTCAGTTCTGAGGAAGTTTCTTGGATGAGAAACAACATGTTTTCAAGAAAAAAAAACTAAGAAGGTCCAGTTTTGTTTTGGAAAGCACTTTTATACATATATGTATGTATATGTGTATTTGTGCAAGTGACGGGCAGGCATACCCACTGCTTGCATAATTGGAGCTGTGCTTGTGTGCTCACCCACCATTTCTGCGGTCTGAATGGGCCGCAGCCTACTAGTGGGCAGAGGCACAGCGATTGGATATCCCTATTCTATTCCACACTGATCTATCCATATTAAATTAAAGGACTACTTATACAGTTTCCATATTCAGATAATTTATTATTCAGCTTTAAAAGAATTGCATTGATATCCACATTGTACCTAAGCAAATAATTAGCATAAGACTTCCAAATTTTCAGAAATTGTGGGAGGGGGGAATTTGAGTTTTGTTTAACCTAGATTAATGTTGGCAAATGAAAATGGATTGATGAGCAGTTTTCTAGAACTTCTAACAGGCAGAAATTCCAAGAAATCTTCCATTGAGTTGGATTTTATTTGCTTTTGAATGCTAGAACTGCTCATTCTCTTCACATGCTAAACTGAGAATAAACAGCTTTGCTTCAGAAATAGTAAAGAGAATGAATATATCTAAAAGAATATCTCTAGCTGCCTAACTCAAACCAGGATCCTGTTTTGGCAGCTCTCATATTCTTTTCTTCTTGCAACCAACATGCTATGGTGTAATTGCGTTTGTAAACAATTCACATATTCCTGGTGTTTGCATGTAACCTTAAACCATGGTTTAAGTGATTGGCATATATAGCTTATAATCCCTAAAAAAAGTCTTGTCTCTTTCACGACTTTTCTTTTCCTCCCATTCAGCTGGGAGGCGTAATAAAGAAAGATTTGCATGGCTTATATCTTCGCTTGCCATTACATACAGATAGTCCTCTACTTACAATAGTTCATTTAGTGACCGTTCAAAGTTACAATGGCGCTGAAAAAAGTTATTTATGACCGTTTTTCACACTTATGACCATTACAGCATCCCCATGGTCACGCAATCAAAATTCAGACACTTGGCAACTGGGTCATACTTATGACCAGTTGCAGTGATCCCTTTTTGTGACCTTCTGACTAGGAAAATCAACGTGACCTTCTGACTAGGAAAATCAGATGCACTTAGCCATGTTACTAACTTAACAACTCCAGTGATACATTTAACAACGGTGGCAAGAAAAGTCGTAAAATGGGGCAAACCTCACTTAACAACTGCGTTGCATAGCCACAGACATTTTGGTTTTTCAGTTGCGGCCATAACTCGAGGACTGCCTGAACAAATCAGTAACTGTGACTTGGGACAAATTGTAATTAATTGCTAAATAAGCCCTCAAATATGTAAGATTCTTCCGCTGGATAGTTTCACAATCTAGGTTCTTGATTTGAACATAGGGGGAAGACTGAATGAGAACATTTGAAGCCCATTTAGCCTCCTCAGCCAGCAACACGGAAAGGGGAAAGGGCCAAAAATGTATGCTAACCACCCTGCCTGTTTGCTTGGGATTCCAACTCTAGGTGCCAAAATGCTGCACTTGGGCACCACGTATCAGCTGGCCTGGATCCTATCTTTTTGCAACTTGCTTTTGCTTAGTTATCAAATGTGCCATCATTGTGATGTGTGTGTGTGTATGTGTGTGTGTGTGTGCGTGCACTTGAACAGCCCAGATCTGCTATTCTGAATTTTACAGCCACCTTTCTTTCTTGTTATCTGAAGAGTTTGCACAGTGTTGAAAAAGAGCACGACTCCCCTCATATTATGCTGCCTGCATTCTCCGAAGAGATGAAGGCTCAGTCATGTGCTGCTCGTAACCATGGTATCCAGACCATATCTTCGTGCTATCCTGCTAAAAGTTGAGCAGTTCAGCAGTGCAGCTTTGAAAAAATGTGACTCAGCCGATGACGGCCCCTCCGGGTTGTCTCAGAAATGGTTTTACTCTGCTCAGTAAACCTGATGAGTAGGGGTGGCCTTCTCATAAACTACCAGTGTGGCTTTGAGGAGTATTGGAATAAGGTGGGGAGGTTTAAATCATTCCAATGAGGGAATTGGGAGGGCTCTCTTTCAGGGGTGGGATTCTACCAGTTGGCACCTATTCGCTAGAACCAGTTGTTAACATTCTAAGCAGTTCGGAGAACCGGTTGTTAGAAGAAATTACTGGCCTAATCCTGTAAGGAAGGCAGGAAGGAAACATTCTGGTGTTGCTTACAGAAACTGCCTCTCCGTTAACCCTTATTACATTCTTGGCAGGACTAGACTTCCTGTCTCAGGAACTTCTCTGGAGTTTTTCCCCCTCCTTTGCTGGTACTTTGCTTGTGTGGAGTGACCATTCAAAGTTACAATGGCACTGAAAAAAGTGACTTATGGCCGTTTTTCACACTTACGACTGTTGTAGCATCCCCACAGTCATGAGGCCAGGCGAGGAGATGCGTGCCTTGATGTGAGTGATATTGAGTTGGCCACACCCAGCCAATAACATGACCACCAAGCCATGTCCACCCAATCACATGACCACCAAGCCACGCCCACCAACTAAGCCACGCCCACAGAACCAGTTGTAAAAAAAAATTGAATCCCACCCCGCTCTCTTTCCCGCATCTGCAAGATTTCTTTTTGCAATTTGCAAGATTTCTTTGAGGACAATGCTGGGAAAGGAATAAAGAAATAACGGAGTTGGAAAGGAGCTTGGAGTCTTCTAGTCCAAGCAGGAGACCCTGTACGATTCTGGACGAATGGCTGTCTAATTTCTTCTTTAAAACCTAACCCAGTGAGAATTCTGTGGAACTTTCTGGACTGCCAAAATTCAGCCAATTACTAAACTGCAGGAAGCAGAAATTTTCTGAATTTATTTATCGTATTTGTATAGAATGGTATGTTATTCATCTAGTGGGCTTCCAGATTCTTTCAGCTCAGATAGTTTGCCTAAATTCCAACCTTTGTCCTTTCCCCCCCAACTGTATCCTCCTCTATTATAGAAACTACTGTTTTCCTGTATATTTTTCAGACACAACTGCTTAAGAGCGTCTCATCCAGTGGTGGGATTCAATTTTTTTTTTACTACCAGTTCTGTGGGCGTGGCTTGGTGGGTGTGGTGTGGCTTGGAGGACGTGGCTTGGTGGGCATGGCAGGAGAAGGATACTGCAAAATCTCCATTCCCTCCCTACCCCACTAACCTGCTTTCCAGCTCCATTCTCCTGTGCAGGGCAACAAAAGAAGACCCAGCTGATCAGCTGGGACTCGGGAGGCAGAGAATAGATGGAGGCAGAGCCAGTCAGAGGTGGCATTTGCCGGTTTTCTGAACTACTCAAAATTTCCGCTACCGGTTCTCCAGAACAGGTCAGAACCTGCTGAATGCCACCTCTGTTCTTATCGTTTTTAAGCTTATTCATTGTTGCAATATCCAAGGAGTGTGGGGTTTCGTTTCTTCTTGTTATGCATCTGTTTAACTTACCATACTTCCCGATTCAAATAGAAAGTGAGGCAATAATACCCCTCTATAAAGCCCTAGTAAGACCACACCTAGAATACTGCATCCAGTTTTGGTCACCACATTATAAAAAAAACATGTTGAGACTCAAAAAAACGTGCAGAGAAGAGCAACCAAGATGATTAGGGGACTGGAGGCTAAAACGTATGAAGAACGGTTGCAGGAACTGGGCATGGCTAGTCTAGTGAAGAGAAAGACCAGGGGAGACATGACAGTGGTGTTCCAATTTCTGAGGGGCTGCCATAGAGAGGAAGGGATCCCGCTATTTTCTAAAGCACCCGAAGGCCAGACAAGCAATAATGGATAGAAACTGATCAAGGAGAGATCCAACCTGGAAATAAGGAGACATTTTCTGACAGTGAGAACAATCAGCCAATGGAACAGCTTGCCTTTGGAAGTTGTGGGAGCTTCATCACTGGAGGTTTTCAAGAAGAGATTGGACTGCCATTTGTCAGAAACGGTGTAGGGTCTCCTGCTTGGGTGGGTGGCGGGGTTGGACTAGATGACCTACAAGGTCCCTTCCAATTCTGTTAATCTGTTAGAAACCAAATCCAAACAACTTTTAGGAGGAGGTCCCTCATTATTTCATCCCACATTGAAAGGTGGGAAAGTGGTCCTGGATTAGAAGAAAGCCCAGTGAAAGTCAAGATGCTGATATCATCATACAGCTGAGGTACACAAATCTCACATCTTACCCTTGAACTTTCTTTCTTCCCCTTAAAAAAAAAAAAAGCAATTTATTTTCCATCAGATAAAGGAGAATGGCTGGAGGGAATTGAAACACCGGGAAACCTCTGCTCAAAAGGACATGCTGAAGGAAGAAAAAAGAAGCCATTTTTGAAGCTCTAGACTCTAAACAAATTGTGTAAAGTGTTACCAGTAAAGGAGAATACAGACAGTCCTTGACTTATGACTACAATGGACCTCAGAATTGATGCTGCTAAGAGAGAAAATTGTCAAGTGAGCTTTGCCCCATTTTATGAACTTTCTTGCCACTGTTGTTAAGTGAATCACTGCAGTTGTTAAATTAGTAACATAGTTGTTAAGTGAATCTGGCTTCCCCATTGAGTTTGCTTGTCGGAAGGTGGCAAAAAGTGACCACATGACCCAGGACACTGCATAAATACGAACCAGTCATAAATATGAACCAGTTGTCAAGCATCCCAAGGTAAATCACGTGACCCTGGGGACGCTGCAACAGCCATAAGTGTGAAAAACATTCATAAGTCTCTTTTTTCCAGTGCCCTTGTAGCTTTGAACTGTCATTCAACAAACTCTTCTAAGTCAAGGACTACCTGTGCTTGTAGCAGAAATTTGGGCTGAAATGTGGGGTCCTTGGTGCTCTCTGAACTTAGTTGTCTTCCCACAGACGTTTCATTAACCAAGCTAGGTAACAGCATCAGTGCTAGTGCTGTGTGTTCCCTTTTCCTTGTCAGATAGCTTCACCTTCAGCATCCGCACCCTGTTCACCGTACGTCATGGCAAACTCTTGTCCCAGATATAACGGTGTGCAATAGATTCTGTTTTGTTCTCCCTGGTGGGTTGGCCTTCTGCGGAACTGTCAACACCAATCACTGATTTAATGGTATGTAAATCAGAGAGTTAAGGGCAATCAGAGCTATTCTCCGATGCACGAGATTACTTTTGATACACACACACACTCAGTCCCTCAAACTGAAACCTGCGCGCCTTGATTTCCTTCTCTTTTTTTTATTTTTACTTCCTCCAGCATCACAATCCGGGATTGGCAGCTAAAGCGCGGGTTGCTGAAAGATATGCAGTACAGATAATTATACAGGTGCTGCTTCTGCTCCACATAAAAGAGAGTAATTGGTAGGTGATTATAATTCTCCTTCCCCTCACACACGCCCCCCCTCCCATTCCCCTTCTCCGGTCATGGAGTAAAAGGAGCATTTCTCCTTCAGGCTTGACAAGCTTTTAAAAAAAAACAACGGAAAAACAAATGCATTTCAAAATAGAGATAGAAGCTTGGGAGACAGAAGGGCAGAGGGGACGAAGGTCCAGCTCTCCATCTGATTCTTCCAAGCATCTGGAGTGCGCATAGCCAACCCAGGCCTTCCTTATTTCGGCCTGGATATCCACAGTGGACTGAAGAGAAGCCTCAGCTGTTTTCCACCACCATGTCATTTAATCCTGCTTCCCTGGTGGCGGGTGCTGAATGGGAGTTTTCTTAAGTTCCTTGACCTTGCAGCTGGCAACGCTAACACTACTCCACCTTGACAATGCGAAAGGTTTCTGGGATGGATCCACAGCTCAAATGATAAGCATAGCTTTATAAACGCAGGGATGGGGCTTCGCTAGACCTTTATGCTGCCCAGTGAGGCTGAAATGGCTGGTGGTTTTTGGCTTCAGGATCATAGAGACCGAACAGGTGGCAGAAACAAAACGAACCGACAGCGTAAAACCGTCCGAATCATCCAAGAGTCACCTTTCAAAGAAGTGGGGTTGGCCAGCAACATGGCTCCTTATTTTTACCTCCTTGGTTTCTTTTCTTTCTTTTTTTTTTCCGTACAGAATCAAAAACACGATAAGTCGCAAACAAAATATGTCACCCTGTTTTGAAAGTACTGGGTTTACTCCGCACTTATCCAAGATTGAAAGAACTTGGATTTACAAGAGAGTGTATGTTGGAGGGAATAGAGTGATGCCAATAGAATTGCACCTTCACACCTTCACCCCACCCCTTTTCGACATGTGTCCAGACACCCACAAGAATTGTGCCGGTAATCCTTTTTTGCTTTTGTAAGAAATGTTGAAAGCGAGTTCTCCTTCCTTGGAATGAATACAGGAAGAATTGTGAGGCCATCCTGGCTTGTACTTATCTTAATAATACACATCTTAAGATCAGCCCTTCCCTGATTTTTATTGATTTCATTGTGAACCTCAGTGATTCAGTGGTGGCGCAATGGTTAGAAGGTAGTATTGTAGGCTAATTCTGCCGACTGCCAGTAGTTTGAGTCTGACTGGCTCAAGGTTAATTCAGCTTTCCCTCTTTCCGAGGTCAATAAAATGAGGACCCAGATTGTTGGGGGCCATAGGCTGACTCTGTAAACTGCTTAGAGAGGGCTGTAAAACGCTATAAAGCAATATATAAGTGTAAATGCTATTTCTATTTAGCTACCCACATTTCAAGTATTGTGGTGGAATGTCCAGTGGATCACCCCAATGGTTTTTTTTTTCAGGCAACTGGATTTTCTGTTTTTTTCTTTGAAGACGTTTCGCTTCTCATCCAAGAAGCTTCTTCAGTTCTGAAGAAGCCCCTTTGGGACAACCATGACTTGAATGACTGAGGCTCTCCATAGACATGTCCATGGATCATTTCAGGATTAAAACATTTGAACCTTTTTTGTCCTTGAGTTCTCTGTACCCTTGAACAGGGAAGAGTTATAATCTCTCGGATTGCCTGATGAAAAACTCAGAAATTCAACATCCCAGTTTGACAAATTCTTGTTTTTTTTTTCAATTTATCAAATGTATTAGTTCTTGAGACTTTCACAGGAAGGGCTCCAGTGAGTTTGGGAAGCTCGACATCAGCCGTCAAATCAGGTCAGAATGGATTGGGAATTCATTTTTTTCTTGTAGGTTAGTATTCAGCATGCAGAGTAGTACCAGCAATAGCTTGATAGGCATCTGAGCTGATAAGAGAGGGCTTTCATTGAGTAATAAAATAATGGCCTGATGTGATAGATAACTAACATTATTCTTTCCCACAGAAAACAGCCCTTACAACAGCTTTTGGCAATAAATAGGCATGCTGTGAATTGTTTGGAAAAGTTGTGCTGTGTTCCCCAAAAGTGTAAAGGTCATATACTATCCTTTCATGCAAAAAAAAAGTTTCAGTGTAATTAGCATTATCTACTATCTCTTTTAGTCCAGTGTTGCTGGCAAGGCTTTCCAATTTGGGGGGAAAGGCATTTGCTCTCGAGAATGGTCCCTGCCTAAAAACGAATGAATAAATAAATAAATATCCTCACACCGATGCCGTTTAGTGTATGACAAGAAGCGCCTGTCATTACAGACAGGGCTACACAAGGAGGCTTGGTGGCCTAGTGATGAAAGTGCAGTGTGGCAGGCAAAACTCTGCCCACAGCCTGGAGTTTGATCCTGACAAGGCTCAAAGTTGACTCAGCCTCCCATCTTTCCAAGGACAATAAAATGAGGGACCAAGATTGTTCGGAGCAATATGCAAACAATGCCTCTACATTGCAAACCACCCAGAGAGTGCTGTAAAGCACTATGGGGGAGGTATATAAGTCTAAATGCTCTAGCTACTTCCCGGAAGTGGTATTCAGCAGGCTCTGACCAGTTCTGGAGAACCGGTAGCGGAAATTTTGTGTGGTTTGGAGAACGGGCAAATCCCACCTCTGACTGGCCCCGCCTCCATCTATTCTCTGCCTCCTGAGTCCCAGCTGATTGGCTGGGTCTTCTTTTGTTGCCCCGCACAGGAGAATGGAGCTGGAAAGGAGGTTAGTGGGGTGGGAAGAGAATGGGGACTTTGCAGTAATCTTCCCCTGCCGTGCCCAATAAGCCACACCACGCCCAACAGGCCACGCCCACAGAACTGGCAGTAAAAAAAAAAATTGAATCCCACCACTGCTACTTCCCATGCCAAGGATGGGCAGGGCTTGAATGAAAATGGGCAATGGAAAGGACTTTCAACCTGTCTAAGGAATGAGAACGTCCCAAATATCCCACAGTTGCAGCCCTCTTTGTTTCTTAAAAACCTCTCATGCCAGTGTACATGAAACTGGAAATGTAACAGATAAGGATGGGGTGGAGCAAACTGCTACCTGCAATTTTATGTGCTCATGTAATTTATAGAAGTAAAGTATTAAAGAATTCAACATTTTAAAACCTCTTTGCGAACATTAATGCCCACAAGGTGTACATGGACTTTTATGCAGTTTATATGTTATCTGTGATCAGCTCCTGCTCGGAGTAACCTGAATAATCAGACAGACACATAGACTCCAACCACAAGTGAAGCAGGATATCTATGATTGTGGGTTTGTTTGAGAACCTTCCTTACTTCCCTACAGATGACAGTTAAGGAATGTTAAAACTATTTTATTTATAATTTGGTCCGATAGGTTGGGCATACTGTAAGTCCATCAACCAAGGAATGTCAGCCTGCAGGGACCAGAAGACGTGTCTTCTCTGCTGTAGCTCCAGCCCTTTGGAATAGCCTTCCTTCAGAGATTAAGATGACCCTGACTCTGTTTTTTTTAAAGTCTTTTATTAAAGCTTTTGTGTGGATTTTAAAACATGGGGTATGTGCCCTGCTTGGGGCTCTGAATGTGTTAAGGACCCTGTTTCTTGGTTATACTGACAATTATTACGATAATTTTCTTGGTTGCTGTATATATTTATTTTTGTACTGTTTTTAATTGTTTCTAGAATTGCCCAGAGTCACTGGCTTGAAATGGACAGCTATAGGAATTAAATAAATAAATACAAATCAGGCAATGACCAATTCTGGCAATAATTTCTCATATTAGTCTTTCAAAATTAGGAAGACTAACGCAATTAAGATGCAAGACATGCCAATGCATGCTAAATAGGTATATTATTTCCACAACGTTTAAAAATGCAGTGACTCGGAACATCAAGAAGTCAAGCATCCACAAAGTTGGCTATGCCATGAACACTAAAATATCAGATGCAACTGTCCTTTCTCATTACTTTGACATCAGAAATTTAGGAATCCATTCTAAATAATACAATTCAAGCAAGATTATCTTGAAATCCTCAAGAGGTTTTGGAGTATAAGACTGACAGGGGGGAAAAACCCTTGTCCATAAAGAATTCCCTTTGAACTGGATGGCATCTCTTCATAATAAAAGATTAGAAAATTTAGCTTTAGTTTGGCTTTATTCAAAGAAAGGGAGATGGCAGGAAGAATACCTTAATTTCCTCTGGAGTGTGGATGACAGTGAAACCCTTACAGAGAATCAATCTGTCTGTCTGTCCATCTAGCTATCTAACTAGCTATCTCTCAAGCTAACTAGCTAGCTAGCTATTTAGCTAACTAGCTAGCTAGCTATTTAGCTAGCTAGCTAGCTATATCTATCTATCTATCTATCTATCTATCATCTATCTATCTATCTATCTATCTATCTATCTATCTATCTATCTATCTATCTTTCTTCCTTCCTTCCTTCCTTCCTTCCTTCCTTCCTTCCTTCCTTCCTTCCTTCCTTCCTTCCTTCCTACCTACCTCCTATCAGTTATACACCTCTGATTTAAATATAGCTGGTATATATATATATATATATATATATATATATATATATATATATATATATATCATTCAGCGAAAACTTAAGAAAACATATATATATATATGTGTGTGTGTGTGTGTGTGTGTATGTATGTATGTATGTATGTATGTATGTATGTATGTATGTATATTCTGTCTCACCTGTGACCACGAGGTGAGAGTCCAAGCCTCCAAAGGAATATAAATAAACAGACAGGACCAGGAACGACAGAGTTAAATTCCTTTGACTGGAGAAGTTCCTTGGCAGTCTTCCAGAAGCTGCCTGCCAAGTCTGATAACAAACAAGACCATAAATCAAAAGGCAGACGCTGCACAGAGGATTTGTCCAAGCTGCTTTTTCAAATAAACAAATTGTCCCGAACGGGGATTCAGAGCTAACACGCCCTCCTTTATGTCCTGAGGGGCGTGTCCGTCTCTCAAATCAGTTCCTGATTTGACATTTCCTTTTACGTTGAATTTCACGCTTCTGCCTGCGTCTTTGCCTTGCATCAAACCAGCATTCCTTGGCTTGATCCTCAGCCAAGGACTCCTGGCACGGTCTCCTAATTATCTGCTGACACCTGAGGCACAACCAGGGAGGAAGGTCCCGGGGAGGGAGATGATTCCGAAACTTCCAGCAAGGCAGGCTCAAAACTCAAGGCCAAATCCTCCTCTTCCTCATTACTCGAGTCTGTGTCTTCTAACAGAGCAGGCTCAATCCTCCGAGTCACTATACATTCTCAACAATTTTTATATCTGGATGGCCCCAGAGAACTAAATAAGCAAATCCAGATACAAAATTAGTGAGCATTTTTTGCTCATAAAACACAATTAAGCACATCTACTAAAAAGAAACAGAAACGCTAAGCCCAGGATTTTCAGAAATATTGGAGCTAAGTTGCAAAGTCACATTTTTCCCAGCTCCACCTGAACAAACATATCTCAGAACACAGTCCTGCAAAGGTTCCTGATTTGTCTGTACATACCAAGCCTGATTCCACTCTGATGTTGATTTTAATTTGGCATCCAATACAATCATTCTTCAGCATTTGGTGAACAAACTGGGCCTATTAGGTTTTAATACTTCTTTATGTAATTGGATACTGGATTTCCTTATTGATAGGCCCCAGTTGGTGCAAGTTGGAAGAAAAGTTTCCAAACTCCATCTCCTTGAGGACGGGTTCCCAGCAGGGCTGTGTCCTGAGTCCATTTAGTGTTCACCTTGATGACGCACGATTGCTGTGTCAAGTTTGCTATGAATCATATTGTGAAGTATGCAGATGACACAGCAGTGGTGGGTCTTATCCGGGATGGCAATGAAGATTCTTATATAGGGAGGAGGTGAAGGCTTTGGTGGACTAGTGCAATAAAAATAACTTGGTTTTGGATTTTAATAAAACAAAGGAGATCATTGTTAATTTTAGAAAGTGCCAACATAGTCATACTCCACTTTGTATCAAGGCTGCAGCTGTGGAGGTGGTCAACAGTATTAAGTATCTGGGGGTGTAGATCACTAACCATCTGACTTGGTCACTTCATATGTTATCTTTAGCGAAGTGTGCAAATGAGCATTTGCATTTCCTGCATCAGATGAAGAAAGCATATTTTTATTCCTGGCCACTTTTTTTACAGAGGCATGATTGAAAACATCTCAACATATTGTATCACTGTTTGGTTCGATGCCTGCAGTGCCTCAGAGAGAAAGTCCATTCAGAGAATGGTAAGGACAGCTGAGAAGATTATAGGAACTCACTCCCCGTTATTCAGGATACTCTTTACAAGCACTATGTGCTTAGCCTTAGAGCTCGAAGCATTGTTAGAGACAGTGGTGGGATTCAAAAATTGTTACTACCAGTTCTGTGGGTGTGGCTTGATGGGCGTGATATGGCTCGGTGGGCATGGCAGGGGAAGGATACTGCAAAATCTCCATTCCCTCCCCACCCCACTAACCTGCTTTCCAGCTCCGTTCTCTGGTGCAGGGAAACAAAAGAAGACCCAGCCAATCAGCTGGGACTCGGGAGGCAGAGAATAGATGGGGGTGGGGCCAGTCAGAGGTGGGATTTGCCGGTTCTCCGAACTATTCAAAATTTCCACTACCGGTTCTCCAGTACCGGTCAAAACCTGCTGAATACCACCTCTGGTTAGAGACCCTACACACCCATTTTACAGTCAGTTTCTATTGCTCCCCTCTGGGAGGAGGTTTCGAAGTATTTCTAGTAGGACTACTAGTGGATTGTTAAGTGACTTTTGCCTCATTTTACAACCTTTCTGGCCACAGTTTAATCATTGCAGTTGTTAAGTTAGTAACCTGGTTGTTAAGTGAATCTGGCTTCCCCATTGACTTTGCTCGTCAGAAGTTTGCAAAAGGGGATCACACATGATCCGGGGACACTGCAACCATCAGAAATACCAGTCAGTTTGCCAATTTTTACCATGTGACCATGGGGATGCTGCAATGGTTGTAAGTGTGAAAAGTAGTCATGTCACTTTTTTCAGCACTGTTGTAACTTTGAACAGTCAACTAAAAGAACTGTTATAAGTTGAGGACTATCTGTATAAGAAAACTGCCCAAGAGTACTTCTGAAATCATTTCAATATTTCATGAAGTTTTATACCAAGCTGCGAAGGACTCCTTAGCAGACTGAGGTAAAATGAACCTGACAGCTTATCAAGAAGAAGACATTATAAATAAAACTGCCGTTTTAAAAGATTTATGTTTTACAGAGGTCAATGTCAGATATATTAATAGGCAGCTTTTTTATATTCTTGTTTAAATTATGACATTCAGGATGTAATCAAAAGTGAATTATTACTTCATTCACGCTATATGTATCCTTTTCAGAAGCAAAACAAACTCCCATCAGTCTGTTAACATTTCTGAAAATACATTTAAGCAATTGTTGGAAAGATCCAGGAATTGCCTGAAGAATGTTGCTCATGATCTGGAAACATCTGTTGCAATTCCTGGGTGGCTTCATTGCAGGAAAGAGTCTTACAATTACATTAAGAAAATCTAATGTCAATTCTAATATTGAGGGGAAAGCAGTTTTATAGTGGGCGGGGAGAGACCTATAAACCTGGTCAAAGCTTATGAAGGTGTTATTTCTCTGGTGCCATTGCCTGGGGCCCATGATTAGAAATGGGATTGTGAAATGTTGACAGGAAACAGTACAGTGTAGTTTTTGATTCAAGACATGAAAGAGGCATAAAGGCCCTGATGAGGTATTCTACCTGGATTAGGATTTAATCTACTTTATTAAATGATTTGTAACATCTTTTATTGTTATTACAAAATATATGTGTATTAACTGTCCTTTTAGGTCCTGAATTGTATTTAGTTGGTTTTCAACGATGTTTTTTTTCCAGTCAGTTTTTATCTTCTTCTTCTCAAGTAGGTAGCCAAGAAAACTAACTAACTGCCTGCTTGCCTGCCTTCCCTGGGACAAATATATAAGTTTATTCAATTGGACAATTTGTTAAAAATGCAAGCTGCATCCCTATAACCCTTGTAAAACTCAAACCTCAGAGGAGAAATCTGACACCTCTGAGTAGATTCCTTCCCACTATCAGTAGAAGTGTTTGCAGGATTTTACCCCACTGTAGTCTAGACCAGGGGTCCCCAACCACCGGTCCATGGACCGGTACCAGTCCGTGGAACAAGTCCTACCGGGCCGCTGGCTTGCTGGGCGCTCACCGGAAAGCCATTTCTACCTGGAAAAGCTCACCGGAAGCGCTGGCGCCGCCATCTTGTTTTGATGAAAAAGTGCTTCCGGTGAGCTCACCGGAAGCACTTTTTCATCAAAACAAGATGGCAGCGCCCAGCTGATGTCGGTACCGGGCGCGCCATAAAAAGGTTGGGGATACCGGGCCGCGGCATAAAAAAGGTTGGGGATCACTGGTCTAGACAATGTTTTTAGATTGACCTGGAGTAAAGAGCAGTGGATATTCTTGGCCGACCAGACAGGCTTTGTATCTAGAAGAACCTTCCAGTCTCCCAATACTCCCTTTCACATAGCTTAGAAAGTCTGATCTCAGATCAGGATTGGAAGTCCCTTCTTCTGACCAGTGATTGGTTCTGTGTTCCCTCTCTGGGCAGGCAGAAACAAATGGGAACCACGTCGCTGGATTCTAAAGATAATATCAAAGTGCCATGCACACAGTTAAAAAAGGTTGAGATTGCAGCATAACAGCTCCAAGATAAAAAGTGCTTGAACATTATAGCCAAAGCAAAGGATGGCTTTAGTATTCAAAAGGGATCCTTAATGGTGTGGCGGGAGGTGGAAACATTCAGCTGTCCTCTTGAGGAGGCCCCTGAGAAGCAAGACACATCCAAACAAAGGAGATGTTTTGTTGCCAAGTCCAGTTGCTTAATGGAATAAAGGGAATAGCATTCTGCTTTCTGCATTGTACCAGTGGTGAGAGGCTGGCACGTTGCCTTCTTTTTCAATCAAGGCACATAAAGCAGGGCTAGCATAAAGATGGTAAGAAGCTAATTTCTTCCTTAGCAACTTAACTGCATTCCCTTAGGACAACCCCTCTTGAAAATATAGCCTGAAGGAATTAAAAAATGTGAAATATGTAAAGGAATACGCAGTTCTGTCACTGAATGTTACAAATGGGTATGTTCTTTGCTGACATCCTGTAAATTGATGAATGCTGAGAGTCAGAGCCTTTTGCTATTGCCTTCTTATCAATGAAACAGCTCCTCTTGAAGTTATCTTATCATTTGTGCATCCTGGCAAAGAGAAGCCAATTCCTTAAGTGATATCCTTTGCAGCAATTTGATACAAGAGAAGAATATAAGTGCCAACGTGCCAGGATGAAAGATGGTAAGCAGCAGAAGGGGGCATTATGCCCTAATTATTCTGCACAGTAGTGACACAGCTAAAACAATGAATCAGCTGTGACTTCATAAGCAATATCTGCAACTATTCTTGCTACCTGGCGACATTTATTATTGCCACTATGCAATGTTCCTGTCTTCGGTTGCTGCACATTGTTTTCTATCTAAAATCATCTATCTGAAATTAAATGATAAAGAACAGGCCAAGTTAGAAAGACTTGCATAGTAATATAGAGAAGTCTTTCCAGATTTCATCACACTGAGTTTCTTGGACTTTCACGTGTGCCGTGCGCAAAGCTGAGTATTTATGACAATCTAATTGAATTTTACCTGCATTTCAGGATAACGCTTTGTAGCTCAATTTTTGTATTGCAATATTTCTCCCAAATAGTGCATTCACGTTGACTGTGATTACTAGTGGCAGATGTCTGTAGGAATATCATCATAGTACTATGAGACCATGCAGACATAGGAAGCTGCTGTACACTAAGTCTGATCATTTATCCTGCTATCCCAACAGCAATCTCGTTATCAGACTGGAGTATTCCCAGTCTTACTAGGGTTGCCAGGAATTGAAGCTGGGTTTTCCTCCGTGCAAAGGATGAGGATCTTGCTTGGCCCTTGAGTTGCGATTCTCCAGCTACTAAATGACAAATCCTAGCAGCCCCAGTCAAGATGATTAGGGCAAATGGTAGTGGGTTCTGGGCATTTTACTTCAGGATTATTTGGAGATTTACAAGGGCCCCCATTTCCATTTTAGCATTCGTCTTTGTGAATTTCTTTTTGAAGTCATCAGGACAAACATGCCCTTGTTTAATGGCCAGCCTATTACCGGATTCTGCTTTGGCTTCCAAATTTGTCTACCCCTTTCCAGTTTTTCTGGCTGGAGGAAATGAAACTATTCCTGTCTATCACAACTATGGGATGCTGTGGAGTCTTCCCCTCACTTCGTAAGATTTGCTGGGCAGCTGGATGGAAGAAGCTGAGTGAATTGGCAATCAAGGTAAGCTTACTGGGGCCTTCTGACAACTAACTCACAATTTTTCATTAACTGGCTCCCTTCCCAGCCTGACACTTCAGAAAACCTGACCATCCACAGCATTTTTTGATAGATACAAGAAGGCCAAAAGAGGCTCATAAGACATTCATTCCAGGACAGATCTAAGCAATGATCACTCATGTATTGAATTTCTTTTGCAGATGGATTGAGGGGTAGGGGCATGTGGAGTGGGATAGAAAAATATTTCAACACATTGGTTTACATGTTTTGCATATATCTGTAAATCGTTACTGGAGGAAAATGCATTCATGAATGACATTCCAAACAAGGAGGAACTGAACTAATGAACTGGGCATTTAATAAATCTGCTTGAAAATTTATTCATTTTCTCTCATTTAATCTTTCACCTGATGTCTCCCAACCTTTACAGCTTGCATCCACTACCATCTTTAAAGCAGAAAATTTCATACATTTAAAAAAATGCTGATTTCACTTTTTTATGTACCATCATTGGGGTATCTTCAAATAATGCTTTTATTGTGCAGTTGTTATGTGCCTAATTCACAGAATTGTACATGAAGCATTTGAACGTGACACAAACATCCCATCCTGCCAACCAATTTCCTGCCATATACTTGTGACATTTCCTCACAAACTCACAATCCATATCTGCTTAAAATCAAAGTTTTTTTTTTTTTTTTTTTTTTTTTCCCCATTCCCCCCCCCCCCCCCCCCCCCCCCCCCCCCCGTTCCATTGTTAAAGTACAAACACAGATACAATGTTCTACTTTAAGCTAGCAAAAATGTGTGGCAGTTTTCTCTATGGATGCAGTCTGATATGTTTCAAGGTTCATTTGATGGATATCACAGTCAGGTGACCCTTAGGGAGTGATATCAGCCTAGCAATTATTGATCACTTTATGCTGGGATATACGTGACCCCTTTTTTCCTTGGACACTGGAAAAGTCTTTCCCGCCCCCCAAACTAGCTCCTGTCCGATATCTATTATGCCTCCAAGCCAGTTTCCAGCTCAGACACCACCAGTATCAGCATATAGTTTTTGAATGTGATTTCAGTGGTCTTCTGGAATGTATTCCTAGAATTGATATCATTCTGGATATAGAAGGTGGTCAGGCTTCCCTTGAATACAAGTGGGTTAAACACGTATGCCAAACTAAAACTGATTCCCAGACTCTTTTTAGTCATGGGTTTACTGCTCCCTCTTTGAATTCACCAATGAAGGATCCTTACACTAAATCTGCTAGTATAGCTATCTTTCAAAATCTGCCTTTTTCTCCAATCCCAGTATTCCAAGTTAAGGAGTATGATTGGAGGATGTTCTTCCAGTGGTTAGTAATATTGGATGGAAGGCAAAAGTAACTATGGTGGGGGTGATTCACCAATATGATATCTAATGTCTCCAGTAAACCATTTATTTATTTATTTTGTCATATTTATATAATTGTCCATCTCACTGACAAGTGACTCTGGAGAGTGTACAACAAAGATAAAAACAATTATATACTGACAAGTATTAATATTACTATTAAAATCTTTAAAATTATAAAAGGCACCAAACTATTCACACATGCCAGGTGTGGGTGTGTGTATATGTGTGTGTGTGTGTGTTTATATATATATATATATAAATATAAAATATAAATAGAATAAAACTTTATAGTAATTTTAAATGTACACTAATCAGCTTACATTAAAATGAAATTTCATTGCATTCAGCTCTCAAAGGATAACCATATGCATATACTCACATGCACATACATATATGACACAGAGAAACATCACAGTCTAGTTTGAATGTATACATATGCATGGCGGGGAGGAAAGAATTCTGAGAGTTTACAAGACAGTTGGTATAAGGAACAAAGCTGTTACAGAATCTTGTAGTCCTGCTAGAAATACCTCGAAACCTCCTCTCAAAGGGGAGCAACAGAAACAGACCGTAAAGTGGGTGTGTGGTGAGCAACGTGAGCTCTAAGCACCTTCTCGGCTGTCCTTACCACTCTCTGTATGGACTTTCTATCTAAGGCACTGCTGCCACCAGAGGGAGGGGGAGGGAGGGGAAGGGAGAGAGAGAGAGGGAGAGAGATTGCAAGAAGGGACAGCAAATGAAGGATTGGTAGATTGTAATTAAGTTGGCTATGGGGAATAATTTATTGTTGTCTTCTATTGTAACTCTTGTTTTTTTTTTACCCCTTCCTCCTCTTCCTCCTCCTTCATTTTCCCAAATACAGAACAGCTGCACAAGAACTTTTGATTGGTAACAAGAAGTGTTTCTGTCTAGAAGCAGGCTTTATAAGAGAGATTTTTTCTCTCTCTCTGCTCTATCAACCTAGTTCATCATTCTGAAAACACCTATTAATTCCCTCCTCAGTTGTTTTGTTATCAGTTCTAAGAATCCTCAGATCTAGGGAAGCTGGTCCTAGGGGGTTGGTCAATGGACAGAAATGGTCTCTACGGTGCCCCCTTTCCATTGGTAGGAACCTTCTGAGGAGAACTGCACTCAGGGGATGCTACTGCTAGAAAAAGGAAATGCTAGAGCCCCTTGTCTAATTTTCATTCATCTTTTTGCTTCCTGTTTGCCCACTTGGAGTTAGTTCTTTTAGAACAGTGCTTCTCAACCTTGGGTCATCTGGCTGGGGAATGCTGGGAGTTGAAGTCCATACATCTTAAATTTGCCAAGGTTAAGAAACACTGCTTTAGAATATCTTCACATTCCTCTTCATATTCTACTTGTTTGTACGTGCAGGTTGTTGTTGTTTTAATGTACCTTTTTTTTTTTTTTTTTGCTTATCCTTGACTGTGGATCACTTAGTAATTTGCCTACACTACTCCCAAAATGAACTTTTAGAGGAATTCCACTTACTTTCCCTCATTATAAAATCTAATATCCATATTCTCTTACTTCTTTTTAGCCAGTTTCTGACTCAAGTTACATATCTTATTATTGTTTAGTTTATCTTGAATGCGTTTGTGTCAGCCCATCAAAGTATCCTAGGAAACCAACGTCATGTATATCAATACTACTCATATCAGGAAGCTACTTTAGTGTAGTGATTAAGCTGTTGGCTTAGAAACCAGGAGATTGGGAGTTCTAATCCTGCTTTAGGCATAAAAGCCAACTGGGTGACTTTGGGCAAGTCCCTCTCAGCTCACCTCACATGGTTGTTGTTGTGAGGAAAACAGGAGTAGGAACAAGTATTATGTAAGATCACTCCCTGGAGTTACCTATAAAGTAATAAGGGTTAGATGGAGGGGGAAATATCAAACAAGTAAATAAACAGAATCTTGGAAGTCTGAATGTGCTTCCCCTATCTTTCTGTTTATCTTCATGTGAACTAGGGAAGGGCTTGTCTGACAAGAGAATGATGATCTTATGTAAGTTGTACCACAGCATTACATACATTTTCTTGGACCATATTTCATTGCTAGGTCATTTAAGTTTTCTTGATTTAAAACTTAAACTTTTATAAATAGAAGACTTATTAAGTTACTTGTGGGGCCTATCCATCCACCCATCCAATATTCAATTCTTTTTACCCAGGATGCTGAGACAACATGTTCACTTCCTATTCTCATTTTTAGTATCTTTCTACATTGGCTCCACATCTGTTTCGCAGTTACTTCTGTATGTAATATTAAATGACATCATCCATGTTTTAAAATATTAATAGCAGCTAAAGAAGATCTTCATAAACAAGTAAAATTTATCTTAGTTTTCCTCATTAATATAGAAAGCTTCATTAATCTCTGCCCTTGTAGACACTCACCATCTCACCAGCTGCTGAGAGTCATAGTATATATTAATCAGTAGGGTAGAAATTAAACCAATTAGTACTAAAACAAAAAAGTATAAAATAAATGCTAATTGGAATTGGAATCTAGAGCAAATTTGTCAACAGATTGATTTACTTCTATTACTTAGAGAATTAGGGAACTCAGATATTTTCTCACATCGGATTTAGTAAGATGTTTTGTGATATATGATTACTAAAAGGGAGAATCTTTTTTAATGACAATTTTTCCTTTATAATCTAAACATGAATATAATGCTTAGTATACGTTTATTTACCTCATGGAAGCCTGCTCACATAATTCAGTTAACTAAGATGGAGTTGTGCCATGATGGACTTCAAAACTGCATTTCTAATGGCCACCTTTATTAAAGTCCAATCTTGAATGAATTGAGGTCAGTAGCATCCTTTCTATCAAGTACACTTACAAAAGCTTGCTTATATACATAATAAGCAATAATATGCCAATTATTTATGCTAATAGGTAAACCATTGAAAGGTATAAGAAAAGTTTTTTCAGAATGTTAAAAAGTAAATGACATAAGCGTAGGTCTTTTATCTGCTTTTAAAATACAATTATTTTCAGTTATTCTAAATAACTTAATACAAACCAATCCAATTTTGCAGATAGGAAAATACATTTTGTTGGCAGCATGTTGATATTTATAATTCCCCTAAGTACTGTAAAGAATTAGAGGTTTTGGATTTTCTGTGATTACATGGTTTGGTTTGGTTTGGTTTTTTCCTCAAATTGATGTCACATTTCTAAAGTTGCTCTGTCACATTTCCTTTTAAGGAGTGTTTATCAGTTATGGTTCTCCAAACAAGTAACAAATATATCATGAGGTAATTTTTAAAAACCTGAAAGAAGGCGCTCCTTTACTTCTGAATCTTAAAAATAAAACTTATACAGCCTTAGTTTCAATCATTCATATATATAATAGGAAAATATGTATGAGTGCTAGATAAGCAAATCAAATTTTACTTTTAATCTTTTTTGTAAAGTTGAGTACTGGAATTTAGTTCATCCGAAGTACTACCATAACAAACAAAAAAAAGTGGGGAAACTGTGATTATTTTGAGTTAGGAAATAAGGTTTCCCTTAATGTTTTTTTCTAATTATGTTTATACAGCGTTAAATTCCTCTGATTACTTCAGGAAAAAAAAAGGCTGTATCCTGAATCTTTTTCCAATATCAGCAACTTAAATGTGTAACTGTAAGAAGTTCGTTGGTGAGGCACCTGATTTTCTCTTCCTGAATAGCAAAAAACAATCGGAGATTTCCTCCAGCATATAGTATACTATGTGATACGGTCATTAGCCTTGACAAAGCAAGCATTAATCACATTCTCAAATCTCTAATGAATCTGTGCTTTGTAAGGGATGTTGTGAAGGGGGTTTGAAATGGGCAGGGACAGTGGTTGGGAAAGAATTTCCCTCATTTGTGAGGCTTTAAATGTCTTCCAGCAGCTGTATCATTTGTTGTTCTTTCCTCCTAGAAGACCTTAACTGATTAGGGGGGGGGAAGGCAGGGGATTCAGTTGTATGCCCCGATTTATCAGGCAAAACTCCCATGTGATCAGACCAGCAGCGTCAGAGAGGCTGAAGCTGGGAGGCGAGCACTAGCTAATGAGGCTTTGTGCAAAGCAGTAGCTCTTGTCGCTGAACAATAAAGCATATGGTACCAGCAATAAAACGCCAGACTGGGAAATTTAAGAAGATTCCGCTGGAACCAGGAGAGCAGGTAACACGTCACACCCTTGCAACATGACAGCCCATTGGGGTGCATAATTATTAGCCAAAAAGTGCATGGATTGGAAACGCAACCACTTTAACAGGTCAGTCTCTCTTTCTCTTTTCTTAAAATTTTTTTTTCCCCCAGTTATTCAGGGATATGAATGTTTGGACTGTAATTCGGGATATGGGTTTGTAGTATTGTGAGCTGTTAGCATTTTCTGAATTCAGTAAGGTGTGGCTTTTTGGAGTTGAATGGCTAGCCCAATAAATTGTGGTAAGTGTAGCAATGACTTAATGGGGGGAATATTAAAAACATAAAACACTCCTGCGGCCAGGACAATTACACATTCACAGTTATTCATTATAATAAATCTTTTAACAATGATCAGTAGCCAATCTGAAATACCTAATTATTTTAACACAGAAAAAAAATCTAATATGCTGGTGTCTTGTCAGCCTCATTATTTTGAGTGGGTGCCATGTGGTTTCAATGAGTGGATGTTCCTTTTTTGTTTGTTTGTTTCTGTTTGTCACGAGAAATGGAATACTCTGGAATGTTAATTAGGTGGCCAAGAATTTTTTCTGAAACACCATCTTTTGTTGAAATATTTCACAAGGGATGATGGAAAGATAGATACACTAAGATAATGTAACTGTATTCAACACATCCCAGAGGCCTTTCAAAAGAACCCGTGCATTTATTTTCTCCTTCATGTTTTTCTTCTGCTTAATCACTCACTGAAATTCCTCTTAACTTTGAGAAAGGGAGACCTCACATGTTTTCAGTGAAATGATCCCTCTATTATTATTATTTTTAAATATATCATTGAAAGATTATCCTTCTTAAAACAAAAGTTCAGCAGATTACTTGGTCTCTTCTGAATATCTTTTCCAATTTTGATGGAAGTAAAATGGTTAATTTGTAATATCTGCTATGGTAGGTGAGCAGAATTTTTGAACAGGGCTGATATTTCTTGCTGGAAGCAAAATGGGAGAAAGCAGGGAATCAACAACCTTACCATCTCCCCTCCCCCAAAATAAATAAAATAAACCACCCAGTTCCAACATTTGACACAATTAATCAGAAACACATTTGGTGTTTCTTCCTCTCTGGGGCATCCTGTTGCATTCGACGCAGGTTCACATAGGTTTTGCTGTCTGTATTTCCCTGAACGTGAAAATAAGAGAAAAGACACGCGTTTTCCTTTTCGTTTAGACCTCTTTCACTCCTTCCCTCACCCCACTGGCTGAGACCAGGGGGATCTTACAAAACGCAAAGGCGTTTTTGAAACGAAACGAGGCTCCTCCGGCTTAGCTGGCTTGCATTTTCACCAGCCAAGACCGAGGGTCAAGGCGGGTGCTTCCCCCCCCTCCCCCCCCAAAAATTCTCTGTCTTCCCTGGATGTGAAGAGAAGGTTTGACTAGTTGGATGGTCACCTTGGCAACCACCCACGAGAAACCCGAGTTGGGGTAAGGTTGCTGGCTGGCTGGACGGCGGGGAGCCCGCGGGCCTTTCCCGCCCCTGCGGGCCTGCGGCTCCTTCGCCTCACGGGAGATCCGCGGATTCCGAGGGAAATCGCAGCGCGCCTCGGCTCTTTTTCTCTCTCCACAGCCCGGCGCGGTTGACAGGCCTTCGCCAGCTTTATGCAAATAAAGACGGGCACAGCAGCTTTGCCTGCAGAGGGACGGCGAGGAGAGGAGAAACCAGTTCAAAGGTCACCCAGCTAGTGGGAGGCTGTAAGAGTTGGGGCGGGGGGTTGAGAGAGAAGAGAAGGGGGGGCGAATACACCCAGGCTACTGCAGTGAGTACGACGCGGTTTTGTTTCCTATTGTGGGAAGAGAGTGCAGCAAGCCGGAGCAGGACTTTCATCATAGGTACGGTGCCAGGGACCGACTTTGCTTCATTGCAGAAAAGGCAGGGTGGTCTATGCATATTTGTGTGTGTATATGTTTGTGTGTAAGTGTAGTGTGTCCTTATTCCACTCGACGTAGGGCTTCCCTTTTTTTTTTTTTTTGCAAACTGCAGCCGCGCTGTTAGTTCTTTGCAACGAGGAGCCTGATTCTTGTCTTGGTCTTAGTGGGTGGCTGCTTCCTTTTCATTTTGCAAAATGTCACAGGAAAGGTTTTAAACGTGTCATGATGAAAGGGTTGGCGCTGCGTTTGGAGAGGTGGGATGGGTGGCTTGTGGGGAAGTGGTGGATTATTATTATTTTTTAAAAAGATGAGACATATACATATGGGAGTGCGTCGAGCACTGACTTTGGTACAGATTGTCGCCTGCAGCTCGCAAGCCTTCCTGTGTGGCATTGGGCTTGAGATGTAAACTCCACTGAAATGTGTTTGAATATTAGTATGTAAACTCCATCATGGGCAGGTTTCCCCTGTCAGCCTCTATTGTAGAGGTAGAGGGATGAACACGTGAACTATACAAACCCGTTCAGATTCATTCTTGCAGGCTAAAACTGTAAGCTTGTATCATCCACGTTATCCTTTAAAATGAAAACCCAGCAGCATCTAGTACGAATCGGGTTACTTTGTAAGCTTTGTTCTAGCTTTTTACATGGTTACAATCTTAAGTAATAATTGATAGTAGTGAGTAAATCAGTCACCTAGTGTTACATTTCTGTTTGGTATTGACACTTTCTAACAGTCTGAAAAGCGTTTTCAATAATGTTTGTGACATCACAGCTACAAGTATTGAAATAAGCAAATTAGGAGTAAAAATTTGTTATCTCTTCTGTGTGGTATTGTATGTTGCTCTGATTAATTAGGTGTTTTTTAAATATCAAAATGTTTTAACTATTGAGATTATGCATTTAGGTTGTTCTTTTGGCACTGATGTACCCTTTCATATTACTTCGATATATTTAATAATATTCTGAATGTGATGTAAAAATAAAGATAAAAGTGTAAACATTCAAAATCTTCAATACCTTCTAGAAAAATTAAATCCCACTGAGAGTATTTCAACATTAAAGACTTCCATTGAACCTGAAGATATTTAAAGGTACTATGACTGGGATCACAAGAATAATTTAGAAGTGCATAAGTTATTTGTCTATTCAAAGATTTTCTTCCACAAAAGGTTCTTTGCTGAGATTCACAGAGTAACTCCTACATTCATCCCTCAAAATCAGAGATCAGAAACTGGAACTAGAAATCCAGAATATAATTAATGTAACAATACGTTTATGCAACCCTTTATAATAGGATCCAAATATTTGTACTAAAAACTGATCAGCTGTCAGTAGTCATCTACCAAATGTTTTGAACAGATTTGGGGTTGTTGTGCCGTTATCCTGTCACTTCTGTAGAGTTACCATGATGTGCTGTAGATTAGAATATATTAATTATATTCTTTGTGACAAATTGTTTTGAGATAAAGAATAGAGATGTAAATAAACAACATTTCATTTACAGATTATCTAGTCTTACTGGGTGATTACATTTGCACCCTGAACCTTTCCATACTGTAGAAGGTATTAATATTAATATCAGTTATAACTTCAGCAAAAAATTTCTTTTTAAATCTGGATGACATTTGCCTGAAATATTCCAAGCCAGTTACTTAGGAAGTTTATTCACATTATTTCCATTGAAACTTCTCTGGAGAAAGGCGTGAACAAAGACTATGTCTCTAGAAAATTTATTAAATTTTCTCTTTAATCAAATTAAATTTTCTCTTTGATCTTTAATCAAATGTGAGAATTATACAATTATTTTGCAAAGTACTGTGTAGAGAATGAATAACATTCCATTACCCATTTTGATAACCATGGATAAGCTGTTGGAGAATGTAAAAGGAAAAATGAAAAGCACGGGAATGATGGATAAGATGGTAAGAATATTGTTGGAGAATGTCTTTTCATTATTATTCATTGTCCCATCATTGGATTCTTGTTATTTTAAACCTTGTGCTTATGTTTACTGGTTTGAGACCATAAATAAAGACACCCAGTCTAGGGGAAAGGAAATTAGTATCACAAAGACTAATAACTTAGGAACATGCAAATCCATTTTTAAAGTTTAGTAGCCATTGGGTTGAGATTTGCACCCTGTTTTTCATTATAGTAGGTTCAAGAACAACCATTCACCCACACACAAATATAATAAAAAGCCACTAAAGAGTATGTGATGAACCTCATTTATATTGGTTAGCTGTACATTAGTGCCTCCATTTTAAAAAAAAAAATCATTTCAAAAGTCAACAAAGCTAATTTTCCATTCATTAAATGGATCTCTTTTTCTGCCTGCCATCTAAGTGACAAAAACTAGCAGACTTCTTACGCTTTCATCTAGTCTAGTTAACATTTAGCTAATAATTAGAAAGGTTTTAGCAGGGGCTGGAAAACTTTTCTGGCATCCAGGGCTCTTTAGTTGCTTGGTTACATGCCAAGGATGACACATGTGTTACATATACATAGCTTCCCTTGCGAATACACTATATACACATTCGGACACCAAACATATTATACACTCTCCTTCCCTAGCAATTCTGCTCTGTATTGTTGAGTTGTCAGTGGTGGTGGAAATCCAGGGATCTTGGTCATAATGTGGGTCTGTGATCAATGAGCCCATCCCTTCCTCCTAGGCCTGATGTGGATCATATAGATGACTGGTTTCATAGAGCCATTAGGAATGGGCAACCATCAATCTGTAGACATTGAGGGCAAGAGGAAGCAAGGTAGCTTCTCTTTCACAGGGACTCCTCTGCAGATACTATTTTTGTGTGCCCATTAGCAGCCAATAACTAATGTCTTTTTCCTGGCAAGCAAATCACATTGATTCCCCAAATCATTAAGGAGTTCAGCAAGGGACTCAGTGACTTTGAATTACAGATGATCCACCATATTTCAGATGTATTCCCAGTTCCTGCCTCTCCTAACAAAAGGATTAACAAATGTTTAATTCCAATAAAGCTTCATTGCAATTAGGAACAGTAAATCTCAGAATACGTTTTTCCTGATTGGCTTTTTTATGACTTCTGCCTTGAATCCTCTTTTTGTAAGACAAGCTGTAAGACGGGGGAAATATAGATAGAGGTAGTCCTCAACTTACAACAGTTTGGTTAGTGACCGTTCAAAGTTACAGTGGCACTGAAGCATATGACTTATAACCATTTTCACCATTATGACCTTTGCAGCATCCTCACGATCATGTGATCAAAACTTAGATGCTAGGCGACTGGTTCGCAGTTATGACCTTTGCTATGTCCTGGGATCATGTGATCTCACCTTTTGCGACCTTCTGACAAGCAAAGTCAATGGGGAAGCCAGATTCACTTAACAACCAGGTCACTAACTTATCAACTGAACAACTGTGGCAAGAAAATATGTTAAAATGGGGCGAAAGTCACTTAACAAACAGAAATTTTGGGCTAAATTGTGGTTGTAAGTCGAGGACCACCTGTACATGTTACTCAATTCTAGAGGTTGAATTTTTGAAAACAAGGAAAGAGGATTGGAGAATGTTTCCAATATATCTTTACTCTTTTTTTTTTTTTAAAATGCCATTTTGGATTAACTCCAAATTGGTGTTGATCTTGAACCATAAGCCATCTTGGAAATTGAAATGATCAGAATGAGAAATTTGAGCAGATGGATCAATAAAGTCGATAGGTCCATCTTTGCACAATCTCGGGGCAAAAAAAAAAAAAGATACTTGTTAATTAGATGAAAGAATTTATTTTTCTTGTTACCATTTCTATTCTGTATGTTCCTTACAAATACATAATTTTATCTAGTGCAATAAATTGCTTCTCAGTTTGAATTCTGAGTACGCTACTATAGAAGATATAGTCTGGTTTTATCTGAGTAATTCAGACAGCACTCATGCCTAGAGCGATAAAAGAAAGATAATCATACCCATTCTGATGATGATTGCGGTTCTTAACATTTTCAACTAGGGAAACTTCCGTTTAGGTGAGTCTAGGGAGCTGGTAGAAACCCATATTTCATCCAGTCTATTCTTCAGAAACATTTTCTCTGTACTTCACCTTCTTGTGTTTAACTGGCTCTAATCTCTATAGGGAAGCTCTGAGAGGCATCAGTGCTGCTATTTTTGTATGCAGGAGAACCAGCTGTGAAATGTAGGTTTGATTTGCAAGATGCTTTTGGAATCAAGAAAGAGGTCGGGCCATTCATGCTGGAAGCTTTCTCTAAGCCCACAGCCTGGTTTCTCTTCCCAATCTGGAATTTTCCTTGACTCTGAAATTAGCTACTAGGATATTCAGGTTTGTACAGTGATGACACATATAGTACAATCTCATTGGGTCCTTTAAAAGCTGTTACACCTGATATCTGGAACATTGGTACTGTGTACCAAAGCTGGTTCTAAAATTACGTATTTTGTAATTTTCCAAGAAACCCACAAACTTTTACATGTTTGGAATACAGGATCTAATAATTGATTAAGTCACCTGCACTTAAAACAGAAGTAAAAGATCTATATATTAAATAATTCAGTGTATGGATTTTGCTGTTGAGCTGTAATTTCTCATTTACATTTTACATTTTGTTAAACTTACCCTATATCTGTAATGAAAAATCTGGAGCACCAGTAGATAATACAAATATCAAAGGTTGCCCAGGTTTGCTGCCATCTAGTGGGTATATGGAGTTTTGTAGCCTAGAAAGAGTAGATGTGGTTTTTGCAGTAATTTGTAAGCCAGCAAATTGTGAAATTTATTTCACATTTGATCTGGGTAGAATGGGGTGTTACCTCAATTTCCTGACTGTTGTTGAGTACAATTATATTCTCTCTGTTGTCCAGGTACTCAGAGTGATTATCACGAAGTCCCTTTTCATTTTATCTTAACAATTAGTGTGTGATAGGTTGGCCTGAGTCACTCAGTAACTTTTTGAGGCTCAGAATGGACTTGAATTTGAGTATTTCCTGGCCTGATTCAATAATTTAATCATCATACTAGATCTTGATTGAAAGTCTTTAATGGCTATTGTCCTAGCAGTTCAAACAAGTTTTCTGTGATCTATTGTTAGAATCAACTTTAGTATCCAGAAATAGTAGCTGTTGTGTTTTCTGTAAACATCCATATAAAATGAGGAAGAGATGTGTGAAATATTTACAAGGTCATGGATTCATAAAATTGTGACAGCACCAATTTTGAATCTTCTGGCCTAGGTGATATGAAAACAATTTTAAAAAGGGGTGCGGGGGGACTACAATCCCTTATTACAATTAGAACTAACTGCACTGCCTTCAAAAAATCTTTTTCACAGAACTAAAATCACAAGAGGCAAGCCTCTGCATAGCTACTGGTAGTACTCATTAGCATTTTTTTTTGTAAAAGAAAGATTGTAAATTTCAGCCTAAAATATATATTAGCTTGTTAAATTCTCATAATAAAAGCATACTTCAGTGGTCCTACAGTTAGAAGAGGAGCATTACACTACAAGAGCTAGATGTTGTTGCTATCAGTGTATCATATTAAGAGTCAGACTCAAAAGCATAAGGTTTGTGGGAGCGAATGATAGGCTGCGGTAGAAAAATGACTCTTAGATATGCAGCTTATTTATCCACAGATTTCTTGTAGAATCGTAAGTGAAAAGTTGAAAGATATTTGGCAAAATGGGGGGAAATGGCTAATGCAAAACAGATTGCAATATTAATTCTGCCTTTCCTTTTTATGTTCATCTAGTTGCGAAATGAATTGCGCCTCATAGGCTATTTGGGTAAAATAAAAAGATTTATTTTGATTCAGGGACACATCTATTTGCTGACAATAACAACACTCTGCTCTCAATAGATACTTAGAGGAGCCAGCTCTTTTGAAAGCTTCTCTTAAGGAAGGAACAGATGGCTGCATGTAGTTCATGAGACAGGTGTAATCGGTTTGGAGATCAAGACAGATCTCTGGAAAAAGAGATTTGTTTGCTGTTTGTCGGCTGTCAGTCTTTGTCTTTGCTCAAACCCAATTATAGAACAGAGACAAATTACATTATAAGGATGACTAAAGCAGGGTGAGAAAATACATTCTTTTCATGTAGGTTGTTTAGTATTTCCCATATAGGTGACTTAATTTTTTTAAAGATATCTGGGAACCATGATTGATTCTAAGCCATAGAACCATTATTTATCAACAAAATAATAATTTTCTTTTTTGTTAGCCACCATATCCTGTCTTTGCAATTTAATCTGATTATAATATTCTGACATTTGTTTTGTGACCTAAGTGAATATAGCTGCAGTCTATTATATGTTGATATTTTTAATGTTATTTTTTTAAAATCAAAATTTTTTATTTTTGGCTTCCTATGTATGTTCTATGGAATATATTTTTATATTCTTAAGCATTTTGTTTTTTTGTTTTGTTGATTTGCTCCATTTTTTTTTAAAAAAATGGAACTCTACAAACAGTAAAATAGAACAAAAAACATAATAATTTCCCTTCTTAGTAGGAAAGACACAAGAGCCAGTTTGGTATATTGGTTAAGGCATCAGGCTAGTGAGTTCTAGTCCCATCTAGGGCACAAAACCAGCTGGGTGACTTTGTGCCAATTCCTTTTTCTCAGCCCTGGGAAAGAGACAATGAAAAACCCAAGAAAACTCTATGGACTTGTCCAGGTACTTTCTGAAAATCAGACATGATTCAACAGAAAAAAAAAGAATACATTATACAGTATACTGCCTTGTCCCCTATGTGACAAAAATTGTCTGATTGGAAAGTTAATTTCGGTGGTTCAGGTTATATTATGACATAGCCTCTTCTTTATTATCCAGTAAAGAGCCAGTTTAGGGGCAGGGGAATGGCTATTTATTATATGTGCTCTTTAGCCATCTGAGGCACCTGCTTTACCAAGTAATCAATATTAGGAAAAGCCCCTAAGTTTTCAGAGCTATCAGTATAATTATCATAATCCATGAATCTGGATAAGGATCTGCACCACTGGGAATTAAAAGAGATCAAATTTTCAAATGAACATGGGGGCTCAGATTCAGAGAAGGTGGAGCTCTAATATAATCAAATTGAATAATTAGTTGTCAGTCATGAGGAAATTAAATACACCAATTGTATTCCATGATAGTTCTTCCTTGGATCCAGGTATAAATACATCCCATAGAATTGCTATATCAATTGGCCATTGAAAAAACACATCCTGTTTCAGATACTCCTCTGGAGAATTTGACATATCTTTAGCCTCAAAGGCATTTCCAATTATGAAGGAACATTGAAGATGACCCCTGCTACCATCCGTGGTGCTGCCTTGAGATTTTGAAGTATATGCAGTTAATTCAATCTCAAGGCCAGGTTGTCTTCCAGCACTATGACAGATTTATCCTGTTATAATAAAGTGTCAAGGTGAGGTTGGTGGGAGCTTGAGGAATTGTACATAAAATTTTGTGTTCTACCAGGAATTGCAACATATAGTTATTGTATAAAATGTTTTGCTCATTGGAATTAATTTTTCTACTGGGTAAAGATTTAGAGAAAGACAGAGTTGAGCATAATGGGAAACTTCAGATAAATTGGAAGGAAAACAGACAGTCTGTGAAGGTCAAATTCTCCAGCATTAATAGACTTTTACCAGAGACAATATTAATTTATACTTTACCCTTGCCCTCCTTCCTCCAATCTTCTCATTTGGTTTTCTCTCTTGTTCCTACCCATATTCTCCTCCCATCTTCAACTTTGAAATATTATTCAGTTCAAATTTGTGGAAATATATCTTGAGGACTTCTCAGTCCTTTAGCTCACCTAATTCAGTTTGTTCCTCTTTACATCTTAGGTTTTTGCTTTATTTCTGGCTCTGTTTTAATTTTTCCATTGGTCAGATAACTTCCAATTATGGCTATATGTTGCCCAGGTATAATGTCTATTAAATACATCTTTATCCCTCCTTCGAGGTTAGCGAAGATGCACCCTAACATGAGTCCATATTGCTGGAAGTGTAGGAAAAAAGAAGGAACCTTTTTCCATATGTGGTGGTCTTGTACAGAAACCCAAAGGTACTGGAAGAAAATCAAAACTTGGTTGGAAGAAATTACAAAAGAGCAGATAGAATACAAACCAGAGTGCTTCCTGCTAGGGATTTTTGATAAACAAATTTCCAAAAAAGCTAAATACATAACAATACACATTTTAACAGCGGCCAGATTAGCCTTCGCTCAACACTGGAAACAACATCAAATTCCATCAGATGAAATGATTATTGAAAACATTTCAAAATGTGCAGAAATGGATAAATTGACTTTGGCGCTAAAAAACAAAGACACTTCACCATAGTATGATAGCTGGAATTGTTGGTATAATTGGATTGACCAAAGATAAATTATATATCATAAGGCATAAGAGAAAAGTATTAACCTATAATAATGAGGTAGCGATATAAGTAAAGAACAGGTGTGTGTACATGACATAAATTAAAGTTATGAAAAAAGATCTTGCAAACTGTAAAAATAAGAATGCTTTTAACCTTCTTTCTCTTTTTTCTTTTTTCCTTTTCTCTTTTTCTTTCTTTTCTCTTTTCTTTCTCCCTTTTTTTTCCTTTGCTTATTTGTGTATGTGTTGATGGTTGGTTTTAATTGTAAAAACTAATAAACTATATTTTTTTTAAAAAATACATCTTTATCTGAGAAGCTGTTAGGTTATTAGAGAGGTTTTGTTTCAACATAGTTAAAATATATAATTGCAAGTAAGCTAAAATTATTGGTATAAAATTATAAATGAACTGTAAATGAACTATATGTGTTAGAAATCAAACAATATTTCTTAAAATATATAGTTGAATAGAAGGTGCTTGTAATGTTGTTATGTAAATGAGCATTATTCTGGTACTTAGAAAACATACCAGATGGTTGCTGGTCCACCCGGGGTATACAACAGAGTAGAATGTAGTTGGTTGAACTAAGGTAGCCCCTCAGACAACAAAGAACGATGGCCAGAACCTTAGCTCTCAATTGTCCGTCCTAGCATTGCTTCGGTTGAAAGATGAACGACATGTGTCGGTCTTGTATCTCTTAAATGAATGGGTGGCTTTCAGGAATAATGGGAGCCACTACCAAATGTTAAGTAGGATCCGTTGGCAGTCTCGTCACGTTCTGAGGAGAGACTACATTTTGCTTTACCTTTAAAAGCAGTGAAGTGTTTAGAGGCAGCCTTGCAAATAAGGAAGCTGTAAATTTTGGAATGGTGTTCAGCTCCTGTGGTTGCCATTATAAGTGTTTAATGCGAACCAAGCTGAAGTTGCATAATAGTATGTGTGCAAAATAGAAAGAAGTTTGTATTTAAGCAGTTCTCCCTCCTGAGTGTAACCTGAAGAGCAGTCTGTGTCTCCTTCCAATAGTCTGAGCAGAGGATTTCTGACCCTGTCATCCCTCACTGCTATCCTTTGTTGAATAATTTTACATAATTAATTTTACCATCCCAGGGGAATCTCATATCGGCATGCTTCCTTAAACTAATAAATGTTAATGTAGGTGATTTATTAATAGTGATAATGATTGATTGGCAGGGTCTTGGAAAAGCAAAGGGGAAAGCAGTTCTTTAAAAAATCTTGAGCTTAGAAAAGCTAACAAAATCTGGAAATTTAAATCATTTAGGTGCGATCTTGACTTGTGAAATCTTTTTTGTCTCCCTCCCCCCCACGGTGCTATGAATCACAGGGGTGCTCAATGGCTCAGTGGTTAAAGGCACCGAGCTTATCAGCTTTCCTGGGTTCGAAACCTAAGCACTGTGTGATGGGTTGAGCTCCTGTTACTTGCCCCAGCTCCTGCCAACCTAGCAGTTCAAAAGCATGCAAATACAAGTAGATAAACAGGTAGTACTTTGGTAGGAAGGTAACAGCGTTCCATGCGCTTTGGTGTATAATGCACCATGGAAAACGTCTTTGGACAAGACTGGTTCCCTCCACTAAGAAACGAAGATGAACACCACCCCCTAGAGTTGGAAACAACTGGACAGGGAAAAACTTTATCCTTTACCTTTATGAATCACAGTGAAATATTTCTTCTCTCACACACAATCTCTTTCTCCTCATGTATTACCTGTCCCACGGTATCCCTTACCACCACTCCATTCTATCAGGAGGATATAGTTTTATAGTTAGAGGAAATCAGAAAGAATACTAGGGTTCGTGGTAAAAGTAGTGTTTATGCTTGACCATAGATGGAGGTTTGTGGGTATCGATTTGGAAGGCCATCTTGACTTATGCACAAAGAATCTCGAGTGTTACGCCTCTACAGGGAAGCATTGCCTTGCCATAATGATCTGCAGACAATGGTGATGGGAGGGTGGGAAAGACCAGTGATAAAATGTGCAATCACATTGCAATGCAATTCTGTGCTGTTTTGTGCTTATATTGCATGCACATATGGGATGGAGCTTGTGTCATGATGCCACAATAGGCATTTCATCATTTGGATGAAATCCTGGCCACCGTGACATCCAGTGGATTGCTGAGTGCAGAATTTGGAACAGTAAATAGCAAATGCTGTGAAAGGAAACAGGTGCTGGAAAAGATGAAGCCAGCAAGAGATTTTAATTTAAATAAACCTTACAATTGTTGCTGTTTTTCAAAGTAATCATTGCTGATAATAAAAATAATGGTTTTAGATATTATCAATATGTAATAATCCAAATAGTATATATGTGTTGATTGTTTAACAGATCCCATTATCCACCCCCCATCCTCCTCCCTCCCTCACCATCATTTAATTGGGACTCATTTGTATCTTTACAATATTTTATTTATGTCTCTTAGGTTTTGTATAGTTTTTATCTTTTTAAGATTGGAAGCCACCCAGAGTTACCCTGTGGTAAGAGGGGCGGCAAATAAAATTTACAAATGAATAAAACTATAATGTCAGAAGAAAAATACAGTTTAAAACATTGCTTTTCCTCTTACAAATAATTTTAGCCATAGATACAGAATCATATATTTAATACTTCCATGCCATGTTTTGATTCAGAGCTACTGGGTTTTCCTGGATGGTGCTGACAATTACATGGATGCATAGATTTTTGAGCTCTTATCTTTAAATGTGAAATGGATTTTTAAATGACAGTGCTCATCAGTGTTTATCATGGAGCATCCTCAGCTTACAGTATATTTTATATCTTCTGCAAAATACCAGAACAAAAGATGAACTAACAAAATAACCTTTCACTTTTTTCCTGTAGAATTTTAGCAGCTAATAATGCTAATGGTAATACTGAATATGCAGTAATAGGATAATGAAGAATTCTTTTAATACTCTGAAATCCAGATATAAAGCAGCTAATGACTTTAAAATGTCCTCTCGTCTCTCATCCTTCTGTTTATAATTTACTACGTGAAGATTTCCTCTCAATATTTGACTAGAAAGGATTAGATTATTCCAAATTCGTTATTACAGAATGTTCATCATCAGGAATACAGAGAAAATATTACCTTTAAGCAAATGCATTATATAAGGTTTGGGTTGGTTATAGTTGTTGTATATTTATGAGGCAACTATAGAGGAAGGAGTAGCAGAACCTGGGGATGAAATTAAAAGAGGGATCAGCCTAGAATCTGTACGTAGCCACAAGCAAACTAAGCCTATTCCTTCTTGAATTCTATTGATCCATATCTAACACCTAACAGGTGCTAACTGTTAGTTGAGAATATTCTCCTTGCACAGCTGAGTAGCAATAAATAAGTGTAATTGGATTTTCATGTAGGACTTGATTTTCCACACCTGAAAAAACCCAGTATTGTTAGAATTCAAATATAGAAGAGTTAAAATTCAGTCATGAACTTAAGATATGAGAGAGGGGGGGGGAGGGAGGGAGGGAGGGAGGGAGAGAAGGAGAGGGAGAGAGAGAGAGAACTTATTTTACTCAGTCACAACAAAGTCCAATGCCACCTAGTGGATATGCAGTGAAATGTTGTTATCCACATAGATTGTGCATTCATATTGGTAACGAATTGGGCACTCATGATTTGCACACAATGTATTAAAAGAGCTGCAATTTACCATATTGCATTGCTTTCTTTAAATTACAAGCCTGACATTCCTTATCAAGTACGGTAACTTTTATTCATGTGGAAACATGGCCGTTCCAACCGTGTTCCAGACAATAATAACTTGGATTCAATGTTATAATATATCAATTATATTCACATTTATTGACGTATATGTTAAAGTTAATATTTCTATGATGGTACAGATATATCCACGCAGTTTTTTTGGCAACAGCATGGAATTTTGCCTTCTTCCATGTATTTGATTAGATCATATGATGCAATTATACTTGAGTTGATAAGAGAAAGACAAGAATTTTCAGATGTAGCAATAGCACTTAGACTTATATACTTCCCCATAGTGCTTTATAGCTCTCTCTAAGTGGTTTACAGAATCTTTATTTTACTGACCTCAGAAGGATGGAAAGCTGAGTCAACTTTGAGCTGGTGAGAATTAAACTGCTGGCAGTTGGCAGAATTAGCCTGCAATACTGCATTCTAACCACTGCACAACCATGGCTCTTATCATATCATGCCCAAACAGTTTTTATCTTGCCAGCAATCCACCTGGTTATATTTTACCTCTATGGAAGTGAATACTAATTTCCTTATTTTTTTTTTTTGAAGAAGCTGACCTAGTCATGGTCAAATATGCAATTTAAGGACATCATGATCTATGGCTTTATTGTATTCTGGGTAAAATTATCTTCATAGAACATCTGGATCATATAAAAGGCAACCTATCCTGCTTGTACATATGGTCAGTGGGAGACCTTTGGCCTGATCCACTAGTATTTTGAACTGAAGGCAATGAAAAGAAGAGCATTATGTGCAGTTCCCAGAATTTGGAACTCTGAGTGCGTTCATCAAGTTTGTTTCTTTATGGAGATTTGAGGGCTGGGATCCTTTCATTTTCAAGATATTTCACCTGTTGTCTGTAGTTGATTGTTGTTGTTTTGGCTGTTTTGGAAGAAAAGACCGTGCTTGCTTATAATCATTAATCTGCCAATTTAATCCTTTTTTCTGGGCTTGTGGATGGACTCACTGAATATAAAGTGAAGGGTATCTGTACAGTAGACTGCCTGACAAGATGATGGCACAGATGGCTGGCTTCTATGGATATTCTGCTGGGAACTCACTAGTCCTTTTACAACGTCAAGATCCTCCACATACAGCACAGGCTCTCTATTGGGTATCATTAAATCAAACTGTTAGCAAGCAGCTGGCCTGACAGCGAGCTGGCTAGCTAGTTCACTAGCTAGTTCTCTCCTAAGTATAAAGAGGGGAGGGATCTAAGGGAAACTCACTTGGACATAACATGGAATTTTTTTTAAGTCCATTTCTCCCGTTACCCACAACAAAAATATTGCAATTCCTGTATCCAACTCTGAAAATCAGAGAAGGTGCTACTATTTGCAGTTCTCACTTTTGAAGACATGACCATCTCCATGCATGCCTATTTTAAGGCACTATCATTTTTATTTCATCCTCAAACAACTAAGGAATTTAGATGTTACGTAGGCTGCATGTTGTGTATACGCTTTTGGGGCATCATCCCTAATTTACTTCTAGTTTGTACTTTGCCCAGAACATTTTGATTATGGATGGTCGATGTGCAGAAATCCTCCTTGTGCTCCATTTTGTTACTGTATTTTCTGTGGTTTGATACCTTTCAAATACGTATGGAATATACTATAGGGTTTAAGCACTCATCAATTGTGATGGAATGTAGTCTTTATTCCCAAGAAGGAGGAGCTGCATTCCAGACTGCAAAGAGGCAGCAATGTTTAGATACATTGGCTGCAATAATAATAATAAGAATAAGAATAAGAAGAATTAAAACATTATCTCTAACAATTCTCAGAGCATATCTATAGTTGTGCAAATAGTTGCTTTCGTTTGGCAAGATTCTGTCTACAAGTAAGGAGCAATAAAAGAAATTACTTCTAACTCCTCGTGTCTTTCCTTGGCACTTGGGGGCGGGCTGACATCAACTTTCTATGTGAGTAAATTAAGAAAGATCTTAGCTTTATTGGACATTATTATTTGTTCAAAATTGCAGTCTTCACCATATAGCAGAGGCTTTTTTTTCCAGGAAAAATTATATAGAGAGACAAGTAAAATAAAATCTATGTGACAGTGTATTTTCATCTGGCACATCTCTGCATTCTTATGCAACGTTCAAGCCATTTTAGGTGAAGTCAAATTGCCACTGAATAAACCTAACCCAGGAAACAGGCACCTTAGCTTCCAAGTTCAAATGAGATAGTGGTCAAGGATTCTTCTCTCAGAAAAAAAAAAAGTATGATTGCTTTGCTTTCATACTCATATTGTTTATAAACGATTTAGTAGAAATGGATGTCAGAATGGAAAAACTCCTGCTTGAGAATAAATATGCTCACCCAATTATGACCTGAGCCATCTTCTTGTGACATCATAATGTTGCCTGCATTGATGGGGCTCACTTATTTTACTTCTGACTACAAACTTTGCCTGTGTGCAGTACAGTATTGAGCATACACATGCAGCAGCATCATGGGTAAGGCTATAGTTGGGACAAGCAAGGTAAGAGAATGGAGCAAGGGATTCCCAAAGCTGCCTGTTGGAAGGAATAAAAAGGGATCCATAGCAATGAAAATAAATAAGAGGCATGCTGAAAATATTCATTTAACCCTATCCGAATGTGTGTTTTTTCAATGGCTTGCCTTTGTAATGTAGTATTCTCTGTTACTCACAAGGTTTCCCCCCCCCCCCAAAGAGGCTATTTGATTATCTGTATCAAACAACAACAAAAAAGATAATATGCACTAGCTCCTGCCCTGTTCAGCATTTTTTTTTTTTATTGTTCCTTACTCCCTCAGCAATTATTGAATTCAAATTCCTGTTCTGTCACGGATTTGATTTGACCTTGGGAAAAACCCTGCAGTTGCCTTTTGAGACATGTTGGTGCCTACAGCATGAACAGATTGATTTCATTGTTTCTCACTGGATTGGGGGGGGGGGATGACGGACAATTTCATGAATATTTATAACTGTTTTACTTCTAAACATAGAGGTACAACCCAACAACCTCCAGACCACAAGAACTGAATTCATCACAAGTAGAAGGTCAGCTTCCCACAATGAACACAGTAATGTGTAAATACACAGAAATGTGTGGGCTGGGAAACGTAGAGCAGGAGAACAAATTTACTGCCATAAATTTCTGCAGAGAGAGAGAGAGAAACAGGAGAGGAGGCCACAGTGCAGAAGGAGTGGCAAGGAAGAATCATTAAAATTTCCTGCCCTTTCTGATAATACAAGTCTCTTCCAAAAATGAAACACAAATGAAAACAAAGTCAAAACAGATGCTTATCTAAGTGTCTTTAATTTCTCTTAGAGAATTTAAAATATTCAAATGACAATATTAGGAATGTTTGCTAAAGCGTTGTCAAGATTTTAAGTTAAAGCATTTAAAAAACAATTTTCATATTGCAGCTTTGGTTTTATATATATTTTAGCCACATGAGAGAGTCAATTGCATGATCTGAATGCAGTCTGGGGAGGATGATACTTTGCTCCTCTGAAGTCTGAAAGACAGGCTGGAACATGACATGAGTGTTTACTATCTAGTTGTGTTTCAGTTCCCAAAACTGGCTCTTTTCAATATTGAGAATCTCTGAATATTTAATCTTTGTGACAAAAAGGGGAATATTTAGGTTAACTATTAAACATAATTAAATTAATTACCTCCCGTTGTGACAGGATGTGTTCTTTCTTTTATGCAAAAAACCAGAGTAGAGGTACTCCTCCACCTCCGACCACAATTGAGCCCAGAATTTATGTTGCTAAGTGAAACATTTAAGTGAGTTTTCTCCCATTTTATGATCTTTCTGGCCAAAGTGTTAAGTTAATCATTGCAGTTGTTAGTTACTAACACGGTTGTTAAGTGAATCTGATTTCCCATTGACTGCTTGTCAGAAGGTCACAAAAGGGACCTTGAGACATTGCAACCGTCAAAATAGGAACCAGTTGTCAGATTATCCTAGTATAAATTACTTGACCACGGGGATGCTGCAATGGCCAGTATGAAAAATGGTCATAAGTCACTTTTTTTCAGTGCCATTGCAACTTTTAACAGTCACTAAATGAGGACTAACTAAACAAGAAGAATGCAGCTCTTTCTTTTCTCCATTGCAACAGGATGTTTTGATCATTCAGAAGTATTTCATTTCAGAACCTTTGAACTCTTTGAAATAATCTACAAAGCCTGTTTTGTACATGAAAAAAAAAATGATCTGAGCTCAAACCAAAGCATTTCAAATTTAAACTATTGGGACATACACACAAACATCAACATTGATTCAAGGATTAGTTTTGCATGAAGCTAACTTTAGTGAACCACCATGTGAATGGCACTGGGTATTTTAATTTAGATATATGTTTAAAATATAGCTTTCACAGCAATTATTTCAGTGGTCAGTTTCATTTTTTTTTTAAATTAAAATGAGGGGAAATCACTAAATTTCCTTGGTTCAAATATTACCGCTTGAAGCTTACATTAAAAAAAAATTAAAAGGAGAGAGGAGGGAAGCACAGTAAGTTTCCTTGGTCCACCACACACCTTCATGCTACTGACAATTCATTGAGGATAGATCTCAAGATCTTAATTGCTTAGTCTGCAGTCAGAAGTTCCTTGGCTTTCATTGCATCTGTTCCCATTGCAGGTACATGTGACAATAGTGCAGCTATGAGTGGAATTTTAAAGAGGAAGTTTGAAGAAGTTGATGGCTCCTCACCCTGTTCTTCGGTGCGGGAATCAGATGATGACATCTCTAGCAGCGAAAGTGCTGAGAGTGGGGACAGTGTCAACCCTTCCACTTCAAATCATTTTACACGTAAGTACTACAGTTACAGTGCAAGGGCCCTTTCCTCATTATAGACAAATGAAAGTCAGTGCCTATGGTTTCCTCCGTATTCACCCAGTTTTCTACTCTACTGGAAATAGATGGAATACCAGAGCTGGCATCTCACAACTGGAGCATTTGGGGGGGGGGGGTGTCCTCTGTTTGCTTTCCATCATATGGAGCAGATTGCTTGTGTGAACTGGGTTTTAGATTGGAATGTTTAGATTGCAAGACTGAGAGATGTACATGTGAAGAAGTGAAGTCATCAGACCATCAAGGAGGAATGATATGTTATCAAATTTGTGACAGGCAGACATGAGCAACAAGGTTGCTTTACAATATTTAGACTAATGCATATATTTGGAATTTTGAAACTATGTAATGGGCACTCTTTAAATGTTTGCCATGGAGGACATAGCCAGTCTCCAAACACCCATTCCCTTAAGACAAATTGGTAAGAGTATTCCACAAAATTCACCTAACATCCTAGCATGTTCCCAAGACTTCAACTGACTTTGCCTTTTGTGTGTGTGGGGCGGGGGCACACCTTCAAATAAGACAGTAGCCTCCATCCAGCTACCATTTTTATTTATGGACAATTCTTCTAAGATCTGTGTAGCATCAGGAGTCATTGTTGGAAATACAGTTCAGGTACTAAGGCTGTTGCTTTCATTTGCAACACGTTTATTTCCAACTTCTTTAAAAAAAAAAACTTGGTCAGGGAGTTTAGTAGACACTAAGGTAGATGATGGCAGGCACATTGATGTCCACAGACATCAAAACTGGTGAAACAAGGATATAAAACAGTCTCCAAGATTATGTTGTCAAGTTGCGTCAAAGCTTGCCTTTCAGATGATTATTCAGCTGTTTCATTCATCATTCGGTTGTCTGATCCACAGAAAACATGATCTGCAAAGAATGTTGTGGGATGCTCTTCTTAAAGTTTTATGTATACTTTAATCTCATGGATATTATTAGTTTAAGTCATTTGTATTTTAGATTGTTCTGTCTCACTGGCTGATGTGAATACTGTATACTTTTCTGATTAGAAAAATGGGCAGAATTCATGGAACTTTAAATAATTAAATAGGATTAGTAGAAGACCTTGGACCCAAGTACAGCAACCTAGCAATAATTTATCTATATTAGTTTATGGTAAAATGTTTAATTTGCTTATTCACTATTTTCATCAGTGTTTATAATTTAAATAATAACTTTTATAATCCAAATTTATATTATTGTATGGCAATTTAATAGGTTGAGGGAGAGCAAGAGGTCTGTCCTTTTATAGTCTTTGCATTATAAATTGTGAGTAATCAAATGCTAAGCACAAAATTCATACAAATGAACTTGGCTTTGCAAAATCTAAGAAAGCCAATTTAGTCCAGTCATCTGAATCTTACTCATGCGGTCTCATCTCTGTAAATCATGTTTATGGTTTCTGCTTATGAGACTAATCTAATAATCAGTTGAATCAGAGATACACTTAAGTATGAAAGTATTGAAGACCAAACGTTAATTCTGATGGCTTCCTGGCAAGAAAAGAAAATGATGAAATATTCTAGTGTGTATAAATGAGAAAATGAGGAGAGGGAGACAATGCTAGAGCAGTTATTTTGTGTGGAACGTCTTCTTCCTGGCAAAGCAGGAATAGAGCCCTGTCTGAAATCCTAGAGAGACACTACCAGGAAGGTTGATTCTCTCTGGCCTCCAAGATATCATTATAATTTACATTCTGTTGTCCTTGGCTATCTATTATTTTGAATAAGGTGGTTATGTTTGAGATACAGTGTGACTACTCTGCCTAAGCAGTATTGAAGAAGAAGAACCAATGGTCTGATTTATTATATGATTATTTCTTCTGTTCTTCTGATTGGGGATATAAAGGAATGGCAAGATGATAACCATCCAAATGAGAGTAGGGATAAGTGGGATACCTTTGGTAAGAAGCTGTACAGTAAAATTTACTGGCAAAATCACTGGGCAGTAAGAAGGAAAAACACAATGTGATGAGCTATAAAAGGAGGAACAGAATTTATAAACATATTTAGCTATGTTCAGCTATAGATAATGTCACTTCAAATGGGGCTGCAGCTGAATTAAGTTGTCGAGTTGAGTTGAGTTGCAGAAGAATCTTAATTGGCAACTACAGTAGATAGCACTGTTTGTCACATAAGGTTCCATTGAGATTTGTTTTGAAATTACAGTATATTATAAATGGTGCTGCCCCTGGTGTACATTGACAGTTGCTTGATATCTTACCTCCTTGAGACAGGAATAATTCTGTTATGATGATGCTAATAAATTATGGCTGTATGAAGTAGTTTTCCAGTAGCATGAAGGCCAACTTTAAAGTGATTAATTTAATTGGCTGAAAAGTTTGTTTTACGTTTTACAGTTACGTGCATTGAACCTAATTGTTTTGACTCATACATAAATGGGCATTTCCCTGCCTTTCTTTCTCACACAACACATGCACCCAGACATATTTTAAAAACAAACATTATACAATGTTTTTCCCTCTCCTCGTGTCACAGGCATCTAATTAAGAGACCACTGTGCTAAAGTTACTACTGTAAGTTAGTCCCTAACAAGTCAGGTAGCTGTTAATTAACCAAAAAAAGAGTCATTTTTCCAAGTGGAAGTCATCCCTCTATTCCAGACTCTGCATCATTTTCAGAAGTTAACTAATAAAGTTCCTTCTAGTCCACGCATGTCCTTATTTACAGTTAACATCTCATTATATATATTTTCCTTTATCATTATTGTTTTTGTCTGTCGAACAGCTAAATAAATAAGGTCACCGATGCCCTTCAGAAGTAAAGTCCTTCATAAGTAACCCCTCCTCCTCGAGTGTGGACATATAATTGCAGCTCTAAAAGATAAGTTCCAAAGGAAGAAAGTGAAATACAGACATTTCTGCTTGATATTATATGTAACTAACTGTGACTGCTTTTCCAAACCTTTCTAAATATCAAACGATGAGTACTGAGGTATCACTGTAAATATATTCCTGATATTTACAGTGGTACCTTGGTTCTCATTGTAGAAACACAACTCTGCATACATACATGGGGATTCAGAGGAGAGGGCCCAGCAATGATATGTGCATCAACATGTCATGACATGTTTGATGCAGCTTATGTGCTTACACCAGATGTGATAAACATGTCATTTGTGCAAAGATGTCAGCATTTAGACATTATCATGATTTCCTATGGTTGCTTCTGAGTGGGGAGGCAATCATTTGTCATGATTATGCTGTTTAAAAACAAAAGCAAGAAAATTTGTTTAGGTTGGGTTCCAATCTGGATACTTGAAGGAATTGTCTAGGAGCCATAGCATCTTATGCACAAACCTATAGTTCTCTGTACCTGCATAAATTGCCTCTTGCTGAGATTCTCTTACATCTCATTTCACCACTTAAAAACCTCTGAATGCAAGAAAGAGAGAAAGAGGGAGAGGGAAAGGGAGAGAAATAGAGCAAAATGACTATCTGAACCTCTGAATGTCACTGGTTTTAAGTTTTAAATTTTCCTTCCAAATTTGATAGCTGAAAAAACCCTCTATCCCTGATCTCATGTGACCCTGAGACCCAACTAATTATAGATTACAGATTAACAGAGTTGGAAGGGACCTTGTAGGTCATCTAGTCCAGGGGTCACCAACCTTTTGGACCTCAGGGACTACCAAACTCATAATTTTAAATCCCATGGGCTAGAGATCCTGGGAAAATCCCCCAAAAAGTCTGCAGGAAAATTCCCCATCCCATTTTCCTACTGATTGATCACTCTTTATTTGGGATCATAGGATACCATCTCCAGCTCCATTCTCAGGGGGAGAGAGAGAGAGAGAGAGACTTTTGGCTTCATGCAAGGAAAGCAGCAGAAACAGCAGAAGACTTTCTTTCTCTCCCCCAAACTCCACCAGAAATGAGTCTTTGTGAGACTTGTCATGTTGTCACAGCCTCTTGGAGCAGGATGCCTTGCAGGGCCCCAAAGACTCATTTCTGGCGGAGTTTGGGGGAGAGAAAGACTTTTGCTGCTTTCCTTGCGTGTAGCCAAAAGCAGAAGAAGAAAGATGTGGAAAGAAGCAGCCCAGTGGCCAGGCGAGGCACATGGGAAGAGTGGGGCAAGTTCCCCCCTCTGCCCTTTCCCCCCTCCCCTCGTGTTGTTCGCAATGCAAGTGACACAAGCCTTGTGTTCCTGTGGGCCATGTGGGTAGCGCAGCCTTGTGTTCTCATGCAGCCTGCATTAATTGCTTTGGGGAGTGCTTTGGGGGTGACATTTCTCTGTGGACCACCAAAATTTTCTCACAGACCACCAGTGGTTCCCGGCCCACTGGTTGGAGATCACTGATCTAGTCCACCCCCCACCCAAGAAGGAGACCCTGCACTATTTCTGACAAATGGCAGTCCAGTCTCTTCTTGAAAGCTTCCAGTGATGAAGCTGCCACAACTTCCGAGGGCAAGCTGTTCCATTGGTTGATTGTTCTCACCGTCAGAAAATTTCTCCTTATTTCTAGGTTGAATCACTCCTTGATCAGTTTCCATCCATTATCCCTTGCCTGGCCTTCGGGTGCCTTGGAAAATAGCTTGGCACCTTCCTCTCTATGGCAGCCCCTCAAATATTAGAACACTGCTAATTAAAACGTAATCCATTGCTATAAATTTCAAACTACTGTCCTCTAATTTAATCTGGATTTTATACGAGCGTGAATTGCTACAGCTTCTTTACCAACCTAGACTGATTGGCTGCCATGTTTACCATTTGAGCATCTAAAATAAGAGTTTGGTGTAATGGCATGTACAATCTATCATGTTTGTTCAAGAGGAAACCAAGTCATCTCTAGGTATCCCCAAACGCTGAATTGATAACTACTAAAAATTGTCCTTTCTCCTTTCATTTCATTTGCCTCAAGCTTATTGGTGATTCCAAGCATCAGTTCGGGATTTATTTATTTGATTTTAAGGCTGCCCATTTGCTGTCGCAGAAAAAAAGAGCTGGCTGTCATGGGGATTCTATATTTTGGCATTCTGAATGGCAGCTAATAATTCCATGCAAGTATATAATACGATAAGGTACAAATGCCTTCCTGTTTGAATACATTCCCCTCGCCATCAGCTGGAATCTGGCAACTAAGCAAGAATGTCACTATTGTCAAAAATGGTCGTATATCCCTTGTCTGGATAGACAAACCAGCAGAATCCTGTAATCAGTGATATTCGATGCCATTCAGTGAATCAGAAAGCTGTCTCCACTCCTCTGCTTCTCCTTGATTTGCATTGCACACAGTATTTATTTACATAAGACTTTCACAATATGAATCTTATTTAAATCTGATGTTGTTTATGAATCTTGCATGTTAACTGAATCCAAAACGTGCTTTGTCTGAAGAAATGACCCTCTCTAGTACATGAAATGAACACAATTAGGGTAAGGGAATATGAAATCAATTGAGATACAGATTATAAAGCTCACTGTGGAGGAAATCATGCCTACAGAATTAAAATCAATCCAGCTAGGATTACTTTTGGGAATAAGCCTCTAGGATGCTAGTAAAGTTTCCAAATAAAATATTAATGCTTGGGCATCCTCAGAAGCAGAGATAAATAGCTTCAATTGTGAAACAATTAGAATTAACGATGAGTATCAAGGTACTACTGTAAATATCGAATGTATTTATAGTACTATCTCAGTACTCATCGTTAATGGGTTCTGGGAGGTGCAACGAGTACCAAAAGTGGTGAGTAAATGATGTTTCACATAAGGAATAATGTAGTAAGTCACAAGGCAGCCGTCACTGACAAGTTGTACTTTGTGCATTGAGTACCAAACAAATGATGAGTACCTGGACAAAATTTTTGTGATAAAATATGTGGAGTACCAAATTTGATGAGTTTCAAAGCAGTTGAGTACCAAGGTACCACTGTATCTAATGATAAAAATATTTAATTAAGGCTACCATATCTGGGCTACAAAAATTGGGAGGATCTAGGTGGCAACAAATACTTTTGTTATGTTTGCTTTTTCTTTTCTTAATCCAATCTGTTTTGCCCTTCTCACCTGCAGATATGTTTAGATTATGACTCCAAAAATCCTTTGCTAGTCTGTCAAATATTATTATTTGTGTGCATGTTTAACATTTTGCCCTAGACCACTTTTTGAGTGGCTTGCAAACTACAAAGCTGTATAAATTAAAGTGCGAAAAATTAATAACATAAACAACAGAGGGGTCACTATTCAGGCATAGATTTTGTTCCCAAGTGCCTCTCCAGAAAACCATTTTTTTACAACATTTTGCAAACACAACATGGGATGTTTCAAATATGTTTGCTGAAGTCGGGGTGTCATAACTGAGAACATTCAATCACAAGATCCCTGTACATGACATTCATTCAGATTTGGTCTTGGCAAGGCTTCCCTATGTGAGGGTTCCAAGTAATAGATCCATAGCAGGCAAAACTATGAGGCAAAAGATAGCTTTATTGGAAGAATCATATTGGCATATATCTGGTGAAAACAGATTGTAAAGTTCCTGCAATTTTCACCTAGTTAAAGGAGAAAGTTTTTCCCAAACCCCAAACAATTAGTCACATGGTCCAATCAAGATGCTGTCTGGTCATCTGGAGACCTCCCTCCTTCTACAGTCTAGGTGTGTCATACCTCAGTTGGAGCCTGACTCTGAGGGAGAGATGGAACAGCCAACAGGGAGTGGGAGTGTGACTCTGGTGGTTGTGGAGGAAACTGGGGAAGGGTACAGGCTGGATGGGCATTCAGAGGAAGACCCAAGCCCATCCCCTCTTCATCCTAGGGCACACAGGGAGGAGCGGATAAGGGAGAAACATGAGTGGCATGGTCTATGAGGGAGGAAGGGGCCCTGATCACCTTCATGGGCTGCAGCTGGGAGGACTGTTTAAAAGGACAAACTGTGCATGGCAAAGTTGCTGGAAGCAAAGCGTGCTTTATTCTTGTTGGAGCTTATCTATGTTTTGGCTTCCTCCCAACTGTGGTTGCTGCATTATCTGATAGAAGTCTGCAATTAATCATCCTTGCCTGCCATAGTAATTCCTTCAGTGTGGTTGGTGTTGCCTTTTTTTATTTCAAATTAACTTTACTTTGGGTGCGGACTGCATTTACTCCTTCCGTAAACTGTTTTCTTGAAGAGTTTGATATCCAGCCGAGGATAATTGGACTTTGGGGCCAAGTTGGAGGCATTAAAGGGACTTTATTCTATTTTTGTGTCTTGGTTATTTTTGTGTGATGCCCCAGGTCATCACAGGTGTGAGAATGTCCTTGGTTCTCAAGAGAAAGTATTTTATTTTGGCTACACAAACCCCTCTAATTCTCCGTCCTTGTCCCTCCTTGTCCACTATGGCTCCGGTCAGGTCAGCTTCAGGGTTGACACTCTACTGATCTCTCTGGATGGGCAGATTCAACTTGGGGAAAGGAGCCTTAGAGATATCTAAGTCTTAAGGCATGAAGATCGTCTTCAACTTACAACCATTCATTTGCCATTTGAAATTACAACAGCATTGAAAAAAGTGACTTATAACCAGATAACAGAGTTGGAAGGGACCTTGTAGATCATCTAGTCCAACACCCCGCCCAAGCACCATTTCTGACAGATGGGAGTCCAATCTCTTCTTGAAAGTCTCAAGTGATGTTGCTTCTACAACATCCGAAGGCAAGCTGTTGGTTGCATTGGTTGATTGTTCTCACTGTCAGAAAGTTTCTCCTTATTTCCAGGTTAAATCTCATCTTGTTAGTTTCCAGGGTTTCCAGGGATGCTACCGGTTCTGCCTGGCTCTATAGAACTGGTAGCTCTGAAGAGCAGCAGACACCGAACTGGCAAAACGTAATCACCGAACCAATAGTAACACTGGTTGAATCCCACCCCTGTCAGTTTCCATCCATTATTCCTTGTCTGGCCTTCGGGTACCTTGGAAGATAGCTTGATCCCTTCCTCTCTATGGCAGGCCCTCAAATATTGGAAGACTGCTATCATGTCTCTTCTGGTCTTTCTCTTCCCTAGACTAGCCATGTCCAGTTCCTGTAACTGTTCTTCATACATTTTAGTCTCCAGTCCCCTAATCATCCTGGTTGCTCTTCTCTGCACTTTTGCATAGCATCCCAATGATCATGTAATCAAAATTCAGTTGCTTGCAACCAACATGTGTTTATGGCAGTTGCAGCATCCCAGGGTCATGTGACCAACACTTGAAACCTTCCCGGCTGGCTTCTGAGAAGCAAAGTCAATGGAGGATGCTGGAGTCACTTAATGACCTCAAGATTCACTTAACAACCACAGTGGTTTGCTTTAGAACAGTGGCAAAAGGGTCATAAAAATTCATTTAACAACCGTTTTGCTTAGTAATGGAAATTCTGATCCCAAATGTAGTTGTAAGGCTATATTTACCTGTATGAGGCTTTAAAGCATAATCAGCACCTTGAATTGCACTGGAAGCTGATCGATAGCCAATGCAGCATCTGCATTAGTGGTGTGATATAGGCAATTATAGGCACTTTAATAATTAAATGCTAAGCCAGATGAAGACTGGCCCATGTAGAGTTATAGTAGTCTATCCAAGGGCAATAAGAGCATGTGTGATTGAAAGCAAAGCTTCCTGTTCCAGAATTGGCACACACAAAATAATGATGGGGAAGGCCCTTTATGGTAGAGCGTAGCAAGTTGAGGAAGGCTTGACTGAACAGAGTCACATATCTACTATCCAAGGACCCTGGGAATCTCCTTCATGAGATGGAGTGTGATGACCCAGGGTGGGATACAAAATAAACACAGTCACTAAAAACAGGTGAAGCCCCTTTTATTCCTTCACTTTGCTTCCAAGCTCCAAATATCCTTGACTGGAGACAAAAAACTCCCACACAAGCAGTTACAAGAAGGAGGAAATGCCGTTTAAATTATAAAGACTAAAAAAACAACACAAACCAGGAAAGATAAGGTCTTGAAGATATCCACAGATATCAGAACACACACTAGGAAGGATGCCAAACTCAGAGAGGAACAATAAACTAGAGATATTTCCACGCTTTGTTTCCAGCACTTACCCATACGCATGTCCATCCTTTTATCTAATTGTCACAGCTGCAGCCCATGAAGAGGATCAAGGCCCTCTCCTCCCCAGTAGATCATGTCTCTCCCTTATCCTCTCCTCCCTGCGTGCCCTAGGATGTAGAGGGGATGGCCCTGGGTCCTCCTCTGACTGCCCAGCCAGCCTCTGCTCTTCCCCAGCCTCCTCCACAACCTCCGGAGCCACACTTCCACTCCCTGTCGGCTGTTCCTCCTCTCCCTCAGAGTTAGTCTCCACCAGAGGCATGACATGGAGTCAAAAGAGTTAATATTCATGGAATACTCGAACATATCTTTGCAAAAAGGTAATGTTGTAGTTAAAAGAGTATTTAAAATCCATTCGGATTTGAGTTTGCAGATACCAGCATAGAAGGTCTGCTGTCCACATTCAGTTCAGTAATATTGCCCTGGTTGTGCAAGTATAAAAACACACATTCAGCTCCTTGTGATTTTGAATTAGTGGTCTTGAAGGGTCTGATAGATTCATTTTCCTGAGCTCTTACAGACTTCCCATCAATCATAGCTGTCCAACTTTATTAAGGCATGTCTTACATTTTTTTTAAAAAGAGAAAAAACTATATTTGGAATAAGATTTAAGCCTACGTGCCATTGTTGGATTTGGTGTTTTTTTTAACTATATGTGTTTAAGATGATAGTAACCTTTTATCCGGATAAATGTTCTGGGATTGTTATCCTGAAGGGCCTTTTGAAAAGGTGAGATTCCGAGTGGAAAGTTCCATCTCATTAAAGCGGCTGTGATACTTTTATTGTGCCAGCTGTGCTGTTTGCTGGATCATTTGCAACCAAATTTAAAACCTCAGTTTTAATCTTTAAAAGCTTATGCCTTTTTGAGCTAAGTGATGTGAAAAATGAGATTCAGCCTGTGTGGCCCTTAAAATCTTCAATGGATATACTTCCTCCTTGCTTGCCTTATAGGGCAGACAAATTAATGAGTGGAATTAAAGAGGAACTTCTCTTAAGTAGCCTCAGTTCGCTTTCTTCATGGAAGTTGCGAAGTTTGTTTATTCGTTTGTTATTAGATTTTTATACCACCTTTTTCACTTTATAAGTGACTCAAGGCAACAAACATACCTAATACTCCTTCCTCTTTCTATTTTCCCCACAACAACAACCCTATGAGGTTGGTTGGGCTGGGAGAGGCTGACTGATCCAAAGTCATCTCAGCCCAACTCACCTCACGGGGTTGTTGTTGTGGGGAAAATATGAATCTGTGGGAAACCTCCCAAAATCTCTCCTTTCCCCGTAACCATGGTTTGAGTTGTATTTTATGCAACTGCACCTTTTTTCTGACTTGAACTGAATGAAATGTCAATTTTATTCTTGTTACTGGCTTTTGTTAATTTTATTATTTTTTTCTACTTTTTTTTAGAACTGTTTTTTTTATTTTATCTGTGAATTACCTTCTGTGGGTTTGCGCTTTGTAAAACAACCTATTTTAAATAGATACAAGTTATAAAATACAGGTAGTCCTTGACTTACAACAGCCCCATTTAGTGACTGTTTTTAAATCAGAGCAGCTCTGAAAAAAGTGACTTACGACTGCTTTTCACACTTCATATTGTTCTGACCCAGGCTTCGTCAAACGGAATTAATATCAAACTTGTCGTAAAAGCAAAACCTATTTTATTGCAATGCTGGGAATTACTTTCATTCCCAGCCAGAACTAATTATAAACAGTTCCCCCAGATAAACACACTCCTTTCAGTACTGTGGAATGTTGCCAAAAACAGAAGTATCCAATTAAGTATAACAGAAACCAACCAAAGCACCAGAAAAAACTAACCAGAATACACAGAGGTTCAAGGAGGACTTGGAATCTATCAAACGACTTTGCTTCCTGCAAAGCTTTCACCATTGAGGTCTGACTTTTATCCCTCATGGGAGGGGCAATCACCTCCCAGCTTTACTCCCGTCGCCCCTTCTGTTTCAGCTGTTCTCGCCTTCTAGCAGCTCTGCACACACGCACACTGGGAACAGGCTCCCCTGGGTCCTCTGCTTTGCTGCTGCCAAACTCCGAAGGCTCCAAAGGCAGCACCCCACTCCCAGATGGTCCTGGCTCCTTCCCTGCATCAGACGCAGGACCCTCATCCAAGTCCTCTCCAGACTCCCCAACTGGTCCCCTTTCTTCCTCACTGTCCGACTCCATTGCCATCTGCACCGGCTGCCGGCGAACCACAACACATATCTTCATACCTTTCTGTTCTTGCAAATATTCTTTCTTCTACCACATTCATAACTTGTTTCATGGTTGATTATTTTCCTTTAAATTTGTTGCTTCCTTCATTTTGAGAATTCCATCCACGATCCATCTAAACTCAACTTCCTTGGTTTTTCCCTTCACATTTGTAGTATTTGACTTACAACCATTTGTTCAGTGACTGTTCCAAGTTACAACGGGCACTTGAAAAAATGACTTATGGCCATTTTTCACACTTACAACTGTTGCAGCATCCCATGGTCTGTGATCAAAATTCAGATGCTTGACAACTGGCTCATATTTATGACAGTTGCACTGTCCTGGGAACATACGACCACCTTTTGTGACCTTCTGACAAGCAATGTCAATTTGGAAGGCAGATTCACTTAACAACCGTATTACTAATTTAACAACTGCAGTGATTCAGCTAACATCTGCAGCAAGAAAGTTTGTAAAATGGGGGAAAACTCACTTAACTGTCTCACTTAGCAACGTAAATTTTGGGCTTAATTGTTGTACATCCAGGACTACCTGTATGCTATGTTTTTTGTCTTTTTAGCCTCAAGATTATATTTCTTCTTAAATTGTTTTTGTGAGGGCAGTAAATGAGTTACTTCGCCCTCAGGTTGAAAGCCTGCCATACTCTATCGAGGAACCCTGTGGTTTACATTTATTATAACATGCTTTTGACATAAAGAAAACAGCTGGAATTGAGGAGGGAAGTGTTCACACTTTGGATCTCAGCCAGGCAAACCTCAATTTATTTATGCTTAGTAACCGAGTAACTTCTTTTTGGAGATTAAAAAAAGGCGCTTGAAAAAGTTCAAAAGGTTTGACAGTCATTCCCACTAAGATTTGTGCAAATGAGACAATACAGGCTTTCTCTTCCTACCACGGGTTTATTTTTAACTAGCCTTACACACACACTCCCCACACCCATTTCTCCTACGTCCCCACCCACTTTCCAGCATCCTCTCCTGACTCTGGAATTCCCTGGGCTATTTTTGGAAATCTTGGTAGATTTTACCTGCCAAAGATGCAAAAGGAACTTCTTTACCTAAGAGCAGCTGAAAGTTTGGTTGATTCTTGAAATGGAAGATAGACAGTTTTCTCCAGAACTACCCTTGGTGACTTTCTGAAAAGCCCTTAAAATAATTTGTATTTTTTTCTCCCCAGCAAGCCTGGGCAACCCCTGATAATGGTAAATCTGGGGGCTGGCTGTATTATACAAGTGATCTTCAACTTGCAACAGTTCATTTAGTGATCATTCAAAGTTACGACACTGAATAAAATGACATGATCATTTTTCACGCTTACGATCATTGCAGCATCAGGTGATCAAAATCAAGGTTTTTTTTTCCTTTTTGTTTAAAAAACATTGAAAGTCAGTGGGCATCTTGTTACAGAGATGATGATATGCAAGAGGCACCTTGTTTTCAATGGATGAGATAGAAGTGTAATTTCACACTTGCAAAAGGCACTTTTCACCAGCCTGCCAGCCAAAAGGGGAAAAAAAATAAGTTCAAGATTCTTGCTGCAAAGCAAGGTTGTTGGCTCATCTGTGACAAATGTAAAGTATGCAATGACTTGGGAAGGAAATTTTGCAAAGATCTTCATCTCTATTTTGTCCCAATATTTTTACAATAAACATTAATAGACCTCTATTTGCAGTCTCCATTTTCAGACCGACTTGTAAAATTTATGTGTGCCTCCTCTGGCTCCTTAACGAAGTGTTTCAGAGAAATTGAAAATTGGCAAACCTTTGGGGAGGGGTATATTTTGGCCAGTGTGCTCAGTGATGGATTTGGGTTCCATTGTCCAACTTTGCCAAGACAGAGAATGCTTCTTTTCAATATTGTGCTTTTAGGACCAAGTTTGCAAAGAGTGTTGGAAAACAAGACAGAACTTCTGGGATTTTGATAGCTGTGTGAAAGAGGTTACAGCTGATGTTGCTTCTATGACTGGGAATACCTGTTACATTTCCTGCTGAGGCACAAATGTTATAATGCTCCAGGAATCCCATTAGCTTTTGCATCTAGCCACCTAAGATTGGGGACATTATTATGGTCTGACTTATGCTATATGTCGCTACATGAATGTGTGAATCCCGCCCTTCCACCAGGTTTTGTAATTTGCAAGAATTTCAAGCTGAATGTGTTTTAGTAGAGGGGTCCCAGCCTCTGGTCCGTGGCATGCCAGAAACTGGGCCATGCAAACAAGTGAAGCCCCATCTGCGGGAAAAGAAATCACACCCGCTCTGGCCCACAGAAAAACCTCTCTCCATGAAACCGGTCCCTGGTGCCCAAAAGGTTGGGGGCTGCTGTTTTAGTATATACAAAGCTTTTATATTATAAGAGAATAGTCAGGGCTTGCAAAAAATCTTTTTTTTTCATATTCTCATGTTTCAAGCCATGCAGATTGACATTGTATATACACAGGAATCCACCTTTACCCCATGACTGGCCTTCCTGAGTTGGGGTGAGAATGCAACAACAATGTTCAAGGTTACAATTCAGAGCAGAAGCATTGCAACAATAGTTGTAAAATAATATAGAACTTCTGTAACATTGGACTAAATTATTTATGAAGCTAATGGAATATGCTATTTGGGGATATAAATGAAGCCTATATATTGAAAACAAAAATCTATTTCCTGGAGTAGGAAAAGATTGTATTGTAAGAAGTGCACGGCTTAGGAAAGTATTTTAGTTCACAAAAGACCAGAGCTTTAGCTTCAATAAGATTAAAAAGTAATATGAGAGCTCCTTTTTCTTCACTATTTTTCCTGTAGCAGGAAAATATTATATTACATTAGGACGATGTCTTGGCAAAGTATTTTGCGTTTCTTTAGAAAATTTCAGAGCTTTAGCTACATTGAAAGGTTAAAAGTAACAGGACAACCTCTCCTTTTTGATATTAATTTTCTAGAGAAGTAGTACTCTTCTTGATACTGTCAGCATCTTTCTTTGAGCAATTTAACTGATCAAATCACTTGAAACTACTTCACCTTGAAATCTAAACTATAACTTAATTTTAACCCGATTAGCATGAAGCTGTGGTCAAATGGATTGAAGAAGAGAAACTAGCTTTTTATGTTTTCTGATTTGTAAAAAATGTTACATATTTGTATGTATGATTTTGTCTCAATCTGAATCCCTGGTGTTGCCTGGATTAGTCCCTGTAGTTTCTTTAGCACAGTTTTTAGAAATGGTTTGCCACCACCTTCTTCCTAAGCTTCAGAAAGAGTGGTCAACCAGCTATATTTTATGCTTAAGGCAGAACTAGAACTCATAGCTTCCTGATTTCTAGCTTGGTGCTTAAGAACTACACCATTGGGTCTCAGAAATAGATCATTAGTCAGCTGGATAGCAGAAATTATGAATGCTTCTTGGAGACTGAAACCTTCACCGGAGCACAATCTGAAAAGCACTGTTGATGCATTGTTCTCTCTCTCTCTTTTAAAAAAAAAAATTAATTTCATTCTGGTTATGAAATTCTTCCTCCCTTGACAATAAAGATATAATAAGCATCTGAAACTTAAGTTTAAAAGTCCTGTAGCATTCCTGATTAATGGAAGAACAGATCTCAAAGCCAAAGGACTTAATTTGCTGAAGCTGTTTTAACTAGCTTCGTGCTTCTGGCTAAGGTTGTTAAAATATATAGCTTCACATTACACAGGCTGTTAGCGTGTTTTATGATCCTTTTAGTTCCACCCTCTTTACTATTACATTTCTCCCATCATACCTGTGCAACTGTCATACCTGAATTACATAAATATGATTTATCATCTCACATCCCCCAATGTTGTTTTGCCAACAACACCCCCCCAAATCAGGCAGAAGAGTCAAGCAGCTTTCGCAACTGCACTTCATATTTTTCATTACAGGCTAAATGCTTATGTTTCTATATGGATTTATAAGAGGCATTGCTAGACAGTGGTGTAAACAAAGTTTAAATTGAGATTTTTAAAAAGTAGGGGGCACTATTTCAAGATTTATGCACATTACTTAGACTGCTTGTTAATTTTGTAAGGAAAGGAAGGAATACTCATTTGTAAGAGAAGTCTGGAAATATTGTAGCCCTAATTAATCCATTTATTTCTTCTGATATAATAATTGCACGGAATAACTTCCCTTTGCACTCTAATGAGAACTTGTACGAGAATGCCAACATCTGATGCAGTAGAAGATCTGAAAAGATGGTTTACTCGTTCTCATATAAGACCTAAAAAGATGCAGAGATTAAATTGGCAAAAATCTTACAAGATTAAAGAAGTTCTGAGATTTCTAATGATGATGAAGATGATATTAATGATTTATGCAGCCCTACTTTGAAAATGTTGCCAAATCAGAAACTTACTTATTCCAAGAATAAGCACAAAAGAGCTGGATTTGAAGATAGACAAAAAATTTATTCATCTCTCCAGTATTGTAAGTTTACATGAAACATTGAGCATGTGAAAATTGTATTAAGACACTAGGCAACTGTGACCCGCTGGGCTGTTCTTTCAGAGATACTTGCTTACCTAAACGGAGAAGCAGAATGACCGCAGGCAGACAAAAGAATCAACGAGAGCAAGGACCAGTTCCAACTTCCTGCAAGCTTTCCCGTTGACAAGGCTTGTGGGAAGCTGGCAGAGAGCTTGGATATAGCGCTCCTTCTCCTCGGCTGGCCTGCAAATTTGCCTTCCACTTTTCTGAGGGGGGGGTGACAAAAGGAGCTGTGGACCGTGAGGAAAACTGCACCTCAAACCCCCCCCCCACATGTCTCTGTTTCCCTTGATTCGCTTGGTTAATGTTAATTAGCAATTACTTCACCCACTGTTTTAATCAGCTAACCTAACTGGCTAATTGACTTGACTTGACGCTATCAGTAATGGTAGGTGGGAAAGATCTTGGAGAATGGGCCAGGATGATCAGATAACACAGCATGTATCCCCCCAGCTGGACTGCAGGCAGGACAAGAGGCTCTGAAGAGGCCCTCCTTTGTTTCTTGAGTTGTAAAGGAGACGGTGGGAAGTGCTTTGAGGCTTCACAGAGTCTGTTTGTGTAGCTTTACAATGGGGTAGAAAATAGACCATCTGGTTATGTTTCCTGTCTGATCTACCTAGGAAGACTGTTCTGTCTTTTAATTGCTGACTGAATATAAAGACAGCAGACAAACTCTACAAAGGCTTCCATACGAAGGAAGTTTCTTTATTGGGTCACAAGGCATCCTCGAGGTATAATTCACGGTTATGTCGAGATTCATCTAATGTCCAATTCTTTGCACAGCTGACTTCATAGTGTGGAATTATAGTGATCTTCATCCCATAATGGTGAAGCAAAGGGTGAGACACCAACACGGTGCTGGGGTCCAAGCAAGAGTAAAGGAAACTCCCCCAACCCAACCAAGGGTCAGTTCAGTGACCAATCAGGATTACAGATGTGACTACATGACATGAACTACATTTCCCATGATGCATTAACTACATTTACCATGAGGCATTCCCTTAAGGGGACAGCTCTCAATTCCTAACTAACTATCCCATTTCCCAATTAACTATATACTGTCTGGACAGCACAAAGACTGACATACTTTGACTCATAAAAATGAACACAAAATGCCAAATTAAGCTTATATGCTGCTTTTAGGAGGCACAGTAAGATAGCTGCAGCTCTGGACAAGTGGTTAAAGAAGGTAACCAAGCAGAGAGCTTCATTATTTTGTCTGGCATTTTCCCTGTACCGTTTAGACATGCTTCCAGAGGCATCTGGAGCAAGCCACAGTTTCTGTGTTGTGATGTTACTTACAACACAAGTTCTACCTCTTAGGTGCTTAACATGCACCTTTGTGTCACAAGTACAAAAGGGGCAAGAGTTCGCGTTGCAGAATCAACCTCTCTGTTACATGCTTCCCACCCCGTCCATGTTAGCCTAGTGGATTGCAGCGTTAAGGGTTGAAGACATGGATAAGCAGGGCTTGATTTAAATTTGTCCTTTGTTTCCATTCCAGCATCCTCCATTCTGAAGAGTGAGAAAAGGAAGAGGACAAAAAATGTTCATTTTAATTGTGTTACAGTATACTACTTCACCAGGAGGCAAGGTTTCACAAGCGTTCCCAGCCAAGGAGGCAGCACTTTGGGCATGTCCACTCGTCACAACAGTGTACGCCAATATACTCTTGGGGAGTTTGCCATGGAGCAAGAACGGCTTCATCGAGAGATGTTAAGAGACCATCTCAGGGAGGAAAAGCTGAACTCCTTAAAACTCAAGGTAAAAACGGGGAGGAGGGGATCCTTTTGTCCCAGCCTCCAACATATGGACCCAAAACATTAACAGTGGGCTTGGTGCTTAATATCCTTGGCAAGGTTGCAGTTTCACTTCTAAAATGGCTGCAGTTCAATCGCTTCCAACAAGCTGGCATTGACCCTGTCTCTCGTATTAACTCATCAGATTTTTAACAGGCTTCCACCTGGGCTCTTTAAGATGATCATTTTCTTCCTGCTATGCAGATATGATGACAATTTGTTCCACCCCATCAAAGTTCCAGCTTTGATCGGGATGCAAATATAGTTAAGCCAGCTGCTAGGTGTGGATTGTTCTGCACAAAAGAGATTTTGAACTGATATTCAGTCAGTTTTCACCACCACCCCCTTCCTCTTTGAATCATATGATGGGCTGCTGGGAAAATTGCAACAGCCAACTGTGCTTACTCTGTGTGATATCCAGTTGCACAAAACACTGAAATCCACATCTTTCAATTTATACAGGAGCTTATTTTGATTCTCTAGAAAGTGAGTCTCTATAGTGAACACATCTGCCAGGAATAGATCTGATATTGTTTACCTGGATATGTATTGCTGTATGCAAGCTACTTGATACATTCCTCCCTCTCCTTTTTTTTTAAAAAAAGGATATCCTATGCAAATAGCAACTAGGGCTGCATAAAATATTTGAAAGGGGTGTTTTGTAAAGTTCATTAACACAAACAATCGCTGGAACCCTGACACAAACCTTTTCTCTTTAAAGTATGAGAGTAGCGTTTCTTTTACAATGCCAATACAGCTGCTTCCAAAGTGCCCTTAGTAAGGTATGAACAAAACTAATTTCTCTTGGACTATCAACAAAGGGAAACAGCTGGGCAAAGGGACATATTTCAAAGCGGCTATGCAAGCTTTCCAAAAAACAGCCCACTGCAAAAAGATGTGCTTTGCTTATGCTAAGGCAGGGCTGTCAAACTCCCGGCCCATGGCCGGATACATTATGCGCTGGCCATGCCCGGTTTAGCGAAGGAGGGGAAAGTCCCAATACGTCACATGATGCCACCATGACTACATGAGTTTGACACCCCCGTGCTAAGGGGTTTTTCAGAGCATCTGTCTGAACATTTTTCCAATCCTAGAGGATATTCCAGTGGGGCCTGCAAAGGATGGTCAAAATCAGCAAGGTACCTTCAAAAGGTACAGGAGAAAACATAGTGGCATTCCCCAGAGTAAGGTTGATGGGAAACAGTAGTATGAAGAGCACCATAAAAATAAAGGTGATTACCGTGTTATCCTAAACCAGTGCTTCTCAAACTTGGCAACTTTAAGATAAGTAGACTTCAATCCCCAGAATCCCCAGCCAGAATACTGGTCTGAGTTGAATTCCACATACTTTGAAAGTTGCCAAATTTGAGAAATTTTGTCCTAAACCCTTGATTCAAAAGACCACTGGGAGAAAAGTACATGCTTTAAAAACAGACTACTCCTTCAATCCAAATGGGATTTTCTATGCATGCACACAGCATTTTATACACTCTATGCATATGTAACATAGGAACAGGATGTTACACATACGTATTGTATGTATGTACAATTTGGCAAATAGTATTTTGCACAAGCACAGGAGCATACAGTCGACACAGAGATGTTATTCATTGCATCTGGGATCTGCTAAACAGAATTGTTACACTGAGGATTTATTTTGGTGATCCAAGCTTGGTCTACGGTATAAGCGGTTTATAAATGCTTCAAAGCATCTTCAGTTGTTTCGCTTAACAGTAAGAGCCATGAAAACAAAGCAGAGAGATTTAAAGACGGTGTGGTCCTCATAAATCAATTCCACACTCTTGCATACCAAAAGCTTATGCTACATAAATGGTTTCCTTTGAACATTCTGTTCAGTGGAGCTGTGACGCATCTTTTAATGTTACTACAGATGACTAATAATGGCACGGTGGAATCCGAGGAAGCGAACACTTTAACGCTGGAGGACATTTCTGATGATGATATAGATCTGGACAACACTGAAGTAGACGAATACTTCTTTCTACAACCTCTGCCAACAAAGAAACGAAGGGCACTCCTGCGAGCCTCCGGAGTCAAGAAGATTGATGTGGAAGAAAAACACGAGCTGCGAGCCATCCGTCTTTCAAGAGAGGACTGTGGTTGCGATTGTCGAATCTTCTGTGACCCGGAAACGTGTACTTGCTGCCTTGCGGGCATAAAATGCCAGGTGAGAGGGCTTCACTTAGGGGATTCTTCACCAAAGGGCAGCTCCAAGTGTCTTATTTTCAAAAAAAAGGAAGGCTATCCTGCCCATTCACACTCACTGAGGTGTTCTAAAGAGTGGCACTGCTCTATTATCCCAGCTACAGGAAGTTTCAGCTAGAGTTGAAACCTAAGGAGACCGGTGGGTCATATGTCCCTCCAGGTATTGCTGAAACAGATCCCAACCAGTTGAAAGCATATCTACCATTGAGGGATCCAAAGAGTAATTCAGCATAATCTGGAGAAACATGGACTCATGTGTGCAGCTATACATGGGAAAATACAATAAAGATATAGCATAGCCATAAAACAGATAGCCCAGGTTTTGGTTTTGGATTAGCCTCCCTAAGAGCTGTTTTCTTCAACTTGGTGGCCTTCTGGGTCTAAAGCTCTCAGAATTCCCATAAGCATAGTATTGTTCCACCACAACTTAAGGCAGCAGGTTGGAAAAGGTCAAACTTAAAGCAGGGGTGTCAAACTCGATTTCACTGAGGGCTGCATCAGGGTTGTGTTTGACCTCGAGGGGTTGGGGGGGACATGTGGCCAGCTCGACATTACTCGTGTCCTGACGGCCTCCTGCAGCCTTTGGCCAGCAAAAATTGAGCTCGCGGGGAGGGGGGCACACGTAAAGAACTGGACAGTGGTGCCTCTGACAATGAAAACAGAGCTGGGGGGGTTGCACGTGAGCCCCCCTGACCTCCGTTTTCACTGGCAGAGGGCTGCAGGAGGCCATTGCGACCAAAAATGGAGCTCAGGGGGCCACGCACGACCCCCCCCAACCTCTGTTTTCATTGGCAGAGGCACCACAGGCTGGTCCTTCACTTTCCTGGGCGGTCCCACAGACTGGATCTAAGCACCCCGTGGGCCAGATGTGGCCCGCAGACCTTGAGTTTGACACCCCTGACTTAAAGGTTGAGAGCCCCTTTTCTGTTAGCGTTACGGTTAGGGTTCTCCTGAGATACATTTCAGCAATGCAGCTTCCTGGATTACCAGCATGGCTAGGAAGTGCTGTGATCACTTGGGCAATCCAGGAAGTGCTGATGGAATATAAGCTTTCTGGAGAAGAGTTCCATTCTGTTTCCAGGTTTTAAAAAAGAGACTTTGTCCATCTTATAAACACCATAATGGAAATAAAACCAGCTGCTTCCCTGCCTTTGCATGAGGGCTAAAAAAGAGAACTACTCATAATGAGATTTCATATGAGGCTGTTGTTTATACTGCTTCTAGATCTATTTGGAATGAAATATCCAAATTCACCCACACTAATCCATTGTGAGAAAAGTGGAGATTGATCAGCAAGCGAGATTCCCACTTCCTTAACTTCTGGAGAATAACTTCATCCTACCTATGAATGTATAATTTGTGTACAGTTAACTGAAAAGATCTACCAGCTTGAATATCTGAAAAAAGAACCTACTTCTGCAATTTAGCAGTCACCTGGATTAATCCTAAATGTTGGCATAACCGTTAGAAGTCATTAGACCAGCAGAATAAGGAGGGGACGATGATGCTAGAGGAGGACAAAGGGACAGTGGGGTCTCATGGCCCATTTGTCATTCCTTAACCAGGTCGCGCTGTCATTTGTCTCACAGCCACCTTGTCTTCAGGAACTGGATTCACTGTCTGCAGGGAGCCATAATGTGGTTTGTGTGTTTTTGGCTCGGTGTGATCTGTGCAAGCCATTCTCATTTATAAATCATAATTTCTAATGAAGTATGAAATATAGCTCCATTTAAGAAAACAAACAAACCAGGGCTTAGTGCAGTTTGCAAAGCCAGACAGGTCTCTCTTTCCAACATCTCTTATCTGGATTTTTTTTCCCCTGCCAGAAACCGATGTTGTAAAAGCAGGTAATTAATTTATCTCATATATCAATCCTCCACAAGGCCCCCGGGGCAATTTTCTTTGATGAACTTTCTTGTTTGGCTAAGAGTTTCTAGCTTGTCAGCATTGATAGTGCTAACCGAATAGCTAATCCATCTTTTTTCTTTTCTTTCCTAAGGTGGACCGTATGTCTTTCCCGTGTGGTTGCACTAAAGAAGGATGCAGCAATACAGCCGGCAGAATTGAATTTAATCCCATCCGGGTTCGGACTCACTTTTTGCATACTATAATGAAACTTGAATTGGAGAAAAACAGAGAGCAGCAAGTTCCTGCGCTGAACGGCTGCCACGCTGAGCTCAATGCTCACAGCAGTGCAATGGGCCCCACCTCCCACCCCCTGGAATTTTCAGTCCTGGAGAACTTTGAATTAGAGACTGAACCCAGGGCTGCGGTGATGCATTTGCAGTCGGCGGACGACTTGGATTGCGCTGGAGAGGAAGAGGAGGAGGAGGAAGAGGAGGAAGAGGAGGAAGACGCAAGTAGTTTTTGTAGTGGAGTTACAGATTCCAGCACACAGAGTTTAGCGCCTAGTGAAACAGATGAAGATGAGGAGGAAGAGGAGGAGGAGGAAGAGGAGGAGGAGGAAGACGAGGAAGAGGAAGAAGAAGAAAAACTAGATGAATGTCTGGAAGGCTTGGGTGTTCATGCTGATGCAGGCCAAGCTCTCCCTTCTGTCCTTTGCTATTCAGACAGCACTGTCATGCATGAAAACCAGCCAAAGGCACTTTCCTACTACCCGAGTTCCACATCCTTGTATTACCAAATAGAGAATCACAGCCCTGGCACTCCTAACCAGATTCGGGAAACTTACTCTGAAAGAGAGACTGTTAAGAACGGGAATCTTTCTCTGGTGCCTTATAACCCAACTTCGGAACAGTTTGTGGACTACGCGCGGCCCTCAGAGGAAAATTATGGCAGCTCCCTGTATCCCACTTCAAACCCGTCTGTCATTGTTTGCTGCTCTTCGTCAGAAAACGATAACGTTGTTCCATGTAGCAGTTTATATGCTGAACATCGGCCAAGGCATTCCCAAGTGGATTTTCCTTCATACTTGAAAAGCCCTTCGCAAGATGGATTTGTATCTACTTTGAATGGTGGCACTCACCTCCCGGAGCATCCCACCGAGAATTCACTCGGCCTTTCAGAAAAGAGCAGACTACACGAAGAGTGTATCAAATCTCCCGTCATGGAAACAGTACCTGTTTAAATTTATTTTAGGGACCGAATCGCTCTAGATTTCAAAATGCATTCTATTTTAATTGGATTTTCCTGGAAGCGTTCTTATTATTATTTTCTCTCTCAGCAGTGGAGGTAAGGGGGAAGACTGTGGTTAAAGTTTTGATTTTCTTTTTCATTGTCGTTTATTAGTAAAGCTCTCTTGGCTGTGGCCATTGCACAAAAACAGTTTGTGTAAAAAAGTAAACTTTTATAAAAAAAATAGAATGGTCCTTTGATAGAAAATACCCAGATTTTAAAATAACCCACACAGACATATATATATATATATATATGGCATTCAGTTTTGTTAGGGTATTTTCCCACGTCTTGTAGTTTTGCTTTTAAAGTTGTAGCAGTTCGTTTGAGCAGAATCTCAGTCTGCCATCATCAGCTTCTATACAGTCAGATTTACAGAAGCCTGATGATGGCAGATGATGATTCTGCCAAAGCCATGCTACAACTTTAAAAGCACAACTACAATGACGTGGGAAAATACCCGAACAAAGCTGAATACCATACAATATATTCACATCCACATGCATATAGTACAAAAATGGCCCATGTGTTGATTTATGCTGGGCTCTCTAACTTACAACTTCTTCTTTTATTGTCGGGCTTGTGCAAGATAATAAAAACTTTACTTTGGATTCTTTATATTTAGGGTATTAAAATATCGCTCCTATTCGAGGGTGATGACTTTTTAAATATAAATGTGACTGCAAACAAAAAAAAACCAACCTGAATTATTCAGTAATGTATTTGTTTATTTATTGTAGCTTAGTACTCATAACTTGATAAAAATGAACCTCTTGCTCTTCGGAGCAGAACAGCACAATGAGATTTCATTAGGCAAATTGCCTTTGTGAGGGTAGTACATTCGATCACGAGCCCTGTTCTCTGATCTGCACTAGGGACTATTTGTATTTGTAATTTAGGAATGTAGAGAGGACATACCACTTAGTCATTTTGGTGACACTGATGTGGTGTTTGTGTTGCGATTGCTGCCCTGTCCCCATCTCAAGGAGAGGACAATATATAAGATGTTTCTAAATTGCAGCTAGTGGCAGCTACATTTCTAACAATGTGAAACGTAGGACAATCCTTAGATTTTCAGGGGTCGAGAGAAGCAGCGTTAGCATTATAAGGAAATTGGGTTGTGTTTTGTTATTCGATGGTCTTTCTCCATTCTTTTCAATCCATAAACTGTTCTGGATAAATGCAGAATATTAAATAGGAACAATATCCAGCCAGACTTCTTAGGATCTTGCCGTCATTTCCCCCCACTGGCCATTTTTCCTTCAACCAACATACTTTTCCTTAATGGCAACCCCTCGCATTGGTGAAGAACTTTGCTTGTCAGAAAATGGCGGCTCTACAGCAGGCGTGTCAAACTCGTGACGACACGTCATCACGTGATGTATCGCAACTTTCCCCCCCCCTTCGCTAAACCGGGGGTGGGCGTGGCCAGCATGTGACATATCCAGGCCACGGGCTGCGAGTTTGACACCCCTGTTCTATAGGATGGCTTGGGCCCTCTATTAAATAAGAGCAGTGCTGAAGTCTTTCCATGGTTTTATCTTCATGTAAAGCCAGAATGTTATATTTTTATGTATTAAAATTATCATCCCGATGTATAAAGTGCTCGAGTGATCTTCACAGTCGCTTAAGAACTAATCCAGAGTGAATGACTGAACCAAGGTTATCTCTGTCTGGGAACTCTGTGACCACTAAGGGATTCAATATGAGTTCTTCTTGGGGTGGTGTCTTCTCATCTCCTTCAAGCTCTAGATCTCACTGGCATTCCGTCTCTCCGCTAGCCCTGTAACCATTTCCCCTGCATACAATAATAGTGCGTGCAGAATCACATGGAAGCACAGTGCTAATGGAAACGATCCAGAGATATCAAAAGGGAATTCCTTCAGTGGAATGTCACATTCCACTGCATTTGGTGGCACTTCCTTGCAATTAACTTTTAATGGGCTGTGTGCTTTGTGCTCTCATCCCAGGGCAGCTTTTGTGTAAGTATCTCTTTTTGTTGTTCTTAATCTAACACAGTTTGGTGTAGCAGCTGTGAGTAATCTTAAAAGACTGTTTTTTCTTAAACGTTGCATCTATTCCTTTTTAAAAAATATATATATATATCCATGGATAAACCATGCAAGAATTGTCAGCAATTCTCAGAAAGAATTTTACTCTGCATTTCTTTAGCCAAATAAATTAATTAGGAAAAGAATGGCATTACACGGGTGTGTGGAGAAATTCCGTGAGTTCTGAAAAAGAGAGGAGACACCCAGAATCGGTAGGGATGGAGTTTCTCATTTGAGTGTGATTTGATTCGCAATAATCTCCAAATAGGAAAGGGTTTAGGGTGAACTGGAATCAGTAGGCATATTTCAGCCATTATTCTCTCTTGTTTTAGAAAAAGACTTGAGATTTGAGTGTGTATTCCTTCAGAGCTTTTCTATCATTAGTGTATGCAATTCACAAGTGTTTCTTCATTGTAGGGAATTAAGGAACATTGTCGGCATCGGAACTCTGTGGAGCTATTACAGTTCATTAAGCTTTACAGATTAACAGAGTTGGAAGGGACCTTGTAGGTCATCTAGTCAAACCCCCTACCCAAGCAGGAGACCCTACACCATTTCTGACAAATGGCAGTCAGTGATGAAACTCCCACAACTTCTGAAGGCAAACTGCTCCATTGGTTGATTGCTCTCACTGTCAGAAAATTTCTCCTTATTTCCAGGTTGAATCTCTCCTTGACCAGTTTCTATCCATTATTCCTTGTCTGGCCTTCGGATGCTTTGGAAAATAGTTTGACCCCTTCCTCTTTGTGGCAGCCCCTCAAATATTGGAAGACTGTTATCATGTCTTCCCTGGTCCTTCTTTTCACTAGACTAGCCATGCCCAGTTCTTGCAACCATTCATCATGTTTTAGCCCGCAGTCCCCTAATCATACTGGTTATTCTTCTCTGCACTCTTTCTAGAGTCTCAACATCTTTTTTATACTGTGGTGACCAAAACTGGATGTAGTACTCTAGGTGTGGTCTTACTAAGGCTTTATAGAGTGGCATTAGTACCTCACTTGATCTTGATTGTATTCCTCTGTTAATGCAATTTAGGACTGCATTGGCTTTTTTGGCTGCTGCCGCACACTGTTGGCTCACATTTAATTGGTTGTCCATTAAGACTCCAAGATCCCTCTCACAGTTACTGCTATTGAGCCTGGTTTCACCCAGTCTATATGTGTACTTTTCTTTTTTCTTGCCTAGGTGTAAGACTTTATTTTTCTCTACATTGAATTTCATTTTGTTAGATATTCTCTGAACTGGTTGTCCTAAATAGATCCAAATGATAAATATCCACTTGTGACTCTTTTCTAGATTTCAACAACAATATTTATGAACGTCTACCTTCAAGTTATTCCCGTACCAGTTATTCTGGTACATGTCCATTCTTTAAAGTGGCAATGTTTGAAGTTTTAAATGTAGGCTTGTCCTCTGAAAATGGTGGTTTCAAGTACAGCACTCCATCTCTTCTTTGGATAATTTTTGTTCAAAAAAATTACTGTGGAGGAAGCGCCTTTGCATGCTTAACTCAAGAAGATTCCAACCATATCAAAATACATTTTTATCTCACTGCAGTCTTCAGTCAGACTTTCCCATTGATCTCGGCAGAAGCCTCCACAGCTTTATTTCTAGAAGTTTCCCACTTCTAGGAATGTTCCTGGCAGCAGCAGCCACCATTGCCAAGCATGCCAGCTGACCCTTTATTTTCCTTGTAGCAAGCGTGCTACATCCAAATTACTTTGAATTGGGAGGGGGTGTTAATCCTTGGTGGTTCTTAACTCTTCTATTTCCTAACTTACTACAAAAACGAGGCTTTATTCCATATTCTTGGCATGTGCTCACTGAAGGTGATCTTTGGGCTTGAATGTTGATTCCTATCTTCTTTATTGATCATATCCTTTCTCATTATTTTTAAACATTCCAGCCACCTGGTCAGCACTGGTTGCATAGCAACAAACAGATGACACTTGGATGTCCAAAAGGACAAGTTTTGCTGACTTCTTATTCATAAATCCTTTCTTATTTGATTCTTACTTTTGTATTCTTCCTCTTTGGCCATTTAGAACAAGGAAGGTGAAATAAGCTACTGGTACTAGTTTGGCACATTGTGCTTTAATTTTTGCAGTGGCTCTCTCTCTAGGTTGCCTCGATACTGACAATAATTCGGAAGAATTTGCATAAGATACTTGATGCTCATCGTAGGCTAGCTAGAACACATCATTGCTGCTGGAAACACTCTTTGAATTCAGCTAATTCCATGTCATTGTAAATTACTTCATGGAATAAGGCTTGCAAGTCAGAAGGATGGCAATTGAAAGCCCTGTCCTAATGAGTTAAATCTCACCTAGATACCAAACCGGATGATTGTGATTCAAAAATAAAGGGTACTAGAATGTAATATTTTCTAATCAATTCTCCCAATTCAGGCCTACTGCCACTACCACCACCAAAAAGCTGGTAATATTCCAGCAAAAAGCATGCTTTTGTCACACACTTAATGCTGGATCACTGTAAGACTGTTTGAGAGCGCTGTAAGACCATACTTCAGGCCTTCTCCCACCACACTAGTGATATAGTAGCTTCATGTTGTTGTGTTGTGTTTTGTTTTGCATCAGATGGATCTCCAGAGTAAGATCCCTACAAAATTGTGCCAGAATCCTATCAGATACGCTTCCACATTGTCGGGGCAAGGCCCGTCGGAGTGGACCCAAGTTTTAATAGTGACTCTCTCCTCTTTATGTTTTAAGTCTGCAAAATCAGTGATTTGCTTATGGCCCCTCGGTAGGTCATGACCCCCATTCTAAGAAGCCTCACTGTAGTGGAAAACCAGGAAGGATACTGCCCTGTTGCAGCATCCAATCTGGACCAGTCATCGAGACCAGAGGTTTTGTCTTCTGAGCTTTCAGTCTCGTACTGGAGCCCACCTTCAAGAAACTTCAGTCTATTCTATTATTCTATTCAGACTGTTAGAACAAGCCTAACACTTCAGAAGATAAAACCTCTGGTCCCAGTGACCGGCCCTGATTGGATCCTGCCACATTATCCTGGGATATGTATATTCGCCTTCATTCGATAATGTCTTGTCATGTCGATTCAACAGGACGAGAGTCAAGGTTGGGTCCGTTCAGAGCTCTCATGCCCCATATCATCTGCCAATTGTTTATATTTGGTTTAAATGAGAAAGTGCGTAGATTTGTCAGTCATTGGGGTACAAGAGAGTGGCTTGGATAAATGATTAGTTTGGGACAAACTTTGCTTACCCCCCAAGCATAAGATTTATAAAACATTAGAGATTGGTTACAGTAGTTATAAATACTATTTTTGTGGCTTTGTTTTTAGTACCTAGGCGTATAATACAAATGACTTTACTACCATAATAAATGATCAATATTTTCTAAACTCTGATCCAGTAGGACTCAGTAGGACCCTTCCACAGCAGGCCCATTTACAAATGGGTGAAGTGTAAGTGTGAAAACTGGAGATGGATTTGATTTTCCTCATATTCATCCATCTGCCAGCAGGCCTCAAAATGAAAAGGAACTGTATACAAATTGTTCTTTGTGGCTGAGACCGACTCAGTTCATCTGGACTCACACAAGCAAACTCTGCATGTTTGGAAAGTCCCACTGTTTTTAGTACGGGGATAAACACATTTTTGGCTGTATTTCATCACTGTGACTTTATCCACTGTTAATTTCCGAAGGAAACTTTAGATGCTTGTTGTGATGTAAAGAATATAAATAATGTGGCTAGAAACTACAACCTTATTTGTAATCTGAACTGTGCTAAGGCAAAGTCTGATGGTACATAAACTTTGCTAGTGGTTTCTCGCATGATTACTGCCAACATCCATATACCATGAAGCTAAACAATGTAGCTTCACAAAGTACATGCCCATTACCTGTATGAAGAATTAAACCAGAGTCAGGCAACCTAATTAATACACACAAATACACTGTACCCCCAAATACTTTCCTTGGTAACTTTGAGGCTACTGAGCTGTCTTTTATTTTCCTTACAATGACATAATTAATAAATACATAGATACCCAGATTGTATAGTACAAAGTAAAGCACCGGGGCCTGACCTCATTTTTTTTTTTTTTTTTACAAAAATATCTTTGTGTTTAATGGATGTCCCAAACTGGATGATGTAAGAGTTCTCTGGAAAAGTTTGCTTTTTGATAAATAGGTTTCATGTGTCTAGACAGGCCCACTCATGGCAGTTACTTTTATGAGTTGCTTGCTATATACTCTTAAACTTTCAGCCTAAAAAAGTTCCCATTTTTCAGATTGTATTGCATTGTGTGGGGGAAAAAATAAATGACCTACTCAATGTAGAGCACGGGTGTCAAACTCACACCATTAACCATGATCGTGACATATCGTGTTTTTCCACTTCACGGAGCCGGGTTGGGCATAACCTACACGTGATGCATCCGGTCTGCAGGCTGCCAGGTTGACACCCCTGGTCTAGAGAGTACTAGATTGAGGAAGGTTGCCCTTGAGGTTATAATGTAATATAGAGCCAGTTTGGTCTAGTGGTTAAGGCCCCGGCTAGAAAGCGGGAGACTATGAGTTCAAGTTCTGCCTTAGGCATGAAAGCCAAATGGGTGACTTTAACCTAGTCACTTTCTCTCAGCCCAACCTACCTTGAAGTGTTGTTGGGAAAACAAGAAGAAGGTGCATTGGATATGTTTACAAATTATTCGTAAAAATGATAAAGATGAATATAGCAATAGCACTTAGACTTATGTACCATCTCATAGTGCTTTACAGCACTCTCTGAGTGGTTTACAGAAGCATATTTCCCCCAACAATGTGTGTCTTCATTTTACCGACTTTGAAAGGATGGAAGGCTGAGTCAACCTTGAGCTGATCAGGATTGAACTCCTGGAAGAGGGCAGAGTTAGCCTGCAGTACTGCAATCTAACCACTGCGCTACCAGGGTTAAAATATAAATAAATATCAAGCAAAAAGGTGCAAGGTGTCAAATACAGATGTGTCCACAAGGGGCTTTTGAGAAAAGCCTTTGTTTCTGCAGTCCTCTTTGAGCAAATATTTAAATTTTTCAAAGATCTTTCTAAGCAGTCACAAAGTTACATTTCCATCTGTGGAAGAAAGCGGCAAAAGATTTTCAATTTGTTGTCAAATAAATTGCTGGAGGTACCCATGTAATTACCAAGAGTCAAGCAGGAAAAGGGAGACAGTTTTTTGTTTTTATATATTCATAAGGCTTTATATACACAAGGCTGGTATCAGATAGTAATTGATAAAATAAAATTGAATAAAATAAAACGTATGGAAATTTTTAATTACAATAGTGAAAACAAATAGAAATTAAATTCACAGAGAGATAGAATAAAAAGTGCAAAAAAAGAAAAAGAAGTAAGATAATGAAAAAGGAAATTAAAGAAATGACTGCCGATCTCATCACAAGCATAAACAATCTTCACCCCTATAAAATTACAAATTCTCTTCTTTCCATAATGCTTCCATATGCAAATCATAAATCATCATTTTTTTCAGTCTTAATGTCAGCAAAAAGTCTGTAAAAGGTTAGCAGAGCTTTATAAAAATGTCTCATTTTAACCTTGGTCAAACAAATCAACTTTATATTCCTTCCTTTTGCTTCTAACAATCTTGATTTTTAATTTATTCAGATGTTGACATAGGATTTGATTTCATTCTATTTTTCTCCATCCAAAAGATTTCTTGAACACTTTAACAAACATTTTGTAAATTCAATAAAAAATCATTATCAAGATTGTTCTCTTGCTTTCTTAACTTTATTTCTATTTTAATTTTCAAAACTTTAATATGGTTCTTTTGTATATCCAGTAAGAGCTCCTTATCTGGATCACTTTCTTGACCACTTTCATCTTTTGTGTTTCTACTTTAGCTACCTTTTCTGTCTTATAATCCACATTTCTGAAATTATCTAATATTTTTGTTTCTGATATTTCTACATCAGAGAAAATTTCTTCCAATCCATCATTAATCCATTCATTAATATCTTTTGGACATAGTATAGTCATAGAATCAGATATCACTACTGATATTGTAGCTGCTTATTTCTGACTCCATTGTTCAAAAGTTTCATGGAGGGTTAACCAAGGTCAGTGTTTTATGTCATTTTGTAAATCCCCTTGCTAACCAAAAACAGAAGGTTGCCCTTCCCTCTTTTTTGCTTTTCTGCCTGGGATATGTAGTCCCCTCACGTGTCCTATTTGTGTCATCATAAAATCATCTCAAAATTTCATATGACTTAGGATAGCTAAAACACTTTCTTCCCATGAAAGTCTGTTTATATAATTATTTCCAAAACTTTTAATAAAAGTTTTAATATTCTAAATTCATCTGGATCCTTAACTCATTTATAACTTTCTTGGGTCAAAATCCTGTTTAGCTTTTTTCCATTTATATTTCTAGTTCTTCAAATTCTTAAGCTAAGTAGTTAATTTTTCTTTAGTTCAGGAATGAAGATAAACTCACTAGGCGGCTTTTCAAGGTTGTTGTTCTGAAGCTCTGATAGCCTTACGGTAATAAGGCCATTTCCAAAAGTTTAGTGAACCCAGTATCTTTTAAAAGGCTCCACGGTTGAGATTGATGGTTGTTCCCGTCATTTCCTGGCACTCAAACCCATAGAAGACAAATGTCCTGTGATCTCCTCATGAGGAACAGCCATCCGGAGCATATGTGGGTAATCTCCCCTCCTCTCCTTTTCTGGAGAAGTTCTATTGAACCAGTGTACTCATCAGGTTTTTTTTGTCTTTTTCCACAGTTGCTCCTAGTCTCTCAGGGATGACTAGTTCACCATGCTTCTCCGTAAGTTTCCTTGACAAGAATATATCTTCACGTACCTCCTGGAGATTATTTTGGCACTATATAGCTTTTAAAATTCTGTGTTAACCTTGCCAGAAGAATACAATTTCAGCCTCATTTCTTGTAAGCTGCTATTATCATCAACAAACCTTGGATCTCAAATGGGGACATGCAGGTAGATCCTGCATAGCTCTAATGGAACACGTCCAGTTGAATCCTTCCAAGTTTCATCTCCTACAGTGAAAGCTATTTCCCTGGCTCTGAGCAGGCAAAGAAAACCATAGGATTGGAAAAGGTCAGCGGATTTAATTTAAGAGGTTAGAACTGAACATTCTATTTGTTTGGTTTTTTACAGTTCTTTCTGAAAAAAAAAAATCTTTTTCCTCCCTGCAAATCAAGCATTCTCTGCACGTAGGTTTAATCAAGTGTTTTCAGCTTTTTCTCTAAAGGCAAGTTCCTAGGCAACACAATTTTTGCTTGTTGAAAGCCACAAGTCACAGCAACATAAGAACTTCAATTTAAATCTTGTATTATTTCAGACTCTCTATTTCCCAGGACTGCCACATTAATTTACCTGTGCAGAGCAATTTCAGCTACATCTTAATTCAGTCGCTTAAATCACACATGCCTCTACAGCCACATATATGCTATGCAGCTTGAAAAAATGCAAGTGAAGTGTTTTACATTCTTTGCAAAAAAAAATTAAAATAATTAATGGCTGTCATTTTTTAAAAAAAGTTTTGTTCAAGAGCCAGAATTCACTATTGTGAAGTCAACTTGCTCCTCTGTTACAATTTTTTTTTTTTTGCATTGATGGCTGTTAAAAAAAAAATGACGGCATTCTTAGGAGAATGGACACTACTAACATATGTACCTAGGCACTTTGCAAGAATGACAGTTGATGCTGAATCACTCTACAAGTAGTGCTTGACCGGTGACCCACAATTGAGCCTAAAATTTCTATTGCCGAGACAATTAAAGTGAGCTTTGTGACTTTTCTTGCCACAGTTAAGTGAATCAGTGCAATTGTTAAGGTAGTAACACAGTTGTTAAGTGACTCTGGCTTTCCCCCCCTTGACTTTGCTTATCAAAGGTTGCAATGATCACATGATCCTGGGAAACAGCAACCATCGTAAATATGAACCAACTGCCAAGCACCTGAATTCTGATCATGTGACACAAGATGCTGCAACGGTTTTATGTGTGGAAAAATGGTCATAAATAACTTGTTACATTGCCATTGTAACGTCAAACAATCACTAAATGAATGGTTGTAAGTCAGGGACTAGCCTTATATACATTAGCTAAGGAAAATGTTCATCTAATTCATTTTGACAATAAAAATAACTCGGGTCTATTATTGGCAATCTATGAGGTGGATTATTTGCTTTAGGTTCTTTTTAATTCAGAGGCATGGCACATACATAAAATGCATCTCTTTTGAAATGCTTTCAGTATAAAGGAGGACAGTAGCAGGTCCAATGATACTGTGGATCTAACAGAGGCAGTCCTTGTTTAGTGAGTGTCTTGTTTAGCAATTGTTGGTGATTAAAAAGAGTATTTTTATGACCAGGCCTCATATTTAAGTCTGCAAAGCAAAGGAAAGCTGAAGTAAGATCATAAGCCGGTTGCAGTTTCTGTTGAGTGACTGCTTTGTTTAATAACCAAATTGTGGGTCCCAATTGTAGTTGCTAAATGAGGACCACCTGTAGAACCCCCGAAAAGACAAAGTATTGAAGTTTTAAGACAGCGGTGCAATTTACTTGAAAATTAAAAATAAAGTTAGTAGTTTTCAGTTAATGAATTTCACAGCAGGTCAGAATGATTGTAGTTTTCCTACGTCACCTTTTCAGAGCTTTGTCTCCTGCCAAAGGTTCTAACAGAGTTATACTGTCCAAAATTCCTCCCCCTCCCAAAGACATTTATAGCATGACACTAGAACATGAACAAACCCAGAACATACATACAAGTTACAACTGACATTATAGTGCAACTTCCACAGGCTGATTTAATTTGCATTATCATTTGCAACTTCACATACAAAAGGGTTAGTGTAGGTGGCGAAAACACTAAACTATACCTTATGCTACAAACTTTATTTTATGCTGTATTCCTTCTGTATTTATATTTTCGGTATTTATGATGAATGATCTGTAATTTGATGTATTTAATGTGGCTTATTCTGCAATGTATATATTAAAAATAAGCATTTATAAGTATTAAAATTAGGTTATTTTTTTTCTTAGTGGCATTCGTACTATGCTGTATTTTTATTATATATTGTACAATATATATATTTATTGTCCATTTGTTTGCAAAAAGTAAATCAGGTTTCTACGTTACATCAGCTATGTCTCTTTTGTACTAGAAGGGTGTTGTAAGCTTTATCTGAATTTAAATTATTAATATGTGTTTGAGAAGGTGGAAAGCTAATTCGTGGTCATCCAGATAATAGAGCCTTGAAATCTAGAAAATGTTTTTATCCTGACTCGAGTAGTCTCCTTTGCAAAGCTGTAAAACCATGAAAGGAAAAATGTAGTTGGGCATTGTGTGATGTTGTATTTTTGTTTTATTAGACTGCATATAGTCTACCAATTAGTTTTAAATTTGTTACACATACACAATAACCACAAGTTGTTTGTGGTGCTGATAAATATCCTACTCTTAAATATCATCTACACAAGATGTCCGCCATTGGACAAATCGGTGGTCAAGTAGGCCATACTGCTAGCAAGAAAGTCGCAACTATCATGGAATCATAGAAGATAAGAATGGGAAGCAACCTTAGAGCACATCGCCTCCATCCCCACGGGCCCAATGCAGACATCTGCTACTATAGCTTCCCTGAAAAATGAGCATCTCCAATAAAGAGTTCACAATCAGCCATTCTGATCCATTGTTGAATAGCTCTTTAACCATTCAGAAATCTTTCCTGAAGTCCACCTGAAATCAATTTTCTTGTAATTTAATTTTCTATAATGTCATGCCCTCCTGGAACAACTCTGGCATAGTTTGCCTTCAAAAAAAGGTCACGTGAAACCTGACATCTGCAGGGAATGGAAGATGGGCAAATGACACATACAAGATGATGTAATTCCATCATCACGCATGTGTCCCTTTCGCATCCTTGTGGTTTGCTGTGGATGCTGCTGAACCAAGGAAAGATTGGATGGCAATCTCAAACACCAGGTCTTTCTTGCTCCAGGGAATAGGATATGGAATAATAGATTTAGATTCCAGGAAGCAATGGAAATGGAAAAATAACTTTTCTAACGATGATCAGTTTCCATACTATTCCACCTTATTCCTCCCTGTTCCTGGAAACAGTGGAAGCAATTAACGATTGCTGAAAAGTTTAAGCCGAGGCTAGAGAGCCATCTGTCTCGGATCCTTTAATATGGATTCTTGTAGTGAACAGGAATTTAGACTCAGCTGTCCAAATGCTCCTTTCCAACTCTGATTTTGGGACTCCAGCTTATCCTTAGTGTGGGATGGCGTGAATCCCTTCTTTAAAATTAACTAAATACAGCTAATTTTTTTTCTGTTGTATTAAAACCTACTGTTCATTGTTAACTGCTGGAATAATCAGGGAGCAATTTCCCTATCATATAGGAAGAGAGTGACTTATTTTTTAAGAGCACATGATTATAATAAGAAAACATTAAACTACATGACCTAAAATGTACTATTTCTAAAATCCACTCCCCAAAGTGAGAAAAAATATCCAAGGTGATGGCTGAAAACCACCTGATGGATGATGGGAAATAAGATGAAATTAAAGGACTAATAGATAAGTTCAACAGTCCATGATTATTTTTGCCTCAATAAGTATCCAATTACTAATGGGTTGGAACAGGAGACAAATCAAAATAAGGAAATTCCTTCTAAACCACCTGAGTCGGCAGGCACTATCACACTATATTTTCTTCTACTGACAGAAAATGTCTATCTTGACCTATCCTAGCTTTGGAAATTGCCCCAGTGTTGCAGAACTTCTAATTTCATGGTTTTGAAGCAGCTTCTTGCTTTGATTTGTGACTCTTTGATGGATGTGATGCAATCAATACTCTGTTCAATCCCTTTGAAGTTTCACACACCAGCAGTTGCTTCTTCCCTCATCTCGTCCCCCTCTTTCTTCCCACTCCACATTACTCTCTTCTTCATTTTCTACCATCATGCTCCAAAAGACTCCCCCATTACTCAGTTGAAGATGATACAAAAAATGGTACTTGGCCAGTGACTGGCGTTGCTTAAACTAACAGATAATTCCAGCATAGTCTGAGAGAAACTAAAAAAGGTTCCTTGCTTCTCTTCTTTCACAAAATTGTTTGGGGAGAAGCTGGAAGGAGATCATTGAAATGGAATAAAGGACTGATACTTTATCCCTGCATGGCCTTTTTTTTAATAGAACGAGTTATATTTATTTTATTGATTTTTTTAATGCCTTTTTTACACCTGCAATTTTAAGACTCAGAGGGAGCTTTATTATGAAGCCATGCTAGAAACAGGAAGCCTGAGTGCTTTCATTCAGGCATCCCAGAAAAATGCTTTGGAAATTTGAGGCTAGAAACTGCAGTACTTATACTATGTACTCCATGTTTGCTCATAGGGCTAAGCCTCAGTGGCAATATATCTTTGGCCAGTTATTTTCCACTTTATCTTGTTCAAACTGTGGTTCCACATTTCCATCAAGAAAGATAACTAGGGCTCATTTCATCAAAGGGAGAAAATTGTTTTTGCATCGATATATTATAAACATCAGATCTTAATCAGAATTTTATTATGCAACATGCATAGATTAGAAGCCATGGATTGCTGGAAATAATTCTGCAACAGAATCCTCCACTGGCTAATTGAGTAAACATTTAGAATAACTCTTCTTTTTTAAAGAAAGCAGTAATATTTCTGAGCAGCTGCTTAATACTGAATAAGTTGAAAACTTTGATGCTGTTTTCCAATAGTTTATAAATTATCCTGTAATCATTGTTTTTCTTACAAGTTGATTGAATCTGAAATAGTCCTAAAATAAAAGTTTGTGGATGAGAAACTATAGTGAACAAAATATATATTTAACATTTAATAAGCCCTACATTTCTAATATGCTTTTCTCAAAATTATGCAAAGGAAAAGAACATACAACTGCTAAAAGAGTTCTACGTTTCACTTTAGTGAATTAGACATACTGTTCTATTTGAATTAAATGAAATGCCTTTATCGAATACAGAATAACTTTCCATTAGTTTGGACCATGTGGAAAGTCAGCCCATTTCTGTTTCTGCATGCTACAAAATATCTGTGTCATGTTCAGGATAATTTTAACATCAGGGCCCCCCAACTCCTAGGTCGTGTCCCGATAACAGTCCATGGCTTGGGAACTGGACTACACAAACACCGGGCAAGTGGGCAAAGCTTCATTTGTACACGTGTGAGATCAAGGTTTTGTGCATGAAATCATCTCTCCCCCCCCCCCCCAACTGTTGCCATTGCTGTCAATCCATGGAGCCAGAAAGGTTGGGGGCCTCTGCTTAAAAAAAGTCTCCCCATTCATCAGTGAACCATTATACTCGGAAAATCAAGGAACTGTAGTCCCAATCCATCTAAATTTCAACAGGTAGGGGAAAACTATAGACCAATCAGCCTAACATCAATACCCGGGAAGATACTGGAAAAGATGATAAAAAAACAGATCTGCCAACATCTAGAAACAAGTAAAGTAAGAACTAGCAGTCAGCATGGGTTTGTTAAGAACAGATTATGCCAAACCTAACTCATTTCATTCTTCAACACAGTGACTAAATTAGTAGACCAGCAAAATACTGTGGACATAATGTATTTAGATTTCAGCAAGGCATTCGACAAAGTAGGCCACAATCTACTTCTTAGTAAGCTAGAAAAAAGTGGAATAGATAGTACCACCACTAGATGGACTCGCAACTGGCTGGCAAACCATACTCAATGAGTAGTCCTTAATGGGTCTAAGTCTACATAGAGGGAAGTAAGCAGTGGGGTGCCACAAGGTTCCGTCTTAGGCCCAGTACTCTTCAATATCTTCATTAACGACTTAGATGAGGGAATAGAAGGGGAACTTACCAAATTTGCAGATGATACTAAGCTGGCAGGAATAGCTAACACCCAAGAAGATATGCTCAAGATCCAGATGGATCTTGACAGACTAGAACACTGGGCCATATCTAACAAAATGAAATTCAGTGTAGAGAAAAGTAAAGTCCTACACTTAGGCAAGAAAAACCAAAAGTATACATATAGACTGGGTGAAACCAGGCTCAATAGCAGTAACTGTGAGAAGGATCTTGGAGTCTTAGTGGACAACCAGCTAAATATGAGCCAGCAGTGTGCAGCAGCAGCCAAAAAAGCCAATGCAATCCTAAGTTGTATCAACAGAGGGATACAGTCAAGATCAAGGGAAGTACTAAAACCACTCTATAAAGACCACACCTAGAGTACTGCATCCAGTTTTGTTCACCACATTATAAAAAAGATGTTGAGACTCTAGAAATAGTACAGAGAAGAGCATCTAGGATGATTAGGGGACCGGAGGCTAATACATATGAAGAACTGTTGCAGGAACTGGCCTTGGCTAGTCTAGTAAAGAGAAGGACCAGGGGAGACATGATAGCGGTCTTCCAATATTTGAGGGGCTGCCACAGGGAGGAGGGGGTCAAGCTATTTTCTAAAGCGCCTGTAGCCAGACAAGGAATAATGGATGGAAACTGAACAAGGAGAGATTCAACCTGGAAATAAGGAGAAACTTTCTGACAGAGACACCAATCAACCAATGGAACAGTTTGCTCTCGGAAGTTGTGGGAGCGCCATCACTTGAGACTTCCAAGAAGAGATTGGACTGCCATCTGTCAGAAATGGTGTAGGGTCTCCCACTTGGGCGGGGGGTTGGACTAGATGACCTACAAGGTCCCTTCCAACTCTGATTATCTATTAAATGATATACAGGTAATCCTTGACTTAGCTTTGGTATAGAATTGGAAAATCTGATTTATTAGATTTATTGTATTAATATATTTAGTATTGTGTTTTAATTCCTATTCTATTCACAGCTTTCAGGAGACTCCTTACGCTTGTTCTCTGACTTAATATGCAGTGAAAATATTCAACTACATCTGAATTTACCTTGCAGAACATCAGCTTAGAATTGGTCTCAGCACTAGATGCCACAGGTTGTTAATGTTTTGTCATTAGTTTTTATTATCCTCTTTTCAAGTGCCTTGAGCACTATGTTGTTTTCAATATTTGGGGATGCTCGGATTAAAGACACAAATACAAGAAACTACGATTCCAAAGTTAGCTGATGTTAAAATTGTTTTTATTATTGTTACAAAACAGAATTAAAGAAGCACAATATATTACACAGAAGTAAAAACTGTTAGGAGTACAAAAAAAGAATTAACACTCTATCCTAAATTCACATTTAGACAGATATAAAACCACTGAGAAGGCAGTAGCGGAAGAACAAGCCGATTCTGGTTCTTGTGATAAAAATGCCACAATGAAATACTATGAAGGCTAATGATAGCCTCAGTTTATGGTTTTGGTTGAAAAATTCTGGAACTTCAAATGTGGAAGAAGAGAAAATAGTACTTAACTTTCTGACTTAAACACTGCAACAAACAAGAAGGAGAGTTATATAAATAGAAAACCATAAAACACACTTGTAAATAAGAACAGTGCTCTCATTTACACATCTGGCAAACCTCAAAATATATTTCTGCAAACTTCATCTAAACAGTAAACGTCTTTACTGTACTTGCAGAGCTGCAATAGATACTTTTTTTGTTGAAATACGCATGTATCTATTTAAAAAATATAGTTAAAAATCTTTTTATCTTCTGAAATTGCAAATATAATGGTATTTTGGCTGAAATATAAACACATTCTCTGCTTTCACACAAACACAAGGTTGGCAATGACCAACTATGAATCTGGTTACAGCTAATTTCATTTCCATAGTGAACCTCTGTGACTCATCCTAGACAACCACTAGGACAATGAGAGTGGAAGACATAAAGCTGCTGTTCTCAGGAAAAGCATTCCTTTAGGAGCATAATTGGGATGGGGCAAACTTAAAGTTTATCCTTGTTTTTGCAATACACTTTTGATACCATGCACAAACAAGTTTGTTTTTAATTTTGGTATAACTCATTTTAATGATACCTTTTCTCAGCAATTTGCCCCTCACAATATAGCAGAACAATTGAGCCAGCTGCATATGTTACAACCAGCAAAATTTAGCTATAATTTTTTGCATGTTGAAATAACTGTGTATTGTGCGGCTCAATTAAAATAAAAAGTGCTCCATCCTTTTGACGGAAGAAATTATTTGAACTTGCAATGTTCTTATATTAGCCCTTTATCATATAAAGTTCATATTTGATTGAGTATACAACAAGAAAATTAAAGAGGTAGGAATTGAAACTGAAAACACAGAAACCTAATTTGTACATAATACAAAAATAATGTATTTCTATATAATTATCAAACTGGTAATGTATTATTTCAAAAGAAATGCCGGACACTTTTTCTTCAGCAATGCAAGCCTTTTATAATCGGTTTTAGAATCTTAAAGGAATGAACGCTACCCTTTCAAACATAGTGAACAAAGACACAGAGAAATGGCAACAGAGAATTTCAGAGCTTGTTTCATTCTCAAGCTCCAAAAATAACTTAATCTTTTCAGAAGTAATGTTTTAAACAAATATACCATAGATTATAGACATGCTAAATAGTTAAAGCAACGAACAGGAAAAGGAAAAGGAAATAACCACAGTTTAAAATTATAAACAACTTCTATTAGGCACTCTTTGTCTACTACATAAAAAATATTTAAACCTTCATTGACAATTTTGTTTAGTTACTAACAAAAAGAATGTGTGTGTGGCTTTTGCCATGTAAAATATATGACAGACACATTGATCATCAAAACATAAGAAATTACATCCTGAAGATAGATATTTCATTAAAATGTATACTGAAAATGTAATTTCCAGTATTCTGTAAACATATTAAACAGTTAAGAAACTAACATGTTCTTCAGATTTATGCCGGGGGTGGTGGTGGTAAACTCCTTAGAAATGTTTTATAATTCAATTGATTCAACGTAAGTTAAATCAGTTAAATCTTGGAAGAACTATTGTAATTCTAATTTTTTGGTTTCATTATCATTAGCAGTACCTAATTTTCATGGCCAAAAATCCATTTCTGAAATAAGTCTGTGGGATTACATGATACCATACTTGGATGTTCTCTGTTTCCCGTAAGGCACATATTAGATGCTGCATTATACAACAACTGATCCTAGAATATAAAAAAATATCAATTTTAGTCTATTTTCCCTAAAGAGATTAAAGAAACATGTATAGTTTATCACCACAATTCACTTTTATATCAAGTAAGTATTTGGGGAAATTTGAACTTTACTGTCATACCTGCATGGGTAGTCCTTGGCTTATGACCATTAGTTCAGCAACTGACTGAAATCACAGTGATACTGAACTAAGGGACTCATAACTGGTCCCCAAAGTTATACCCATTGCACTATCCTCTGGTCATGTGGTCAAAATTCAGGCCCTTGGTAGCTCACCTGCTCTTACAAGTGCAGGGAGGCTTCAATTCCCCTATCTATGTTCTTTTGGCCCCTCTATAGTCCCTGCCCCTCCCCCAGCTGACATTCGCTAACTTCTTGCTCTGGCTGCTGACCAAGCATACTACCGCTGCTGACTGCATGCTTACCCAGGTTGCGGACAGCAATTTCTACATGTGACCTGGGGAAGATTCATCAGTCTGGAACCCACATTACGTATCTGATATTAGCACAATTGAGAAAGTCCAGAAATATTTCACAAGAAGAGTTCTCCACTCCTCTACTCGTTGCAGAATACCTTATGCCACCAGACTTGAAATTCTAGAACTAGAAAACCTTGAATTACGCCTGCCTTCGGTCTGACTTAAGCATGGTATATAAAATCATACATTGCAATGTCCTACCTGTCAGTGAATACTTCAGCTTCAACCATAACAACACAAGAGCACACAATAGATACAAACTCAAAGTAAACCGCACCAAACTTGATTGCAGGAAATACGACTTCAGCAATAGAGTGGTCAATGTCTGGAATACTCTACCCGACTCTGTGGTCTCTTCCCAAACCCCAAAAACTTTAACCTTAGACTGTCTACTATTGACCTCACCCCTTTCCTAAGAGGTCTGTAGGGGCGTGCATAAGCGCACCAACGTGCCTACCGTCCCTGTCCTATTGTTTCTCTTATTCTTCTTTTATTTTTCTTATATGTACCCATTTCATGTATTCACAACTATGTATACACTTATACTTATTATCTTGTAAACAATTGGCAAATCAAATAAATAAATAAATAAATAAAAGATGGCCTCACGTGCCCAGCAGCTGCCTCGTGAATGATCAGCCAGACATCAGGCGGAGCAAGAAGACAGTGAATATCAGCTGGGGTAGTACAGCATGGGATGGCAAAGGCCTCAAAGTGCAGGGTGGTAAGGGGGACCATGGCTGGACTGGGCAGCTGCAGCTTCCTGGGATGACAAGTAGCCCCTTTTGTGCTGAGCTGCCGATCCAGACTGAGGCTGGGCTTTGTGCTGTGGTTCAGGGGCTTCTTGTAGCCCAGAGCTGTGGCAGACCGAGAAGCTCCTTTCACTGCACTGCTGAGCTGTGGCTTAGTGCTGTGGCTAAGGGGCTTCTTGCAGAGCCAGATCCACAGCAGACCAAAAGGCCCATGAGCTGTATTCTTTCCATATCCTACATAGGCTAGCACACATGCATTCTCTTTCCCTGGCTTCCTTCAACAAGCATCACACTGCAGCGACACCTGACTTGTGTGCAGCCTGCACACAAGGCTCCCCAGGGCACCTCCAACCCCATCCCCCCAAAGCTTCCACTTCTGGGAATCCCCCTGCTTCTCGCTTAATGATCTGGAGATCTGGAGTTCTGACAGCAACCGGAATCAATGTTCCTTATGTAGTGCAATTCAGTCACATGATGTCAGGCTTACTACCATATTGCTCAGCAATGGAAATTCATTCCCAACAGGATCATAAGTTGAGGACTACCTGTAATGTGCTTCCTAGATTCCCTCTGCTCGAGATTTTGTAGGCTTAGTGCTTGTTTGAGTGCCAAAGGAGATTTGGGCAAACTCCAGTTGCATACAGCCCCAGCAGCTTCCACGCAATCTGTGAACAACCTTTCACTGGATCACTGCCTAGCTTTTTTGGAAACAGCTGAAGAGTAGACCAACCAGTAGAACTCTTGGCTTGAACAAGGTTAGAGGGGAAAGGATGAGTACATGAGTAAGAAGAGATGCATTGTGGTTGTGTGCATTTTTGCTTACAAGGATGAGAAAGTTGTGGATGTGAACCTTGAGGGATGCCCAACTCTGTCGTCTATTGTGTCCGATGGTGGGGGTTATTTAATTCTTACATAAAGCATCTCTACAATTTTGGGACAGCCACCTCGAGAATGTTTTCATAAGGCAAGTTTTGCACTAAATAAACATATTATTTTGTAGGGAAAAAAAATACCTTTCGAAGCTCCCATTTCTCTTCTTCAGGAGTCCTGCTATTCTTTCCTTTGAAACCGCATTCATGAAGTTGTGCTACTCCTTGAGAACTATGTAGGCATAGCTCCTTCTGAATATTGTGTCTAATTTCATGGTGTGCAGTGTACTCAAAATACTGTATAAACAAATGTCAGTCATCACTCAAAAGAATAATGATACAAATTCATTGCTCTAATTTCCAAAGAAATGTTAATCAAACTCCAAAACTGCATTTTGTAGGTTGTGTATTTATGTCACCAAAGAGTCATGATAAATAGAAAGGGTTAACTGCCTATAACATAATCCAGCCTTTCTCAACTGTTTTACACTGGTGGAGCCCTTGAAATAATTTTCAGGTTTCAGGGAACCTCTGCTTAAAGATTGCCAAAATAAGAAAACTTCAAAATACAATCCAGTTCTAACCTATAAAATTCACGCTTCACAATATTTATAACAAAAAAGTGGCAGATTGGCAGCTGAGTTGTTGCCTGTAAAAATTCTCACCACTGTAAGCACTAGAACTGAGTGGTGCGGTGTTTAAAAATATATTGTGTAATATTTTTCAAACTTGTGGAACCCCAGTTGAGAAAGGCTGACATCCTCTATTAAAAAGATTCTGTTAATGCTAAAATATAATTTATTTCAAGATACGCAAAGCAGAGAACTATGGAGAAGTATATATGTATCAATGGCATTATTCCCAAGAAATTTATTTGTAGAGAACAGAGTTAGCCTGAAAGTCAGTGGAATATCTAATGATTCTATAATTAACAACCTTTAAAATATAAACTTCAGCAATTTCAGAAGGAAATTTAAGATTTACTTATTGCTACTGAATTCTGAAAAAAGGACTGAGTTTTGCCAAAACCAGAGTGAAAGCCTTTTATAATACAATAGCAAACCAGAAGAGTTGGGGTTTTTTTTGGCTTTGATATTTAGCAAATGCTTTAATAGAATAATAAGGAACACTCTCATCAGGTTTCATTAGTGCAGCATATTGACACATTCATTTTAATATATTATATAATTATACTGCTCTTCAGCTTTTAACAAAAGCTGGCTGTATGTCCAGGAATGCTCATTAGATATTCACCCAAGACTCAAAATAGGAGGTGGTTTTTACTACAAGGAAGAGCTCTCTGACCTCTCAGCATGAGGTTTTAAATATGACAGGACAGATGACTCGGGCCTGGTTGTTCAATCACATAGTGGCTCTCTCCTTGACAGCAAAAACTTCTAGAGGAAAGGAAAAAAAAGCAGAGAAGGAAGAGTCAAGGTTATCAAGTTTAGAAGACAGGAAAGACAGAACAGAAAAAAGGCCAGAGTGCTGTAGAGACAGAAGCACAAAAGGAACTAGTGGTAACATGGTCAAAAAGAAATTTAAAGAAATCAGAATCAAAGCTATTAGGGCAATTATTAGAAGATATGTATTTGCTCTGGAACTACCCTGACTTAGGCAGCTAAGGGGAGTAGTATACTATATTAGACCAAGGTACCTTAAAGACTGGATTCTCCCAGTACTTTCTCCCTGTCCAATTTGGTCTAGTAGACTGGGAATGCTGTGGGTTCCATCAGCCAAGGAATGTCAGCTGGTGGGGACCAGGAGGCATTCCTTCTCAGAACAAACCTCTGCCCTTTGGAACATTCTTCCTTTGGAGCTCAGGATGGCCTCCGGCTTTTTAGTTTTTTGTAAAGCTTTAAAGATCTGGCTATGTGCCTGAAACTGAGGTCCTGAAAGTGTTAGTGGTCTTGTTACCTGGTTGCAGTGTTAATTGTTTCATAATTATGAAGAGAACTTTCAGCTGCCCATATGTATAATTTGTAACTGTTTTTGTGTTTTAATTATTGTGATATTGTTTGCCGCCGAGAGTCAAATGGTTTGACATGTCCACTATAGAAACTGATTAAATAAATACTTTAGGTGTATGGAGGTGTGTGTATATGTGTATGCTTTGCTACCATTTTTGGACAGGTGCAATACACAATCTCCTAGTTAACAAAAGATTGCCACCTATCATTTTGATTTTTTTCTGGCATGACATATTATTATTAAGAAATGGTGCATTGTTAGTTCATAAAAGCATTCTGTGGGAAGCTCAGGGTGTCCAGAACTCCTCAGGTGATAAACTCTCTTGACTTCTTTGCTAGTCAAGAAAGAAATGGGGGCTCCCCATACATTTTAGCAAAGCGTTCAGCAAAAGCCATTAAAAAATCCTTTAGCAAAGCCTTCATTAAATGACTATCATTAAAAAATCTACAACAGAATCTTGACATGTTTGCTATTATTTAAACATTTTAAAAGCATTATTGTGTTAATTACAATATCTAAACAATGGTTTACCCATGGTTAAATTCTGTAGTTCAACTAACCCAATTTTCTGGTTCACACTGAATCGGGAACTAACCTTGCCACCTGGAGTTAATGCAATACATCAGACTAAGATGTAGATGGTGAGTTGGTAAGGGATGCAAAGATGCTATTGTATAGGTAAAAATGTAATTGCATACCAACTAAGCATACGAAGTAATTTGACAATCATTCCCTATCCCTTGGGAATCCTTTCTACACCAACTTTTTTACTGTGTTCCAAAATATTCTAAGGTTGTTATCTTAACGGATAGCTTGAAGGATTTTCTGGACAGAATAGTTACTGGTTTGACTTAAAAGAGCACTGAAGACCGATACTATTGTGTCTACAGCACTGGAAAATACTTGTTTCTATAGATCTTGTGGTAACCAGACAGTGACAAGTTTAGAAAAGTACAGAAAGAGTATAAAGTTGTATGTACTATGTAGACACATACACATACACACACGCATAAAGTAATTTTACCTGGTTTCCTCCAAGCCCATGACAGGTATACATTATTAGTGGCTTGCCGCCTGAATTATTTTCTCCAACATCCAAACATGCTCTTCTTCCAACATTTTTTAGCTAAATAAAAAGTTGAAATGGAATCATATCACTAGGGTTAACTACAATACACAGATGGTTTCATCTGTGGGTGATGTGTTTCAGAGTAACAAAAGCTTGAATGAATGGAAATTGGATTTCAGAACTTATAATCATCCTTTTCTCCCCATGAAAACTTTCTTCCTCTTCCTCCCATTGAAAGTATTTGCATAATATACCTGTGTTTGCTTTTTCTTCTCCTAGTGTCTCAGCTTAGTCACAGGGCTCTACATGATTTCTGCATAGCAAATGATGCACTTATAGAACACTTTGTTTAACTGATGACTAAGAGTCTTCTCATTTGCACATGGTTCATGTCAGCTTATTTATTCTGTGTGACTCTTTTATATACTCAGTGAAGAGGCCTCTTGATTGTGCTGCTAGGCACTAGTGCTGCCTATAGCCCACACATAGCTAGCTCTGCACCATGCAGCCACTGGATGGAGGTTGAGCCATACAGCTGTTCCACAATCTTGATGGAGAATCTTCTTGATAATGCTGCTAGACATTAGTATTATCTGCAGATTACTTGCTGTTCCCAGTTATATGATCAGTTTGTGCACAATTCCAGCATCCAGTGGCATAATCAAATGAAGATCATGAAAAAATTGTGAGAAGTGAAGCATCCATGAGCATGAGTTCTGTGGGTGAATTCTTCCATTCCCAGAGTGAATCACTTTGAAGGTAACCAGCTGCTGTGAAGAAGCTACATGACTAAGCTTATCCAGTGACACTTGTGGTGACAAGCCAGGGAGAAGCAAATATAGTACGTCATGCAAACTTATTCAACTTAAAAAATTACACACACACCTAGATAGATAGATAGATAGATAGATAGATAGATAGATAGATAGATAGATAGATAGATAGATATAGATATATATATAGAGAGAGAGAGGTGTGTGTGTAATGTATGTGTGCATGTGTGTGTGTGTGTGTGTGTGTGTATGTGTATCTCTCTCTCTGTCCAATAGAAGAGGATTAAACTGTCAGATTCTTCGTGCTCTCTGAGTTGTTTGCTTGCAGACATTTCATTAGCTATCAATGCAAGTGAGTGTTGATGTTACTGTAAATTCACACTGATGTTTGTTAGTTGGGGAATGACATGTCTGCAAGCAAACAAGCTTAGAGAGCATCAAAAACTCCACTGTTTTCTCTCTCTCTCTCTTCTCTCTCTTTCTCTCCCCCCCCCACACACAGAGGGAGAGAGAGAGAGATCATTCTGTACCTTTTATATACAAAACAATAAAATAAATGCATAAATAAATACTCACAAATCCATGTAACACAGGATTCAAATCTGGTACATAGGCTTCAGGGAAAACATTGCTTAGGTACCAGGTAAAATTTTTACATTGTAATTGTTGTCTTAACTCGTATCTTTTTGAGAGATTGCCAAATGTTTTCTGTTGAAACAATGCTAAATAATTAGTATACAGAAAAAAATGATAATAAATTTCATTAGAAGTACTTTCTCCTTTATAAAAAAGAGATCTGTAAATTAAATTGGTTAAACAAATGTAAAAATACTTTCTAAGACCAAAAAGGGAGAAAATGATATAAACGAAGAATATAATAGTTAATTACCATATTTTAAGAAAGAAGTCATGGTCTTGATGGCCTGACGTAGCCTTGCTTTTATATATATATATATATAAATACTTAATAACCCTGACAACAGCCAATGTGAACTCTCTGAAGTCTTACAATTGGCCATGCCAACTATGTAATCCTGGAAACTTTAGTCCACAGATCCAGGGGTTGCAAGGCTGGGAAGCAGTCATTTCTAAAACAGGCTTCTTACCATCATGGGCCATACTCTTACTGTTTTTATTTATTTATTTATTTATTTTATTTCCTACCTTTATTATTTTTATAAATAATTCAGGTCGGTGAACATACCTCATACTCCTTCTTCCTCCTATTTTCCTGACAACAACAACCCTGTGAGGTTAGTTGGGCTGAAAGGAAATGACTGTTGCAAAGTCACCCAGTTGGCTTTCATGCCTAAGACAGAACTAGAACTCACTGTCTCCTAATTTCTAGCCTGGTGCCTTAACCAAAGAACAAATGAGATTTAAAATCACATAGTTTAGCTAATACTAACATGCTCACAATAATAATTCAACCATACTAGACAGGTCTCATCAGAGGAACTAGGTGAAGCGTGTCTCTCCCATAAACAATATGATGATGTGTGACTTGCAGAAATCTATGCCTCGGTCAACTAAGACTCCACTATGGGTTTGAGATCTCAGACATCTGGTGACAAATGGGCTGTAGGGCTCAGGACTTTGGCTGAGCAACCAGGCCCAGCAGCTACAAGACTGTTGGAAGAAAAATTGTCGCAAATATATAAAAATTGAAAATTAAAAAGGGCCAGAGATAAATTTTTGGGAAGAGCTAGCGAAGTTTAAAACTGGGGAAGACATCCAGCAAATACAGGGAGGAGGAAAGGGGAGAGGGAAAAGGGCAAAGACTCCCCCTTCCCCTTAGAAAAGAAGGTTGTTTCTGTATACATCTGGGCAAGAAACGATAGAAAACAACACAGACCACACACACACACACACACACACACACACACACACTATCTCTTTTCTCATTGCTAATGAGAAAGGGCCAGAGATAAAACTTTTTGGAATGGGGCAATGTGGCATCATTCATTTTAAGGTTGACTCTCTGAAGCCTTGAGTGTCCCCAAAGGGCCTTCAATTCAAATCCCTGGGTCGCACTGCAACGAGGGGGTGCACAGAGCTCAAGGGGTATTGGTGGGGAAGGTAAGCTGGAGCAAGGACGGAAGGAGAGAGGAAGCGAGAGACAGGGAGAAAGACAAGGAGGAGAGGAGAAAGAGATCCTCCCTCACCTCTGGCATTTAGCAAATTATCCTGAGCAATTAATTATCCCGCTTGGTGAATCTGCTGGGATGAGTTGTGCCACAGTGAATTGCCTGTGGGGGCAAACTGGGGAGTGGGGCCGTGGTGGGTCAGCTGGGGCAGGGGACCAGAGTGAGGAAGCTGTGGCCAATTGTCCCATTCCATCCTCATATCCTGAACCTATGCCATAAAGGCCCCTTTATTACAGACCCCTCACATCCCGGACATAAACTGTTTCAACTCCTTCCCTCAAAACGACGCTATAGAGCATTGCACACCAGAACAACTAGACACAAGGACAGTTTTTCCCCGATAGCCATCACTCTGCTAAACAAATAATTCCCTCAATATTGTCAAACTATTTACAAAGTCTGCACTACTATTACTGTTAATCTTCTCATCACTCCTATCACCCACCTCCTCCCACTTGTGACTGTATGACCGTAACTTTGTCGCGTGTATCCTTACGATTTACATTGACTGTTTCCTAGTATGATTTGATTGCTTATCGTACCCTATGAATATTATTAAGTGTTGTACCTTATGATTCCTGACTCTTGATGAATGTATCTTTCCTTTTATGTACACTGAGAATATTTGCACCAAGACAAATTCCTTGTGTGTCTAATCACGCTTGGCCAATAAAGAATTCTGTTCTGTTCTGTTCTATTCTATTCTAAAGGGCTTTAAAAGTAATGAGCTGTGAATTGCACTCAGAAGCAAACTGGCAACCAATGCAGCTCGCATAGCAGTGGAGTCATGAAGTTTCCATCAACTTATTTTCAGATATTTTAAACACGTTTTATAGCAAGTATAGTTACAACATTTTTCAATTGTTTTTTATTGGAGCATTCCTCCAGAGAAACGTCCTACAAGTTAAGTTACTTCTTTGTAATTTGGAAGTCCCATATTATGTTCTCCATGAGCAAACGTGGTTAGTTGAATTAAAGGCCCCTTTATTACAGACCCCGGGGAGGAGGGGGGGAAACGGGGCTTTCCATTTTAAAAATAACAGCTCATTCACAACTGGTACGCAGAACTTCTTGGTATATATATCTTCATAAGTTTATAAACTGATAAAAATTTATCTAATCCATATTATATTTAAAAGTTCTAGGAATTACAAAATATTAATGGCTTAGAGTTAAGATTTCAGAAAAACTCATTTCCTTATTTGCAGAAAGGCATTCTTGATTTACGCTGAATACAGTACTAAAGCAGTTTTTCTGGTTCCCAGTTTTGCTGATATCTTTTGTTTGTGGTATTGCTATTACCTGTCACTGCTACTGTTACTAAGGTATAAAACTTCTCCAAATAATGAAATAAATTCTTTACAATAATTTATTTCATTATTTGGAGAAGTTTTGGATTTATAATGAATACTAAGAATAGCTATTCCAATGTTTACAACTATCTTTTGTTTGAAGCAAACTGTTGCCTAATCACACTTTGATTAAAAACCACAAATTTACTCATTGTCTTATTTTAGAAAATCCTTACCTGTACCCTGGGACAGAAGAGAAATATGGAGGGAAATAGAATCTGAGAAAATTATAGCATCTAAAAATAACTATACAACTGAAAGTAGCTGAGTAATGAATGGCACATTGATAAAAGGAAAGAAAAATACAGCGAAACAGATTACTTTTTTCCTTACTTTCTCATATGGTATAGCAAGAATACATTTCAATTCTGTGATTCTTTCAACCAAATTTCCACTATCTAGGTCAGAGGTGTCAAACTCGCGTCATGGCAGTTTTACATGATGTATCAGGTCTTTTCTCCCCTTCACTAAACCGGGTATGGATGTGGCCAGCACATGACATATCCGGCCCACAGGCTGGGAGTTTGACAGCCCTAATCTAGGTTTTATTTATTTATTTTGACTTTATCACTGCTGATCTCTAAACATTGTTTGTTACAACAGAAACAAAAGCACATAATGCTCTTTTATAGTAGTACTAGCCTGATACCTGTGCTTCGTTAACAAACTATGTGATTGGGTTTAGTTTTTGGGGAGGAAAATAAGGAGTAAAATTGTGCCTCTGCATATCAGCATCCATTGGTATTCATCTGGCTAGCATCCTGCCAGTGTGTGAGAGAGTTGAGGGCTCCTTGGAACAGTATTTGCTGTGTGAACAAGAGGGAGACAGCAAGGAGCCTGGATGTGGCTTAGCTCAACTGTTCTGTACTAAAGCTGCTTGGTGCTGTGAAACTAAAACTGAAACTCCTCTCCTCTGCTTTGTGTTTTGCATTTGGAACAGATTTCTTTTCAGGTGGGGAGGGGGAGTAGAACTCCTTAGCATCAGAGCTGTTCATAATAATATACAAAATACTAATGCTCTGATAGTCATTTGGAAAAATCCTTTCTTAGTGAGCACCTAGAAGCTAAGAACAACATATGTGCCAAATTTCAAGTTTGTAGGCTTTGCAGTTCTGGAGATTTTGTGATGATACGTGGGAGGTATTTCACTTTTATAGAGAGAGAGATTCCAAAATGTTTGTTTGCAAATTTTGGTGGACGAGTCTAAATATCTAGATTAGCAATGAATATATAAATTAAAAACAGTGGAACCAGGATGCAGCCCTGCTTAATATCTCTGAAAATAGAAATTTCCTTAGCAATGGGTATTTCAAAAGATCCTTAAATATGAACTTTTACATAGTGTCAACATCAGGAGAAATAGGCAGTGATCGATTGTCACTGAAAACAATTTGTAGCTTGAGATCAGGTTAAATGCAGACTTAAAATAAACTGATGTTGCATACAGAGATAAATTTGGTTTATTTCTCAGCCAGATGGTTTGATATAAAGGCTGGGTGTAAAACAGAAAGCCAGGATGAAAGCCAAATTGTTGCTTTGCCAGGATATTTTCAGACTCCATCCAAACCACTAATCAACCATACAGATGTCTGGCATACAACCTGCGGACTATGCTCAGCAGGCTGATAGGACTACAATTTGGAAGTAACTTTTCCTCAACCTTATAAAATGTAGGGATTAATACTGCCACTTCCCAATCTTTGAGGACACGTGCAGTGTGGTTAATAAGAGCAAAAAGGAGTTAGAATTGAGGCCCACCATTCCCTGTTGCTCTTGATTGCTTTTGTTACTACAGTTGTGCTCATAAGTTTACACACCCTGGAAGAATTTATAATTTCTTGGTCATTTTTCAGAGAATATGAATGATAACACAAAAACTTTTATTTCACTCATGGTTAGTGGTTGGCTGAAGCCATTTATTATCAATCAACTGTGTTTATTCTTTTTAAATCATAATGATAACAGAAACTACCCAAATGACCCTGATCAAAAGTTTACATACCCCATTTCTTAATAATTCATATTGCCCTCTTTAACATCAATGACAGCTTGAAGTCTTTTGTGGTATGTGTGGATGAGGCTCTTTATCTTCTCAGATGGTAAAGCTGCCCATTCTTCCTGGCAAAAAGCCTCCAGTTCCTGTAAATTCTTCGGCTGTCTTGCATGAGGTCGAGACTGAGATGGTCACTCCAGAACCTTCACTTTATTCTTTTGTAGTCAATGACAGGTCGACTTGGCCTTGTGTTTAGGATCATTGTCATGTTGGAATGTCCAAGTACGTCCCATGCGCAGCTTCCGGGCATTCATCTTGCCATCAATTCTGACCAAATTTCCTGTGCCTTTGTAGCTCACCCATCCCCAAAACATCAGCGATCCACCTCCGTGTTTCACAGTAGGAATAGTGTACTTTTCATCATAGGCCTTGTTGACTTATCTCCAAATGTAGCATTTATGGTTGTGGCCAAAAAGTTCAATTTTGGTCTCATCACTCCAAATGACTTCGTGCTAGGTTTGAGGCTTGTCTCTGTGCTGTTTGGCATATTGTAGGCAGGATACTTTGTGGCATTTGCATAATAATGGCTTTCTTCTGAAGACTCGACCATGCAGCCCATCTTTCTTCCAGTGCCTCCTTATTGTGCATCTTGAAACAGCCACACCACATGTTTTCAGAAAGTCCTTTATTTCACCTGAAGTTATTTGTGGGTTTTTCTTTGCATCCTGAACAATTTTCCTGGCAGTTGTGGCTGAAATTTTAGTTGATCTACCTGACTGTGGTTTGGTTTCAACATAATCCCTCATTTTCCACTTCTTGATTAGTGTTTGAACACTGCTGATTGGCATTCTCCATTCCTTGGATATCTTTTTATATCCCTTTCCTGTTTTTTTTTCCTGTTTGACTACATTTTCCTGCAGATCCTTTGACAATTCTTTTTCTTTCCCCATGACTCAGAAGCCAGAAACATCAGTGCAGCACTGGATGCAAGATGCAAGGGTCTGTCAGGAGTCCAGGAACTCATTGACCTTTTATACACACAATTACAAGCAAACAGACCACAGGTGAAGATGGCTACCTGTAATAGCCATTCAAACCCCTTTGGGCTAACCCGTGTGCATGTTACCAGGCCAAAATCACCAGGGTATGTAAACTTTTGATCAGGGTCATTTGGGTAGTTTCTGTTGTCATTATGATTTAAAAAGAGTAAACACAGTTTAATATAATAAATGGCTTCAGCCAACCACTAACCATGAGTGAAAAAAAAGTTTTTGTGTTATCATTCATATTCTCTGAAAAATGGCCAAGAAATCATACATTCTGCCAGGGTATGTAAACTTATGAGCACAACTGTATGTGACTGTACCTGGTGGTTTTACCACGCTTTAGCTGCTTTACCAGCACATTTCCATACAGATTACTGGTGACTACTGGTCTGTGTATGTCCTTGTTTATAAATGGCTTCTTTGCCCTTTTTGTATAGTGTCTAATAGCATTTCTCTCATTTTGCTGCAAGATAAGGGAGTCAAATTGAGATAATTTTTGAAGTGAGATACAACAACACTACAAAAAAGTGCTGAATTTTCAGATTTTCAGTTGTAGTAATCAGCTCTGGCTAAGCCATCTTTGTAGCTTCCCTCATTTCACCTTTGAGCAAGTCTTTGATATTTAAAGTTCAGTGGAGAAAGGTTAATGGGTGACCTCAGTACACTTGGTATGTGTATTACAGGAAGTCTCCAGGTTATGAACCTCTGGCTTATGAACAATTCCTAATTACGAACAGGCTGCTGACCAGCATTATGAGATCTGACTCAAATGGTGGATGAGGCTTCCACCTTGCAAATTGAAGAGCCACCGAACACAGTGCCTCCATGAGAATCATGAAGTAGTGAATGAATTTTTAATATACTAAGCAAAGCGCTATCAGTGATTCCTGAAAGCACAGTGCAGCCTCAGCAAAACTTCACCCTGAGGAAAACACCGACTACTGTATCTACCATTTATTTGCCTATCATCTTCCCACATGGTTTATATTAGTGCCGAGTTGCTTTTTGCCATTCTTATATCACTACTTCCCATTGCAACCTTTCCCTGCCTTCTTTCCCTGCCTGTTTCTCTGAAACCAGTTTCTGCTATGACATTTGTTTGCAGCAGAAAACTAGACAGCAGGGGTTTTGTGGAGCTTAGTTTGAAAATGTAAAGTAAATGTAATGTATCTGTCCCTCTTACAGCTAAGCAGCATTGATTTAGGTCATGTCTGGGGGGCATGTTGCTTGCAACACCATGTTCTCTCACAGGAGACAGAGACTCTAGCATGTACTATAAGTGGTCTCCACTCTAGGTTTCATTCCAGGTTCTCAGAAATTAGAAATATACAGTTTTTCCTGGCTGATAGGAGCTTGGAATACACAAAACTTTTAAGTTTAAATAATTCAGTTTATAATCTTTAAAAATTTCCTAAGTTGCTTAAGACACAGCTTTTGTAAAAAAAAAGTACTCAAATAATAATTAAAAAAAACAACTAAATAAGTTTATAGGTTTGGCTTAAAACCACCATTGGGACCAGAATCAGCATTACTAAGCAAAGCGGTTGTTAAATGAGTCACTCCTGATTTTACCATCTTTTCTGTCACAGTTGTTAAGCCAATAACTACAGTTGTTAAGCGAAGTATGCTGTCTTTAAGAAGAACTAGCTTCTCCCATTGAATTTTGATGGTCTGAAGTCAGCTGGGAAGGTCGCTAATGGTGATCACATGACCCCAGGATCCTGAGACTATTGTAAATATAGGCTGGTTGCCAAGTGTCTGAATTTTGATCACATGATCGTGGGGATTGTTGTGACAGTTGCAAGTGTGAAGACTGGTTGCAAGTGCAAAGACTTTGTAACTCTGAATGGTTGCTAAACAATGTAGGTCAACTATTAAAGGCCCATAATAAACTCCTTCCATGGCAGTAATAAATGATTGCCACCCCAACTTCATTTGTTTAAAAGATGTGATGAATTGTCAGTGCACAATTCATCACATCTTGATAATACATTTTGAGTTTGTACAAAGGTCTTATACAAAATTCAGAAGCTTGATTTCATTGGGAGAGGAATAGCAAGGCATCTTCTCCTGTTTTTTGCCTTAAAAACTGGATCTATCCCTTTCTACTTGACTCACTGTTGTCCCATAAGCTTCCAATAACCCAAATTAGCAATGATACTTCCCCTTCTATATAGTTATCTCAAAAAATTCAAGCATGTTTAACCTTATCAAATAATCCAACATTCTTTATTAGACTAGAACACAACAGAATAGAATAAACAGAGTTGGAAGGGACCTCAAGGTCTTCTAGCCCAACCCCTGCTTAGGCAGGAAACCCCATACCATTTCAATGGTTACCCAATCTCTTCTTCAGTATTGGAGCATTCACAACTTTTGGAGGCAAGTTGTTCCACTGATTAATTGTTCTAACTATCGTGTTTCGCCAAAAATAAGACCCTGTCTTATATTTTTGCTACCAAAAAAAAGCACCAGGTCTTATTTTTCGGAGGGGAAATGTAGTCCACTGATTCACCTCACTTGCGCCCGTCACCCCTGGCCACCTTTTCACCATCCGAGGCCTTCAATAACTTCTTCTGCAGCCAACAAAGCTGGCAAGGCTTTCCTGAAGGCCTCTGCAGCCAATCGATTGATCTGGAGCTCTGTTATTGGCTGCAGAGGCCTTCAGGAAAGTCTTGCCAGCTGCAGAAGAAATGGACCCACTGTAAGGCATCCAGAAAGGCAGGTGTCAGGGTGTGAGAGGCCTAGCTACAACTGTCTGAAGGTAAGCAGTAGGGCAGCTCCACACCCCCACCCTAGCTTAATTTTTACCCGATATTGGTACACTGCTATCATGTCACCCCTAGTCCTTCTTTTCATCAAACTAGACGCACCCAGTTCCTGCAACCGTTGTTTTATATGTTTTAGCCTCCAGTCCCCTAATCATCTTTGTTGCTCTTCTCTGCACTCTTTCTAGAGTCTCAACGTGGCGACCAAAACTGGGTGCATTATTCCAAGTGTGGCCTTACCAAGGCATTATAAAGTGGTATCAACACTTCACATGATCTTGATTCTATCCCTCTGTTTATTCAGCCTAGAACTGTGTTGGGTTTTTTTGGCAGCTGCAGCACACTGCTGGCTCATATTTAAACGATTGTCTCCTAGGACTCCAAGATCCCTCTCAGAGTTACTACTATTGAGCAAGGTACCACATATACTGTACCTGTGCATTTTGTTTCCCTTGCCTCAATGTAGAATCTTTTTTCACCATTGAATTTAACTGAATATTGTACTTATATTGCAGCACTGAATATTGTATTTATCCAAAATACTTATAAACCATATACATAAACACACACACATAGACACAGATGCACACATGATGTAAATTTAAAGGCACCGAGCTAGAAACCAGGAGACTATGAGTTCTAGTCTCACCTTAGGCATGAAAGCCAGCTGAGTGAATTTGGGTCAGTCAATCACTCTCAACCCATGATATCAGACTTGGGCAATAAAGTTAGTCAATTCTTGTCACAACCAATGAATCAATACTCAGTTGATCCAAGAAAAGCAGAACCCAGACTTGTGGGAAGAATGCTAGGGGGAAAAAAGCATAGATCTAGAACTAGCTTTGTAATATTCATTCAACTGATTAGCTCTAATTTATTTAAAGCATATTCAAGTTTTCTCAGCTCTTTCATTTTGATATAATGAAATTCTTCCAAAAGATTCCTCCAATTCTAGTTGGATGGATAGACAGATGGGCCTGACTCAATCACTCAAGTTCTGAGATTATAAAATTTTAAGTAAACTATAACTGGCTATTATTCTATTCAATATTTTGCCAAGCAAAGCAAATAATACACATACATAGAGCCTAAATAAGTAATAATTTTTGCTCACCAAGAATTTCAATGAAGCAACTGATTTCTAATACCACCACCATCGCCACCTACTTGTTTAACAATTTTTGTTGCTTCTGTGTTTCTCCGATAAAATATATATTTATATTCGTCCATCCATACTTCTGCAAGGCGAACTTGATTCCTGGTAATCACTTGAGTCCCTTTTGGAAAGGTATGGGGGCTCTTGCTGCGAAACACATGACCCACAACTGAGCAAGGTATAATTTCCAACTGCCCCCCACACTGCCACACCTGAAAAATACAGAGCTGTACTCAATAAAACTTCCAGTAGCTGCTATCAGGTAAAGGTGCTGCAGGAACACGTATGTACTAAAAAGATTTAAAGTGTGGCGTTGCGACACAAATAATACTAAAACAAAGTAGTCTTTTTTTAATATGAACTAAGCATTAATTAATAATGTGTTGACCAAGCCACGGATACCACTCCTAGAATCTACACATTTTATTTTTCTAGGCTATCGTTATCACATGGTTAGGTTAATTTATCTGCTCTGTCTATAGAGTGGAGATAAACGTTTTAAGAAGTTTTAGCCTAATGCACACAGTCATGTTGCCAGTAAAGGACATGTGAATACTTTATTAACTTACTCGGAAAGACATTTCTAGATTTTCTCCTCCCCATATTTCCATTTCTTCATCATAGCTTCCAATTCTATAAAAATAGTCCTTTGATATTGAAAAGAGACCTCCTGCAAAAGTTGGTGTCCTGCCAGAGGGCGGGAGAGAAAGTAAGAGAAAGCTTTATGAAGCCAGGAACTTGTCCATCTGATTGAATAAATACACACACACACACACACACACACAAAACCTTAACCTTATCTGTCTTCAAATAAATCTAATCAATTGAACTAACACCAAGCAAATACATCCAATGTTACACAAGTGTAAAACCCCTCATACAATGAAATATCTTACTAATTATGTTCTTTTGCAGTCATATCCCAGCTTCTTGAAGAAAATTTGGAGTGTTATGAGAGAGCAGTGGAATTTATTCTATTCTAAGAAAACAGTATGTCAGTGAAATGACATCACTAAATATAATTATATATCAAAGTCAGCAACAGCAACCCATCAACAGCAGTGGAGCATACATTTATGAAAATCACTGACTGCTTTATGAACTTATGCTGTAATCTATTTCAAAATCAGAAACAGACAAGAGTTTCTCTGGGGTTAAAAATGAGGACTTTTGATATCTGAGGATAAATAATCTTAGCTGATTTGACATTTTTTCCAGCCTAACATAGTAATATTGCTACAGTAAAATTAAATCACTGAAAAGTCAACATGTTCCATAACTTTTCAAAAGTCAGTCATTACAAAGAAGTAAAATAAAATGTAAATTTCAAGTGAATATATATCTAGGATCCAATCTGGGTCAGAGGTTTAGACTTCCAAGTTTTCAGACTTACGTTGGAATTCAGCATGGAATTCTTTCAAAGATTGCATTGCAGTTATTCAGTTATATACCATCTTTATTAATTAAATTTATTTGCCACCCATTTTTCATTTCGAAGCAACTCAATTTTTACATTGAGTGGATAGAACTTATTTTTTGTTTTAATTTTTGCACACATTAAGTGGACCAAGCTCTCTTTAGGTGCAAATAAATATATTTAAGAGATGAAAATTGGATAGGCGGATACATCATATAAAAACATAGAACTTTTTATTCTTTTGTATTTTATTAAATTTTACAAATATAACAAAACTATCGATAAAAGCAATTAACTCATGTTTCATTACTTACTTAATAGGATAGGTTTCATCTTTCCTTTTTTTGTTTTCATGTTCTGGGAGAGATTCCCAGCCAAAGGATAAACTCCAGTCAAAATTTCCCCTGTTGTGGTTTTGACCATAAGGAGAAGGTTTATTAAACTCAAAAGTATTGAGGTCAATAGATGAAATATCAGGGCTTACAACACAAGTATAATTTTCAGCTATTCTGGCTAGTAAAGGTTCTAGCCATCCATAAAAGCACTCACCTAAAAGACAGAAACGAGCAAACAGTTTTATCACCTCCACAAGAACATTTCAAATATACTTCAATTATAAATACAATTTTAGTCCCTAGAAATTATTTTTAAGAACTGTTCTCCAGGATATTTTTTATCAATTTCATAAATTGATAAATTTAGTGTTATTTATTGATAATTGTTTATAAACTGTTGGTTTATAAACAATTATCAATAAATAACACTATATATGTACTGGCAACAGAAAATATAATTAATTTTAAATATTTCTCCTAGCCTGAAAGTTATTTGAAAGGGAAAAAAAGTTAACTGTGTCTGAAGCCATATATAGAATATGGTTAAAAAAAATCTTGAAATTTTAATTAACCCTGTGAATAAGCCAAATATTGTTTTATTATATTTATATTAAATTTATTCCTCAGTTTTCAAACTTAATACTGTTATTTTGGTAAATAACAGCCAACATATTAACAAAGGCACAAAGAAGGGCAAGAACAAAGATTTACACAGATATAAACAAATTCTAGATTCTTCTACATTGCTTTTTTAGTTTATGTAAGAAAATGGAGAATTAAATCTGTGAATAAACTTGGATACTTCTCTGAAATCTGCAAAGTCTAATTTCTCATTTTTAAGAACTGTTGCAGCTGCAGTTCTTTCAACAGCATATCCATCCACTGCAGAAATAGTTTCAAAATTTAAAAAGTTGTTCCAGGGAAATTTCACAAAATAATTCTATAGAAGTAGCTGCATATTCTTTTCATCTTTTTTTCCTTATACATTTTACAAGTAGATGAGTCTAAGTCCTGAGAAATGGAAATAGAACACCTTTGCCTACTACTGTACATAAAGGTAAGAAAGCAAAGTAGTAATATTAAATTACTAATTCTGTTTCCTCACACTTAACTCTCTTGTCAAAAGTCTAAGTACTCAAAAGAATAGTTCTAATACGGGTTAGATTTTTTTTTATTTCTCCTGTTTACTGGAAGGAATTTTGAATTACCTAGGAGGAACATTAATTTAAATTAAAATTGCCCTTTCAAATATAATGTTGTTTAAAATTTAGTGACCATACCTAGGAAAGAAGAAATTTTAAAAAAAGACTGTATTCCTTTTTTTGTTACTTGGGCTAATTAGAAATTGATATTCAGTCTAACCAAGATATCCTATTCTTTCCCACTTTTTTAAAAAATCAACTTAAATCTCAGAATACTCAGTATACTTCAACTTGTTCTTTAACAAATTCTGGCAATATTCACTGGTTGTTTTTGTTAAATTCTGGCAATATTTACTTGTTTTTGATACTATAAAATTATATTGGTTTAACCTTTTTTGGTGCTTGGAAGCAAACTGTTTTTGAATTTTAAATGTGCAAGGAATTGGGAGCCTGCTGTTATTCAAGGAAAGAAAAGTATTCCACGCAAGTTCAGAGATGTTTTTCTTTCCCTATTTCAAGATCCTGAGACTGGAAACGTACTCCTGGTCAGAGTTTATAAGTTTTAGAAGACCTGATAGAGCAATCACTTCTAACAAGTGAGCAGTCAGCAGCACTTGACATATTTAGGTGTTATTGGAAAGTCATGAATGGTTCTGAAAAGGGCAGAGAACACTTGTGTTTTCTAATCATGGAGATCCACAGTACCATTCACTGAGCACTGGTTTTAGTTTTATTCTAATGGATAAAAACAGGGTGAAGGAAAAATATACATGTGCTGATAAATATTTTTTATCAAATCACTATTTCTGTCTAACAATTCTCTGCCAAGAATTCACTTACTTATTTGGAATTACTCAATTATTAATAATTACTCCTTCTGAGATTTGCCTTCAACTCTATTAATGTTCAGAAGTGTACCTTTTAATTTCTGAATTGCTAGTAAGAAGTTATGACGGCAGCATCTCAATGTTCTCAAGTTTAAGAAGTAGCACATTAAATGATGCAGTGGGGGTATGGAATTCTAAATCTTGTCTATTTTCTCAGTTCTTCTGTAACACTATAAAAATCCCAACCATTTTATGCATTTTGTATGCCAGATTTTGTGATGTAACCCCATTTATTTAAATACCTACTTGAGAATCTATCTTTGACTTTTAAGAAACAAAAAACTATTTCCCATCCCAACAAGATGAAAGATGTCACCTGCAATGCTTCTATTACATTAAAAATAATTCAAAAGAAAAGCATACATTTACTATATATTTATTGTATTGCATTTCAGCATACATTTCATATTATGATTCCTTTAGAGACATGTAGCAGGTTTTGCGGTTAAAACACCTTGACCTCAGAATATTCATTCCAATCTGGAAAAGAGCTCACCAGAAGTAACTTGACCCTGAAAAGAGCTATAGCAGCTCTCCTAAGTCAATGCCTTCTAGTTTTAGATTAGATAGAAATTCAATGACAGAATAAGGATAATATGATCTCAAATTACTTAGTGCTCTTCTAGTGTTCAGTGAGCTATCTAGACATACTTACAGTGTGCATCCAAAAAAGTCAGGGTTTCTCCAGTAGCTACTGAAGCACCTAACAGCCGAGCAGTGATAAGGCCCTTTCTTTCCTTTTGTCGGACAACTTTAACTATTTGGAATTGTTTCACGTAATCATCTAGTTTATCTTTCAAGTAGTCTGAAAAGAGAACAAGTCATTTTCTATAACTTCAACAAAAACAATGTTAAAGTTTACTTTAGGATCAGTTCTTTAGTGAAGAAAATTGAAAATGATATAATTTTTCAATGACCATGGTTATAGTTCTAAAAGCTTCCTTACCATCTGATTACTAAAAAATGAACAAACCACAAATTAGGTACCACCTTAATTCAGCAAAACTGTAATTGTTGACACTTTCTAGTGAAGTTAAGCTTTGGCAAATTTTTGTGCTTTTGGAAAAATTGATTCATATATTTAGTTGGAATCAAATGAACATTATTTTGTATCGTTTAAAGAAATTTGGCTTTACAATCAATCACTTTATAACTGAATATTGTTACAGACAGGTGTTAACGTTTTAAAAGAAAAATTAAAGATTAGCTCATCCTGACTTAAAGAGACAATGGCCAATGCTTTAAAGATAATAAATTGTTGATGGAGAATATTGTTTAAGAAATATGTTCTCAATATGAATTATTTCAAGGCAATAACATTCCACCAAGTCCTATATATACGCAATCCAAAATGATAATCTTAGTTCACAATGGACTATACACAGGCACTTTTAGAATATTATTCAACTGCATGAATGGTTGCGGCAGTGTCATGCAATAGGAACAATCAGCAAGAAAGATGATGATGTTTTAATCAGAATGATGCTTTTAGAAGACAGAAGAAAAAACTGGACATGGACAACTGATATACTAGGAAAATACTTACCGATTAATAAGACAAAGAGGCATATCCTATGCCAAATTTTACTATGTATATGATTAAACATGTAATATCAGCTAGTTTTCCCCTTTGATAACAAAAACAAAGATATTGTTGATTAGCTCAGAACCAAGATAAATAACTTATTCGCCACATATACTCATTCTTCCCTTGTTTGCAGTACTGAGCCTCCCCACAATGGCTTTAATGGCTTCAGTTACTAGTTAGGTGACTACAGAAAGAATGTGGATCCTGTATTTCAACAATATGTTAAGCTGTAAAATAGCCAGTAATGGGTTGCTAAGAGCTCCAATTTTGACCACTTGACCGTGGGAATGCTGTAATGGTTGTGTGAAGTCACTTTTTCCATCATTGTTGTAATTTCAAGCAGTTGCTAAACGAATGGTCCCAAGTCAAGGATTATCTGTATGTGAATGTAGGTACAGTATATGGAAGGTGGATATTTCATCTCTTGAAAGGGCTGTTTCTTCTTTATTGAAGAAAAATGTGTATATTTCCAGGTTATATTAATTAGAAAAAAACCAAGTATGAAAATATCTAGAATTTATAGATAGCGTCTTACCATCTACACTGGCATCATCTACCAAAATTATTTCCTTCAATAATATTGCAGGGGAAGTATGCATCACACTATAAACTGTTCTCAGAAGAGTTGACCATGCTTCATTGTGAAACACTATGATAACACTTGTAGTAGGCAGTGGAGGACAGCGCTTAAATTTCTGTTCAATACATCTGGGGGATAAAACCATAGTTTATGGGAAAAAATGAATAAGACTTGTTAAATCTTAATTCTCATGGTACAGATAATGAGCTTTGCATGTACAGTAGAACTATTTCATCATTATTTAAAAAAATGCAATGAAAGTAACATGGCACAGGTTTCTAAGAATCTCATTCTAACAATAAAATGATAATCTATGTATACTGTGTGTAAAGGTATATGGAAATAACCTTGAGAGACTGAGCCCAAAAATGCTGTCTAGGGAATGTTCAGATATAAAGATTTAGAATAATTGCCCACAAAGCTGCATCATAATTAACAAATTATTCAAGTTTAAAATAGTTTAAACAGACCTCTGCTGAAAAATTGTGTTAATAGCAGCTTAATCAATGTATTGGAAGTGCTCATATCACACATAAATTTTTCAAGATTTCCTAATATTTTTTAGATGCATGATTTGCTACGATCAACTACTTCAGATGTAGGTATATATCGGTATGCTATACCTACAGATGTAAGAATCAGCAATTATTCTATTTATTTATTTTTATATATTAAAAAAAATATAGCCATCCTATTCACAGTGACACTAGGCAACTTACAAAAATAAAATCCCAATACAAAACCTAATAAACCCTTGTGACAACAATCAAACCAATCATGGGCCCCCTATCACTTTGGGGTCCCCAGGCCCACTTGCAAAATCATGTCTTCAGAAAGACTGAAGGAGAGTCAAGATGAGGGCCAATCTTATTTCCACAGGGATGATGCGACATGGGGGGGAGAACTATAATAACAATAGTCACAGTTCACATCTTAATACAGAAATGGAAGCTCAAGGCAATCTTTTTCAATGCTTTACATATGTTTAACCAAAAACTAGAATATTTGCTTTTAAATTCAAATACATTTCAACGTACTCAGGAGGTCGTGTGTCTGGTCCTAGATCTCGATGTAGAGAAATCCTATCACTTGCAAATGCATTAAAACAATGCTTTTCTTCGCCATGCTCTTTCTCTTTCCGTTCATCTGAGCTTAAACTGATCATTTTAAATGCTTTACCAGAAGCCCCTGGAGTATTAGGATCCTGAGGGGGACGCTCAAGGTAAGGAGTCAGTTCAGCAGCTGTGTAATATCCTGGTAAACAATGCTTCTGTTCAGCATTATGAGTCTGCCTAAGAGGTGCTTTAATTTGCATTTTTGGTTTTGCAGCTTTAATGTTGTTCACGGCATTTAACACTAGATCTAATACAGTTTTCTTTTCATCATGAGACGGCATTCCTGGTTCCTCATTAAATTCTTGAACACCTACTTCTCGTTGTAACAAAACCAAAAATATTAAGAAGACAAAAATAACGAAGGTAAACTTCCAAAGTTTCTTCTGGGAAAACTGTTTCATTATGAAGCGCCGCAGCATTCTCATATAAGTCATCGTGGAGAGTCGACATATAGAAGTGCTTCAGAAAAAGTTTTTCTTTGATACAAAAAAGTTCACAAAATGGGAAAACCTGCAAGATTTTTTAAAATGTTAATCATACTAATATATGTTTATTCATAAAAATAATTGCAACAATTTAAATTAATTAATTCACAAAGACACTACGTTTCAGGGTTATTGAAATAATGTTCATTTTCTAAACTTAGAGTATTTGAATCCCGTAAGAACCCTTATCTAACCCATCTGCCAATTTATTCTTATTCCTCGAGGTGCATTCTTTAATATCTTTTAGATCAGATCCTCTAAACATTTTAATTATTAGCCATAAACAACCACTTGGGGTTATGAATCTCAAGGGAGTTCACAATATTCTGTTACGTGTCCCTCAAACTTCAAAATGAGTCATTGTGTTTTGGAAGTGTTCCAGCTTTGTAAAGGTACTTCTATTTTGAGTGCTTTGGGTATGAACCAACTTTAAAGTAGTCCTTTTCAGTTAATGCCTGTTTCTCAGTTGATCACTTTTGGAACATTCCAGTGGCCCATTTTGGGGACTGAAAAGACAAAAGGTTTTGCACATCCCAAATTAAATTTCCATTTTCCCTTTCAGTATCCTATATGCATTTTCAGATATTTTTCTTTTTCAAATGAGACTTTTCTGGTTGTATTTTTGATTGCCAGGCAGTAGAAGAAAAACCTCTAGTTGCAGTATTAACCAACAGATTATTTATATCCAGTTCTATGTCATTTGAGAGGGCAGAGAGGTTAAGCTGCATTGCAATGTTATGCATTTATTTGACATGGTAGCAATTCTAATTTTCCAGATGGATGGATACTTACCAGTTTGTCACTCACATAACTTTTTTTTTTTTTTGCAATAATTTTTTTCTGTTACAACAAAAATATCCATGTGTGAATAGTGTGGTTCCATAGTCTTACATTTTGATACAAATATGACAATATTCCTCATTTAATATAGTTGACAATCTTTTAAAATTTGGTATTAATACATATATTTTATTAAATTATCAATCTTGATTATTCAATATTACAATGTTATTTTTGTGTCAATCTCTATATTCTTAATCTCACTCCTTTTACTTCCAATTATATAATCATATTTGCAATGTTTACCAGATTATATAGTTCTAATAACAATTCACAAATTTATATTAAATTATAATTTTCCACTGTTTATCCCCTTTTTAATTTCTTAATATGCCACTATTATATTTAAATCTCACATTACTTCTGAATGTGTTGATACCTGCTAGGCACTTTGCTTTGGAGAACAAGAACTATGTCTAAATCAGAATAGTATATACTATTTATTATTTGATAAGCATCTTGCCCAATCAAATATTAGAGATGATCTCTTATGTAGCACTGGAAAGAATATTGCTCTACAACAGATGTGTGCTAGCTCTTCAGCCATATGGCCTTATGCAAGCCTGGCAACCTGCTGTCTTAAATCTGTTTCACATATTAGTTTTTGTACAGCCAAAAAATCCGTCCAAACTGTATATATTCTTTACTATAATCAAATTATTTGAAGAGTTGCCCAATAGCCGTATGTACAAAATCTGTATCACCCTTCAGTATTATGTTCCATATTAAATCATTTTAAAAATTATGAACATGTAGGAAAATTCTAGTTCAGAAGTAGTCCGGAATGAGCCATACCAGCAAAGTAAAGTATTTTATATTCATTACTCAGATTTAGATTTAGATAAAGGCTCAGCAAGATGAGCAAGGGTCCAGATTTTCTAGACTCCCTAAACCACTGGCTCAATGAAAGATCACTGTGAATACGCTACTGCTCCTGGACAAAGATCTGTTAACACTACCCTTAATTTTTTTCCAATCCAAGGGAGAACATTGTTCCAGCCACACTTAAGCTCTTTCAGGCTGAAATGCTAGCTCAGCTTCTTTATGGGACTCTGGTTGCACCTCATCTTGTAGGATGTACCCTGGAAAGGGTACAATCTAAAATCAGAGCAGCTCTCCAGATACCATGCTGTATCTCAAATGCACATCTACAAATGGGGACACATATGATAAAACCTTAGTCAACTGTGTGTCTAGCTTTTATAAGCCTTTGGTTGAAATTCGATTTGTATCCTCAAAGGCTTAGCACCATTAATTCTCAAGGACAATTTTCAGTCCATTTGGATCGAGGCTGTTCAATATAATCTTTGAAATCCAAGGTTCTCTTCCATCAGAAAGCTTTCTCAACTGATCAACAGCAAGTGTGATTACCTCTATAAAAGCTGAAGTTTTAAGAGTTTACTGGTTTCCAGCATTGAGGTATGTGTTGATACAATACCAAAGAGAAAAAATATCACCAATGATCTTAAAGAAGCAATTGTTGCTGCCCATCAGTCTGGGGAAGATTATAATGATATTTCCAAACAATTTAAAATCCACCATTCTACAGTGAGGAAGGTTTATTCACAAGTGGAAAACATTCAGGACAGTTGCCAATCTTCCCAGGACTGGATGTCTCAGCAAATTCACTCTAAGATCAGATGATGCAATGCTGAGAGGTTGTAAAAAATCCAAGGGTTACATCTCAGAATCCACAGGTCTCAGCATATTCAATGTTGAATGTCTTAAATGTTATTTTGTTTATTATGCATACTGGTCTATGACTACAATAAATTGATTATTGACTAGATTGGAATGATGAAGTTTGGGGAACTTAATTAAAGATAGAAAATGAGATATGAACATAAAAGGAAGGAATTTAATCAGTTTATTAGATCCAGTTAAAAATAGATATGTTATTTCTAGTAACCATTACTGGACTTTTGCTAATTAGGATGGATGACACTTTAAAGATTTATAGAGAATGTGATGAGATGCGGGATGAAGAGATTGCTATATTTTAAGATATGGTATAAGTTGCTAAAGTTCTTTAGAATTTATAAAGGAGGGTGTTATTTTTTCTTCCTCTTTTTTCTTTCTTTCGTTGCACTTTTATCTTTTCTTGTTTTTTTTATAGTTTGTATTAGCTTTATCTGTATAATGTTACCACTGCAATCCTGACTAACAGAGACTGAAATAATCCATCCCATCTAGAACACTCTATAGCTGGAATCCAACCATTATCTCCACAACTTGTTCAAAAACAGCAGGTTGGAAATGGGGTAACAGTTACCCAAGGTGGCTGGGTCCAAATAACTTTTTAAGAAGGGACATTTAACTGCTTCCTTCAAGGTAATTCTTCTTGATCTTTGCCTTTTTGTGTCCTCTATGGCTGCTTGTATTATCCAAGAAGAGCAAGGATCTAACTTGCAGATGGCTGAGCTCATGCTAGAGGACACTGTCAACTTCTTCAGATATCATAGGCTTGAAAAATCCCAAATTGCCTGGCAAGACATTATTTCTGTCATCTCATCAGTGGCTGCACATCTACCAACCAACTGAGATCCAGTATAAGAGTGTAGAGAAGGGTGGAGATGGTCTTGAAGAAAATATACAACACCTATTGTATTATGTAAACACCAGCTTAGCCAAGTAAGATAGGAAAGGGTAAGGAAGAAATCCAGACTGATCCTTAGTATAAAACAGAGAGAGAAAAGCCATCAAGCTTTCACAATTCAATACCAAAAGAATTCTAATATTTATTGGGTGGTCCCAGCTTAGTTTACTTCCAAGAGAGAGAAAGTATCCTCAAAATGCTTAGAAATTGCTCAGATGTTGCTAGAGCCTCTAAGGGCCCAGTCATGCAATTAATACTGCTAGATGGCGCTCTGAGAATGCAGTAACCAACCATGGAAAAGTACCCATACTTCATTGCTCTTAGTGCCACAGAACAGGCGCAAGTGTGGACTCATGCCTGTGTCTGATCATATTTTACTCATCTTCTCTTCCTGTGTTCTCCCCAGTAAACCAAAGACCATCTTGAATCAGCAAGAGTGTCAGGTCACTTCAGAGCAGCCCCATCAAAACTCTTGCCTATCTTGATCCTCCATAGTTCAGCCAATCTATCCAAGAGTTATCTGCATGATGGCTGGGAAATCCCCTAAATGCCCAGTGAAAATAAAGTGGGTCCAGAAGGTGCTTGGAGCAGATCAATCCCCCTATGGAGATTGGTGCCGATTGTGAATTCCAGCAGCTGGACAACTAACTGATATTGATGTCCTTGACCTTCTGATCCTGAATTCCTCCAAGGTGAATACTAGTATCATGGGCGTACCACAATAGTTTGTGTCATGGTAACTTGGATGGATGGATTTGATTTAAGGGTGGATTTGATTTTGATTTAAAACAAGTCGATTTAAATATAATTTTTAAAGAGCAACTGTCATCTCATGCTCCTCCTCTGACCTGCTATTGACTCACCAACAATCCCAACATTGCAGAATATACAGCCTCATGCTATATAACTCAGCTCCATTTCATGCCGAATAAACTAAATTAATGTATTTTTAAATAGAAAACTATCTTTAGATAGATTTTAGTCCAAAAGCATTTTATTAAAACAAATTTGATAAAAATAAAAAAAATCCAATTTAAATTTTAAAAAATCTGATTTTTTAAAAAATTTTTTTAAAAAAACCATAGATTTTTATCCACCATGGTTGCCACGTATGCCACAAATTCCTGACAACTCATGCCTCCCATTCATGGAAGATGTCATTTCCCAGTACATAAAGAGCTGGGGAGCCAGCCACCAATGATTTTCACATAGTTGCTCTTACTTTGTTCATGTAAGTCATAATTTACATGAATAAAGTAAGATTTTTAAAACTGTAATTCATTCCTCTCATTAATAAAATTAAAATATTTCAAATATGTATATACAAATGCATATTGCATAACTGCATACAAATACTTTGCACTGCTTTTTAAGCCATTAATTTCTAAGCAACATTTAAAGTTGGAAAAATGTATGGTTGCTATTTTACTTAATAGAGATGTTACTCTGACATGCATATAGTGACATGCAGTGGTCTCTTGTTTTTCTGCTTAAAATATGTGCTTAAGACTAAATAAATTATATAACATCATTAAAATCTGCTTCAAGTCAGTTTAAATTTCAAGGCTCGTCTAATTAAATACATTAGCTTCTAGCAAAAAGATAACATATATTAAACTAGTGTGATCTTCCTCACAGGGTCTTCCAAAACTTAGAGCAGATACCAAGAAGGTCATTCTCATAATTCTGCCAGAAGTACTTTCACAGTGGCTGAGTAGAGAGCAACACCTCTCAAAGACCTTAAGTCATGAACTTTATAAAGCTAACCAATTCAGTTAAACAAATCCTTGTGATTATAGTACATTATACTAAGCTTGGTTAATTTCAATTATAGCTTTTTAATAGCCTACTGTTTTATGCAGACATTAGTGCAATTGCTTAATATGTGATTCAATGTATTGTGTGAACCAAGAAAATGGGATAAATGCAGTAGTAACTTGATCTGTTATATAAGAACTTAACTGCTCATGCAGTGATCCCAGAATACTGGATATTAAAAGGGGGGGGGGGAATGTCTGGACAAAGCATGGATTAGCTATAATTTTGAGCATAGCACTCAATTTTGCAGATGTTTTGTTGCAGATTCTACTTTTATATTACCATATTAATAACATTTCTTAAACTATTGGCTTTCTTTTAGTCAAACAGCACCTTACTATGCACACACAAGAGGGCATAAGAGTCTTAAAGAAAGCCCAAATTATAAAAATTCTTAAAAACAAAACTTAATAAAAACAAAATGTTGAAAGACTTCTAGAGCGAAAGTCAGATAGGAGGAGGAATGTAATCGCGCTGTGGATAAAAGTGATTGGAGCTATGGACAGAAAACTGCAACAATTGAAAGCTTCAGCTTTTAGGAAACAGAAAGGATCTGTTCTGTATGAATGAAGATGTACACTATTTGCATATTTTAATGAGAGCCTAACAGTTGTATAGTGATGACTGGTCTCCTGCATGAATTCTTATGATATCCCATGCTAACATCATTTTATTTACAATTAGAAGAATAATTTTTAAAAACTTACATTAAAAATGTCCAAGAGCTCATGTGAAAACAGAAATCTTTCAAGAGTAGCTATGTTTCTTTTTTAAAAAATTAATTTGATGTAAATGGATGCCATCTAGTGGCATGACAGATGCTATAGCCTGCAGGTATAGTATTGCATTACCGATTCTCAAGATACATATTAATAAACATTCTTAAGGGAATGAGCAGAAATACCAAATTGCTTCAAACTCTGGATGTTTTGGAAGAAAGCATTTTAAAATTATTTATTTCAATGTAGGATATAGATATCTTATTGTAAATAAACCAAAAATGGGGGACAAATTACTATGAATTCTAATCTCAATCCCATTTGTATAAATAGTAAATATAGTTGTCAATGCAGGTGGCAAGCCCATATGAATGGTTGAACAAGCAGCATTGACAAACACAATAAAAGTATACATGCAGAGATCCTATATGTTGGCTGTGAAACTAAATCCAAAGCTGTTGTATTGCTTCCTATTGGCATAATTTGTATTATGCCATAAGTATACACTATTCTAAAAATTTAGAGAAAAATTGCTTCAATTATACTTCTGGTTAAATTTGGGGAAGAGGAATGAGTGTTTTCAGCTATAAGAGTTCCATAAAATGTAGTTTATAATTGCTTTTCCAAGAAAAGCCTTCATTTACATTGGGAAACAATCATTTATTGTTTGAGTTCAACAGATGGGTAGAGAATGACTGAGTTATCTTGTTAAGCCTGGTGTCATTCTCCAGTTAGCACAAAAAGAAAAAAAAAGAAAGGGAAGCACAGTAGAACATCAAATCTATCTACATGGTACAATATAGGTTATAGAATACTGATAATTATTACATCTCATCATTTAACTCTTAGCGACCAGACTTATGAACAGAATACTGAGTATTGCCCTAACACAGAGGTAGACAATTAATTTCCCCCAGGACTCATATGAGAAACTGGGATAGTGGAGGGATGCTGGCCCACTCCACCATCACCATCCCCCACAGTGGACCAGACAGGGATGGAAGTGATCCAGTTCTTTGACATCTAATTTAATGAAAGCATTAATAACCCAATTAGAATGCTTTTAATAACTATTGATATGTTATTTTAAATTGTCAGATTAGGATCCATATGCATAACAAAATATTTCAAATTATATGGTTTTGGATCTGGATCCATTCAGGTGAATTATGGCCTGACAAGTACACTAGAAATGGTTTTCCAATGCTACTAGATCTGTAACAGTGCATATCAGAATGTTTCTTTAAGAGCAAAAATGCCTTTAAAGACTATGCCATAATACAGAAAATTGTGTGACTTATTATGCAAGACTTCATGATTTCTGACAGAATAGAAATATAGGATGAAGCATAGAAATATTCCCCTCTATATCTGATTCCAAATCATTTTCTAAACCTTCATATTTTAACAGAAAATTGTTTTCTATGTTGTGACCCATTATAACCATAGGGGAAAAAACATTCTGAAGATTTAAGTCTTCAATATATTTACTGATTACATACAAGGGAGATTTATGAAATCAAAAAGTTTCTTCTGCGTAAGCATTGCCATGATGTCAGTCAGACAAGTTTCAGTTAGGCAACAAAAGGAAATATTTATAGTAGTTTAGCATCAAATGTTTTGTTTTTTTAAAACCACATCTCAATGCCCATCATACCTCAAGCCTGCTTCAGATTACATCCCACATATTCCAAAATGTTCTTGCAAACCGAGCAATTGCACCTCAGACTTCAGGGTCCTACTAAAACACAGTAATCCCGAATACCATTGCACTTTGCTACTCCTCTCTTTAAGTCAACCTTCCAACCTTCCACATCACTCCCGGAAGCAGTTCCTGGAAAGATAAATGCAGATTAGACCTGCCCTCTTGCAACTTTTACATTCGCCTTCACTCAAAACCCAGAGGTTGCTGCAGACCGTAGGGTGCAAAATTTGGTGTAATATTTCATGCTAAGATCTCTCTCTGTGTGTGTGTGTGTGTGTGTGTCTCTCCCCCGTTTCTTTTACCATTCTAAAACCTATACAACTAAACATGATGGGTTTTGACAAGGCAGTGCCTGAATTGTTCCATTAAGGGAACATCTAGACGCCAAAATTTTACCTCACAACCAAGTGCTGTTAGAAGTAACCCGAATTACGAGAGGCTTCTGCACTTTTTAACAGTTTGGGGCGGCATGAAGGAATCATTCCGACGGGATAGACAAGCGCCAATGCGCGATGGCCCCCATCCCAATTCCCGTCCCTCAAAGCCTTTGCATAAACCACGCTACCAAACATGAATGCCTAAATACTGCCCGGTCTCTCGAGGTAAAAGCGAGAGGGGTGCGTGGGTGGGGGAGTCTTGCGAGGATGGGGCGCCGTTTGCTCTCCCCTCCGGTTCTCAACAGAGGCACCGCCGACGCGAACTACGAAAGGTTTCGCAGCAGCCCTTTAAAGTCTTCGAGAGAGTTGAGTGCGGGAAGCGGGCGAGAGAGGAAGAAAACAATAAAAGAAAACACGCCGTTCTTCCGAAGACAGACGCCGCAGAGCCCTTACCCCCCTTCCTCGCCTACCTGTGGCCTCGACCAGCCACCAGCGGGTGGGGAAAGCAACCTCGGGCGCTCGTTGCTGGGTGGTTTCTTCCTTCCCTTCCCCCCCTCCCGCGCAAGATCGGCGGTCAAGGGAAACGGTGATTGGCTGATAATCCGCCGCCCGCGGTGCCCAGGTGAGAGCCCAACCCGAACGCGACTACGCTCGCTTACGGCTACTCTTGGAAGTGCTCAGGTGAGGCGAGAGCTCCTCCTTCCGTTCTTTTAACGGAAGGCAAGGAGGCCACGTGCCGCTGGAGTGGCGGCGGGGGGCAAGAGAGCGAGGAACTTAAGAGAAAGTCGGAGCGCGCGGGCGCGCGCGCACCGGCGATAATTGCCGCCTTTGCGACGTTCCGTTTCTGACTCCCTGTAGAAAGCAGTCAATTACTACCGTAGACTAGGCTGGTTGTTGTATCGTGTTTTTAATACTTCCCAATTGCAAAGGCACCCTTTATTTCAGTTTGTCCCACCCCCCCCCCCGCCTGTTGAACTTGTCCCGAAATATTGCAAACTCTCCCTGGGCAAAAAAAAAGAAAAAAGGGGGTATTGATAGTTTGATGCAATCATTCGCCCCAACTGAGTCCTGGATCCCCCTGCAGGTTTTATCTTGGAAGTTAATCCAATAGCCCCTTTGGGTTACTTTGCTCTATTTCCATCCAGGTGAATGTCCCTCCAACTGAAAAGTAAAACCTATCGCTAAAGGTGCTTTCAAAAAAGGATCGGGTGCTTGGAAAAAGTCCAGGTATAAAATATCGGGATGTCATCCAATGCTTCATGGAAGACCAGGTTCTTCAATAAAAAAGGAAATTAAAAAAGGAAAAAGTGGTTGTTAAACGCTAAATTGATATGCCACCCTACTCCTAGTGACTTTAGAGTCTGTGTCAGTATAAAGATGTGTAAATCAGGTAAACTAAAGAACTCAGGCTTATGTCTACAAACTGTTTAGTCAAATCCAATTTTGGTCTCCAATTGTGGAATCGAAAATGACTTAATGGTACATAATAAAAAATTAAACACCTTTAAACATGTTGACATTTGACACAAATTGTAATTGACAAATTGGGCCCTAGGTGTCCTGATCCTTATTGCCGGATAGAAAATAGGTATAACTGCATGCCTTATCATGAGTATTGGAAAAGTCTCATAAGAAAGCGAGCAAACATGCTGCTGAACTCTGTCTTACCTTCTAAAGCCACTAGATACTTGCTGTCCACGTGCAGCTTGGCTTGGGCTTAATTTTCTTGTCCTTTTATTACCTGATAAAAATGGTGCTGCATTACTTTGTGGACATGCCAGATTGGGGAAGAGGGGTGCAATTTTCTTTGCAGTCCACAATTTCTTTGTTTTTCCTCCCCTCAGAAAAGTGGCGAACAGTTCTGTGGGCCAGCCAAAGAAGAGGAAGAGTAATTTCCAATGCTGCCTGCCAGCTTGAAAGTCACTCCCGTTCCTACTGCTTTTTGCTCATCCATGATCATTTTGTTTCTCCATTTAAATAAGGAAATACCATTAAAAGTATGATCCAACAGGTCAGGGTTTGTCTATATATAAAATTTGTGGATTTGACTCCGGATATACCTGTTGTAGACATGTGCCTGAGTTCTTTAATTTACCTGATTTACAGATCTTTACACTGACACAGTCCCCAGAGTCTCTGGGAGTATGGCGACATATAAATTTAATATATACTAATAATCCTAAGGATCACTGGCTGGCATTCTTCTTTCAGTTATTCTATTGATATAAGAGATGCATTAAAATTAATTTACTTTTCCAATCATTTCTTGGATTTGCTTATTGAAGATTTGAACTTGCTGGAGTTCTTACTCTTAATGTTTTTTCATTTGAATGGATTGGACAAGATTTTCCTGTTCTCCATTTTGTATCCTGATTATTTCCAATACACCAAATACCGAGTTTAATAAAAACTTATACCATGATTTTTTTTATTAGTCCCAATTGTATGGTATTTTTTTTATAAACATTATAATTTGTTTAGTTATTTTTCTGCTGAAATTGACAGTTCAATGAGTCATTAGAATCTTAATTTACATTCAAAAGAATGTAAAACACATATTTGCCCAGAATAAATTCTGACTAGTTTCATGTTAAATACTTTTAATGATGTGAACATGTTTGAAACCTTAGCCATTACTAGCTGGATTGTAACTATAGTATCTGTGATTTCCTTACTGTATTATGAATACTGAAAATCAAGAACACTAAAAAATAACAATAATATCAATATAAATTTGAGGAATCCATGGTGCTCTCTAAGCTTGCTTGTTTTCTTGCAGATATTTCATTACCCAAACTAGGTAACATCATTGGTGCCAGACTACCAAGCCCAGAGAGCACCAAGGATCCTCATTTCAACCCAGAACTACAAATATTCTGCTTTATCAGTATATATTTCCATGGTACTAATCTCCCATTCCCTGATTTCTTGAATAAATTATTTTATTGCACAGTGTCAGTTCCTTGCTTTATAAGGCACTGGAAATCTTTCTTTAGTATACAAATATCTGTATACAGATTTGTAATTCTAAAATATCTTTGTTTCTTAAGAACTCTGAAATCCATTCACCTGATTTCCATAAAGTAATTACATTTAACAGTTTAATTGGGATGGCATTAATTGTAAATGTGAGCATTATTTCTCATACTGATAAAAGTAATACTGTTATCAGAACAATTAATAGATGAGATTGTCCAGCTTTCACCAAAATAAAAGCCCACAAGTCAGTATGTTCAAGTATATCAAAATATACTTTTATATACTTTTATACTTTTATACTTATGGTTTTACAACTTTAGATTGCCTATATATTGCTTTATCATTTGAAAGTAAAATAGTTGCTGGAATTCTTATAAGCTTAAATTTCTTTTAAATTAGTAATATTATTCAGAGGCTATGGAAGCTGCTTGATGAAAAGAAAAATGACAGACATGGATGGAGTCACACTAATTATGAAAAAGTTCTTGGAATGCTGAAGTGAAAGACTCAGAAGTGAAAAAGTTATGCAAGAGAGTGATTGCTGCAAACAATGAGACAAAACTATTTTATTATGGGGATATAGAGAAAAAAGATAATTGCAAAGAATGTCAAAGAGAATAAGGGATTTAAGATTGGACACAGCAAGGAAAATATAGAGTGATATTGATAAAAATAAAAATCTATTTTGGAAGTAGGTAAAGACAGCTGAACAAGGACCTTCCACCAGAGTATTATTAAAAATAAAAAGGATTAAATGTATTTGTGTAAGGGAAATTTGTAATGACATTAGAGATGAATTGGTTTAGAATGTGAGTATGTATATGTTTGTGCTGTACATAGTGACGTTTTGCTGAATAAAAACCAAATGATTTGCAGTGACTGTTAATTATTTGTATGCAATTGAAAAAACACACAAAAACCTGTGTACTTTGTAGTTGAACTTGTGTACCTTAATTCAAGTTTTATTACAAATAGAAAAATGAAATTTTAATATGTGAAAATCCTGATAGAAACTTAATAGGCACTAAATAGTCTTTTGCAAGGAATGCTGCTGAAAGAAACCAAATGGCTGTGTATAAGAGCATGTTTCTGCCCAAAATTGTTGTTATATGGAAGCATGTTAGGTGAAATGTTGAACGTTGAATGCAATGGAATGGGGTAATTAAATGCATGTGGTAATACAAGAGATAGACATGAGAACACATAAGAACTGAATGTTTACGGAATACAAAAATAGGCAATCCATAAAGAGGTACAGGTAGTGCTTGACTTACGACCACAATTCAGTCCAAAATTTCTGTTGGTAAGGGAGATAAGTGAGTTTTGCCCCATTTTACAATCTTTTCTTGCCACACTTGTTAAATTAGAGACACGGTGGTAAAGTGAATCTGGCTTCTCCATTGATTTTGCTTGTCAGAAGTTTGCAAAAGGTGATCACATGACCCAGGGGTATTGCAACCATCATAAATGTGAGCCAGTGTGCAAATTTTGATCACATGACCATGGGGATGTGGCAACGGTTGTAAGTGTGAAATATAATCATAAGTCCCTTTTTCTCAGTGCCATTGTAACTTTGAACAATCACTAAATGAAAGATTGTAAGTGGGGGATTATCTGTAATATGTTGGAATGTGAAGGGAAAAACCCAAGAAAATTTCCTCTAGAATTGATGAAATTCTCAAAATGAGGGAAGTGACAAGTTTAAAGAAAAATAACCAACCATAAAGCAAGTTATGAATATTAGAATGTTTGCAAGAACAGAAAAGTGGAGACAGAGAATCGTGTTGATATGAATTATTTTCCTTGTTTCCTTTCCCTTTTGTTATTTCCTGTCTTTTAATTTCTACTCATTTGCGTCCAGATCACAACTTATTAGTGAAATGTTTTGAAATCCAGTTTCTAATTTGAATAAAGTAATATTCAGAAGGTATCCATATTGTGGCAGTTGATTAGCTGCTAACAATCTGATTAATTTTTCTTTTTTGAAGATAAAAATGGACACTTTTCAGGATTTTTTTCTTGGAAATACAAAGCAGTGAGAGCACCAAGGCTTTCCAAAAAAAACATTGCCAGCATCCAAAGTGTTAAAAATGGAAAGGGGATCCCTTGTTTTATGCGACTAGAGGTATGAAGAACTTAAATATTCTATGAAAACTGAGTGAAGCAATAGGAAATGGAAAACTGACTCCACTCCCTACTCCAAAAACAGAGTAGAAGGTGAGTTGCTAGGCAACCTCATATGGAACACTGGCCTTTTTCATGAAGATAACTGCACTTACCTCTCTGGCTCCCTCACGGGAGTTAATTCAAAGGCCATGTATTAGAAGGAAGGCTTAGGATATGAAATACTATTAAAATATTGATAAAAGCTCTAATAGAGTCTTTCTACTTCACTGGGCAGAGAGTAAAATCAAGGAAGGAAGAAAGAGATCCACTGTTCCCTCATGGAGACAGAATGGCTTCAAATGGCTTATCTGAATCCAACCAGGTGGAAATGTGGCTGAAAGGCAGGATATTAAAAGCTCTATTGGAATCAGAATTAGTGGCACAGTATCTTCCATAAATTTTTCATGCAAATTAACACACCGATGAATGGAATAAACCTTGGCTTTATTAGCTGTTAAACTGTTCTTCCTTCCTGTTTACATTTAGGGTGGCCGAAGAAAAGGGCAGGAGCTGAACGATAGAGGAACAAGAAGCCAGTCATGCTGCAATTTAGATCAATGTGAAAGATGCAGGAGATGTTGGTGTTCTCGTTGAAATCTAGCCCTTCTATCTACTTTTATGAATTATAAAGCAGTGTTACTTTTATCCAGTGCAATATCAGAAGACCAGAGTTTTATTAGCAATATCATTGTACGGGTCTGGAATATTGTCCTTCCTTTTCTTTCTAAAAACAGTCCACCCCATTTTAGTGGTACTTGGATTATTTGCTATGGGAATAAGAAGGATCCCACCTAATAACTAGAATAATCTTAGGCTATTTTCATCCGGCAAGTTATTCTTTAGTAGCTTTATTGCGCGATATCCCCTTAAGCCCTTCAATAGGAAGTTTCTGGGAATTACAAGTTTTAATCCACAAAAGAATTAAAATGCCTATTGTAACAGTAATAAGCAAAATATTGTACATAACTGGTCTTCCCACATATAACTAGACTTCAGTTCAGTGTCAAGTGAAGCAAAATTAAGTGCCTAAAATAAACATGTATAGATGAATGTAAATCTTGTCCTATAATGGTTACAGATAACAGTCTGAAAAATGGAGGGAGAATGTAAAGTTGAAGTAAAAAGTTACTTCCTTTGCTGTTAAAATCCTTGTTTAGGTATAGTTCGCATAAAAGGAAGAGTTTTTTAAAAAGCAAAACCAGCAGAACTAAATAAAGACTGTTGGTGTACTGTATAGCAACAACTGGTACAGCAACAGGATGTGGATATGACACACAAAAAGGAACCAACACTCAACCACAAGGATGAATCCTTAACATCACTCTTTGAAAATTGAAATTGGATTTAAGACAGGAAGTTGCAGGACCTAATCACAGAACCCACACTTCTGCAATAACTAAAAATAGATTTGAGAATCTATTTCTATATAATCATATACAGTAAATATTCACTTACTTTTCCAAAACAACAACCTGTAACACTGATTGATAGTTTTCAAACTTCATAAGATACCAATGAGAAAATTATTTAAATATTTTATACGGGGCCTGAGAGTTGGACGATGCAGATATAGGTACAGAGCTTTACATGGTATAGTTTTAATTCTGCTATTTCTCTTGTATTAATACCATACAAGATTGGTTAAAAACAAGACCATAAAGGAAGTAACAGTGGAATTTTCTGCTTTGCATTCCCCCTCCCTACTTCAGGTAGACTCACCTACATACCTCCTTTTATAAGAGGAGTGTCAAACTTGATCGTGTCACGTGACGTATTGTGACATTTTTTTGCCTTTGTGGAGCCGGGGTGGGTGCCAGTTTGACAGGCCTGTTTTATAGAACCACAGGCAGAATTGGCAAGTAATAACTATTTCAGGGCTAATGCCCACCTCCCCTGAAAGAACATTTAAACTTCCAGCTACTATACCCAAGATTCAAATTGTTGAACCTAGTAAACCTAATAGATGCACTCAGCTGGTTCCTTTCTGTATTGGGGCAACAGAAAAACAGTATAGCTAAAGGTTTTCATAGATTTGTCACATGTGGAAAGGTACAGACCATCAGTCCTGTTTGGTGCATTTCCCCAAAATGTTACAATAAACACTGCTAGCTATAAAAACTGTTTGATTTTAATATGTAAGCCTTAGAAAAATCCAAATGTGGCAAAAGGAAACATTGCAATGTGTACTACTTTTTTTTAAAAAAGCAATCTTACCCAACCCAGATTTTCCACAAAAAATGTAATAAAAACACTGGAAAAATGCATGATCAAGGAGCTATTCTTTCCCTTTAAAAATTACTGTATTTACCTTCAACTGATTTAGCAAATGGTTGGAAGAAAGCAGATTATGTGAACATGTTTTTGAGACAAAACAACAAAAATGGTTGGGTGGTGCATATATCCGTTTAAACTATAATATATTCAAAATAGCATAGGCATTCATTGGATCAGTAAAACCAAAGTTTCTCAGAAATAATCTTGTCTGGAAATTCTAAATCTAGGCAGGCAATAAATCACTTGATAGTTATTTGTCACAATAGCCCAAAGAATCAATTAATAGCAAGTATAAGAGCCTATTGTATCTTTACCAGAAGTGATAATAAAAAGACAGCACTATATTTACTCAGAGATATACATAACCATTTGGATGTTAATCCTTGTTTTTGATTTAAATGTTGGGCTTTAATGTAGGCAACTGAAGTTCAAATATCTCCTTAAGTTTAAGAACTCCATGGTAATTTTAGAAAAGGCTTCATTTCTTAGTTTAATCCACTTTGCAAAAGATGGAGAGATTGAACATTGTGGAAGGACAACAGAAAACAATACAGCTGTTAACATGGGGATCATCAGGAAAAGCCTGGCATAGAGATCTTTTATTTTATATCATATTCTTCATACTGTTGCATATTTATATGCAATATTGCACACAAACATGAAAAACTGAAGTCTTATTGCTATAGTAAAATAAATTTAAATAAGAATTAGGTCATTGCTTAAGGTTTCCAGAAAAGGATAGCTTAGAAAAACAAAAGTTAAAACGAGATGAGAGAGATACAAATATAACATTGTAGTATAGTACTTTATTTTCCCCTTTCTTGTTATTCCTGGGGATTCAGAGTAGGCCCTGTTTCAAAACATTGATTACACTCCAAATAAATCACCTCCACAATGTAGAAAGAGCAATAGACACAGCTGGAAGTTCTCTCTACAGATTTCTCTGCCACAGAGCGATCTTCAAAGAAAGTTCCAGCTGTGCATGTTGTTTCTTTTACTCAGTTTATCTGGATTGCAGCCAGTATCTACAGGAGGAAAGTGAGACACCAATGATCTTTTGTTTTTACTGAACCCTAAATACTAAAGCAGCCTGTTTTTAAAATAAATCTACAAGTAGTCTCTGCTGGTTTTCTCTGGGAACTAGTTGGGTGTGCAGCATCTTCAATTTTACAGATGACCTTAAAGCTCCTTTTATATTCCAAATTAACACAAATGCATTCATCAATGTTCAAGTCCTTAAAGAGGCACGTGCTTTATCAAGTATTTCTTTTTTTATCTTCGGATAATTTGGATGTGCTTCTAAAACCTGTTGAATAAAAAAAACTTGCATTGAGACTGCTTTTCAAGCTACAAGTTAACTTTAAAACAGATGTAACTATATTGTCTAGACTTGCTCCACCATAAGTTTATATGTCTGCTTTATTCTGATTCTTAACATGCAGCACCCCCATTATCAGATAGTCAGTGTAGTTTACCTTATGACAAATAGTGATAGCATCAATATGTCTCTTGGCTTTCAGATAATTAAAAGCTAGCTTGAAACCTGTAAAAGCAGAATGGTACAGATTTTGCAAAGGAATATTTTTAAAGAAATAAAGAACTAGGGTGATATGTGCATGTTTCTTTCTACAGTTTAAATTATGGTACAAATAGAAGATTTTAAAATGAGAAGGTAACCTACAGGTCTGTTATACGTGATTTCCATCTCAGTCAAAAGTTACTGTTATCCCTCAAGTTCAAAATCCTTAACAACACCAAACAGGAAAAGAAGGGACAAACTACAGTTATCAAACTCGCCGCATCATGTTGACATCACATGATGTTTCACAACCGTTTTCCCATTCAAAGAGCTGGGGTGGGCATGGCCTGCGCATGACATATCCAGCCTGTGGGCTGCCATTTTGACACCCCTGGGGCAAACCATAGGGACATTTTTCTTTTAATTTCCCACCACCCATCTCCTTTCATTCACATTTTCTGACTTTAAAAAGTTGCTTACTACAACACTTTCACTTCAGCTCACAAGCACATGATTTGAAAAGAACATCCCAATCCATTTCCCAGGCTCATCTGCATGAAATATCAAATCAAATATCTGTATCACTGTCTTTAACCAGCTTTTTACAATTTAATAATAATAAAATTACAGCAAAAGAAGGAACAGTTTAATATAACCATTAGGGAAGGGAAAAATGGGACAATAAAACAGCATGTCTAACTATACATTTTGCACAGTTGTATAACTTGGTTAAAAAAAATGGCCACCTGATGTGTAAGCATAGGGTTAGTTAAAAGATAATGAACATAACATTTATCTGATTGGCCCTTGTAGTTAGAAATTATTGGTGAAATCAAAGCACGTCTTGCGGCACCATAGAAGGGGCACCTTATTCACAGAGACGTTGGCCCTGTGGTTCTAGAGAGATAGAAACTTTCACCTACGTTCTCGTACTGTGCATGAAATAATCCTCAACAGGTCGTATGGAACTGAGGAAACCTTTGGATATAGCAAAATCAGGTATATTTATATTAACTTTGCTCAGGTTAGAAAGTGCTGAGCTATATCGTAAATGATAACAAGCTGGCTCTATGGAGCTTGGGCTTGGACAGACTCAGTACACATTATTTTTATGGAGTTCATTCTGGAGTTGATTACATTTCAGTAGTAGGTATGCAGCATTCCTCAGTGGCTTCATGGAATGAAGAATGTAACAACATGGATTTGAGCTTGAAGGCCAGGCAGAGGAAAAGGGCTTGTAGATTTAAGAGTTGAATACAGAAAGCTACACTCATCTCCCAAATTCAGGTGAATTTGCTCCTCCCAAGGCCTTACAGGTATCACAGAGGACTAGAATAAACAAGAGAAAGAGCTGAATTTCTACAAATGTTGAAGCAAGTGTCATTTTTCTCCTCTTGCAGTTTAAGAACTTTTGAAGGGATAAATGAGAGGAGAGCTTGCTGTCCTTGAAAGCATATTTGTTTCTATCCACAAGGAAATTAAGTAGCTTCCCTTCAACTAAATTCTACCTTAGTCAACCTGAGAGTTCTTGGAACCACACTGCTCTCTGCTGCCAACAATCTCCAATAGCATAAAATCAGTTACCATACATAACACTTAACCACATAAATTTGAAAAATGTAGGGGTCTTCTCTAGAAATCCAAGAAGTGATGTATCCAGGTATGTACTTTTCTATTTGGACACATGATGCCTGTTCTATGAATGCCTACTATAAGGTGTGTGTAGGGGTGTGTGTGTGTGTGTGTGTGTGTGTGAGACAGAGTGTACACATGCACAAAAATAGCAAAAGCAATAGATTTATATACCGCTTCACAGTGCTCTACAGCCTTCTAAGCGGTTTACAGAATCAGCATATTGCCCCCAACAATATGAGTCCTCATTTTACTGACCTCAGAAGGATGGAAGGCTGAGTCAACCCTGAGCCAGTGAGATTCGAACTGCTGGCAATTGGCAGTCAGCAGAATTAGCCTGCTATACTGCATTCTAATCACTGCGCCACCATGGCTCAAAAAGCTCTTCTGAAAAGTATAGTGTTCCAGGATGAAAACATGTAGTCTCCTTTAATTACATTACTGACATTCCAAATATTTTTAAAAGAGACAGGTACCAATTTTTATTTTTTATTTTTTTTTGGGGGGGAATTAGCAATTTTCTATTACATACAGAATGTTATTTCCATATGATATTACATTGCAATAAATACATGCATCATACTTATAAAAGGGAGGGATGGCATTTTTGTTTTCTGAATTACTGTTTTATGTTCTGTTTTGCTAATTTAACCACAGGCTGCCTCTTGATAAAATCAAACACAATTTGTTAGCCTGCAGCAGAGTGCCATATATACCTGCTCAAAAGTAGATTTCCAAGCAAACATATGTAGCATCTACTTGGATGACAGCATTGTCGTCTTCTAATGGGGTTGTTAATACATTTGACTAATTTTAGATACATTCAACTAGATTTCTACTATTTGAAGGAATGTATTTTCCAATTAAATTTATAATAGGCGTTCTAATACCAATTCCCTAATATTCTAATGCTAGGTCATAGCAGGTGAAAAATGATCTGGTGAAGAATAGGAGAACATATAATCTGACCTGATAGTAGGTGCATGTTTCCCATTTCCAAACTCTGTAAGATTAATAAATGATTGGCCGTGGCTGGTAATAATTATTGAAAGACCAGAAAAAGCAGAGGCCAAAAATAGACCTACCAATGGCTGGATTAGTTTGGTTCCCATATTTCCAGGCCATCTCATAGTTTAGAGCTGCATCTCTGTAAGCTTGCTCTTTTTCCATAATGTATCCCATATATTCATAAGCTTTGCAACAGGACTAAAAAATAAAACGAAACAAGGATGTTATTCCTAAAGTTAGAATCCCGTTATTAAAATAATAAGCTAGTTCTGTGGCTTTTCCTATAAAGTATTGTGTGGATGTTAGACTTAACCAGAACTTTCCCTTTGTTTACTAATACAGGTAGTCCCCAACTTACGACCTGAATTGAGCCCAAAATTTCTGTTGCTAAGTGAGACATTTAACTGAGTGTTGCTCCGTTTTACAACCTATTTTGCCGCAGTTGTTACGTGAATCACTGCAGTTGTTAAGTTAGTAACGTGTTTGTTAAGTGAATCTGGCTTCCTCGTTGATTTTGCTTGTCTGAAGGTCACAAAAGGTGATAACATGACCCCAGGACATTCCAACCGTCATAAGTATGAGTCAGTTGCCAAGCATCTGAATTTGGATCACATGACCTTGGGGATGCTGCAACAGTTGTAAATGTGACAAATGGTCATAAATCACTTGTTCAATGACGTTAACTTTGAAAGGTCACTAAATGAACTGTTGTAAGTCAAGGAAAGGAAAAAGAAATAACTTAGAAGAATTGCTTGAACAGCCAAGGACTGTAAGGAAACCTATTATGACCTATAGCTGTAGCCATAAGCCTCTTCCTCTTAAATGCTCCTTTCAAATCTCAAGAGATAAATTAACCAATTCATAGTTTTAAAATGGTTTCCGGTTTGCTAATTACCCTATTGTGACGAAGGCATCGCTTTAGTAATTCACTCGCCATGTCATATTTTGAAGACTGGATGTAAATATCTGCAAGCGAAAGCCAACTTTTTTCAAACTCTTCGGCATCAATGGGATTCCAGTTCATTTTGGAAATTCGCTTCAACTGGTTTCTGGCTCTTGGGGTTTGCTTTAAAATCATGTATGCTGTAGCCATTCCCAAAAGTGCTGGGACATGATCCTTCTGCAACAATAGATGGAACAGAGAAGATAAACTGAGAATGCTACAGAAAAATAAACTTTTGCCAACAGTGTAGATTGTGATGCACATTCAGTCCCAGTCTAAAGAGCTGTGGTGGCACAGTGGTTAGAATGCAGCACTGCAGGCTACTTCTGCTGACTGCTGGCTGTTCGAGTCTCCCCAGGCTCAAGGTCCCCAGGCTCAAGGTTGACTCAGCTTTCTGTCCTTCTGAGGTCGGTAAAATGAGGACCCAGATGGTGGGTGGCAATATGTTGACTGTGTAAACCGCTTAGAGAGGACTGTAAAGTACTGTGAAGTGGTATATAAGTCGAAGTGCTATTGCTATTAATGGGCAGTGTTCTCAAGAACCCTAAACATTTTTCTGTAAAACAGGTGCAGGAAAACAGATTCCTATAGTACGGTCTTTCTCAACTGTGGCAACTTTTAAGATGTATGAACTTCAACTCCCAGAATCCTATGCTGGCTGGGGAACTCTGGGAGTTGCAGTCCACACATCTTAAAAGTTGCCAAAGTCGAGAAACACTGCTATACAGGTAGTCCTCCACTTATGACCACAATTGAGCCCAAACATTTCTGTTTTTAAGTGAGATATTTGTTAAGTGAGTTTTGCTCCATTTTATGACTCTTCTTGCCATAGTTGTTAATCTGCAAGGGTTAAGTTAGTAACATGGTTGTAAAATGAATCAGGCTTCCCCATTGACTGTGCTTGTCAGAAGTTTTCAAAAGGGGATCCCATGACCCCGGGACCTTGCAACCGTTCTACGTACGAGCCAGTTGCCAAGCATTTGAATTTTGATCACGTGATGCTGCAACTATGTGAAAAACGGTCATAAGTCACTTATGAGCAAAAGACAGGAACATGGTTATCTATAACTGTGTTTCTCCAGAAGCCAGAATCTAACACTTGCAGCCACATGCCTGAAAGATGATTTGTATCCTATTTCCTTAAGATTCCCTCTAGCCACATCCCATCACAAAGCGCCCTTTTCTATATATTCAACTCTTAGATGTTCAACGGAACAAATGTTTTCAACAACTTACCTCATTCGTAACAATTTCTGTAAAGGCCTGCAGTGCTCGCTCAACGTTTGATTTTTGTTTAGTTGCCATTAAACAGTAATTTTCCATGATGCCAAGCTGAACATGACCTTGAGCAGTCTGGGGCTTCAATTCCTTTAGGAGTTTTTCTGCTGTTCTCACAGCCAGCTGGACTGATTCTTGCTTTTCTGTAGAACCACTAGATACAAGGGGAAAAAAATCCAAGCTTATTTTTTAGAATGCATTAGCAGCAGGCAGAAAAAGAGACATTCTTGCATGTATTTGAGATATAAATGCAAAAAAATAATAATAAAAAAATCAGAGCACTTTTCAGTTTAATGCATAGAGAAAAGGGGTGCCTCTTTTTGCAAGAATGTACCAGAATGCTCATATTGTACCAGTCCCTTGGCTCTTAAGCCCTCTTTTGAGGGTTGGGTGAAAATTGGTCTCGGAAGTAGAATTTGTTTTAGGGATGCTCCATCAGATACAATTCCACCCATAAGGCAAATCCACTCAGTCAAAAAGGGCAAGGCTACAACAGGCATCTCTAGTTCCATAATATTTCTTTTTTCTTTTTGTTCTTTGAATGTTTGGAAAGATGGATTTCAGTCTTTCTTGTTGAGCGTGGAAAAAGCAAAAAAAAAAAAAAAAAAGTTGACCAACAAAGTCAACAATTGTACAATTAGAGAAGTTATTTTCCCGTTTTATTGAATTAGCTAGATAAGCTTTGAAGCTTTTTAGACGTCTTCAGTGTAAGGTCGGACTGAAGTACAAAATCACCGTGTGAAAATTTAAGCCAGCAAACTTTCAGCATCAAATGCTTTTTATTAACACTGTTATCTAACAATCCACAGGATGACTTGTCAGAAAATTTACTACTACATCCTACACTGTTTGCACCCAAACACAAACTGGAGGGATTCTTTCAAATATGACTGATTGAATTCTTTGAACAGGATACCATCTTAAAGTAGTAGGAGTCACCATCACTTACTCTATGTCACCATCCAGATGTTCAAATACCTCACCTCCAATCGTTTCATTGTCAGGGTTTAAGCAAATTTCAATCATATTATATACTGCATTTTGTCCCCAATCATTATCCTTTCTTGCTTTGTTAAAATGTCGAAGGGCATCATTTGGTTCACCAATGTACCTAGCAAAAAGAATTAAACTTAATACCTTGTGTGGAAAGAATTTAAAAGAAAAGAAAAAATATTATTCCAAAGCTGCTTTTTCAGGAGGCAACTGGACTTTCGTGTTTTTTCTTTGAAGATGTTTCACCTCTCATCCAAGAAGCTTCTTCAGCTCTGACAGGATAGTGGGGAATGGAAGGATTTGCCTCCATTTGCCTCCTGAAAAAGCACCTTTTGGGACAACCATGACCTGGATAACTGAGAATTTCTACAGACAAAAAAGATTATTGTAGTTACTGTGTTTATATCTTTAGAAAATACGAAGTTCATATTTTACTATGATTTCATAGAGAGAAAATAGGCATAGGATAATGGTAAATACTAATATAGCTACTAAAGAAAATTAAATGCCATTTTGGTTAATGCCTCATTTAGTTCCCAGAAATTAAAAAGTAGCATGTTCAAACATAAGAGAAGACAAAAATATATTTGTAGATAAATGAAAAATAGGCTAGGGCATGAGACTAACAAAGCATAATGCAGTAAGATTACACTTGCTACTAAGGGAACTATCTTTATACACAGACGTGAGTCGGCTTTACATCAGATTCATTTTTTAAATCACATTTAGCAAATTAATTAGCTTATCTACGTAAAGCATGTGACATCCAATCTCCCTTTCAAATATGAAAATAGAATAAAAGTGCTAATTCTAAGATTGACAGGTAATCCTTTATAGAAGAAACATAATCTCTCCTACATCATGTCATTACCACCAAGAATAATCATCAAATAAAAATTTAAACATATGGGTCAACCACTCACATACATTTACACACTTATCTTCTATTAAAATATATATCCAATTAGCATTCGATTACAGCACGTCATTGTTTATCTTTACTTTGATCTGCAAAACCATGGCAATATTTTCAACCTTTTTACTAGTCTAATAAGAGTAGCACAATGTGTACTATATTATATTACTATATTACTATATTATATTACTATATATACTATATTATATTAATATATAACTCTTATATATTAATATACTATAAAGGGACACATTCTGCTACTGTATGTATAAACTCAAGAGTGGCTGAGTTTATCCAACACATTAAACAAACTTAAAGAGCCATAAAAACACCTAAGAGACAAGAGACTATGGAGGAATAGCAGCTTATAGCTCAAGGATATTGGAGATAGAGAAGAAGAAAACGTTAAAAAAAGCATACTTTGCTAGACATCAAGAATCAATCATGGTGCATATATGACACAGGTACACTAAATGAACTTGCTTGGCTAATAGTTCATAAAGGCAAATAAAAAAGACTTATTTTTCCAGATTTCTTTTATTTTTAGAACTTTTCTAGCCATACCTACCACAAATACAATCCTTTGCAATAATGAAAACCTGAATCAAGTTTTGTCCTTGGAGAATGTTTCTCAGCCATTGCAAGGAACCTTGGAACTTCCTCTAATTTTCCAGCTCTTCTCAACAGATCAATTAAACGAGAGAGTGTAGTATAATTGTCTAAGCACATGATAATGAAGAGTAATTGTTTATTAATATATTTTCAGATTACACAAGGCAATTGTCTTTTTTTAAAAGACATATGTATACAAACACACAGAACAAACCACAATACCAAAGAAAATTAATAAGAAAGCCAACATTCAAGTTATGCATTCTTTACTCTGTAAAAAAAGAGACAAGCCTACAATCATAGTCCTTGCCTCCTCCATCACACTCACACTTCTTTAATTTTGTTGCAGGGCAAGGGCAGGTAGGAGGAGAAGATGAGACAATAGCTCAGCCTGGCCTGTGCATCTAAGAACTCTGATAGCTGAAAGCAACAGAATTATAGGCACCAAGTTATTCACCTGCACTCTGTTCCTTTATACTGCAAGGGACCACCTGAATAAGGCTCAGAACGTTTGCAGAATGCTCCTAATGTATCGAACAATACCCACATCATCATTTCTAATGTACAAATATTCAGTGTATCTCTTTTTTAAAAAAGAATATAAACCTTCTTATTTTTAAAAAATAATATTTATCAGAACACACCTTTTAGCTTCCTATCCCAATCACCTTAATGACTTCAAGAATATATGATCCTAATGACAATAATGATGTTTGTATGTTAACACTTTGGACACCTAGAGCAGGGGTCCCCAACCTTTTGGACCTCAGGGACCACCAAACTCATAATTTTAAATCCAGCTGCTCCTCTATCTGGGTGCACCGGCCTGCCATGGACTGGAGAAGCTGCTTCAGGATGACCAAAGGGCCAGTCTTGTGACTACTGCGGCTCTGGAATATGGGACCGACTTTCCCACCAACATCAGCAAGCCACCCCGGGGCAGATTTTCCTCCCCCACTGGGTCTTACTTTCCATTTCCAGCTTGCGTGGCTCTACTCAAGGTAAGGTTTGCGCTCAGCCGAAGGGTGGGGGCCAGCGGGTGGGTGGGCCATGTGGGCAGCGCAGCCTTGTGTTCCCGCGCAGCCTGGATTAATTGCTTTGGGGGGATGCTTTGGCGGGGACATTTCTCCGTGGACCACCAAAATTTTCTCACGGACCACCAGTGGTCCCCGGCCTACCAGTTGGTGACCACTGACCTAGAGAGCACACTACTCAACATAGAAAGGAAATGTATGATATAAAACAATAAAAAATATTTTTTTAAAAAGAATTCATGGCAGTCCAGACTGTCTGCTACCAATGCAAAAAGATATTTATTTAGTAAAAAAGTTGCAAAATATATTCTCTTTTCTCCCATCTTCTTGTCCCCTACCCTTGGGGACTCTTGCTGGGAGCACCCCTTGATTCAGCCAAATATCTGACACTTCTCATACAGACTGTGAAAGTTATTGCTACAATAATTGTGCCAGCTTGCAAAGTGTCTGAATGTTCTTTGTTAAATTGACCCTAACATTTGAGTAATACATTGTAACACTTCCTATTCTGTTTTCCTGCAGTAAAGCAAATACAGGTGCTTTAAAGTTTAAACCAGGGGTGTCCGACCTTGGCAACTTTAAGACTTGTGGACTTCAACTCCCAGAATTCCTCAGCCAGCTTGCTGAGGAATTCTGAGAGTTGAAGTCCACAAGTCTTAAAGTTGCCAAGGTCGGACACCCCTGGTTTAAACAATAAAGGCCACGGAGGCAAGAAAAAACAGAATTTAGCTCTGCAAATTATGTAAATATATCCTCCATTCATCTACTTTAAAAAAATAAAAAATAAAAGTCCTTTATGGATTAGAAAACTTTTTCTCATTTGATCTTGAATACGGTACATTGTCCTATCTATGGAATATTTCATTTCTAATCATTTGTGGAAAAGAATCGGTTCCTTCAGCCCTTTCTCAAGAGTTGTTTGGTTTTGAACAAGGCTTGTAAGAAAAGAACAACAAAAGGCTTCAATGCTCACCGGGATGGCGATCCAAAAGCTGCTGGAAATGTAACACAGCCTGCTCGTAGTCCTGTTTCTTGAACATCAGGTCAGCCATCATCTACAAGGATTAAAGCAGCCAGGTTCGCTGATTGGAAAGCGGCACACGGCCTGCTCTGCATTGAACTAAACACCAGCCTTTCACAACAATGAGTAAAAGTTCAATTGGGCCAGATATTTCACCCAGCAAATGCTAGCGGCGTACCATAAATATTTAAGGGAAAGTAAATTACTCACTTTGATGGAGGGTCGAATTTAAATGAGGCCAATGCTGCATTTTACCACACGCCAGAGGAAAGAAAGTTAGCATCCCTTTCCCATCAATAAATCCCATTAAAAATGACCCCCCTAGCAATGATATAAATGGAATCTATTTGAAAATCTCATAGCAATAGAGGGAAGTTTTGTCCTTCATTTATTTTATTTATTTAATTATAGCTGTCCATCTCAATAAATGACCCTGGGAGGCCTACATCATAAAAATGATTAAAACAATACAGAATAAATATGTATGGTTGCTAAGTAAAACTACTGCCACATAGCCAAAAAAATGGGGCCCTTAACACACCTGGGGGCCTAGACCCAAGCACCTAACCAGGTCTTCGTGGCCTCACAAAAGACAAGCAGGGTCAGGGCCATCCTGATCTCTGAAAGGAGAATATTCCAGAAGGCAGGGGCTATGAAAGAGAAAGCCTGTCTCCCAGTCCCTGCCAGCTGACATATTTTGGTTGATGGGACCTGTAACATGTCCGTTGTCCAACCTGCTGGACTGAATTGCATGGACAGAACAACTGAGAGAAGAGAATTCCTCAGATAACTCAGTCCCAAGCCATGAAAGGTTTTAAAGGTGACAACTAGCATTTTGAATTGCACCTGGAAATGCACTGGCAACCAATGCAGCTCATGAAGTAGTTGCATTGCATGTGTCAAATATATGGTGCCATTCACGACTGTGCAGCCACATTTTGCACCAGTTGAAGGTTCTGAATACTTTTCAAGGTCAGCCCTATGCAGAGCACATTACAATAATCCAGGCAAGAGGTTATGAGGGCATGAATGACTGAGGAAAACCTCTGGATCCAGGTATGGGCACAACTGATCCATAAACTGGAGGTGTACAATGGCCTCTGAAGTCACAGATGCCATGAGTACAGGAGAACTCCTAAATTATGCACTAGGTCTGTCTCCTTTTCTTTCACCAACAGCCCTTTAGATGTCTCTTAGGTCTGTTTATTCTCTCAGTCCGGTATACCGGCCCTTCTGGGAACCATGGGCACGGAGGCGCCACTCAGGCACTTTTTGAAAAGCAGTGCAGAAAAAAACATTACTCTTGCCTCCCAAACAGAAACCAAGCTTTTAAATAACTTCCACTTCTCAAAATGCAATTTATTTTAGGATGAGAAGCGAAACATTTTCAAGGAAAAACAACGAACAGTTGCCTTTTGAAAAAGCACTTTTAGGATAACCAAGACCTGGATGACTGAGAATCGACATAGACATTTATTTTAATGCCTTGTGGAGAGGGAATTGTTTCAACTTCCAACTGAAGACCCTTTTTTTAGGGTTTCAGGATTGGGGGAGGGAATCTGCTCCTTCTTAGAGACTGAAAATCTCTAGAGGCCACAGGTTTCTAACAGCTATTGTACAGAATAGAGACAATTTTCTGTCTACTGTAGTTAATACTATGGAGTAGGAATAATACATTATAAGAGGCATTATAAATAGGCAGAGTCAGCCTGCAATACTAATTAGAATACAGTATTGTAGGGTGACTACCTACCGCCAAGAATTCGATCCTGACAGCTGATTCAGCCTTCCATCCTTCGGAGGTGGGTAAAATTAGGACCCAGATTGCTGGGGGCAATATGCTGACTCTGTAAATTCTTTAGAGAGAGCTGTAAAGCACTATGAAGCAGTATATAAGTCTAAGTGCTACTGCTACCTATTATAGATGCATTGTACACCAACAAAACTTTCCCCTCGTGTTCCTGCAAACTTCCAATTACTTGATTCTTGGACAGGTAGAAAGGATATGTCTACAATGCTTGGAAATCACTTGATGGAAGAAGTGGTGTTAATAAGCCTAGTGGTTAGTTACTAAGAAGACTATCTGCTAGCTAATTGTATATTAAGTCTTCATATATCTAATCTAATATCAGCACCTTAGCTTTGAATTGCCAGCTCTCCTCTTCCACTTACACATCCCAGCTTCTCACTGCTTTAACCCCTTTTCTTTCCAAAATACTCTCACATATTCTTCTGCATACCTCATGATCCGGGTTTCATTTCCATTGACCAAAAGACAAATTCCAACTTTCTCTTGGTTAGAAATGCTGGTAAATTCAAAATGTCATGCCCCTGGACACTTGCAATGCTAAATGAAGTGAAACTGGGGCCATGGATAGATCCATCCTTGTCCCAAACAATTACATGGCTTTCCAGCCCAGAAGATAATTTACTAATTGATGTGGTTTATGGTAAGGTTGTTGTGGGACTACTTTTGGTCAGAACAGGCCTATGGTAGCCTCTTTTCCATACAGCATAAAGGACTAACTTGTGATCAGTGGCTTTATTCTTGATGTATAATTGTAAAAGAGATTAGAAGTAGATTGTGGATACACATAGGTTTATTAATACCACTAAAAGTCCACCTACAATTTATTTTTCACTTTATGGCTACAGAAGTTTGTGGGATGAGGCTGGAAAAAACAGTAGCATTACATTTTTAAATGATTTTAAAGCTCCTAGGATTCCATTATGACTATTTGTATTGGTGGTCTGCCACTTTGAATATGTCTGAATGCAGAATATCCGCTGTGTTGGTAACAATGGAACAAAGGTTTACATGTTCATTAAAAAAAAAAAAACCACAAGAAGTCATTCTAACTCACTGTAGTGGCTGCCGCATTGTCTTGATCATTTTTTAGTAAGGCAGCACACTGGTACTGGCACGCATCCACTTCATCCAATGCAAGATATAGACGGGCAAGTTCCAGCATCACCTGAGAACCAAAGACAGATCCTTACTATTTGTCCAAATATGACCACCTCCGAGCCTTTTCAACCAAACCTGAGGAAAAAGTGGTTCAGCTTGGAGCTCAACTGACCTTGTTGTCGGTCTCACAATGCGCAAGCGCTTCTTTGTAAAATGTAATGGCTTTCTCGTAGCTCCGCTGGGTTGCCGAATGCTTTGCTATCTCAGCACAAATTTCGGCTGCCAGTTGCTTCTGCAAAGGAACGGCATCCGGCTGCTCAATCTGAATCCGCTTCAGGACCTTGGCTTGCATCTCTCGAGCCTGATGGAAAAGCCAAACAACAAACAAACACGAGCTTTTCAGTAGGAGATGATGAATAAGGACGTTGGGAGAGAATTCTGAACAGCTCTGAGGGTTTCTGTAACTTAAGATTGTACTCATTTGTGTTTTGAACACGGGTGTCAAACTTGCGGCCTGCCGGCCGGATGTGTCACATGTTGGCCCCGCCCCCACCCGGTTTAGCAAAGGAGAAAAAAGTCCCGATATGTCACGTGATGCCGCTGTGACAACACGAGTTTGACACCCCTGGTTTTGATACATTTGACACCAGCACTTGTGTTACGTTAGATTAGTGCTGTCTGTGACTTTGTACTGCCTGCAAAAGTGGCTCTCAAAGGTTCCAAGAAGGGATTGTTCTAAGCTTCTCCTCCGGATGCCAGGGATGGATCTTTGAACCTCAGGCACGCAAAGGGCACTTGATGCTGAGTCTTAGCTCTCACACGAGGGCAAAGTGACATGCAGTAGAACAGTCCATGAGGTTTCTGTAATGGGTCCACACTGAAATGGCTCTTGGGAGACCCAACTCAGCCAAACACCCCCCTTCTGACTCCCATTCCCCACCCCAAACACATAAAGAAACAATATTGTATTGACTTGACACCTTTTATGTACAATCTGCATTTACACCAGCAACTCATCCTTCTAATCACCTCAAGATTCTTCCCAAATTGTGACTTAACTGGAACCGTGATATATTGAAAAATGAATAGTCCAATTTTTCATCCAATTTTGGTGGAGTTTTAAACAACTACAGTAAAACCCTGAGAGTTTTCACACCTTTATAAAAGGCTATTTTTATATACTGTATTTACAAAAGTAAAAATCCTCCTTAAGACTGCTCCATAAAAGGGGCAGAGGAAATAGATTGAAAATTTATCCTCTCTAGGAACATCATTACGGCCATCCTCAAAGCATACAATACGTTTGGAACAGAAAGAACGAAAAACAAAAACTCAGATCATCATTAGAAAAAAAAAGCCAAGGTCATTTCAATTATATACTTTAACTGATTAAGGGTTTTATTTACTTGCTGCAATGAAAAAACAGCATCTTCAGTTCTCTCCATTTTGCTGTAAACCTTGGCAAGAAGAACCAGATAACGAATATCTTCCGTCAGAGAAGACAAATCATTGACTGTTGGAATACAAGGAGATGAAATTGAGATACATGTACACTACAGAGTGGGGCTTAAATGAAAATCAGGGTACTAAGGAAATTTAAGCAAGAGTTGGGAAAAAATTGGAGCCCTAAATAGCTCATTTAATTTGATTTGATTGAAAATGGGGTAACTGAAGTGGCATGGCAGAGGAAATTGTCAAAATCCCCTCAGTTATTATTTCTGCGAAACAGAAGGATCCGGTCCTTCTGGAGTAGTGGTGGGATTCAAATTGTTTACCACCGGTTTGGTGGGCGTGGCTTGGTGGGCGTGTTTTTCCTAACACCGGCGCACCGCTTTTCCCATACCAGCTGAGACCTGCAGCGCCAATCACCTGAGAGGACAAAGAAGAGAAAAGCGCAGGTGTGGGTCCTCTCAGCTGATGGAGGATTTTTTTTATTACCGGTTCAGTTGAACCGGTCCAAACCGGTACCATACCACCACTATTCTGAAGGCTTCCCAGGTTGGAGAAGAAAATCTAGCTATACATCAGACCACAAAGCTTCTCTTTTCTCTCCAACATCTGCTGAAAGTTTTTTTAAAATCTACTTAGCTGGTAACCATAAAGCGCTTACATAAAATATGCAATTGAAGCAAGCTGACTAGTCACATTTAAAATGCTTAAACAAGTTCTGGAAATTTTTTGCCACGTATACAAATCTGAAGCAAACAGGAAAAGGCCTTACCAGGTTCGTGATCTAAGGCTTGCCGAAGAACTTTTTCTGCTTTGTCATACTGGCTCAATTTTAGCAGTAGCTCAGCCAAGTCATGACAGAGGATATTCTGCTGTCCAGTTTTCAGAGCAGCTTCATAGTAACTGATTGCCTAAAAACCAAAGGTTTCATTTCATGTAAATGAAATTTCCAATGCATTTTTACAGATGAGCGCCAATGCCTTTTCAAAATCTCTTTGATACTTAAAGAATAACGTTATCCAACGACCCAGATATATTCTACTTTTCAATGTAGTCTTATTTTGTTCCAATTATAATTCAAGGCAATATGCATACAATAACTGTGAAAAAACAATATGTATATGCAGAAAGTGAGGGCCTGCAACAAGATACAAATGTTTACGTGTGAATTAGATCAGAGCTAAGAAACATAAAGCCCTCTCAGTATTGCAAAAGTACAACTACAATACAATTACGGCATTCGTTATCCCTGGCTGAGTAGCTGGCTGGTTGGCTGGCTGGGTTCCTGGGAGTTTCAGTTCCTCTGGATGAGGAAAGCATTATGAACTTCACCATGATTACAATCTTAAACTCCCCAACGAAGGATTTAAGATTTTAGTGCACTGTTCGCCAATCTTGAACAATGAAAAGGGTATGTGCTACTTACTTTGAAACTTTAAAAGCCCTGGGTGCTTGTGAAAAATGTACAAGTTATTATTTCTGCATGTTTGTTATATTATTATTTTTTCTTTTTATGACCCGTAATCCCTTGCTTTGGGGTGGAGTTGGGGCGGCTGAGTGGAGCTGAGCATTTATTGGCCGGATGCCCTTCCTGACGCCTACGCGAAGTTTGCAGCAGATGTTTTTTCTTTGTGCCCTGATAGAGAAAGCTCTGTTGCTGCCTAGGATTGAACCTTCTGAGTGAGAGGCAAGCATCTTCACCTCTAGGCTACCACACTCATGTTCTTCATACTATACCTTTGAATAATTGTGTGTCTTGACTAGAGCATTCCCAATTTTACGAGCCAAGGCTCCATCTCTAGGATTTTTCTTTAAAGACTGTTCATAAGCTTCTATGGCTTCTTCAGGCTAGAATTGCAATAGGTCAAAGTGAAAATTATGTATGATTGGACTTACAATACAACACAACATAACACAATTTCATAAAACTGCTATCAAACTCATTAGTCCACTCATCCCTGAAATAATTTTTCAAGAGATTCAAAAGCTCACAATTAACGCCTAATTAAAAGATTCATTAACATAGGGCATGTGTGACTCTCCAAATATTGATAAACTTCACTCTTGAGCATCTTTCACTTTTGGCTTTGCTGCCTGGGTTGCTGGGGGCTGAAACAACATCAGGACAGTTATAGGTTTGCCTTCCGCATGCTTGAAACACTTTTAAGACAAGTAAGCAAAAAAGCCCCCAAAGTCCACACTGACATTCTGGCAAAAGGGAGGGCAAATGCACACAGATCCTTTGATAATGTTTTTCAGGAACAATGCAGCTCAGAAAGCCAAGTATGACAAAACAACCCCACTTCATACCTAAAAATTCCTGCATTACTTGGATTAAAAAACAGACAACTCAGACTTTAGAGCAGGGTGTCAAACTCAAAGCCCGTGGGCTGGATATACGGCCTGTGATGTGGTCAGATCCGGCCCACGGGGCCGTCCTGGAAAATGTTAGAGGCCAGCCTACATCACTTTGGCCCAGACTACCCAATGCGAAGAGGAAACATGGGGCCAGCATGGCTTCAGCCCGGTCTATCCAATGCAAAGAGGAAACATGCCAGCAGTTTGGGGAATGGCGTCAAGTTGGCCACGCCCAGTGAGTGGCATCAAAATGACCCCACCCAACCCATTTGGCGACACCCAACTGGCCCCCCCGAGGTCAACCATAGCCCTGATGTGGCCCTCAATAAAATTGAGTTTGATACCCCTTTCTTTAGAGCATAAGCCATTTTAGTGCATGCACAGAATTTGCAGAATCTGCATATGAAGAGACACAAGAACCCATCTAAGTCCTTGCTAGCCATTATGAACTCTATACTTGTGTCACTTTCAAAAAATAGCATCATTTTACCATTCTGGGATTGTTTTGCCTTCTTACATATTAGATTTTTATGTTGCATGTTTCTAAAACTTATAAAACTATCCAATCTGGGGCTTAAAGCATCTGTGTCCAAAGAGACGCCCTTAGTATTGTTCCTCCACAGGGTTCAAAAGACATATATGTATCACCTATATGATTCACTTTACCTCCCAAAGGGAGTGACTTTGCTTGGGAACAGGAAGTCTGAGTGGCAATAGTTCAGGAACTAAAATCAACTCATCTGTCCATGCCAATGGGGAGAACAAGAATCTCTTCACTTTCATGCAGATATTTAGTGCTGTAGTATTGTGATAGAGTAGATAATCTCTTCACTTTCAGGTTACAACATTATCCTCGCCTTCTTTTTTTTTATAAATTCCCACTATCTAGCTAGCTTCATTCTAGTACTCTTAGCCTAAAATTGGAGAAACTTACCTCCTGGATATTCATATATGCATCACCAAGGAGAAGAAAGGTGTGGGAACTTGGCATTTTTTCCACCAGGTCTCTACAAAGAACAATATGAAACATTATGGCAAACATAACCAGAAACAGAAACTTTTACAAGGCGTTCAATAAAATAAGTTTTCTACAATCAGGGGTTGATCTTTAATAGTTAACCAGTAAATAGTTGCTTCTTCCTCGGAAACTTCAATTTTATAGGAATAAAGAATACTTGTCTTCTACAGAAAGAAAACTGGCATCAGATGATATCCCGGAGACCTTAGCTTTAATTAACATGCGTGGATCTGTGGGGAAGTATTTTTATGAAATGGCAGTAATTCAATGGAACATATTGAAATGGGATGAAAAGAACCCTAAAAAACATAATTCAGCCGGGGAAGATGAAGAGCGGTTTGGAAGAGTTCATCTCCAGTTTTGATTAACTATGCTAACCATTCTTAACTGAATTAAACTAAATCAAGCCAAGTTTTGGACTCATGTATGAAGCCGGTTTCTTTTCACAAACCATACAATTCATTTATGATAAAGTGCAACTAATCTAAACCGAAATACGCAGAGGAAGGTAGTGGATGGGATCACAAAAGCATAATTTTCATAACACGACTAGCTGTGGAGGCTTCCCCAGCTAATAATTTGGCCTCTGAATTCTGAATCAACAGGAGTTTCTCAGTTGCTTTTAAAGGCAACTCTGTGTAGAGTACACTGCAGTCATTCAATTGCATGGTGACCAAGGCATAACTTATTCTTACAAAAGATTCCAGGAGGCAAATCCTAGCTAGGCAAATCCTGATCGTGGCTTCCACTTGCCATTTCAGTAGGTACCATAATTCCAAGATGAGTAATGGACCATCTTCTTCAAAGCGAATGTGAAGCAACCACCATAACTGATATTTCTGGATAGGACAGATGTTTTTGCACCATTTTGGGAGGATTTAGTCTAAGCTTGTTTTCTAAATGTAGTCCCTAACAGCCTCAAAACAGGAGTTCAAGACTTTCACAGCCAAGGTCGTTGATATACCATAGAATTGGATGTCAACAGCAGATTGATAATATCTCACTAGTGATCGTTTTGTATGGATTTTTGATAAGATAAATGCCAGGGGCTCAAACCTTCATATTCTATGACTTCTGCTTGGAACTGTCCACTCAGATAGGAGCGTAAAACAATGCCCATCACTATGATTATGGTATCAATAAAGAGCAGAGAACTGATATATCAAAGTGGTTTCTTGGATATAAATTGACGATGCAATTTCTTTTGGGGGGAAAAAGATGTGGGCAATATAAGGTCTTACCTATAACAGCTTGCATACAGCTTCTTGTCTCTCCTGTACTTCAGATAGATCTCTGCCATCTTTTCTTTGGCTTGAACAAAATAAGTCTGCTCTGGTGTTATATTTCTGAACATGGTTAAAGCTGCTTCAACATCTCCTTGCATAAGAACTAAGTCTGCATTAGTAATTGTGACCCTCAGTTCTTCAGACGTACCAGAAAATTCATTGATGGCATCTTGGAGGATTTTAACAGCTTCATGCTACAAACAAACAAACATTTCGTCAAAATGCCGGCCATCACATTCATGCAAAACTTCAGCTCTCAGATTAAATTCTTTCAGGTTGTCTGCCAATTTAGTTAATTGCTAGCTATTAAGTTATTTAGTTCATTGGTTCAATCCTTCATTCCTTCCTTCATTTGATATAGCTGCCCATTTCACACATGTGATTCTGGGCATCTTATAAAGGCTTCTGTGTGAATCTTGAACAGGATATTATGGGAGCATTTTTAAGGATGATAATTGGTTCGTGCACCAAATTAGTCAAAAGGTAATTTATCCTTATTAAATTTCTTTCTCTGACTGTTAAATTCTTAGGGGCTCCTCCCACTGTCTGATTTGTTTCCCGATTGCCTTCCTTTTCCTCGTCCTTCAAGGTCATCCATACATTTAATTATAATTCATAACATTGCCATACTATTTGATATACAAATAAAAAATAAATAAATACCTGTTCACCGTTCAAACGATGAGCCTCTACCAGTTCCAGGTAGAGAGACAGACGATCGCGCCCATCAATTTCAATTGTTTTCGATTTAGAGGACGGTGTACTTGTTCTCATCCCTGGCAAATTCATTGCCATCTGCAAGGTTTTAATGGCTTCTGCTATCTCACCCATCTTTATCTGGGCTTGAGCTTTTACTAAGTGGTACACAGGATGTTCCCTAATCTGATGAAAAGTAATTTGAACAAATAATTGATATCTGCATTTTTTGACTGTCTTCTACAAAAAACATTTTAAAAACATTGAAAATCAACTATGTATTACTCAGATATTTTAAGAATACTCTTCGAGCAATTATCGTACTCATATAATTGCCAAGCTTTATAAATAATTCCCAGGAGTTCTGCCTTCAAATCATACAAGGAGGGTAACATTTGATTATTTTGAAAATCAAGAGTACAGAATACATTGAAAAGGAAAAATACTATTAAATACTGTAAAACAAAAATCAGGGTGACTTCTAAATGGCAGGCCAACTGTTATACCCACTGCTGGAAAATAAACATCTATAGAACAAACTATGGCCTTCAAATATCTAGGAATTACATTCCAATCCTCTGTAAGGCAACGACCAATACAATTTTGCTGATCCTCCTGTAATCGCCATTGCAGGCCTATATTTATCAAAACTTAAAATCGCCTGAAGTTTTCTGATCCAAACTTGTTAGATCTATCCTTTGAGCTCCTCCGTATGTATCTGGTGCTTTGCTATACCTACAATCTTCTCTTGTGGCCAGAGTAAAGTTTTGTTAAATTCTGATCTGAACTGATATTTAATTAGGAATTGTTCACCTATTTGACACTATTGGATAGTTTTAAATCAGCAAGGAGAAGAGAACTGAATTAGATCTTAGAAGCTACAGTCTACCAACCTTGCAGGCAAGGCAAGGAAGGAACCACTTTAGGGCATTAAAGGGCTAATTAACAATTCTGTGACAATCTGCAATCACCTCAGCACTCCCAAATAATAAACATCGATATTAAAAATTCAGAGACCCAATTTTAGATGACAGTCAATGGAGGTAGAGTTTCAGTACACACTCATCCAACTTGCCTGAAAGTTGTAACTTAGACAGAGCTCCAGGGACTGAGCACAGGGTTGGAAGTTGTTTTGTAGCAAATGGACTTGAGCCATAAGGAGATGAGCCTCAGCGTAGGAAGGATTCTGCTCCAGACAATGTTGTAAGATCCTCTCAGAGGCTTCATAGTTGCCTGAGCAGATTGAACAAATGAAACACAGTAGGTAGGAAAATAAAACCCCTCCAAGTTGTTTTAGGGAAGCATCTATAAAATAATTTCCCCCCTGACTGTGTACAAAATGTTTCCTTGTCTCACTCATCCCATACTAGCCAATCATAAAGGAATGATTCAATTTATTTTAGTCTGGATAGCCTGATTAGAAATTCACACACTCTCAGAATGAACATGCATGCAAAAATCCTAAATAATTTATGAGAAGATAATGCAGGCAGTACACACACAAATGCAAACATTATTTTGTTGCACAAGAAAACGCCAACCACTCCTATGGCCATTTCTGGTAACAGGGATGGAGAGAATCTCAGAAATCATGTTCTTCATCCTTTCCTTACCTTGTTTCTTCTCCAGGTGATTAAATACTCCAGGTCTACCTCAAGGCCAAGGCCGTTTTTAGTCTATTTTCAACCTAAAATGACCATTTCTCATTTATACTAAAGTTTAGCAATATATTCCTCAGAAAGTTTGTCTGTGGGGCAATGTAGCCTTCACTTTACCTAACTTCTCGGAAGCTGCCTTCTGAAACTGAGTGTATAATTGGAAAGAACAAAAATGTGTCCTTAAAGAAATTATTACCTGATAAATATTTCACTTTTGCAACCAAATAGGCAGCTTGTAAAAGACCAGGGACTGTTTTCATCACCGTTTCAAGGACGGATGCACAAGGCCTCAGAAGAGGTGAAGGAGGCTGCCCTACACCTGCAGGCTAAAAGTTAACACAGACTTCATAATTAAACATTACTGTATTCCAACTATACAACAGAGGCAGTTCAACATGATGAACACATTCATTCGAGTGAGAAGTAAAATCTAATCTGGTCTTGTTCTCTCAATGCGTAACCTTGGCATTGTTGAGGGTCTTTGCTGCTCTCTGCACTTGGATGTTTTCTTGCAGACATTTTATTACCAGACTAGGTAACATCATCAGTGCTCATCACGTTACTTAGTTTGGATAATGAAACGTCTGCAGGAAAACAACCAAGCTCAGAGAGCAGCAAGGACCCTGAGCTACAAATATTCCCCTTTATTAGTTGGCATTTCTGAATCCATCTGTTGTTGACGTCCAGCTAAGGGTACTAAGTACTAAGGGTATTAAGACAAGAGGGTGAGAAATGGACAGATCAGCTTCGTCATCTTGCTTGCCTCCAAAGAAAGCACTCCAAAGATAGAATCTTCCAAAGACAGTCTAACTCAAAAGGAGCTTTGGTAAATAAATCTTCCCGAATTAGGTTAGGATTAGGTTTCTTGCCAAATTCTTTTTTTTGTTTTACCTTATTTAATTGGCATCATTTAGGCTACACCTGCTTTCTCTCACCTCTAAATATGTTGGGATTATAACTCCACAGTTACTAGGCAGTAATTTTGTAAATAACTGATGTAAATTTCTGCTAAGAACTATAGAGGAAAAGAATATCAGAAAGGGAGTTGCACAAAACAGAACATGAGAGACCTTTCTTACTTCCTGTTTTGGTCCCAAGCAGAATAAATCTGCTTTCCATTGTATGTATCCATCGTACTAATTTGGTTCATGGCAATTTCCTCATTTATATTTTCAATGAAAAGGGTGGAAATGGTTTCAATAGTTAAAAATGTAAAAGTTTTCTCACAAATGAACTTATATCTTGTTATTTTCGTGATAACATAAAAGTACTAGCACTATCTTTTTGTCCTTTCAGTGGTTAGTCTACTATAAATCAGTGTTTACTTTCTAAGCATGGCAGGCTAAACATTTTAAGAATTGTTCTTTCCATCACTATGGAACTTTTTAAAAAGGAAGTGAAAAACAAAACATTCTATATTTGGATAACTTGAAAAATAAAATAATTTTAGCATCTTACCTGACTTGGACAAAAATTAAGGTACTCCTTAATAATTTCTATCAAAAAATCTGGGTTTAATTTTTCAAAATATTCTATACCAAGAGGTAAACCTTGGAGAGAAGAAAAATGGGCATCGAGTACATCATTCAACAAAGTAATAACTTCTTCTTGTCTTTTATTTTTCTTCATAGCCAATACCGCACGTAGATAAGACAGCTCCTACAAAACATGGTTTTTAAAAATACATGAAAATATTTTTCTATTCCATCAGTTGTTAGGCACTGATACTGACTGTTGTGGTCAAAAAATCCCTAGTAGAGATCTAACCTCTAAAGTCAAATTTGTAGCACATTCGTTCATATCTAAGTCTTAAATTAAGCGGATAAAAACTTTGAGAGTTCCATTCCGATTATGTCATATAGGTAGTCCTTGACTTAGGACCACAATTGAGACTAGAATTTATGTTGCTAAGCAAGGTGGTTGTTAAGTTAGTTGTGTCCAATTTTACAAGCTTTCTTGCTGTCAGCCTCAAGATATGCTGTCAGCCTCAAGATAGCAAGGGGAGGGGTCGTATGAATTCTTCTTTTTAACTTTCCATTTCTTGGCTAATTTCTATCCCTTTTGCGCAGCTGCGAAGTTTTATCAAAATATGTCAAGGTCAACGGACAGAGGCCTCATCACCACCTGAAGATGGCCACATGATCATATTCAGAACTTTTAATTGGAAGAGTCATTTGGACTTTGTGGGGTGGGAACAATTCCATTCCTTTGTATATGTGATCTGTGCGCCAATTCCTCAGATTCGGAATTAAATCTGTAGCTTCCACTTTGATTTCCAGTAAAAGGATAACTTTGCTCTAACCCATGGAGTCTGAGTATTTCTTTCTTGGATCTTGATGGGAGCACACACTGACATTATTCCTTAAGCTCCGCCCACCATCCCCAAACTAATGGGGCCTGCGAGAGGACTAACGGGGTGTTGGAGCAATATCTCAGGTGTTACATAAACTATCAGCAGGACAACTGGGCAGATCTACTGCCTTTTGCGGAGGTGGCATATAACAACTCTGTCCACAGCAGTACTGGGTTTACCCCCTTCAAAGTGGCAACGGGGCAAGATTTTGTGCCCATACCTGAACTTCCTCGTGAAAGACCCAATGTCCAGTCGTTGGACGACTGGATATCTCAACTCCAACTCAATTGGCCGATCGCTCGTAAAGCTTTGGACGAGGCGCACCAGTCTCATAAGAAATTTGCTGACAGGAAGAGAGCCCCACAGAAGTGTTATCAAGTGGGCGACAAAGTGTTCCTCTCAACTAAATATTTACAGACCACCCAGAAATCGAAGAAGTTGGGTCCTAAGTATGTGGGCCCTTTCCCTATTGAGCGGATTGTGAATCCTGTGACTATTCAGTTAACTGTACCAAAAACTCTTCGTTGTATTCATCCGGTTTTCCACGTTAGCTTGTTAAAACCAGAACATACCTGTACATTGAGACCGACCCAGACTGATCCCCCCGTACCATTGTTGATTGAGGGTGAACAACATTTCGAGATTAAAGAGGTTTAAGACTCTCGGAAATGGAGGGGTCGTCTCCAATATCTTGTAGCTTGGAAACATTTCCCCCCCTCCTATGCTGAGTGGGTAAATGAGAAAGACATTAGGGCTCCTGAACTGCTCAAGAACTTTTATGCAAAATACCCTGATAAACCATAGAAGTGTATGCAATCGTTAATATATTTTTATGTTATTCTCTCTTACAGGGACTAATGTCCTTTTTCTAGGGGGTCCGAATGTCAGCCTCAAGATATCTTCTACATCTTATATCTTCTGCATCCTATCTATTGCATCTTCTCTGCTGCTATGCTATGCTATTTCTTTCGGCTGTCATTAGCAACGGGGGGAGGGGGGAACTTGAAGGGGAAGAGAGCTGGAGGTGTTTTGCATTCCTTTGCTGTGGGTAGCAAGGGGAGGGGTCGTATGAATTCTTCTTTTTAACTTTCCATTTCTTGGCTAATTTCTATCCCTTTTGCGCAGCTGTGAAGTTTTATCAAAATATGTCAAGGTCAACGGACAGAGGACTCACCACCACCTGAAGATGGCCACATGATCATATTCAGAACTTTTAATTGGAAGAGTCATTTGGACTTTGGGGGGTGGGGTGGGAACAATTCCATTCCTTTGTATATGTGATCTGTGCGCCAATTCCTCAGATTCGGAATTAAATCTGTAGCTTTCACTTTGATTTCCATTAAAAGGATAACTTTGCTCTAACCCATGGAGTCTGAGTATTTCTTTCTTGGATCTTGAAGGGAGCACACACTGACATTTGCCTTGGTTAAGTGAAGTGGCATGGTGGCCTAGAGATGCAGACGCTCGCCTCACCCTTAGGAGATTGAGAGTTCAGTCCTAGGCAGCAGGAAATGTTTCTGCATCAGGGCACAAGGAGAAAGTATCTGCTGCGAACTCTATATAGGCATCAGGAAGGGCAGCTGGCCAGTAAATGCTTATTTCCATTTAGTTACCCTGACCCCACATGGAAGCAAGAGATTACAAGGTTGTAAATAGAAAATAAAATGCCATGGTTAAGTGTTAACAAACTCCAGTTGTTAAGTGAATCATAACAGTCATTAAGTGAATCTGGCTCCCCCCCATTGACTTAGCTTATCGGAAACCAACTTCATCCAGGCTGCAACCATAATAAATATTTGCTAATTGCTAAGCACCCAAATTTTGATCACACGATCCTCTCTCATGAAATCCAAGAGCTGGACATTGTAAGAACACGAAGACAGAACTGTGGCACAAAGGGCCTTATATCCTCATTAAGAACATGAGATTAGTATCAAATAGTTTTTGGGGAAAAAAATTACTCTCCACTTACTGCTGATATTCCAATAGACTGCTGAACTTCTTTCAGGAACTCCAACTGCTGCTCTACATCATCTAACTTCCCTTCCATTAACTGGCTTCGGATAATTCCTGTAATGCAAAGATGTTTCTCTTCAGCTTTATTCTCTGAAGTGTCTTCAGGGCACAGATCAAATTTCATAGATCACAGAAGGCATCAATGAGTCTTTTCTATCAAGAACTGGAGGCTAGCAGAACCTAGATCTGAAGAAGTCAGCAATAAAAAGGGCGTCACCTCTATTGCCAACCACATTGGGCTCTGGGGGAGAAATGGCCGTTCCTGGCAAAGCACTAAATCTGAATCTGCAGTAGGCAAATTCAGCCAAAGGTAACCTGAAGCAATGAAAATGTAATAGTGACTCAAAAACAAACTGGGAAAGATCAGCTTCATTCTCTTTCTCTCTCTCTCTCCCTCTCCCTTCCTTTCTCTCTCCCCCTCCCTTCCTCTCTCTTCCTCTCTCTCCCGCTCCTTCCCTCTCCCTTCCCTCCTCTCCCTCCCACTTGCTCCCTTCCTTCTTCTCTCTCCCTTCCCCTCCTTTCCTCTCCCTCCCTCTCCCTCTCCCTCCTCTCTCCCTTCCTTCCCTCCCACCCTCCCTCTCCTTCTTCCACTCCCTCTCTCCCTCTCTTCCCTATATCAATTATTCATTAAAAAAACCCCAAACCTGTTAGTGCAGGAACACTTGTCTCATCAAGAGCCATAGCAGTTTTGTAGCATTTCATAGCTTCCTTTATTTTTCCTTGGAAAAGCATCTGATAGCCCAGCTCCGTAGCAATGTCTGCATTCTGAGGAGCTAAGCTGAAAGCTCTGTCCACCAACATCTGGGTCAGCTGCAGGATGTCTGGATTGCGGCCACACTACAGTTAAAACAAACACCCCCCCCCAAAAAAAAATGTATTCTGAGTTATTTTTAGTTCTGAAAAACTATCAGACATAAATACAATATTAATTAAAAATGACCACCTTTACATCAAATCATTTAATTGCACCCATCATCGCATGCATCTATGGCCTGGTCGAAGAAACTCCCTGCAAGAAAGCTGTCCACAATTTTACTAAATCCTTTTACTAACCTCCCTATTCTGAGAGAGCAACATTTCAGAATGAGAAAAATGATTCTGGCCTGCTTATTTAGCCCATGCCCTTTGCTAGCAAGCAGCCCCCAACAAATTACTCCAAAAAAAAAAGTGTATTCCTTGACAGAGCAAGACTGACTAATGTATAGAGCAGGGGTCCCCAAACTTGGCAACTTTAAGACTTGTGGACTTCAACTCCCAGAATTCTCCAGCCAGCATAGCTGGCTGGAGAATTCTGGGAGTTGAAGTCCACAAGTCTTAAAGTTGCCACGTTTGGATACCTCTGGTATAAAGTCATCTGGAAAATATTCCTTGCATTAGTCAAGGTGACTGAAAATCATATTTTCCAATTCGGGGCAGCCAAAATCCAGAATCAAGGCCAGTAAAGGCATCCCTCAAGTTCATGAATTGCTCTGCCCCAAGCACCTCCATCTTGGACTGCTGACTGCTTTGGGCAAATGTTCTCAAGCCTCCATTTTTTACACCATTGGATGCCTCACATTTTGCTCAGAATCAGTCCTAAGCAAGTCTCTTGCCACAGAGAGCTAACCAACACAAATAAAGAGAGGAAGGGAAGGGACTATAGGAAGCCGCGAGAGGAAGAAAACTGTTCACTGTTCTTCAGGGTTGCCATAATGATAGAAATGACGAACAAACGTTATAGCTATCCCTTAATTTTGCATCCGAATAATGCTTTTCCAATTACAGTAATTTAGCATTTCTTGAAGCATACCTGGGCTTTAACTCGACCTACAACTGGTTGTTGGAAGTGGTTACTAAACAAATGGTTGTAAGTTAAGGATTACCTATAATAACAATTAGCCTTTGCCTTATCCTAAGAGGGCATGACCAGGACATAAATCGGTGCTTCTTATGAAAGACAAAGTTAGCATAGTAAAGATAAGACAATGTAATACATTACAATTGATTATAATGAAATGAATGATATTATGAATCGAGATAGGCTAAAAACTGAGATTTGCTCAAAAAGGATGACGTAATCTATAATTAAAGTCTAATAAGGAGTTTATAACAATATAATATAATATGAATATTTATGTAATATGAATTTTAATGTATTTAATGTATTTAGAAAGGAAGGACTGCTGATATTGTGCACGAGAAGATATGTACCGCCCGACACACTGTACAATGGAAAGAGGGTTTTATGTTTTGTGTTTATGTTTGTTATTAAAAAATAAAAAAGTTAGCATTATGTACATAGGTGAGATTCAAAAATTGTTTACTACTGGTTCTGTGGGTGTGGCATGGCTTGGTGGGCGTGGCAGGGGAAGGCTACTGCAAAATCCCCATTCCCTCCCCACTCCTGGGGGAAGGTTATTGCAAAATCCCCATTCCCTCCCCACCCCACTAACCTGCTTTCCAGCTCTGTTCTCCTGTGCAAGGCAATAAAAGAAGAGCCAGCCGATCAGCTGGGACTCGGGAGGCGGAGAATAGATGGGGGCAGGGGCAGTCAGAGGTGGTATTTGCCGGTTCTCCGAACTACTCAAAATTTCCACTACCGGTTCTCCAGAACTGGTCAGAACCTGCTGAATACCACCTCTGACAGAGAGCTTACCTGCTTTTAAATGAGAGTCATTGAATCAGTCATTACTGGCAATGAAAAAAAAATCTTTTCTACTTACCGTTCTGCTAAAAACCAAAGCGATCTTACAGAAAAGCGGAGGATTCTGTGGTTCCAACTGATCTAAAGCACTAATCAGATCTTTCAGCCTGGAGGAAGCCTAGGAGAAACAAAATACAGGTAGTCCTCGACTTACCACCACTGTTGAGCCCAACATTTCTGTTGTTAAGTGAAGCATTTGTTCAGTTGACTTTTGCCCCATCTTACGAATTTTCTTGCTACAGTTCTTAAGTGAATCAATGCAGTTGATAAGTTAGTAACCCGGTCATTAAGTGAATCAGGCTTCCCCTTTGACTTCGCTTGTCAGAAGGTCGCAAAATGGGATCACATGACCTTGGGACACAGCAATGGTCATAAGTAAGAACCAGTTGCCAAGCGTCTGAATTTTGTCACATGATCCTGGGGAGGCTACAAAGGTGGCAAGTGTGAAAAATGGCCATAGCTCACTTTTTTTCAATGCCATTGTAACTTTGAACATTCACTTAATTAAAAATGACCACCTTTACATCAGACAATAGTATTATAATTTAATTGCATCCATCACCGCATGCATCTATGGCCTGGTTGAAGAAACTCTCTGCAAGAGAGCTATCCACAATTTTACTAAACCCTTTTACTAACCCCCTATTCAGAGAGTAACATTTCAGAAGGTGTGTTGTCCAGACAGTTTAGAGTTAATGGGATTTGGGATAGTTAGTTAGGAATTGAGAGCTGTCCCCTTAAGGGAATGCATCATGGTAAATGTAGTTTAGGTATCCTGGGAAATGTAGTCCATGTCATGTGGTCACATCTGTAATCCTGACTGGTCACTGAACTGACCCTTGGTGGGTTGGGGGAGGTTTCTTCACTCACCCCATTGCTCCATCATTATTGGAATGAAAAGAGAACCATCCTTTTACACCATAAAGTCAGCTATGCAGAGAATTGGACATTGAGATGAATCTCAACGTAACCGTGAGTTATATTTGAGGATGCCTGATGAACCAATAAAGAGACTTTGTATGGATGCTTTTGTGGAGTTTAATCTGTCTGCCTTATAATCAGCTAGTGGTTGTAAAGGCCAGAACAGAAGGAGAAAAGGGTTCTGGCCTGCTTATTTAGGCCATGTTCTTTGCTGGCAAGCAGCCCCCAACAAATTACTCTTGAGAAAATGTATTCCTGGACAGAGCAAACTAAACAAACTGTTGTAAGTCGAGGACTACCTGTATATTGGTCTTATTATTGGGGAGTAAGGAGGAGAGAGCAAACACCAGCATTCAGGAAAGCTGAATACAAAGGCATCTGGGATGCAAAACCTGTGCCAGCAGTCAGCATCAGGGATGGGCTGCTGGAGGTTCGCAGGGGTTCGGGAGAGCCCCTAGCTAAGATTCTGTGCAGTTTGGAGAACCCCCCAATCCCACTCCTGGCTGGCCCCGCCCACTCTGTCCCTTCCCTTCCAGGAGTCCCCACGTGGCCCGTTTCGGATGCAAGTAAGTGCAGGGCGCATGCGGAGGCTTGGGGAGGGCGAAAAATGGGCCTCCCGGAAGTTTGGGAAGGCCGGAAATGGGCCCGTTTTCAGCTTCCAGAGAGCTTCTGGTGCCCGGGGAGGCCATTTTCACCCTCCTGGAGGCTTGAGGAAAGCAAAAACGTCCCCCCAGCCATGTTGCCGGAGGCCGATTAGGTCACACCCACCATGGCCACACCCACCCAGCAACCGGGCCGAGAAACCCGTCGCTAAAATTTTTGAAGCCCACCCCTGGTCATTATTTCTATGAACCTAGCCTGAAATGGTTTTATTAATGAAAGACAGTTTAAATATCTCCTTATAAAATGTTTTGGATGGAGCAGTACAAGAACATTTATATATATTTTAAATAAAATGCCCCGCAACCATTCATCTACAGACTTTTGAGTGCAGGCTAAACAATGAATGGCTATGGATTGAAAGCATGGATTTCTATGTTAGATCGTATTGAGATCTCTCAACCAAATTCTATTACAGTCCTGAAAGTGGCCATGAGCAGACGGTGTTCAAGTCCTCTATTCTCCAACCCAATGTCCATGAATTACAGAACAGAGATGTTTACATGTAGCTCTTCATGTAAAGTCTTGGGGACACGGTATTCTTAACAGAAAGGTCATCGGTTTTCAACATCAAATTAAGCATGTAAGGCTCCCCCCAACTGCTTCTGCGTGCCAGGTGTTCCTCCACTTTGGGAAAGGTAATGGAGTAGCTTGCAGGAACACCATCTATCATTGCTCTCTTCTGGCAGCCAGAAACGAAGTCAACTAAGAAAGGTTAAAAAAATTCTGCACCTGGAGGAATTTTCCTATCATGAAAATAGTTTCCTGGGAAACGCACTTTAATCCCTATGTATGTACCTACAAGCTAAATGCAGATTGTAAGCTATAGAGTTATGTTTTTCTAGACAAACAACAGCAGCAAAAGTAAAAAAGAGCAGCAGACAGAAATAGTGCTTAACTAGTTCACACAATAAAAGAAACCAGGTTTATGCTGAACACTAGTTAACTCTACCCTACATTTTTATAATGCAATTAAAAAACTCCTTGAAAAATATTAAGAGTTATAACTAAGAATCCCATTCTCAATATTACAGCTCCCCCATTCCTAGCAACCATATTTTGGCTTAAATCTTAATGGAAATTAAGAAAATACTTTGTAACATGCATAAATTGCTTATGTTTCATATAAAAAAACAAAGTTGATTCACTTAGATACTTATATAAGATTGATATAAGTAAAACATATAAGTATACTTATATGTTTTCTTTTAACTTGATTTAACATCTTGAATGAATCCAACGCATCTGGTTGTGTTAAAAACACATGGTTTTTAAACCATGGTTGCAGACATAGGTGTGCAAATCCAGCCAACAGTTTCATTGATTTTTTGTTTTTGTCTTTTAATGACCCCGTAATCCCTTGCATTGGGGTGGAGTCAGGGCAACTGAATGGAGCTGAGTGTTTACTGGCCGGATGCCCTTCCTGTTGCCAATGCAGAGTTCACAGCAGACATATTCTCATTGTGCCAGAGAGAGAAATATCTGCCTCTACCTAGACCACTGCACATTCAACAGTTTCACTGATAGCCTTCATTAAACACTTTCTGCAATGTGTAAAATCAATGTCCCTTTGGATCAATCTAGAATAGACTTTGGAGATTGTTTGTTATGGTATCAATCACAGACTAAGGAGTCTGTTGCATTGCGTCCAATTGCTACCTCCCACCAGCAAAACAGTTCAAATTCTTTTTGTAGCTTCTTGTGTGATGCCTGGATCTGCTCCATCCTGGCAGTATGCATTGGAAAGGTGATATCTTGTTCCACTAATGGCTGTTTGATAATATGATACTAGTAGTTTAAATTAGATCCATCATTTTACTGCATGTAATTCTAAAATACCTGTGTCAGGTATTTCCTGTGTCAGGGCTGTAATTCTCAAAAGACATTTTCCATCTGAAATTTTCCATCTGTTGACCTTAGAGTTAAATTAAATGGAACTTAGTTCTATATATAGACGAACAGGATTGCATTATTAAAACCAGTGTCATCCTTATCATCACTAGCAATTAGTTTACATGGAGCAATTATTTTACATGGAGGAAAATTCTGAGTAATTGTTTCCTATGTCTCTATATAAAATGCATCCAACAATGTGGAATTAAAAACTGAAGACTCACCTCAGGTATGTTTCCTTCCCTGCACAAATAGTGAACAGCCTCCATTTTTAAGGCATCTAGGTTGAGAGCATCTTTCTGCAACAGCCTAAAGGAAAATTAAAAATTCCCAGCAAAGCATTATATTTTTAGGTGTTTTCAAGGAAAATGGCTGAACTACAAGACACAGAAGCTACAAACAGAATGGCTATGTCAGCGTTCCAAGTAATGCACTCATAGAAAGCAGAACTCTGAGGCAGGAAAGTTCTTCAAAGAACAATTTATTGAATATATTGTATTGTCATAACTGGTGAAAGCCGACTCTAAACGTTCCCACAGCTTTCACCTAATTAAAAAGTAAACATTTCCCCTTTCTTCACAAGTCACCGGTCATGTGTCCAATCCAGGTGCTGGCCAGTTGCTTGGTTACTTCACTCCTCCTCTGACCAACCACCTGTGAGAATGTCCTTGGTTCCCACAAGAAAAAGTTATTGTTTTGGCTACATAACCCCATCTAACTTTCCCCCCACCCTCTATTGCGTGGCAACCTTGAAGCCTCCAAGATGGCCTCCGTCAGGTTCACTTCAGGGTTGACAGGCTAATAGCTGAGCTCCATTTGGAGAGCTTTCCTGCTTCTATTTTAGGAAAAACTTTAGGGGAGTTAAGTCTCTGGGACACTACTGACAATTAATTGCTTCTGTGGACAAATTAATTTGGGAATTTTATGTGCTTAGGACATCTTCTTGAAAATGTATTGCATTGCTTGGCATCTTTATGTCCCCCTCATCTCCAGCTTTCAAGGCAACTTAGAGAAATGGAAACAAGGCTACACTGTTCACTTTGGCAGCACGTTTATTAAAACTGAAACAAAACAAAAAGATTTGTATGGTCCCTGCACAAAGTTGGGCATACAAAGTTACATTACTTCACTAGAGCAGTAAACTGCCCATCCTTTAGTTCTCATATCATTCTCTACCCTCATTATATAAAATTTCACACACACAAGAAATCAGTGGGAACAGCTGATGCAGGCACCATTTACTTCCACTGGGTGTATGTATGTGTGCGTGCGTGTGCACAGAAAATGCTTCAGCCAGAATAGAAAATGTTTTAAGCCTTCACATATTTGGTTACCCACCATCAATCATGTACAATCCAATAATACTGAAGCAATGACTGAAAAAATGAGTTTCATAGCTACTGACTAGCTAGATCAAGACTGGGAAATAAATAAGTGAAAAACTGTATTACTCTTTTTTTTTTTTAGACCTTTTCCCACTAGTACCTTTGGCTGCTGTCACAGCATCTCTCAGCCATTGTTAATGAGATATAAAAATTTATCTTCCTTACCATCATTTTGGCACTACAAGGTTGGACGACTCTACAAGATGATCTAAGTCACCAGGGGGAGAAATCACCTTTGATCATTGTGCAAAAGCAATGCAGCTGAGATGATACAGCATTTTTAATGGATCCAGACAAGAGCAATTAGGTTGACTCACCTCTGGGCAGTCTCAACTGACTGCTCCCAATCCTGCAAAGCCAGCTGTAGCTTCATCTTTTTTATAAATGCCGGAAGAAAGCGTGGGAAATTCGCAATTATTTGATTCACAGTTTCCAAAGCTCCTGAATAATTCTGACGCGCTTCAAAATATTGGGCCTAGTGGACAAGAAAATGATCACCTGGACACTTTTGTCTTGCTTAAAAAAAAAAAAAAAGACTTTCCAACTAGAAAAAAAAAGTTTTTCTTAGATAATTCCCAGGCTGGTAGACACTGGTAGAAAAGTAGTCTGTTATAACTGCTTATCTAGAACCTGTTTCCCCAAATATAAAGATTTTGGAAGGCATATTAGGTAGTCCTTGATTTACGACTGGCTGCTTAATGACTATTTGAAGTTATGTCAGACCTCCCCAGTGGTATTTATGACCTGGTTCCAAAGTTATAACAGGCCACCCCTCTGACCGTCACATGACTGCATGTCAGGCACTCAGCAATTGCATTTACAGCTCTTTGCCACATCCCATGGCCATGTGATTGCATTTTATGACAGTTTTGCTGAAAACCAGAAGTAAATACTGACCCCATAGTGAACCATTGGTTTACTTAATGACCACAGCGTTAATGGAGTGTGATGGCTCATATGGTTAGGACACAGGGTTGGGGTTAGCAAGTCCATGTTCAAAATCCTAATGGTACTGCATGGCGGGGTGAGCTCCTGTCACTTGCTCCAGCTCCTTGATGGTGACATAAAAAGAGCCACCAGGGGCGTCCCCTCCGCAACAGTGATGTCACTTGCTAATCTTTTCAACCCAGAAGTGCCTTAAACAGTGCCTTCAACATAAACAGGATAGGGGGAGGGAACCACATTGTTTGCTCAACAACCGCCACAAAAACGTTCATAAAGTCAGGCCTGTTAGGTGGTTGGCCTTTCTTACAATTATTGCAACTTATGACCATGATAGGCAGGCTCCATTATGGTCACACAAGTCGAGGACTATTTGTATGTACTTAAAGATATCTTCCACTGAAGGTCATCTGTTTTAATGCTTTTGTATAAAATAAAGCTTTGTGACAAAATAGCAATATTCCTACAATATCCTATTATGTGCAACATGGTTTCTTTGGTCTCCATTTAGTGCGTTATGTGAATCTAGCCAATTGCTGTTTATTCAATAACTATGTTTAAACACATGCCTGAACCAATGAACTTATAACCAGGATTATAATGACTTGCAAAGCAAAACCATTCAAAGCAGTGAATATGCAAAATGCAAGTTTCTCAGCGGAATTTTTTTTAAAAATGCAGCAAAGTGATTGTAAACCTATTCATTTAAAATGCAATTCGTAGTAAGATTTTAAAAACAGAATACATTTGGCCAAATGTAATATTTAAGAAAGACCTACAAAGTTTCTTTTTAAGAAGAAACAAAAAGAACTATTTCTTCTCTACAGTTGCAAATGGTAAAACCCTTTATAGCATATATTTGATTCCCAGACTTTATGTAGATTGCTCTTCAATTCTTAAGTGTAGAATTGACTCAAAATACATCTTTTTGCTTTTCATTAAAGAAAAGCATATGTCAAAGCAAATACAAATAATTGATGATATGATGGCTAAAAGACTTACTCCGGTGAATCAAAGAACGAATTTTGACTTAACTCAGATTCTTAGAACCCATATTCATATCACACAAAATAAGAAATTAAGAGCAGAGAGAGAGAATAAATAGCATTCTGAATACAAATAAGGTTGCTTTGATCTGCTCCTTCATCCTGGTTGGCACTTGCATTAATCTGGGCAAGATCAGTCTGCATCAGCTGCAATGTTTGTTACTAATTAGGGGCATTTAAAAGCTTTTTATGCACTTACTTTACCCATCAAGGCAAAAATATCATTCCCATTTTGGAGCCCTTCATCAAAACATTTTCCGGCTTTTTTAATGCTTGCTTCTTTCCCACTAGTCACATCAAGCCATCCTTTTAGAATCCACCCCTGTAAGAACAAAGCAAAACATTAAATGCTGCAGCACTCTGCTGCTGTTACTGGATACAGGTTTTTTAAAAAAATAAAGTTCTATTTAACACAAATGCAATAATTTATACAATGCAGAAGACTGATGTAAGTTCCATGGTGTTCATACCTGCTGTTATAGCAATAACACTTAGACTTATATACCGCTTCACAGTGCTTTACAGCCCTCTCTAAGCAGTTTACAGAGTCAGCCTGTTGCCCCCCCAACAATCTGGCTCCTCATTTTACCAGCCTCGGAAAGATGGAAAGCTGAGTCAACCTTGGAGCCACTCAGGATCGAACTCCTGGCTGTAGGCAGTGAGTTTGCCTGCAATTCTGCATTCTAACTACTGTGCCACCATGGCTCATGGAATGGCATGGATTTAGTACTGAAAGCATTATGATGTTCCCTATTTATCCATCCCTACTAAGAGGCCCGCTCCAGATAGGCAGAAAGACAACTCTTAGCACTCTATAGCAGGGGTCCCCAACCACCGGGCCCCGGACCGGTACTGGTCCGTGGATCATTTTCTACCGGGCCGCCGGTTTGCTGGGTGCCACCATCTTGTTTCGACGAGAAAGTGCTTCCGGGTGAGCTTTTCCTGTTGGAAAGCGGCGTTTGGGTCCTGAAGGAATCCTCGCGGGGGGTGGCTTCAAACGAAGAGCCGTCCCGATGGCGGAGGAGATTAAGAAAGCACAAAAAGCACAAAAAGGTACAAAGGAGGAGTTGAAAGTGGTGGGGAGAAGCGGGGACGGCTGGCTGGCCGGTCGCTCGGCTCGCCTTGCCTTGTCATGCGTGCTGATGCCGGTACCGGGCCGCGGATCATTTTGTGATGCTGGTACCGGGCCGTGGCACAAAAGGTTGGGGCCACTGCTCTATAGCACTGGCACATTGATGAACTGCTCTAAAAGCTATTGTGAAAGCTAGAAGGACCAAAATCATGAGACCACAGAGACGTTACAGTGAAATCCATAGATGTTAACCGCTTCTTCCACTAAGAAGCAATCCACCTTTAGCCCATCCAGGTAGTCAGGCAGGAAGAGGAGATGTCAGGTTTGAACCTCAAGATGGACATACATAAATTTACATCTTGAAGTTTTATGGTCAGCACTGGCAAATTTTCTGTTCCAATTATGGCCTTCCTAGTATCCATAATAAAACTAGGTTATCAAACAGTGGAATCCTTGAATCTCACCCTTGGATTCCAAGTCATAATCCAGATGAAGCCTGGCATCTTTTCAAAAGCTTATGGAATATTAGCATAACAGAAGTTAATAATAAAGAAAATTAGTTGGTAAAGAAAGCATTTAGGATTTCAGGATTCTTCCATTTAAAATGGCTGGATTTTTTTTTTTTTTAAAATAACCCTTTATAGCCCCCAAGTGATCCAAGATATCTATTCCTGAGTGTTTTGCTACTCCTAAAAAATGGAATATGGTACGATACAGTGAGACAAAGCAACTTGGGAAAATCAGCAAATACATAGGGTGCTCCAAGTTGTGTGAATAGAAGACAAAACTACCACTAGTTACCACCCCTCCCCCTTATATATGCCACTAGATCTGCAGGGAACATAGCACTTGTAAGCCAAGTATGAAATAAGCAGTAGCAGAATACAAACATATTGTGTATCATTGGCTAATGTTACATTCCACTTAAGGAAACAGGCCTCCCAAACATTGAATGAAAGGAAAACTATCAGGCTATTTTGTAACAGTACCAGTGGTGGTATTCTACTGGTTCTGCCCAGTTCTGCTGAGCTGGTAGCGGCGATGACTGAACCGGTTCTCTCTGCCATTCACCTTTATCCTCTGCTCTTGAAGTGCAGCTGCTTAGCGCGGCACAGCAGAGTGCTGCGTGGCACAGCAGAATGCTGCGTGGCAGCTGCTGAAGTGACCAGGATGCCTCTGCGCCTGTGCAAAGTGCACATTTGGTGCGCGTGCGCATGCAAAGTGCGCCCACCAAGCCACGCCCACCAAACCGGTTTTTTGAATCCCACCACTGAACAGTACCAATATTATCCGTTTTCTTGTCATTTTTTTTTGTACTTCTCAAGTGTTCAGGAAGTTAGCGATAATCCGCTCTTGATATGAAAGATGACCGAGAGCGTCACAAGGCAAACCTGGGAGTGATCAAACCTTGTTTATAGCAAGTACAGCACACAACTACAGGGAATGGGTTACCTCTTTACTGCCATTTGAGATCTTGATCATTCTGTCGATGTATTCACGGGCTTTCTCATAGCGGCCTATATGCCACAAGAACAGTCCTGCAAAATATAACGCCTCCTGTCCTACTGTCTTACGATGCTCCTTCAACTTGGCATCAAGATCCATGATAACTCCCCGATCTAAAAACAAGGGAGAAGGAAGCAATAATCGTTTAGTTTGAAGGACCATCACTGAATGTTGATTTCGGCAGATTAGAGGCCTATTGCAAGATATTATATAACAGCAACCAAACCCTATTCAAAACAACAAAGTAAATGTGTTCTATAGAGACATAGAGCAGAAGAACAGCAAATGGTATCTGGTCCAACCAATGCAGGAAATTCACCAGCCTGGTGTCCTAAGTGCCCTACAAACGTCTGAAAAGCCCATCAATTTTTCACCATCATCTGCTGTTGAACAGCTGAGAGACATAATTTTAGCCATTTTTGAAGATGGCTTTTCATTTATTCTTTTCATATTTTCATATTCATATATTCTTTCCATATAATCATAGTCTCCAGAACCCATTCCATCTTTCTTGTTCTTCTTTGGACCTTTTCCATTTGCAGTATTCTTGAATGGTGTCATCCAATACTGAACACAGTGGTCTCCAAGATGTCTGATAAAGACACAGTTCCGTTTTGCTACGATGCTAGATCTATTAATCAAGCTTATACTTCCAGTAACTGGTTTGGCTGTCACACTGTATTTAGAAAACTCAGAGGACTGGGAGAAAACTGGGTCTCTGCAGACTAAAGAAGACTTTTGACCTGCCATTGTCCACAAGGAGATTTGGAAAAGCATGACAGAAATTAAACTTGAGCTTTTACCTATCTAGTGTACTGCAGACATCTCAAACTACAACTTCCATGCTTTGAATCAATGGATGTAAATTTTATTTCCTGGAAATTATGAGGGATAAAACATAGAGGGCATCATCTGAATCCAAATCAGGTAGCTAATTTAGTTAAATACACCATAAAACTGGCCAATGAGTAGTTTATAAATTGAAAATTATGAGATGGACTAGTCATCTTTACCCAAAACATCCATGTTAGGACCAAATGAAATGAAGTCATCTTCCAGGATTTGGAACCTTGTTCCTACTAATAACTGATAATTTACAGAAATCTAATTCCTAATTAGCCAATTATAGGAAGCTTATTTCATATACACTCATGCTAGAAACATAAGCTTTGCTCCTATACTGTGTGAATCTGGGCTTTATAAAGAAAAGATCTTTTTTTTTCAAGTTTGCAAAGGTAACTGGAAGCTATTAGAGGTCAGTTGCCAGAGACACCCAGTTCCTAGATGCAGTGTTGCAAAGACATTTGCTATGTTGATTGGAAAATAATGTTTACAAGAGTTCATAAAAGAATGGAGAACGCGGCGATGTAACTAATCAGCCCTCAAGGAACTTTGTGATAACTGAAAAAGATAAAATAATAATGGCATGGGAGAGAGGCCAGGGAAAAAAGAGCCTTGTTAGAAGAATACATGGTTGGTGGCTACCACAATCCCATCGGGATGGTGAGTTGTGAACATCTCTTTTGTAGCAGAGTTCCACCTGTACCTTCATATCCAAATGGAGAAATAGCATTATTACAATTCACCATGCACAAGTACAAAACTTTTCTGAGTAAAAATAAGTGAGACACTACCTGGATTTGGTCTTTTTTTATGGGCATAGATCATTGCCATCATTGTGCACAGGGACACTTCTTGTTTGTTTTTAATGGATTCAAGACTGAGAAGAGCTTCTTGGATGCGCCCTATGAGAACAAAAACAGTCAGGGTAAGTTGCATTCATTTGTGTAGCAGCCCTTTGCCTTCCCCACTGTGCCTTCTTCAATGTAATGCTGTAATGAACATGTTAGCGTGGGTGAGCAAAGTATCTTTCAAAACTTACATTATTGATTATGTAAACAATTTATGTATTTACAAAAATGATCACTTAACATCGAAAACGCAAAAATCAGGAGATTAAAAAAAGACAATACGGGTAGTCCTCGCTTAACGACTGGATGCTTAATGACTGTTCAAAGTTACGACAAGCTCAAGAAAAGTTATTTACAATCCATCCTCAAAGTTCTGACTGTCATACACAGACAGTGACAGCAGACACATAATCACATGTTTGGTGCTTGGTAATTGGCTCTATCTGTAACAAGTTGTAACATAATTTCTAAAACACTCATTCAGAAGAATGGATTCATTTAATGACCGTGTGATTCACTTCATGACTGTGGTGACTCACATTATGAAATAAAAAAGAGTCATAAAAGTGAGTCAAGTCACACAGTGACCTCTTTGATGACCACAACAACTTATGACCACAATTTCAGTGCCAACTCTGGTTGTTAAATGAGGATTACCTGTACAGTCACCAAAAAATATGCAGTGCTTTCCATACATACAAGACAATTCTGTGAAAGGAGATTGCAGAAAAAATATCTGACCACCTATTTGTCATCCTACAAATAACTTCAGATAATTTCTTGAATAGCATTAACATTATGTAATACTGCATTTGCAATTGGCATCCATTCATGAATTTATAAAACACTACTATTTTTACACACACACACACACACACACAAAATTCATTAATTGCAGCAAATACTGCATTTGGAGATTTAAAACAAAACCCTCACATTCAACCTTTCAAACACCTAAGGTAAGTCTCTTGGTTGACTAGAAAACCATGAATTGCCCAAATGATCCTAAAAGAGTTTATTTGAAGAAACAAATTACAAGGGTAATAAATCAATAATTCTTTTCCTTTGCAACAGAAATTGCAGAGACGGACCACATGGCACTTCAGATATTAAATTCCAACTAGGATACCAGATTTGAGTTGCAAAACTTAAATATCCACAAAAGATTACAGCTAGCGTGATTTTTCTGTGGTTCTTTGACATCATTAGTCTTCCCAAATTTTTCTGCCCAGATTTGCTAGCACTACCTTTACCCATCCATCACTACCAAGAGCTGAGGTTTTGCAGCATCCAGGACTCAAGACTAGTGGTGCTTTCAAATATTTTTACCACCGGTTTGGTGGGCATGGCTTGGTGGGCGCGCTTTGCATGCACACACACACTTTGCGTGCACGCATGCACCTAATGTGCACTTTGCGTAGGCGCAGAGGGTTTCTGAGTCATCTCCTGCAAGCCTGCACTCTCCCTGTCGGTTCAGCAGCTGCCACGCGGCAATCTGCTTGCCGCGCAAAGCAGCTGCGTTTCAAAAGCAGGACATAAAGGTTAGTATGTGGGCCCAACAGCAGAGTGTCGGAGTCAACCGGTTTGGTCCCTGCTGCTCATCAGCGCTACTGGCTCAGCAGAACCGGTAGAATACCACCACTGCTCAGTACCCTAAATTGTTTACCAGGCAGAGAAAGTGGCATGCATGTTTGACTTTAGAACTAAAAGATTTACTCACAGAAACTTTTAAATAATCTTTTAAGTAAGATTATTTATGATTGCAATTCTATGTGCCTCTTCCTGAAAGGAAGGCCCATGAAATGCGATGAAATTTACTTCTATACATTATCAGGTGAATAAATAACACCAGCAAATATGAAAGTATATAAAGTAAAGAATTACCTTCCATCAAAATGCCGTAAGAATGGTAGAAAAGAAACACTGGGTCATTGCCAAATGTCTTCAAGCCTTCATTGGCAATAGTCTGAACATGGCGAAAATAGCCTTCCTGACAGTAGTAATTAATTAAAGCCTGAAAGGAAATTAAGACTTGGATTTATACAAAGCAAGCAGGAGAATCACACTCCTAAAACAGAAAAGATTTAGGACTTCCAAAATCTGACAACAACCTCTTTTGCACAGCTTTTTGGTAGTTCCCTCCAAGCTGGTGCACTTCCCCAAGATGCTACAAATGCAGAATCCTCATGCAAAGAAAGAATTGATCCATGTAGTGCCTAGTCTTCTGGTCTCCTCAGTATTCAAGTATTGTAAAGTTTCTCTGAGTGGCTTGTTGATTTAGCGTATCACGTATTTTCCAAAGGCTGAGAAAAAGTAACTAGCCCAAAGTATAATTATTCCCATTGAACTTGAGTAGGGATTTTAACTTGCATCTCTCCAGCCCCAGTCCAATAACTCTAAACCCTGGAAGTTGGGAGTTGTGATCTCAGCACATTTGAAGGACAGCTTACAAAAGGATGGTGTAAGGAAGAAGCCAGTCTTGACTGATTGCCATCTGTTTCTCTGGCACTTGCCATTTATCTCTGCTTTACAAATATTGACCCCATCACAGTTTATGTTTTGCACATGCATTCTCCCCAAAAGCAAAGCATTCAAACACTTCTCTTTTCCCACAACAAAACACATGAATGCGACCAATAAGTACTATGAAGCGACCAATAAGTATGTCAGCGTCAGCTTTCAAAAACAGTTCAGACACAAACAGAAGCAATGTGGTGGTGGTGGGGTGTTTCATGCTCAGCGGCCTCCAAATTCACACACACCCTCCCGCAATTGCTGCTTCTGGAGCCCAGCAGATTTCCTCACTGACGTGCTCTTCGGATGTACAGTACATACAACTGGCATGACAACTTTCAGAATTTTAGCCAGGAATTCTGGGAGTCCTAGTTCCAAGGTAGCAGAGAGGAAAGGCTCTGTGTGTGTGTGTATGTGTGTGTGTTTTCTCGCGCAGGGGTCTCCAACCTTGGCCCCTTTAAGGCTTGTGGACTTCAACTCCCAGAATTCCTCAGCCAGCAAAAGCTGGCTGAGGAATTCTGGGAGTTAAAGTCCACAAGCCTTAAAGGGGCCAAGGTTGGAGACCCCCTGCTCTAGCGTTTCATGATGTCCTGGGTTCATGGGCCGAAGGGGTTGGACTCGCACATTCACTCACAGCTTCTTTCAAAAATCATAGATCTCTTCAGCTGGTCAGGAGGAAAACATGTCAGCGCTGGATTTTAAGGCAGAAAAGCGAAAGTGGGGTGGGGAGGAGGAGGGCAATTTCAAAGGCCCTGGAGAAAAAGAGCAAAGCTATTCTTTTCTTTCTTTCTTTTCTTTCTTTCTTTCTTTTTCTTTTTGCCGTCCGATGCGGGGGCCGAGGCCAAACCCCGCGGGAAGAGGACCCGCTCCTCCACGCAAAACCTCGGGGAAGGGGGAGCCTGCCAGGTCTTCCTCGCCCAGCTGCTGCCGGCGTTGTTTTCCCCGGAGCTTAGAGCCCTTCCCATAGGAAGGAGGAACACAACGCTGGGAAGGAGAAGCAGCGGAAAACGGGGATGCCATTTCCAGAAGGGAGGGAGGGAGACGCGAGGCGATGCACAGGGGCGAGGAAGTGGGGGAATAGCCGCGCGGTGGAAGGAAGAAGGGAGGGAGAAATGGGAAGGAAGGAAGGAAGGAAGGAAAAAGAAGGGAGGGAGGAAAGGAGGGAGAGAAGGAGGAAGGGAGGGAGGGAGGAAAAGGAAGAAAGGAAAAGGAAGAAAGGAAAAGGAAGGAATGAAGGAAGGAAAGGAGGGAGGGAGGGAGGAAGGAGCAGAATTTCCAACCAACCTGCAGGAAGGAAGAATCCATGGCCGCTGAAGAATCCAAGCGGTAGCAACACTCGTTGCCAGTGCAACAGGATGGCCCCCAAACGTCAGCAAAAGGTGGAGCTTTAAGCCAGGAGCGACGCTTCGCCTTTGAAAGGCCGGAGAGGCGGGTGGCGTCAGCTCCACCCCACCCCTCCCCTCCCCTGGAAATTCCGCAGTGCCTTTCGGCGGGCTGGGATTCGGCGCCTCCCGCAGCTTTTTTGCAGCCCGCAGCCAAAGGACGCGAGGCCGAGCTCCCCTCCACGGAGTCGTTGAGTGGGCCTGCACCCGAGCTCGGCTGCCTCGGAGCCGCGAAAAGCCCCCCCCCGCAGTCCATTCTGTGTGGACCGGATCCTCTCAATCCCGCCACCATGCCCCCCCACCCCCTCCGATAACAGAACGAAGTGGAGTCTTTCTCCCAGCTCTTCCCAGGGTTCTCGAACTCTGCGCGGGATCCTAACCCTGAAGGATGCGTCCGATGGGTTGCTGTCAGGATCCATTGCCTGATGGAGTTTATTCAGTTGGGTGCGTGTGCACACAAAGACGACGACGACACCTTTATTATTATTATTATTATTATTATTATTATTATTATTATTATTATTATTATTATTATTATTATTATTATTATTATATTTTATTATTTTATTATTTTATTATTATTATTATTTTATTAATAGCACTAACCTAGGTGATCTTGATTTCATGGGCATTTTAAAAGTATTGTTTTTAAATACAAACTATGTAAGAATTACGAAATGCCCTATCTTTTTCTCGCCTAAGAGGGGGCGCTGCATCCAAGCGGATTGATTGTGTTCCCTCAAGTCGTTGTCGATTCTTAAGCAGCTACACAGATTTTCTCCCTGACAATCTATTATTCCCTGGTCTGGTCCTTTCAACTCTTCCATTGGTGCCCCATTGAAGTTACATCTCTTTCATTCCGCCTTTCCCAGCAATGCAGCCTTTTCCAGAGATTCTCAGAATTGTCTGAAGTAGGATAATTTGAGTCTGATCATTTACATGCACTGTAAGCTCCCTTACTCAAAAGTAATTGTTCTAACTAAGCCAACTGATTGAAGCTGGAGTCCCAAACACAATGTCTGAGCATCTAATACGTGCCATCTACCTCTCCCTTGGCACACCCTTATTTCGATTCTTTGCCTAATATGCTGCTGATAAAATATTTTATTCTGATTAATTGCAAAATATAACCACTTCATAGTTACGAATTGCAATTTCCCCATTTGTTATTTTAGCATCCTCCAGAGATTTGCATGGCTCCTACTCCGCTGTTGTTCAGAAAATCTTTGAAAACCTATTTTTTCCCCTGGGTTTTATGTAAGAATGGCTATTAATTTCATTTAGGATTTTATGCCTGGTGAATGGTCTTTTCGGGATGCACACTGTTTGTGCTTTTAACTGTTTTATTATATTACTTTTTTGTAAGCTGCATGGAGTGGCATGGAATTGGGCAGCCTCTACATCTAATCAGTTAATGCACTTTGCCATATATACATTTATTTGTTTATTGGGGGGAGTTGATCTGGGTATTGTAAAGTTGGGGGGAAAGTGAGCTGATGCCACTGGTAGGGAATTTGTCCTAAGGGGCAAGGAAATCGCTTAAATGCTTAGAATCTAGGGGCCCAACTGTAGAAAGAACAGAGGGAAAGTTATGCAGTAAAGAAGGAGAAATAGAGGTTCATGGGATAAAAGAAAGAGGGTCTTCCCAGATCACGGGGAGATGTCAAGGAAATATTTATTGGGACCTTCTGATGAAAGGGGAAAGCCACCTACAGAATGGAGAAGAAGACAAAAAACTAAGAGTTTGGAAAACATGGAAAGATGTGAATGCAGAAACATATATGCAGACTTAGCGACTCTTGCTTCTCCCAAACAAGATTTGACCAAATATATGCCTTGAGTTATGAATGACCCTGAACAGGTCCATGGTTAACAAGGACGCCATGAATGTGTGCGCTGCCCAGATTCAATATCCGTTTTGGTAAATTAAATCCCCAAGGCCAAAGAGGGGCTATATTGCTTTTTGGAATTGAAACCAGAAACGGTTCAAGGAGGGATTATGTTTTGCAGCTGGAAGGACAGCGCAACAGCAGCAATCCCTATTGTCTCTAAGGCCCAACCCAACCAGTGTTACATCTGGTTATTATCTGCGAAGCAAAGCCTGTGACAGCTCTCAATGCCTTTCTCCGCCCTCTTCCCCACAGCTTCCCCTGGTCCTAAACCCATGTGAGCATATTTCTGAAAGGGGTCCACCCAGTTCTCAGTTACGCATCTCAAGTTGGTCACCTCGTCCACAATCAGATTATGAATGAGGTCAGATTGATTACAACTCCATTTGGCATTCAGAAGAAATAGCCATAGCCCAGGGCCACTGAGATCCAATAACTTGGTATAGAAGCAAATACTGAGGACCAGATCTCAAACAGCATCCCTGACCATTTAAGATTAAGGGAGGAACGGAATAAAGCTTTAAAGTGAGAGAAAGGTTTCTGGTTTTAAAAGGCTAAAGGCTATGAAAAGCATTCAGGAGAGCTAATAATAGAAAGATAAGCAAAAGCAAATGGATGATGGGTGAAGTTTTTTCTTTCTTTCTCCTGGTGTGCCTGTTAAAATTGAAGGGAGGTAGTTCATCAGGCAAGATCCAGGCCTTCCAGCAGTGCATTCGTTACCACTTAGTAACTGAGTCCATCCACCTTGCTGTTGGTTGTTGCCTTCTTCTGTCTCCTTCCCAGCATGAGAGCTTTTTCCAAAGAACTAGGTCTTCACACAATGTGTCCAAAGTAGGATAATTCAGGCCTGGTTATTTGTGTCTCAAGTGAGAACTTGAGTTGATTTGTTCAATAACCCATTGGTTTGTCCTTGGCTTTCCACAGTGGTTTTCCAGCACCAAAGTTCATAAACTACCTTGCTCTTCAAAGCCCAACATGAGCTTCCTTAGAGAGAGAAAGGTAATAACTCTATTAAAATAACACTAATGTCCTACAATAATTGCACACATAAAAGTTAGAGTTATTTGTCATGGAAAATTCAGAACAGCAGAGGACACTGAGGAGAAATAAAGTAGCTGAGCCCTAAACAATGGGAAAGGAAAAAGGTTTATGGAAGTTGATGGCCACAAGGTGGGAAACTTCTTAGCATTTAGGTTATACTTTTAATGTCCAGATGTCCACATTGACTGTATTGTAATAAATATATGAACATCTGTTGATGTCTTAGAAATATGTTAGATTTAAAGGCAGTTTATTGCCTTTTCTACAGTAGGTCTATGCTTTCTTTCCTAGGTTAGGGCTTCCCACATGTTACTTTTTAAAAAATTTATTATGTAGACCAGGGGTGTCCGGGGGGCTGGATCTGGCCCCAGGGGCTGCTTACGTCTGGCCCACAGTGCTGCTCAGGAAACAGCAAAGAACTGGCCTGTGGTGCCTCTGCAGAGGGTTGCAGGAGGCCATCGCAGCCAGAAATGGAGCGCAGGAGCCCGTTTTCGCTGGCAGAGTACTTGGGCCACCACAGGCGCTCCCGACACGAGTGACATAGAGCTGGCCACGCCCACCCTGGCCACGCCCACTACACACACACACATACACCAAGGTCAAACATAACCCTTACGCGGCCCTCAATGAAATCAAGTTTGACACCCCTGATGTAGACTGTTTAATTCACTGATCAATTCAATAAAGATTATCTCCCAACTACAGTGGCTGGAAATACAGTAATACAGACACCGGATGGCATCAAAGTGGAGAAGGCTGATGTAAACCAGGAAGGGTGCAGACATCTCTTGCACTGGAGCAAATGTATTCCTTCTCTCCTCCCCCACCAAAGCACATAACATAGTCTTCAAATTTGCCTTATAGGGTTGATGGATGCTCATTGTAATAGTAATAATGGGGAGAGGAAATTACCTTGTTTAATTCCACTGACGGACATAATTCTGGCTCATGGCAATGTATTCCTTAGCAAAGAAAAACAACAAGAACCCCGGACATAGAAAATCAAAATAATCTTCCTCCCCCCATGAATTTTCAATTGAGGGAAGTTTGTATTATTTCTTGGGCAGAGCAGAACTCCTGCTGCATGTGGTCTACAACCAGATTTTCCATCCTGAAAAGAAACCCCCATCAAGGAATGAAACTGTTTTAATTCATACTTACTGCAATATTTCCTCCCCGCTCCCCCAATCATTATGGAAATATGTTTGTCTTTGTTAATATTACCACACTATGGCCACTGCAAAGAAGGCCCAACAGCACCTGCACTTTCTGACGTTGCTGAAAAAGAGTGGTCTGGGTGAGAAGTTGCTGGTTACTTTTTACCGTTCTACCATTGAGAGCATTTTGGCATACTGTGTAACGGTGTGGTATGCAGGATGCTCTGCAGTGGATAAGAAGATGCTCCAGAGAGTTATAAACGCAGCACAAAAAAAATCATCGGTTGCTCTTTCTTTGGAAGAGATTGCGAAGTCCAGACTCCTCTCTAGAACACTAAAAATCTCCACAGACCGTTCTCATCCTGGACATTCATATTTCAAATTGTTACCATCAGGGAGGTGTTATAGGTGTCTTAAAATGAGGACTAATACATTGAGAAACAGTTTCTTTTCCAAGGAAGTAATTGTCTTGAATCAAACAGTGCATTTGTGTTTTAGTCCTATTATTATGATAATTATTTTAATTTTTAAATACTCTGTAGTGTGATTGTGATGTGGTGTTTGGGGCACTGTGCTGGAGTAGCTTTCAAGTTTCATTGTATTCATGGAATTCTATTAAATGGAATTCTATTCTATTAAAAAAAAAACTTTTAAAATGGGACAATTCCTCAGACGTATCTAGCCAAACAAAAATTGCCTTATATTTAATTTGCAAAGTGTTGCCCATTCTTTAGAGCATTTTTTAACTTAATAATTGTTATTTCCACAGTTCTAGTACAGGTAGTCCTTGACCTATGACCACAATTGAGCCCAAAACTTCCACTGTTAATGTTAAGCAAAGCAGTTAAGCCAGTTGTGCCCCATTTTATCTTTTTTTTCTGCCATAGTTGTTAAGGAAATCACTACAGTTGTTAAGTGAATCATATGGTTGTTAGGAAAATCCGGCTTCCCCCATTGACTTTGCTTATCCAAAGCTGGCAGGCAAAGTAGCCAATGATGATCGCATGATCCCAGAACATTGCAGCTATCATACATGCATGCCAGTTGCTGAGTCCCTTAATTTTGATCACATGACTATGGGGTTACTGCAACCGTTGTTTGAAAACCAGTCATAAGTTTCATTTTTCAGTCCTGCTGTAATCGTCACTGAATGGTTATATAAGTCAAGGAATACCTGTATGCTGAATAATAGCAATATATGGAGTCACTACTTTCAGGCAACCATTAAATTAGCTGTTGATATCTTGGCAAATAAAGTGAACTAGCTTCCAACACATACACAGAATTTCCAGCAGTCTCTGGCTAGGAAGAAAAGCCCTTGGTTTTCAAACCGCAATAACCATTTTTCTAAAAATCACTTTCCTATATTGCACATGAATTACACATTTCGGTTACGTATTTCACTAAACGTAGCCAAGCAGAAAAACTTAAGATAATTCAGTGGAACAGGTAGAAAATACATGATGACAAGAAAGGCATTTAATTAATCTCATACATTAGTCTCATATGTTGAATTTATGTTTACCAATAATGCTCCATCCCATAATTGGGTAGACCAGGTTGCCCTGATAGACACTGGCAACCCCCCCCCCACTTAATTAGTCTCAGATATAATGCACTGATACCCTTGTTCTAATACGTTTTGACACATTAAGCCCCAAGTCCCAAAAGTGCAGGATCCATACTCAAGTTGATATGATCTTTCTATTTTTGGGATTGATGGCCCAAAATCACTGCTCATGATGTTGACAGATACACATTTTCAGAGGATAATGTAGTGACCTTTCTCAATACACACCATATGCTTGAATTCTTGTCTGGATTTACTTTTTTTCTGGGGAAGAAAGTAGGATTACTTCTAAATTGGGCACAAATGCAAGCACCTTCCATTTTTATTTTCAAAGATGATTTTTGCTATCAGCTTTTCATTTAAAAGAACTTTTAAAACTTGAAGGTTGGGTGGTGCAAAGAGTTTGTGGGATGCCAAGAAGTCTCTTGGATAGGCTGGTATCCACAGGCACAAATGAAGGACCACAGAGATGATACAGCTTTCCATCTTGGAGCAAGTAAGTGGTGGCCTGGGACTGTTTCATGCTTGAAATGATGATCATGATCTGTGAAAATTGAATACAGCATCTCTAGCGTTGGATTCAGGGAACCACATACATGACACCAAATGCTGCCATGCCATTTCTGTGTTCTCTTTCGTAGCAAACTTTCTAATATCGGTGGAACTTTGTTCCGTGTAAGCATGTTTATTAACATTTTAGTTACATTCTTCTTTATGACAGAGATTGAATTTCATTTTTATTTTAGAGATGAAAAATAACCAAGGGAATTACAATAAAAAAGTAATCTTTATTATTTTTGCACATTGGTAATTATGTATAACATTATTGAGAATATTAGTAGCATTTCCTGCATGCAATTCAACAATACAATAAGTTGATAGTTTATTAAAAGAAAGCATCTATATTTAACATATATAAGAAACATAAAATTTCTGGATGTATTTGGTTATATAATTTTACTATTCTTTTCTGTGAAAAAATACCGATGTATTACCAATGTTTCTAAAGCATGGAATCAAATAAATATACACAGTTAGCGTTAAATAATTCCAGGAAAAACATTGTGTTTCTGAAAAAAAAAATTGCTACATTTTCTGATGCAGGCACAGCTAAAAATATTAAACCAAATCTTATATCCTTTTCTTACAGCAAAGAATAGCTGTTTGGAAGCTAGCAAAATTGGGATATTTCTTTCACAAATCATTGAATTATTGCATTTTGAAAATATTAGCAAGTACAATTTAAAAAGCAGAAAGCTACAATTACCCGTCTCTTCTTCATTTCTTGTTTTCTGATATTCTTTCATGAAAAAGTGCTATGGAAAGAATCTAACTTAAAAGGCTGCAACATCAACCTGAAGATAAAATTCTTTCTTATTTTATGTACATAATGCTCAAAAATAACACAACTTGATCTTTACAATATTTATATTTCCTTATAAAATTCTACCCACATTATTTTCAACAGGTTTAGGCATTTGCAGTATACTCTGTACAATTTGGCTATACATTGGATTTGTTTACTTAAAATGTTAAAATGTCAAACAAAAGAAAAAGATTTCTCCAATATTGCTTAATGATGGAAGGGGATGAGGTCTTGTTGAACTCTTTTTTTTCCCGCTTTACCTCTGACATTCGGCTCCCTGTATTTAAAATTCTGGCCAGTCTAAAGAAGAGAAGCGTAGGCAATATAAACATGCATTGATTGAATCCAAACTACCTATAATGGTACAGAATACATCGTTTTACCTGCTGAAAGCTTGCACACTAAACTTATTGTGGTACATACATAATGTGCTCGGATCGTTATTCATTTGCTCAAACGTGCACCACAAATAAAGGACTATTTACACAACAGAGGGCTCTTCATTAGACACACATGTTGGCAACCCCGCTGAGAGCTGAAGATGGCTAAACAATATTGCAGGAGAAAAAAAATTAAATATATTATAATGGAGTTGGGGGCCTGTTCGAGACTGGTGGGGAAGAGAGGATCGTTGGAGGTCACACTGATGTAAGTGACACCACACAAGATAAGACAAACAACCAGGACATAAACCAGTAATTTCCGACTCCAGTTCTTGTGAGATTTAATTGTCTGTGCAAAAACAATCCATTTGGTTTATTGTTGGTTAAGCACCTCAACATGGAACATTCCTTCAAGGTTAACAGAATTGTTGAAAACCTGTTGCTCTTTCTAACCAAATGCTTTCCCCCCACCCCCATGCGTGATTGAGAAATGCAGCATGCCTCCATGCAAATCATTTTGGTGTGCATATAAGAGAGTCATAACATAGAACACCTGGGCCTCATACTGGTAATTTACTACTTACCCCCTTTCCCAACATAAACCCCATTTACAAAAATAGTCACAATGTGTGAATTAGAAACAAAGAAAAGGGTGAATCCACCAACCCAGATTTTGTAAAAAGATGACAAATATGGCAGTTGAAATGCAAACAGTAGATACACTAACTGTACTAAGAGTTGTATGCTTAACACACACACACACACTCACATTCACACACGCACACACCAAAGAAAAGATAACTTTTTCCCCCTCAACTCCTTTTACTGGTCCCTACGGTCTAATTAGCCATTTTTTTCTCCTCTTCAGCAGTGTCAGCTGGTAATGAAAACAGTAACCTCCTGTCATTCTTTCTACATTTTACAGTTGTGTTTTGATAAGGGGTTGCTGTCTTGTTAGAGGCACTGACCTTAGGAATACAGTACATTTGTAAAAACTGTCTGTTTGGCAGAGACCACCTGGAGGAGTTCTGTTGACACAACTACATTACTCAACACAGGCTGTAAACAATTGGTCACCCAATCACATAGATTTTTATTTTTTCTTTTGTACATCTTTGCCTTCCTTTTCATGTTTTTCTTCAACTGGCTTGGTTACACGGTCATAGGATGGTGGGCAGATAGCTGTTGACATGGTCATGTCTGTCTTTTCGGTGTAAGAGTTTTCATTCATCTTGTCAACGAGGAATTCGTCTTTAATACGTTGGCTAGCCCCTCCTTCGATTTTGTTTTTGTTATTTAAAAATGAAGCTTGTTTTATTGTTTGTGCCAGACGATAACGCCTGTAAGCCCGTTGGATAATGACAGCTGATAGCTCCTCTTGTTTCCTTTTTAAGGTTGTTGTGATGGGCTCATAGGAGGCTTTGGATGGGTTTGACTGCATAAAGCGGTCTTCCATCTGAATGCGGAGAGCATCCATCTCTCCGCTTTCCCCCAGAACACGTTTGGTGAAAGCAAACAATATATCGAGGCAGTGAATTCTGTCACCACTTACCATGGGGAGGTCCATTGCAATAAGCTGAACCTTGTTTGGTTTAGGTAAGTGAAGAGGAGGCTCCAGAGCAGCTGCAAACTCTGAAAGTTTTTCAAATTCCATAAACTGTGTAGCGTCCGGGTCAAACTTTTCCCAGACCTCATAAAACATCTCAAAATCATCCTCGCTCAAAGGCTCAGCACTTTCTTCAGTTGCCACACCAAAGTTCTCCAAAATGACAGCAATATACATGTTGACTACAACTAAAAATGAGATGATTATGTAGCTGACAAAGAAGAAAATCCCAACCGAAGGATTGCCACAGTCTCCTTTGATGGGACTTCCTGGGTGGTCTTTTTTAGGGTCGCAGTCTGGAGGACTGCTGTTCAGGATGGGCGCAAGCAAGCCATCCCAGCCAGCAGAGGTGGTGATCATAAAGAGGCAGATCATGCTGTTGCCAAAAGTTTCAAAGTTGAACATGTCATCAATGCCAACTTCTCTCTTCACGTAGGCAAAGTTGGACATTCCAAATATGGCGTAGATGAACATGACCAGGAAAAGGAGGAGACCGATGTTAAACAAGGCAGGGAGAGACATCATCAAGGCAAAAAGCAGGGTGCGGATTCCCTTTGCCCCCTTGATTAGACGCAGGATTCGACCTATCCTGGCAAGTCGGATCACTCTGAACAAGGTGGGGGACACAAAGTATTTTTCAATGATCTCTGCCAAAAACATACCTGTTAAAACATTAAACAAAAGAATCAGAGACATTGTTTATCAGCATCAAACCTTATCTTCTCTTATTGGAAAGTCGTTGCAGAAGCTACCTTAAATTAAATTTACAAACAATTGGTTCCCAGTTTGGTTTGGGGGATAGAAGCAAGCCTTGATAACTTCCCTGGTGGAAGAATGGACAAGTAGTTGTGCCCCTTAGTCTTGGATAATCTCAGGGATATTTAAGACTATTGATCATGGCATTCTTCTAGATCAGGGATGTCAAACTCGCATCGCCACAGTGGCGTTATGTGTTAGGATTTTTTTCACCTTTGCTAAACCGGGCGTAAGCAGCATGTGACGCATCTGGCCTGTGGGCCGCAAGTTTGACAGCCCTGATCTAGATTATGCTGTTTGAGGCTGGAGTTTAGAAGGCTGTGACTTAGGACAGCCTAAATCCAGTATCAAAAGTAATGGTAGACTTCTGCTCTCCTGAAAGTATTTGGCCTGCGGACTATTACCAAGCTCTATCTTGTCTTTTATGCTACATTATTTAACATGTATATGAAAATACTACATGTTCATATGTATTTAAAAACTGGGAAAAAGTGTGATTCATCTACATCTAAATGTATTCACTCAATAGTTTAATAAATTAACATTCTAAGTTATGAAAAGGCATTTCATAACTTAGTTAATTAGCTTTACGTACTTAGATTTGTTAATATTTTTGTTTTGTTTTTATATTGTTCATATAAACTGGTCTAAACTATTTTATTAACCACTATTAATCATCTAGATCTTTATGCATTTTAATTTAAGCCCTGTAATCTCTCTCAAAAAGTGTACAAAATGCTTGTGTTAAAGATACTAACATATAATGATAATTTTAAAATTCAGCCCTCATGGAGCATGAGACTGTAAGCAGGAAAAATTGACTATCTCATAATAAACAGCAATGATGATTGAACAGAATTTGGCTATTCTTCGGACTATTATCTATGAAGTGTCTTGAAACAGGGTTGCCAGATCGCAGCTTGGCTCTGCGGCCAAACTCAAGTCAAAATACGGCCAAATTCGGCCAAATTATTTTCTCTCACGGCCAAATTTTCCGGCCAATTTTTTTTATGCAATATAACATGAGGATATATTGTTTTTTGAACTGTTTTTAAATAATCAAATCATAAAAAATAGTCTTTATTCGACAACGTGATGTGACGTCATGGGAATTTCTGCGTTTCTCTACTCACATCCAGGCTAGGCAGCTCACTTCAAATAACTGCTACTACCGTTTGGAAAGCTCAGGGCCAAATGCAGCGATCCTGAGGAGGGGGGAGCTAGGGCATGAGGGTTTTTAGGGGGATTCCCCCCACCCCCGATTGAAAAAATATAATCACTAAACAAATAAAACGACACAAAAATGATCTGACAGTCAAATTAGAGAACAAGAAGATAAACAATTCTATGAAGTTTGGGATCTTTTTTATCAATGGTTAGATAAAACAATATAATAATAGAATATATATATATTTTGGTTTTGATAATATTTTTAGAATATTATATTAAGATAGATTTGGTATGATTTTACGATTTGTTATAAATTAACTAAATTATAGTTATCTCGCTTAAGCATGAATTAGTTAAATTATAGTCAAATGATTGTTTAATAAGGATATTAGGATATATAATTGTTCATTGATAATATGAGTTATTATGTAATATAATTATTATGATGACTATGAAATAGATGCACAAAAAGAAGTGATAAACCAACCGATACACTGTCTGTAAATTTATGAAGAATGATGATGTTCTTATGTTATGTTTTATGTGTTTTTATTTGTTGTTAAAATCAATAAAACTTTTTTTTAAAAAATGATCTGACAGTCATTTTCATGCGAATATATTGTATTGAAAACCGGTATTCGGCCAAAATTTCAATTTCACAGCCAAGAAACTTTCATACGGCCAAATATATTTTTTCACGGCCAAACAGATTTCTGTACGGCCAGATTTCTCGAATTTGGCCGGAAAAACAGCCATATGGCAACCCTGTCTTGAAAGTGAAAAAGAATGAGGCAGGCATCTGTTTCCTTGTTACATAATTAAGTCTTTGTGGCAATTTAAATAAAAGGGGCAACCAAAGCTTTTAGTGATTTAATTTCCTCCAAGGCAGTTGAACTTATACAGATGTACCACTGAATCTCTCTTTCAAAAGACCCGAAGGTTAAGACTATCGGGTTAGTTAATGTCAAAACTCTTTATGTGTAGTGGGAACAAAATACTGGTATTTTGCCAATGTGAAGGGTCTTCCTATCATGCTTGAGTCATAATTTTTGAGGTAAAGTTTAGGCCTCACAGCACTCTGAATTGGCTTGGAAGGCCTCATGGAATATAAAATGGAATATATAAGAGCTAAAAGGACAAAGGTTAGACGGAAAGAGCCTGAGGCCAATAGATCCATTACAGAAATTATGCAGATCTGTCAACCACTTCTCTCACTGAGAAATGAACTCCTTTCAGTCCATTCGGACACATAGGAGGGAAAAAGATGAAAGATTTGAACCTGGGATACAGTCAGCAGTTCCTGGTTTTTTAGTTCTATTATGTCTCCTTCTATTATCCATAAAAATGATCTTATGCCAGTGCTGTGTTCCTGAGTCTTTGCATTTTACCTTTTGAGTTTGATTAATGGTTGGATAAACAAACACTTCTTGAAGAAAGCGGTTGGGGAATTTGTACTCTCAGATTGCCCCCGTTAATGTGATGCCAGATTTAGGTAATATGCTTAGGTTCCTCAAGCATATTGAGGAAAAAGAGTGATGGATATCTGATAATTTGAGATCTAATAACCTGTTTGGAATCTGCATCCTGGATTAAGATTACATTGCCAAAGGTATCATGATGAACTTTTTACTACAAATATACAAAAAAAAAACCACAGTACCCAAATAACAGGTATATCTATGTTCCGCAAGAATAATTTATGTAGGGAATTCATTTATCAGAAATTGAATAATAATAAAAGCTAAATGTGAGAAGATTCAAATTGTTATAATAGTTCTTACCTACAATGGAAAGGATGACAACCACAAAGTCAAAAATGTTCCATCCAATTGTGAAATAATAATAGCGTAGGGAAATTAGTTTGAGGACACATTCTCCAGTGAAAAGGACAATAAATATAAAATTAATGCGGTAGAGAATATCTTCTGTTTTTTTACTTTGATCATCTGTTTCTACCATCATGGTGATCATGTTAAGGCAGATAAGAATCATAATACTGATGTCAAATACTTGTTGAGTCACAAAATCAAACACCATGCCTTGATATTTGTTCTGAAGTATAGAAGAAGAAATAATATTTAATGGAGACTATGGTGGGCACATTTAAGTAGAATTTAATTGAAATAAGGAGCTATAATACAGGTAGTCTTTGATTTATAACAGTTTGTTTAGTGACCGTTTGAGGTTACAACGGCACTGAAAAAGTGACATGACTATTTTTCACACTTATGATCGTTGCAGCATTCCCATGGTCACATGCTCAAAAATCGGATGCTTGGTAACTGACTCATATTTATGATGGTTGCAGTGTCCTGGGGTCATGTGATCATCTTTTGTGACCTTCTCACAAGCAAAGTCAATGAGGAAACCAGATTCACTTAACGGCCATGTTACTAACTTAACAATTTCAATGATTCAATTAACAACTGTGGCAAGAAAGGTCACAAAATGGGGCTTATTTAACAAATATTTCACTTAACAAATATTTCACTTAATAATAGAAATTTGGGCATAATTGCCATAACTCAAGGACTACCTCTACAACAGTATGAGAATTAAAAAGCAAACAAACTAAATGTCTCCCCACTTTTTTCTCTGTCCATTAAATTAATTTAAAATTACTTTTTGGTTGTGTCTAGATTGGATCATATTACTTACCCCTGGCCTTGGTATAGGTTTCTGAGGCTTTTTAGACCCCAATTTTTTCATTGCATTGTAGTACTTTTTCTGTTCTTCTGTCATAAAGATGTCTTGGCCTCCAAAGTAATGGCACGAAATGAAAATTGGTTATAATCATGTTCTTGTGTATAGGTCTTAAATATAAATGCATTTACAACATATTACAAGCTAAAAATAAACATTGGGCCTAATTTATTTTTATAGTGAAAATGCTACATAATTTTAACCAGGTTTTAAAAAAAGTGACACATGTTCAAACTGCAGTGTATTTTTTTTCCTTACAATTTGTTGAATAATAAATGTACTTAATAACCAGCATGTTTCAATAGTTATTATTAAAGATTTTGTTTAGAGACTGCTGTGGGAAAACATTTAGGGGAAAGGAGAATAAAACAGTTCATAGGGAAAGAGGAGAACCCCCCCCCCCCCACAACCTATGGCAGTATTTTCTTTTATGTTTAAAGACAACTTTTATCTTGCATCCAGAAGCAGCCCAAGACAGTACAACAACATAAAACCACCACAACATAAAACAACCCATGAGGCCTTTCTATAGTTCATGGGATATGAATTTTCAGAAGATAATGATCATTGGCTCAGTAGGTCTGGTGTGGGTCATCCTCTCTGCATCTCTGGGCCTCCGTGGCTACTTGTGCTTTGGTTTACCTTTCTTGCACAGTATTTTTTTTTCTTTTGGGGGATACAGAGGTAAATGGCCAGGAACACTAGCCTCATGTGACTCCAAATGCAGGTGTTCTAGGAAATTGACATTCCCATTATTAAACAGAATAAAAGCAGGGGTGGGATTCTACCAGTTCACACCTATTCGCTAGAACTGGTTGTTAACATTCTAAGCAGTTTGGAGAACCGGTCGTTAGAAGAAATTACTGGCCTAATCCTGTAAGGAAGGCAGGAAGGAAACATTCTGATGTTGCTTACAGAAACTGCCTTTCTGTTAACCCTTAGTACATTCTTGGCTGGACTAGATTTCCTGTCTCAGAAACGTCTCTGGAGTTCTTTTCCCCTCCTTTGCTGGTACTTTGCTTGTGTGGAGTGACCATTCAAAGTAATAATGGCACTGAAAAAAAGTGACTTATGACCATTTTTCACACTTATGACTGTTGCAGCATCCCCACAGTCTTAAGAGGCCAGGCGAGAAGATGCGTGCCTCGATGTGAGTGATGTTGAGTTTGCCACGCCCAGCCAATAACATGACCACCAAGCCATGCCCACCAACTAAGCCACATCCACAGAACCAGTTGTTAAAAAATTTGAACCCCACCCCTGAATAAAAGCATTTTAAAAATTTTATCAGTCCAGTGAGGAATTGTATATATGGGTTCCTATCATTCATATACTGTTATTACTGTTCTTGTTGCTAAGATGACATTGAGTGGAAAAGAGAAAGATAGTGGGGATTCAGTTTAGAGCAACCAGTTGTTGCTCTAAAACTTCCCACATTATAGTGTGTAGGAACAACGACACTGACGAACCCTATTACCATGGCACAGTAAAGGTAGAGTATGAGCAGGGGTGGGATTCTACCTGTTCTGTTCAGCTCTACAGAACCGGTAGCTCTGAAGAGCAGCAAACACAGGAACCGGTTCTGTGTCTGCTGCTGTTTTGGGCCACCCGCCCGACAGGGCCCTTACCTGACCTTTATTTCCTGCTTTTTCAACCTCAGCTGCTTTGCGCGGCACAGCTGCGGTTGAAAAAGCAGCAAAAAAGGGCTTTTCCAACCACTGCACACCCGCATGCAGTGCTGCTCAGCTGTCCGGGCAGCTCAGCAGGTCATAAATTGTGCATGCGCATGCGACGCAGAGCAACAGAACCGGTAGTTGTACCAGTTGGATCCCATCCCTGGGCATGAGGTCAGTAATTTGTGTCAGGATACTTTCCTGTGCCTCAAGGATGGGACAAAAGTACCTTAGCTTGAACGACTTATCTCCAGAAGTTGTGGATGCTCCAACACTGGGAGTTTTTAAGAGGAGAGTGGACAACCGTTTGTCTGAAATGGTATAGGGTTTCCTGCCTACACAGGAGTTTGGACTAGAAGACCTCCAAGGTTATTTCCAACTCTGTTATTCTGAACAGGCCTAAGCAGTTATGGACAAATGCCCATCAACAGGAGTCTTTATGCAGCAGACCTTCTGCCGCTGATGGTTGAACACATGACCTTAGATTGTCGAACATCTAACATCACCACTAAACAATTCAGCATCAATTGCTGGACCACAAGGGTCTGACCCTTGCTAGAGGCAAACTGGGGCTGTTACTGTAACAGAACCTTAGGAGTATTCTGATAGGAGTTCTTATTACAACTGGCCAGGTAGATGAAAGAAGCTATGAAATGCCTTATAATAGTACATCATTAATGCATATTGTTATGCCAGTTTTTTATGCCTCTGCTATATACTGGACTTTTTGACAAACAGATCACAACATGTCAAGTTGAATAACTCCACTTCATCTACTATCACACTGAGTACTAGCGTACCCCAAGGCTGTGTGCTGAACCCCTTCCTGTTCTCTCTCTTCACCTATGACTGCAGGCCTGTGTATGGCTCTAACACCATTATCAAGTTCGTAGACGATACTACGGTGATCGGACTCATCAACGATGACGACGATTCAGAATACAGGAAGGAGGTGCAGTGCCTAGCTATGTAGTGCGCTGACAATTACTTATTACTTAATAGTAACAAGACCAAAGAGCTCATTGTGGACTTCAGGAAAAAGAATGGTCACACACACTCTCCTATATACATCAACGGGAGAATGGTAGAACGTGTCACCAGCTTCAAGTTCCTGGGGATCTACCTCTCTGAGGACTTGTCCTGGCAGATTAACACCACTAGACTGATTAAGAAAGCTCACCAGCGCCTCTTCTTCCTGAGATTACTGAGGAAGAATCACCTCTCCTCAGCTATTCTAACTAATTTCTACCGCTGCACAGTCAAGAGCAACTTAACTAGCTGTATCTCAGTTTGGTATGGAAATTGCACTATAAAAGAAAAAAGGCATTACAGAGGGTGGTGAAAACCACCCAACACATTATAGGGATTCCACTTCCTGCCATTGTGGACATTCAGAGGAAACGATGTCTGCGTAAAGCCCACAGCATCGTTAAGGACCCCTTCCATCCAGCCCACAAACTGTTTACTCTTCTTCCATCTGGGAGGAGGTTCAGGTGCCTGCAGTCTAAGACCAGCAGGCTAGGGAACAGCTTTTATCATACAGCGGTTTCCTTGCTGAACTCCTCAGTTCGTTTGTCCACACACATATGCTGATGCTTCCCTTGATAATATATGATGTATTTTGTATAATTCTCTGTGCATTTGTATTTATATTCAACGTGTCCATAAACATTTTGTACAGTTATATATGTTCATATATGTGCAGTCACACTTATCTTTGTGTGCTCGTGTACATACATTTTGTTGTGTTTTCCATTGACATATTCATAGATGCCTTGCATATTTGCGTACATATATTTATATTTTATTGTTGTTTTGCACTTCCGGTTGGATGCTAACTGCATTTCGTTGCTTGTATCCATGGCAATGACAATAAGGTTGAATCTAATCTAACCTAATATCACATGCAATGCCTCTCTTTGAAGCAGAAAAGATAAGGCAAGGCATTGAACATTGTTCCATATTAAATTACATATAAGCATACGTCTTATAAGTATTAAGTCTGGATGAGAAAAGAGGAACATTGGGCATCAAGCTGGCAATGCAACACCATTAAACTTTTTTTTTACTGAAACAATGAATATAATTCAACATGATTGAATTGAGTCTCATTTTGGTGTAGTGGTTAAGGTGGTGGCCAAGAAACCAGGAGATCAGGAACCAGGGCTCTCCTTCAGCTTGAAAGTTGGCTGAGTGACTTTGGGCCAGTCACTCTCTCTCAGCCCAAATTATTTCACAGAATTGTTATGGGAAAATAGGATGCCGGAGTATTAAGTGCCATCTGAGATTATTTATTAAAGTGGATCAAATATTGCTATTGTTGTTCTTGGAGTGCAATCAATGTCCAATGAATTTTACAGTATGGATGAATCTAAATAAGAATAGATTGGACAATGTTTGGAGAATCTATAGACTCAGATAAGCTGCTCAATTCAAGTTGTTTAGGCAAGATACAGAAGCTGACAGGGTGATTTAGAGATAGATTATTTAGAAAACCAGTAGAAAAGTTCAGATTAATTCTAGAAAAACCAAAGCATTGGTATGAATATCTAGGAAGACAAGAAGGATGAATATGAGAATTCCAAATATGGCATATTAGGGACCAGAGATGGCCAGAATTGGGTTTCATGTGGAAAGCTAGGCCTGGAGAATAGAAGTGGCATTATGGAAGGTCCCCAAAAGCTTGTTAGAGCTCCTAGATAGGGAATTATACAACATTTATAAACATTTTTTGAAAAACTCCCAGGCCTTGATAATTCTGACAATCCCCAAAATAGTTTTCACACAGAGAAAGAGAACATTACAAATGGTGAGCAGATCAGTGAGGCCATTTAGGAGGAAAGAGCTTTAGTTGTTGTTCAGAACTGTACAGCTTGAAAGATTAGCTGGTTCTATACCCAGATTTAAAGCTATAGCACTGAGATAAGAATGGTTGGATGCCTTTTCCTGTTTTGCTTTTAATTACCCTTTTCTTCCTGATGTGTTTAATTGTGGTCTGTTACCGCATGAAATATACTGAAGTGAAGACGTGCCTCGTGTTAACCCTCTAGCTTTCACAGATTCCTCTGGGCTCAGAGCATAGTCTCTCTTTTTTATCACATGATAGAGAAAGTAAAGTGCCCACCAGGATGGAGTAAAATTCAGCTCTGTTATTTATTATATAAATTATTAGCACTTTTTTTCCAGAGCCCTGGTGGCGTAGTGGTTAAATGCAATATTGCGGGCTAACTCTGCCTACAGCCTAGAGTTCGATGCTGACCAGCTAAAGGTTGACTGAGCCTTCCATCCTTCTTAGGTTGGTAAATTGAGGACCCAGATTGTTGAGGGAAGTATGCTACTCTGACAACTGCTCAGAGACTGATGTAAAACACTATGGCAAGATATATAAGTCTGAATGCTATTGCTATTGCTATTTTCACTCTCCGAAGACTTGTGTTTCGCTGCTGTATCAAATGATTTTTCCTTCTAAGGCTGCTTTCCAACAGCCTTAGGAGAAATGAACCACATCAGTCTCTCTCAAGCCACAATTTTCAGAACTGATCTTGTGCCACTCTAAATTCTAACAAAATGTATTCTGAGGTTAGCATTAAAAAAAAAAAAAAACAGGGCTCCCAAAATATCCAGGACCATACATCTGCACCAATGAGATCCTGATTGCTGTGTTTCCTCAAGATTTCTAAAGCAAACAAAACTCTTATTCAAACATTTGAGCAGCTGAAGAATTTATCTTCCTAAATACTTAAGTTATCAGCAATACAGTTAAGTTAGAAGCAGTGCAAATTTGAGTCCAAAATAAAAGCAATTACTTCTACAATCAGAACAGAATGATGAAATGTTATAATTTAGTTGATTAGGTTGAAGAACTCACTTTGCCAATATGTGAATTTCCTCTCATACATTCCAACAGATCTCATCAGCACATGATTCTTATATACAATGACGGCAATCAAGATAACTAATTTTATTATGGGTTCCTAAGCTCATGACCAACAACCATTTCAGACCTTTTGCATCATTCACAATAGACCAACCATTGTTCCATATTTTTGCAAAAGAATTGTCAACCTCACACTGATTCTTGGAGAACATTTTACATACTCGAATAACATCATATAAGAATTCTGCATTCTGCATAAATGTAAATGATTTTCAAACAATTTAAAATTATCTTAATTTAATGTGAAGAGATTGCAAGAATGGCTTTGGAAGTGAAGGATGTGCTGGTGTGTTTGCAATTGATACTTTTTGCTTTAACTAATCCAAGTCAAGGAAGAGAAGAGGAGATATTCAGATATCAGCTCCCCATGTCAAATTAAGTTTGAGACCAGGCATATACTGTACTTCCATCTCATCTTAACACAGATAAAATTAGACTCAAAGAAAATGGCTGAATTATTTTTAATTTAATAAATTCATATTTCATGTAAAATAATCCCATGATTTAAAAATGGGATGGGGTGGAAGGGAAATATGTGAATAAGGTTTGAGAACGAATAATAGTGATAAACACTATTTATAGCATTAAAGCTGCAGTGTGAGAGAAAGGGAGGAGATAAAACTGAATATTCAAAAGCTGAATTCAAATACTACTATTCATACCATTGAAGATTTTGCAAAGCATGCGTTCTCTCAAACGGTTGTGAATATTTAGGTTTCTCCACTTATTTATAAATCTGATTTATCAATTCACATAAGCTATGATTCCACCTTAAAAAAATAAAGAATATATGTATATAAATACTTATCTTCTTTTTTTGTTGATTGAAGTTATCTATGATGACACCAATAAATAGATTCAGGGTAAAAAATGATCCGAATATGATAAAGATAACAAAGTAAATATACATATAAAGGTTATCTTCATACTTAGGCTGTTCAAGCACCTACAAAATAAGTAACAGGAGAGCAAAATCAGAAAAAAAAATATTTGCTTAAAACATGCAAATTAGTATTATTTTAAAATACATTCACAAACACTGTATCTTTACAATGATTGTCATGGAATTCCTATATTATAACATCAGGGCACTATTTTTATACATGCATGTATTAGTTAATATTACTAGATTTTCTGTTCACATATTTACTAAGAAAAATCTAGCTTATTTTACAAGAAATCCAAAGTGCTTACTTTTCTTGAATCAACTGCCGCATACATAATATCCATCCATCCTTTAAATGTGGCCTGCATCCAAAAATATTTAAACATATAAATGATGTGCAATCAATGGTATCTATCTTAATCTGTTTCAGCAACAGGATATTCCAATAGAAATATTTTATATATACTAGCAAATGGGATGAGTTTAAAATTTTACTTTCTATGATTTGGATACAGGTGTGTACTGGCATAGAAATTTCACTGTGTTCAGTAAGGTTAAGTATGTATAGGACTCAAGAATTGTGCAATATTCGTTTCTTTCAAGCCTATGCTCTAGGAATTTAAACCACACAAAGCCCCAAAGAGGACCTATCTAATACTTATTACCCAGTCCCCAACCATATTCTAAACCTATGAAGAAATTCAGAGAAAACCAAAGAAAACTTCTTTTTCTTTTAAACTCTTAAATGAGCGAAGGAAGATGACTTCATTTCTGCCCTGCTCTCTGCAGTTTTCAGGGCAACCCCCATAGGTCAGGGATATTGTTGGGGTTCCCTGGCTTACAACTAGGCTTATTATATTGCATTTCATTTCCTGAATTTGGTTCCAAGTACAAATCAAAAAGAATGATTGCATTGTCTTCAGTTCACCTTATAAGAGATTTACATCTTTTAGATAAGTAAGGACATTTAAAATCCAATGCTTGGTATACTAATTATACAAAGCTTAGGTACAAAATATGGTAGATTTGAAAATGGGGCAATAAAGTAGCTTACTACCTCCTTATTTATCCGTTGGTTAACTGACATTTGTATGTAACCCCCTAAGATAAAGTTATCTGAGCAAATTCATAATCCATAAGGATTAAAAACAAAACATAAAATAGCAACAGATTTCCCCCTCATTAGAGAGAAATGTTTTTAAACGAAGAGATTTGGACTTCAGAAATTCTGGATGAGCAAATAGGTCTTCTTTTGATACTGAAAAAAATATCAATACGTTAGCAGGCGAGAACCTCATTTTATTAGGCAAGGGCATTTTAAGCCTCTTGAAGTATGAACAAGTCAAAAGAAAAGCAAGCCTATAATTGCTACATTTCGATTTTTGCACATTGGAAAAATCTCTCTGATCCAATGCAAATTATTGAAGAATCCCGTATATTGTGACCTACATTTGGATTGGACTGCCCTTGCAGATAAAACACTTGAAACTAAATAAGTTACAGGCTGTCTCAACAGGCTCTGAAATTGAATGAGATGTCCACAAGGAAGATGAGAAGGATGCCAGTGTAAGAATGGGTGCAAACTCTATTCTTTTTCCCCCCTCCCACAGTGTGATGTCAGAATGATTAAAATAGGGAAGTTCCTGTATACACAGATAGACTGATGGTGTTCTAAATTATCTAGTATTGGCATGATATGTAATTGCTTGAGAAAAGCATTTGAATAAAAAGAGTGAAATTGGGAAATTTTAGCTATTATCAATCAAAATTTATATGACTGTTTCCCCAGATCATCATAAAATGCTACATTGCATTAATAAAATGCTATGTTGCACTAATATATCCCCTTACCATTGTTTCTGCTAATTTCATACTCACAGCATAGAACCCTTATTAAAATCCTGAAGTTGCTCACACTGAAAAGAAGATATAAAACTGCAGAACATAAATATTTTTTCAACTTCTCCAGTAGGTAGATATAATCTGGTATATTGACCATAACTTGCTAAATTATACCAGTCAGCTGTATTGGAAGGACTAATCTTGTAGACAAAAGTCCAGGGTCAACCCTGATGAATGAGTATGAAGTTCTTTCCAAATTTAGCTGCGCTTGCTTACCATGTTTTGAAGCAGAGATGGAAAATTCATGACAGTCTTAAGAGTGGAGGCAGAAGACTATCAAACTATTGATATCAAAGGGGAAATTATATTTCAGGAACCATTATATCTGATCAAACCTCAGGCACCTTATTTGATCAAATGAACGTTTTATTATGCACTGAATAAGCAAGAAGACTTAAAGAATTTTCACTTACTACTTGCAGTAAAGAAAGATACCCAAATCCTACGTTATCAAAGTTGACTTTCACATTTTTCCATCTGGCAGTTTCATTTGCATGTATGAGATTCTCACACTCAGATTTATTGGCAACTTCATCAATTTCAAATATGTTGCCAGTTGTGGTATTAACACAGTGGTAGAATTTGCCAGCAAACAAGTTTACTCCCATGATGCTGAAAATCAGCCAGAATATAAGACAAACAAGAAGCACGTTCATGATGGATGGAATTGCTCCAAGAAGGGCATTCACAACCACCTAAGTACACAAATACGGGAGGAAAAGAAAACGGTGTAAGAATAGGTGCAAAATTGATACAATTATTCTGTTGCATGAATGCACAATTTACTACTTTTAAATTAAAGCAAATTCTAAAAGGCTGAGTATTATTTTGAGTTTGTCAGAACAACATTTTAAAATATTTTTGTATATTCGGCAAGACAAAAAATGAAAAAATCAAATTATCTAGATTAAAACAAAAATGCAAATAGTGCTAACAATAATATGAAGATTGTTATTTACTAAAAAGAAATAGGTATTAAAATTTCATAGAAAATAATATGAAAAACTAAACTATAAGAAAATAATTTAGTCATTATAAACAAAAATGAATGTATTCTTTCTCCAAAATTAAAAACAGAAATATCAAGAATATTTAAATAAATCAAATGAAAATCAGCATATATTTCCAGGAGTGAACTTAACCATGCAGTTTTATTACAAAGATCGATTTCTTTGCATAAGTAAGCCAGACACATTTGCAACATGTGCTTATCTAAGTAATCACATAGTTTATTTCAAGCTCCAGTCTTTATTAAGCAAATAAAACTATTTTAATTAAACATTTTGTGAAAAAATAAAGGGGTAAGAAATTCATAAATCAATATAGGGGTGTAATTAAAGAATCCAGAAACACTGAAGTACAGTATAACATATTATCTAATTCCTTAATTATATTAGGGGTGAAAGCTATCAAGAAACACAAGGTGGTGAATATTAAGACCCTATCAACAGAATCATAGCAGAAATATGGGTTGTTAAGGAAAAAGGAATTACTTTTGCCAATTTATGCCCTAACCACAGTTGCTGCAGGGTTGTAGGAGAGTGGGGAAGGGAAATTTATAATAGTAAAGCCTGCAATAGATTGTTTTTTTCTATTAAAAAGTATGTTAAACATCCTATGCAAAGATTGTTTTACAATCTTTATGGAATCCCTGTCCATAAAACTAAATTTTACTCTTTGGGAAGAGAAGGGAGAAGAGTCTGAATCACTATGTTTACGATTTATTACACTAATAGGAATTTATTTTTAGTTTTAATTAAAAAGGTTTCTCTCTGAACAATTCAAATGTTTCAACTAAGAAACAGAACCATGTATGTAAGACCCAAGTGTGACTTATATCTAGTATGAGGTCTAACATGCAAAGCTAGCAGGTGAATCAGCAAAATAGAGTTTTCTATAGCAAGAGCAAGAACACTTAGACTTATATACCGCTTCATAGTGCTTTACAACCCTCTCTAACTGGTTTACAGAGTCAGCATATTGCCCCCAACAATTTGGATCCTCATTTTACCAACCTTGGAAGGATGGGAGGTTGAGTTAACCTTGAGCCAGTGAGAATACAACTACCAAACTGGTGGCAGTCAGCAGTCAGCAGAATTAGCCTACAATACTATACTATCATATAGAGTGCCACCACGGCTTTATATAATTAAACATGTTTTTAAAATGTTATATTTTTCTATCTTTGATTTGGTATATCTTTGATGTAATACCCATTTGGTATATATCAACTGTATGATATGCTTGATGACTTCCAGATGTGTGGATGTCAACACTCAGAATTCTCAGTAGTTAGCAATGCTGGTTGGGGAATTCTGGGAGTTGAAGCTCACACATTTGGAAGTAATCAAGATTGAGAAACCCAGGTTAGAATGAAAGAAATCAACTAATGGGAATCATACCTTATCCTTCACAACCTTTTTTACTATGTTGAAAACAACCAAAATGAAATACTTGGTGTGGAAATCAAGGGGGAAATAGGTCTGACTAAAGTAAAAATTGGTGCATGAGGTTGCATTATTGTCCACCGATTTGCTCATTGTTGATAATTATGAAATAACATGGAAAGATCATCCCTGCCCTGAAAAAACCTACAACACTATGAATTTTCAAGAGACGCTATTCTGATGAGAAACTATGATCAAACACTTACTGAATCTAAACAGCAGTTTGGGGTTCAAATGAATCAATCTACTCTACACAGGAGGATGGTCCTAAATAGGTAAGTCTCTGTTTCAGGCAGGTTTTGGCAAGATTCTTACACCAAATAACTATGCCTAAACTCAAAAGGGCACTAACATTAAGACATTTCAATGTCTGGTTGTTTTTAATTGTAAAAACTAATAAACTGTTTAAAAAAAAAAAGACATTTCAATGTCCTCTCAAGGGTAGTTCCTGAGGGCAAATATAAAAAATTTCTTACAAGCTAAGATTGTGACCTTGTTTGGAAAAATCCATTAAATCTTTATAACTCCTGTTGGATGAAATAACTCGACAATTTTGATGTATGTATGTATGTATGTTCAATATGTAACTTTTAAACTAATATGATTTCATTTCTTTGAATATGCCAAAATTTTGTTATTTACCATCTATAAAACTAGGCATGTCCTGATCATCTTAGCTATAGTACCTATTGATAAGTTTATAATATTTTATTGTATTTGAAACCAAAATTGTTTTATTATGTACATTATTTTATTAATTAGAGGAATTCTAGTTGACCATAATAAAGATTATTACAACTAAAATGCCTCCCAAAAGAGAAGTTAACCTGTTTTTAAAAATTGTTCTTATTAGCCAACTAGAACATCAGTAAAACTGCAGACCTCCATGAAGCATATTCTGTTTTTGAAAGGCAATAAACTCATACATAACTTTTTTAGGCATTAGAATTGGTTCTGTTCATGATTTGTGAAGAGTCTATCTTAAAAATTATAATAATTTGCTGGCGACCTCAGTCAGCAGATGTTGAGAGATGAAGAATAGATAAAACCGTATTTGCCAATGCTTTGCAATGCTGAAGCTTCCCGGTGTCCTTCAGCTGCAGTTGAAGAATGCTTCCCTATTCCCAACGTTAAAACAAAATTCAACTTCAAGTATGGAACTGGACTGAAGCAAGCAAAATGCTTCTGGTGGGTCATCTTTAACCACAATCATATTGGATGCAGCATGTTTGAAAACACTGCAGTCCCTCCATCTCATCCAGTTTATTATTACAGATTGTGAATGTGAAAGATTAGATTAGATTTCTAAGCATGTAGTGGAGGAGCTGTGGAAGTATTTCCTAATTCTTCTCTACATAGTCAAAAATACACACAGACCTTCCTTACTCCAAGCCCTTCTCAGCTAACCTGTATCTGTATTTTTCTGTCTTGAAAAATAGAAAAGGTAACATGTTCTGTCTACGAATACTATTTGCAGATCTTAAAAGTCAGTGAAGATAGCAGCAATGATTGTCATCTGGACTGTATTACATAAGGATACCAGGATCCTACTAATACAAATACAGAAAGAGTCTCTATTTTTAGTTTTCAAGGCTGGCCTGTTTACCTTGAGAGGAAAAGCAAGGTTCATGTTCAACTCTGTAATGAAACTCAGCCTTTAGACAGGTAATTTTCAACTCTAGCATGTCAGTGGCTTTCATAGTTGGCTGGAAATTTGCATGTTAGCAAAATTTCTTAGGCATTCTATAATGCAAAAGCCTTCTGACACTTTAACATTGATAACAGATAACAGATAATCAGAGTTGGAAGGGACCTTATAGGTCATCTAGTCCAACCCCCCGCCCAAGCGGGAGACCCTACACCATTTCTGACAAATGGCAGTCCAATCTCTTCTTGAAAGTCTCAAGTGATGGCGCTCCCACAACTTCCCAGGGCAAGCTGTTCCATTGGTTGATTGTTCTCATTGTCAGAAAGTTTCTCCTTATTTCCAGGTTAAATCTCTCCTTGTTCAGTTTCCATCCATTATTCCTTGTCTGGCCTACAGGTGCTTTAGAAAATAGCTTGACCCCTTCCTCCCTGTGGCAGCCTCTCAAATATAGGAAGACTGATATCATGTCTCCCCTGGTCCTTCTCTTTACTAGACTAGCCAAGCCCAGTTCCTGCAACCGTTCGTTGTATGTTTTAGCCTCCAGTCCCCTAATCATCCTGGTTGCTCTCCTCTGTACTTTTTCTAGAATCTCAACATCTTTTTTATAATGTGGTGAACAAAACTGGATGCAGTACTCTAGGTGTGGTCTTACTAAGGCTTTATAGAGTGGTATTAGTACCTCCCTTGATCTTGATTGTATCCCTCTGTTAATAGAATTTAGGATTGCATTAGCTTTTTTGGCTGCTGCTGCACACTGCTGGCTCATATTTAGCTGGTTGTCCACTAAGACTCCAAGATCCCTCTCACAGTTACTGCTATTGAGCCTGGTTTCACCCAATCTATATGTGTACCTCTGGTTTTTCTTGCCTAAGTGTAGGACTTTACTTTTCTCTATGTTGAATTTCATTTTGTTAGATATGGCCCAGTGTTCTAGTCTGTCAAGATCCATCTGGATCTTGAGCCTATCTTCTTGGGTGTTAGCTATTCCTGCCAGCTTAGTTTCATCTGCAAATTTGGCAAGTTCCTCTTCTGTTCCCTCATCTAAGTCGTTAATGAAGATATTGAAGAGTACTGGGCCTAAGACGGAACCTTGTGGCACCTCACTGCTTACTTCCCTCCATGTAGACTTAGACCCATTAAGGACTACTCGTTGAGTATGGTTTGCCAGCCAGTTGCAAGTCCATCTAGTGGTGGTGCTATCTATTCCACTTTTTTCTAGCTTACTAAGAAGTAGGTTTGGTCTACTTAGTCGAATGCCTTGCTGAAGTCTAAATATATTATGCCCACAGTATTTTGCTGGTCTACTAATTTAGTCACTGTGTTGAAGAATGAAATGAGATTGGTTTGGCATGATCTGTTCTTAACAAACCCGTGCTGACTGCTAGTTCTTACTTTACTTGTTTCTAGATGTTGGCAGATCTGTTTTTTTATTATCTTTTCCAGTATCTTCCCGGTTATTGATGTTAGGCTGATTGGTCTATAGTTTCCTGAGTCTGTTTTTTTCCCCTCTTTTGAAGATGGGAACCACATCAGCTCTTTTCCAGTCCTCTGGTAGTTCCCCAGTGCTCTAGGATTGTTGAAAGATATGGTGCAGTGGTTCTGAGATGACCTCTGCCAGCTCCTTTAAAACTATGGGATGTAATCCATCAGGCCCTGGTGATTTGTTTTCAACAAGATCAGACAGGTGTTCTCTTACTATTTTTTGCTTATTTTAACTTTTATTTCTGGTCTGTCTTTTACAGTTATGTTTTTGGTGGGTTGAGCTGTAGTTTCTATAGTTTCTGATATTAGGACAATCCTCACAGCTGGAGAATTTCACCTGAGGAAAAGTTATTACTGTCAAACAGAAAACAACAAAATATAAGAGTGCTCTTATGTATAATATTCATTGGCATCATCCCAAGTTGTGATGAGCTAAGGTGGTAGAGAGCATCCTAGGTAGCAGAGATGGGAAAAAGCAACCTCACCAGGTTGCTATCTGGTAAATGGAAATAGCTGGTGCAATAGGCCCACTGTGATTGCCATTGTGGGAGAACTTCCATTTCATGCCCATTAATTCCAAAGGTTAGGGACAGCAATTATCTAAAACTAACTTACACAAATCACAGTTATAATTATAGACCCAACGCATGTTATCAAAACCTGGCTGAGTGAAGGGGATAATGTTCTCTTCTCAGAGAAAGTCTTTCAGCAACCTCACCATCAGGGCTAGGGGTGAGAGGAAGATCCATCTGTTAAGAATAGTAATGGGTGTTGTTAGTTTCTTGCAGTTCTATATTTGAAGGGGGGAATGAGGGAGCCCAGGCTGCTTTTCTGTATTGACAACAATGCTCTGGAATGACTTCTCTGTGGAGATCAGACTTCCCCATGGTGGCTTTCAGGAAACTACCAAACATGGAATGATTCTTGAAGAGCATCCTCTTCACTTATTAAATTTTCCTGTGCTTGGTTTTCTTTTTTCATTGGAACTATTGTTGTGTAATCATTTGTTTTTATGTGGTATTTTAATGGTTGTTATGTTGTACACTCTACTCCAGGGGTAGTCAACCTTTTTATACCTACTGCCCACTTTTGTATCTCTGTTAGTAGTAAAATTTTCTAACTGCCCACCAGTTCCACAGTAATGGTGATTTATAAAGTAGGGGACAAAACCCCTACTGCCCACCATGAAAGCTGGAACGCCCATTAGTGGGCGGTAGGGACCAGGTTGACTACCACTGCTCTACTCTGTAGGCTGATGAGAGTTGTTAGAATGTAGCAATGTACTGTAAGTTTAGTAATCAAGCAAGCAAACTAACTTAAGAAGAACTAAGATCAAATCACTATTATTGGTAGTTTCACAATTGCAGAATTTTGATAGGGCAGGTTGATGGCATGACAATTGGACCCCTCCAAAAAGATGGAACCAATGGTTTGAGTAAATTGCATTGAAACTTTAAGGGAATTAATTAACTTTAACAAACGGTTTTGGTAATCAAGAATTTTGAGACCCCGTGACTGCACTTTTTCCTCACAAGCAGCCAATATTTTCAAAATGGTATTGTAATAGAATTGGTTAAATCTTAAACTTTGCATCTGACATTTCTTTAAGTGCTCATAGTTTCATAAGTGATTAACAAAACATGACTAAAAAGAGAAAAAACAGTTGTTAATGTTTTTATACTGTATTATATTACATTCATATAGAATGTAATGAAGTGGATATTGTAAATATGTTTAGTCAAAAGTAAGTATTGTTGAATTCAACGAAGTTTTCTCCTAGTAAGTTGTGTTTAAGACTACAACCTTATCACTTGAAAGAGTGCAATGTCTGAATCTCAACTTAGATCATTGGAAGTTATGGCTCTTGATTTAGTAATGATTTAAGATCCATTGATATTACAGATAGTCCTTGACTTATGTCCATAATGGAGCCTGCTAATTACAATCATAAGTCATGAAAGTCAGAAAGCATATCATCATGTTACCAATCTAATTTTATAACGTTTTTTGGTGGTGGTTGTTAAGCAAATGCAGAGATTGTTAAGCAAATGTGGTGGTCGTAAAGCAAACCCATTGTTCACTATGGGTTGTTTTTGCCAAAATCTGGGAGTAACTGGTTCTTGGCACAAACATTATAAATTGTGGTCATGGGATTACAAGATGCTGCAAACAGTCATAAAAATGGGCTGGTTGCCATGATTGAGGGTTGCTATCAGAACTTTGGAATTGGCTCATATTTTTTGGGGGAAGGGGGGGGCTCTGTCATAATTTCAAATAGTCACTAAGTGACCAGTTGAGAACAACCTGTAATTTCTCATTATTTAATATGGGGTTTATGAATTAATATTTACATCCCATTGGTTATAATACTACTGTAATTATAATTTACTTGCAATTACAATGTTAAGATATTCATAATTTAAAAATACGTTTTATTTGTATAAGACGTTTAAAGGAAATTGTCTCTGGAAAATCAGATAGATAGATAGATAGATAGATAGATAGATAGATAAAATAGATACAAAAGTTATAAAGATTTTCCAGAGTATAGTTGTTAAATGGAAGGACTATAGAGCAAAAGTGTTTTGTACTATCACTAAATTAGATTAATGTTAAAGGGAGTCTAGAATATGCAGCATTTCCTCTTTCAGTTCTTAAACACCTTATTTGGTTATCAGATTTACTAAGCCGAAAAAAGTTCCTTTTAACAATCTGTTACTGCTTTTTGATGATGCTTTTTGACACAGCATTTCCCATCCTTCTTTTTGGGCTAAGCTTTACACAAAGGAAATAGTAGAGTGGACTGAGCTGCAATTAAGTCTACATCTGCTATGTCCAGTAAATACAGAAGGATTTATGTCTGTATATATTTGTACATTTCTGTTAATATATTACCATGGTAAACAGGATCATACAAACAAAACTATAGCCTGTTGATTGATTTAATATTTCTTGCTTTTTAAATGCTTTTTTAGTTTAGTTTTAGTTTTGTATGCTGCCCATTTGGAGTTGGGCAGCCAATACATTTCAATGAGTAATAATAAATAATATATCGTGTTTTACTTTATAAGGCACAACTAATTGGATTCACCAAATATGCTAAAGCATTAGCCATGACTTTAAAGCCACAGTGGCTGAGTTCACATGACATAAAGCTGAAACCAAACAATCAGACATCAATTCAATCTAATATGTGAACCAGATATGTTTTTGCTTTTCTTAACCAACATTCTTAACATCAGGTATGACACACCCTACCAGAGCAGATATCTTTTGTATGTGGAAAGGTACCTCAGGCTTTCATAGATTTTAATGTTCTAATTGTGTTTCTCCTCTTTCTTTATAATGTGAAGCAATAATGGAAAAATACTTTGGGAAAAATAGTATGCCTCATTCATAAAAAAATAAATACTTAATAATTAGGTTTGTAAACATCAAACATTTGTAATATTGTTAATGCCCATTAGTCATTACTTTATCAATGTAAAGTGTATTTTCATATATCTACATAAAACTGTATAGATGATATTCAGGGTAAAATTTTCTTTTTAATATTACTATGTCAAAAACTGGACTGGAAATTTGAAATATGATTAACTTTAAAGCAATCAGCCAGAAATGTGCGTAAGACATGCAAAACTAAAACTGCAAGGTGGATTAATTTTTTAAAAACCTTTTCTGCTTTACTGATCTAAGAGAAAGGTACCAAGCACGGCGTAACATGCTCTCTTTCAGTGAGTTTACACATAAACACATGCTTTATTGCTATAAAAAGCAATCTATAAATTTAGCAAAGCAATGGATATTGATATTGATTTTTCTATGTTAACAATAGCATACTTGAACTAAACAAGAACTTTATATTACAGTAAATATTAAGAATGATAAATAGAAAGCAAAATGCATATCCAAATCTCATTTTGCAGTGAGATTAGAATACTCTCAATCTATAGCAAATATAAAAGAAGTTATTTACTTTGCCTTCCAGCACCTATGTGGAGTTAAAGTGTTTTAAATTTAGTATTAAATATATTTGAATAACTATAAGAAAACAGATATGATTTTTAAAAAAGATTATAATTGGTTAATTTTTCTTTTGCTTATGAATAGGTATTTTATAAATATTAAAAGAAGTTTGTCATATGTCACAGACTTACATTGTCCTTAGGCCTTGGGATAGTCTTCTGCGTAGGAATAATTTTTACCAGTTTTTGAACAGAAAAATCATATAATGTTAATTTTAAAGTCCCACATTTAAATGTAAGTATGCAAATATGTAACTAGTACCTGATTTTTGGGAACAACTCAAACTAAAATTTGAATGGAAAAACTATTCTTTATTACCCATTCTGTCAATTAATTAAATGAAATACTTGTAAGAATGTAATTTATAGAATAATATTGAAACTAGATCTTACTTTCATTTAAATGCCGCTTATCTACTGTAAAAATCTATGTACAAGCATTTTCTTTGTAGTTTTTTTCTGTGAGGGCTCACTGGAAATCTCATTAGTTTCTTAACAATTTTTATATGCTCTTTTGTCTTCCAAATAATAAGACATCTCCTGAATTTGAAACTATACATTTGCTTAGTATACAAATGCAACTCAAGTCTGAAGGCTTCCAGATTTATGTGGCTCGTGAATGATCATGGCATTGGAGTTCCCCAAGCCCGTACTCAGCATCAGGCTGTAGGCTGCATTGCAGAAAAATATTATATGTTGAGGCATAATAGAAATAAAGGGCCCAAAAGACCAACAGAATTTGTGAATCCTTATTTCCCCCCAAATAGAAAACTGCTAGTACCTAATATCTAAAGATGGTCTTACTCCACAATCTGTTGCCGCACAGATAATAGTCGAACCCCAATTCTCTGATGTATAGCATTGAACCACTGCTCCCCTTGAAGAGAGCAAAGAGGTATTAATGGTTTGCAGGAGATACTTCTTCGCGATCAGCCCATTCTTCCCTTGTTCTCTTCAGAATAAAACTATTGGGGAAAGGTGTGTGGAAGCTGTTAGTGACTCCACAGAGCTGGTCAGTTAAGTATTTCAGTAGTTTATGTGAATTCATTTCCTGTTCACGAATCATTCATTAGCAGATATACTGATTTTTGTGAAAGTGTATGCTTTTAAAATTTTGGCCAAGTGCTATGGACTTGGTAAATTCTTTGCCAACTTTATCCTTGATTATTATATCTCTATAGTTCTGGCTGCAACAATTCTATCATTAGAATCAAATCTGATTTCCTTTGCTCCTTGATTCAATTAGAGGAGTTTTTTAAAGGGGGAAGACCCCTAGAAAATGGTGAATAACTGATACCAGTGTGCACACGTGACACCTCCTTTCCATCTAGAAAGCTTTAACTAACAAAATTGTTTCTGAATGTAAAAATGAAACCAAATGCATTCTTATGTCTTGTTTTATGAAGCCGATATGTATTATTTTTCATATTGCCCTATTCTTGTGCACATATTACATGAACATTAAGCATTATTGCCATTTCTGAAGATTAAATTAGGAAGGAGTACAAAGCATAACAGTTTCCCAAACAATTGTGTCAACAAAAACATATTTGCAAGAATGTTCATGAATAGTAAAGAAAAAGAAGTATGAACATGGATAAACCAAACAGTCAGTTGAAAACTGAATGAATGTTCGTGAACACTACAGGAATTGACCAGCTCTTACCCTATTCCACTGCTGACTTCTCAATTCATGAATTTCTTGTTTAAAGGAATTTGTTGAAATTAAGGGGTGGTTAGATGCACCTGAAATTCATGTATCGAGTCAGTTTCAATTTACAATATTTCTTTTGAGAAATTTTGAAGAAAAGATATGCAACCTGATGGATACAATTTGAGGAACTAAGCTCCAATCTGAATCTCATTTCATGTATTGTGATTTTTTTTTGTATTTATTTTTTAATCTAGATGCTACATAAACAGCGTGTTATTATTAGCTGTTCATCTCACTAGACAGGTTCTTTTATCATTATTCAAAAGCTGTTTCCTCTTATGTTTCCATGAAGTGGCAAAAAACATACTCTAAAAATAACGTTTGAACAACATGCAGTTTGAATTAGGTTGTACGCAGAGTTAAATTCATATTTTCACAGAAATATTTTGAGTTTCACTACTGATTTCAGTACAGTCACAAATTCAATACTAACTTTAAGAAAGACAAGAAAACGGGGATAAGACATAAGAATCTTTTCTGAGATAGGAATTAAGACAGGATCCTGACTTACCCAGAAAGCAACCGAATAATAATGCATGATTTGTGTAGATAATGCTGGAATTATTTTAACTCTATTGAGAATTATTAGCTAGTGTGGGGAAAAAAAGAATCAATTGAATTGTTTGGTTAATTAGCCACTTAACAGGTTTAGTCCAATTAAGGAGATCATATTACATTTAAAGATTATAAAAATATATCTGTACAGCTCAATTAATAATTACTTTTGAATGCTACTAATATTTAAATGGCTCATTGTAAAATAACTGAGACCTGATCTTATTTGGAAAACTGATGCTAGTCAAATATGACCAGCTGAATGAAAGCCTAAATGTAGATTGTGTATATTCCATTCATTTTGACGAGAACTATTTTTTCCCCTATTAATTTCAATACAGGTCAGATTTTTTTGAGCAGAGCATGCTGTTTTAAACAGCTGCATAACATAAACTTTGTTCATGAAATAAAAAAATATTCAGAAGAAATCAATCCAAATTGACTAACTTTTAAAGTTCCTATTAGCAAATGTGCTTTATTTAAGAACAAACTCCTCAAATTGGCTAGAAAGTAAAGTAATATAAATCACCCTGCTAATATGTAGCATTAAAAAAGGCTTATATTTAGCTAATGAAATATTTTGCTTATCTACTACTGATAAATATGCAATTGTATGAAAGGAAAGCATTTTTGCATGGATTGATCATTCTCCACAGGACATGCATGGAACATTCATTAGATTTAGGCATGCATTTTATTTATCATCAAATTTCTTCTCATTTTTTTCTTACCCTCATCCCTTCAAATCTTGATAAGGCTCTTAAAGGTCTCAATGCTCTCAGTGTCCTAAGGGATTTAATGGCACCAAGTTCTGAATAACCCAGCGCATTTGCTGTTAAACTTATCAAAGATACCTGTGGGGTGAAAAAAAGAAGATAAATAAAATTATCCTTTGCATCCATTTGTGTTTATAGCTGTAGCATTTTTAGCATTCTGAAGGAACTATAGAGCAGGAGACATCCCAAAGATAAGCAGGTTTTTCCATGAACTTGAAATCCTTCAACATCAGGTTTGTGCTAGGGTATGTAGGGTGGGAAGAATTGGTTGCTAACACAATTTGCTAAACTGTATTTTGTTTAAATTAAGATTTATTAAATGAGCCATGACAGGATTTATACAAGTTATTTTAGCCTTTCAGTATGCCAATTTTGGCATTATATACACTGGGGTGCTAATATGATTGATCTGGCTTTCGTCCTGGTAATATCAGCCAAATTATGCTAGGTTTTTTTTTTTTTAACAGGACTTGGATTCAAGAGCTAGAGTGTGGCCTCTAAGAAAATGTTACATACACTATTCTTATAAGTTGTTTGGAGAGAAGTCTATGATCTGACTCCCATTTTTTAAAATAATAGACTCTGGTCTCCTTAAAGTGTCAAACATTATATGGAAATCAAGTTTTGGCATATTGATCAAAATGAGCAATTTTGCTTAAAAAATTTGGCTTAAAAGAGAATAAGTTGTGGCAATTTTTATAGAGTTTAATAAAAAAAAATACCCTACATAGCAAGAAAATTGATTCTGACAATGGATTATTATGTAGCCCAAACAAGACTATCCCAAATAGCAGGACTAAGTGGAAACCATAATTAATACAAAGAGAAGGTCAAAAAGAGAAGGTAGAAAATTGGGAAAGTGAATGAAATGAAAAAAAAAAAAACTTTAACAGACTAACAGACTACCGGGGCATGGAAGCAAAGCTGGCTAGCTGGCTGAAATCCTAAACAAGACTACTTTATATCACAATTGTCCAACTTTGGGGCTTGTCTCAGCTGCACTGAGTGAAAAGGATTGTTTTGGGCCGCATATAAAATATGCTACAGTTAATGTATATAAATCACATAATAATGTTAAACATTTATGAACTTGTGAGGCTGCATTACTAACTGTCTGGCATCTCCGGCAGTCTTTGGGCTTTAGGCTGGATCTGCTTGCTTTATACTGTAAATTTTTACTACAAATTCTACTTGGAGACATAAATAATATGGGATACCTACATCAACAATCAAGAAATCCAGCCAGCACCAGGCATTAGTAAAGTATGTTTGATATCCATATGCTACCCATTTCAGAAGCATTTCAAGAATGAAGATGTAAGTGAAGACTTTGTCAGCATATTCCAATATGGTCTTGATGGTTTTCCTCTGTTCTATGTATATGTCTTCAAAGGCCTGCAAATAGTAACCCACAAGATTTAATCTATATTATAACTGAATGATCTGTTTTGTGGCCCTCAGAATACTCCCAGATTACATTATCCGTGGCTGAATTTGGTGGGAAATTGTCAAATAATGGTAACTGATTTCAAATAGGATATTGATACCCCCATGCAATGACTGAAATGTGATCAAGTTGTATTAAAAATGCTGAAATGCCCTTCCATGGCACTACCCATTAGTGTAGTTCTCAATGGCAAAAACATTTCTTTAAATCTACCCACAAAATTGTACCTCCCCTCCTCCAGGTATAGAGGGTGTAATCCATTCAACGGCTTCTCCAGTTTCAAAAAATATTTCATTTTATTTTATTGCAGACATTGCAAATAGTTTTATAATTATAATGTAACCCTCCCCCTTCATTTAAATGTTTTAAAATTATTATTTTCTCTTACCAAAGCACCACTACTAAGCAGAATCATAAAGACAATGAAGGTTTCAAACCAATTGTGTTCAACTATTCGGAAACAGGTTTTTCTGAGATTCCACCATTGCTTTCCTCTTCCATCTTCTACACTAACTTGACAACACTTGAATCTTTGTACACAACCTAAAATGTATTAAATGTTAAAAAGGCGATAGAGAAACAAACAAAAGTTTTACATTTCTTGATCTAAGACTGTCTGATAATGAAGTGTAGCCTCTTCATGATGATTTTCCTATGTTATTAACTAGATATATGTCCTATCAATAAGGAGGTCTATGTAGTGTAGGGGTGTCAAACTTGTGGCCTGTGGGCCAGATGCAGCATGTGCTGGCCATGCCCACCCTCTCAGTTTAGTGAAGGGGGGAAAAGTCACAATTTGTCATATGATGCCATGTCATCACGAGTTTGACACCCCTGATGTAGTGCTTTGTTCTCCAACTTTCATTTACTATACATGCATAATATAGGCTGGGCAGAGAAAGAGTGACTGGCCTAGAGTCATCTAGTTAAGCATCTGTAGCTAGGTAGAATAAAACCTAGTATCCCAGCTCCTAATCCAACATCTGTAACCACCAAACTGTATTCACCCAAAACATGCTTTGCATTATTTTCAAATGTGTATGTCTTCTAGGAATAAATTGACAAAAATGTTGGATACTTAATCTTCCCTCACCTTCTGTAAAACAAGCTTCAGGTTCAAGAGCTTCCTCAGGTTCTGCCACTGGTTGTTCTTCAGCAGGCTGTCCAATATCAACTGTGCTCCCTTCTGATGAGCTAGAACAATTTAGTTTCTGTCAAAGGGAAAAAAAAGTAGTTAATACAGTCTAAAATAACTGACTAAAAAAAGCCCAGCCAACATTAGATATCCTTTTAAGATGTTATATGGTCTCTTTGGAAAAATGATAAACGTTAATCAGAAATAGGAACATTATTCTGAAATAGATGCCAATTTAGCACATGGATGGACAAAGAAGGATTTACTGCTCAATGTAGGTCTGCATTCAGTAAACAGGTCTGTGAATGTTTAGTGATTTCTTAATGGTATCTGGTAAATCCCATTTCTGAGGCAAAGTTAATTAAAGCCTAATGCTAAGTTATGATTACACAACAATAGCATTGTGCCTTGAGGAAAATAACAGCATTTTACACAATAGTTGATAAAGAATGAGTAACCAGAGAACAATGAGGCTAACCGTGTTTTGAATACAGTGATGGTTGAATATCATATAGAATATTTGAAGGAAGAATATTTGAAAGAAGGAAACTTATTAAACTGGAAATCTCCTGGAGATAGACTGCATTAATTATATTGAAAGAACTAAGGACTAAAGAAGTAAAAGACAGATTATGAGAGGGAATCAAAAATGTAGGAGTTCAAATAAAAGCAGAGAGGAAGATTACTGGTAAAAATGATCATGGTAATTCCAAAATAATAAAGATAAAAGGCTGTGAGAAGGAAGAGAAAATGAAAAGAAAAAATTGCTGATCAGATAACCACTTTCTATCTCTGTTCAGTTATCCAGTTTTTCTTTCTTTCTTGTTTGCTTTCTTATAAAGGTGAGGAATCAAATACAAAAGAAGAATCCAATTCAAAAGGAAGGAGAAGATGGAAAATGCAACTGCAACCAGATCTTTAAAATAATCAATATCTAAGCATGCAGTGTTTTATGAAGCCCTATAAAGTGGTAAAAGACTGTTGGTTGTTTTCGGTTTTTACTGGGAAGCATGCCACACTTAAAAATAATAATACTCTCACATTCCAATAGTTATTTTTTTTAAGTAGTCATGTTATTATGGATTTCTATCATCATTACAAATCAGGGAATGCTTTGCCACAGATTTTAATAGGTTGCACTATAGAACTCAGGGGATCACTCCCACAAAATGATGCCAGTACAAAATTGGCTCTAGAGCTGGTCAAAGCAGATGATTTCAAGAATGGAGCCTGCCTTTTTGGTCTGCCTGAAATGGGAGCCCAGCTACTTTGTCATATGGGAATTTGTGGACTGTCTGTTCTCTCTTTGGTGGAAACATGTATCTTTGTTCTTACTTCCAAGCTCCTGGACTTAAACAAGCTATTCTGATTCAAGGTAGTTGCTTTATTTAAAAAATACCCCTAGTATATTGTGTATTTCTAGATTCATGCCAAAAAACAGAGGAAAACAGGACGACTGTGATCAATTTTAATATCCCCTTCCCTAATAGCCCTTGCTTTGTATGATTTTAGCTGGAAAGGGTGACAAGAACCTGAAAACAATTAAAACTATCTAGATCAGGGGTCGCCAACTTTTTGGACCTCAGGGACCACCAAACTCATAATTTTAGATCCCAGGGACCACTAACTGATTCTGTGGGAGTGGCCTAATTTGTGGGTGTGGCTTGATGGTCATGTGACGGGCTGGGCATGGCTTGTATGTAAATATTATAAATATTTATATAAATATTGAATTTTTTTATAAAAAATGAGCAACTTTTACCCAAAATCAGGCAAAGCAGGCAGGCAGATTGAGTTGCTCACAGACACACAGATTTGTTCAGAAATCTATCTATTTGCCATTGGCTAGCTCAGTCTGTCACATAAAATTTGCTTGCAAGCAAACTCATAAAATTTGCTAGCAAACTCACAAAATTAACTCATAACACACCATGTATGTAAATATTGAATTTTTTATTTTAAAAAAGAGCAACTTTTACCCAAAATCAGGCAAAGCAGGCAGATTGAGTTGCTCACAGAATCATTCAATGATCTATCTATCTGCCATCGGCTAGCTCAGTCTCTCAAATTTGCTTGCTGTGTGTCTGCACTGAATTTGCTTGCAAGCAAACCTTCAGTCCTAACGGAGGTTGCTTAGCTAGAAAGCAAGAAATCCAACCATTTCCTGCTTCCTAGCTAATCTAAATCTCCCGGCACAGCAGAATAGCTGATGGTCGGAAAAAGGAAAAATAGCAACTTAGCAGCCAAGTTTGCCGGGTAAGGAGTGAGTGGGTGGGGAGGGTTCCCGCGGGTCATGTGAGCTGAGCAGCCTTGTGTTTCTGCGCAGCCTGGATTAATTGCTTTGGAGGGGGTGCTCTAGAGGTGAGATTTCTCTGTGGCCCACCAAAATTTTCTCACGGCCCACCAGTGGATTAAATAGATTTCTGAAATCTATTTATTTCACTGAGAATTCACTGAGGATTTACTACTCTAGCCACTATAACAGTACACCATAGTTACAAATACATATAAAATTCTAATATTGTTTAATTATATATTGGAATGCATTTATATGCAAGTGGTGATGGTGACAAGGTAGCTTAGACACTTCCTTCCTTCCTTCCTTCCTTCCTTTTAATTACTATCCCTCACATAGCTTCCTATCATAGGAATGAGATGGAAGAATTAAAGATTTAGCATGAAGGAGAGAGAATTTTTGTTTCCATAGCCCAACAACAGCAAGGAGACGGAAATGATTTTTTTGTATGTGTGCTTTCCTCCTGGTAAAATGGATTAGCTGATAGTGGGTTCTCACCATGTTTCCTGGAAAACCAGGTTCATTTCAAGCAACTATTGTTTTCAACAGAGTCTTTGTCACTTGATTGTAACTAAGGTACTGAAACTAACTTGGTATTATCAAAATATTGTGGTACTCTTTTCTGAAATCCCCCCTCCCAAATAGGTAAAGATTTGCCCTGCCGGTCATGCCTGACTCATCTCTGATTCCCAGCCAAAGAGCCAGCATTGTCCGAAGATGCTTCTCTGGTCATGTGGCTGGCATAACTATAGGCTGAAGGCTACCCAAATCTCTGTGCTATTATTTCAAAGATTTCATTTTCCCATTAATTTGGATTATGGTATCAGCAAGGATAGGATTTATAGAAGCAACACTAATGAATAGATGGTAGACTCCCTTTTAAGTGTCTCTTTTATTTACTTATTATTCTTACTTACTATACGTCTATACTTTTATTGTTTAGCAACCACAATCTGTCCCTTAAATTGGAAGTGAAATGATTGCTAAATGAATGGGAGGCAGGGAGGGGGAGGAGAGGGAGAGAAAAAACAAGAGAGAGAGAACAAGTGTGAGAGATGGTTTGAAATCAAAGCTGCAGAAATTTGGTCATAAATGCATGCATTAGTCATAAAATGACTTCTTTTTTTAAAATTAGTTTTTAGCAACAGTTGCTTAAAATGAGGTAGCTGTTAAATGGGAAATATTCCTTGGAGGCAGATTTTATTTGCATGACAATATTTCATACCGTCTAATCTTTGAAATATTCTCCCCCATCTCAGAAATATTTCTTATTCCCTTAATCATGTACTTCTTACTTACTTCTTTGCTTTCTTCCAAATCAGACTCACTACTGAATTCCTCGGTATTTAAATTTTCAAAATCAGATTCTCCAACAGCGATCGGTACAGTCACTGTCAGGCTTGGATTGTTAATGAATGACATGTAATCACTTTCATCTACCACGTATCTTTCCACGCTGCTGCCAGTGCCTATGCCACTGGTTGTGGTTCCATTTCCTTCTCTAAAATAATCAATCCCTTTGCCAATTTCTATGGTGTGGTTAGAGATGCAGCTGTTCTTATTGTGGAGCTCCTCGAGAGGTTTGGTTTCATCTAGAGCTTTTTGCTTTTTGACAAAGGATTTCTGGATGAACTCATGGATTTTTCTTTTCATGAAATCTATTCCTTTGTCAATCCTCGCCATTGCAATCTGGAGATTGTTCATTTCATTATCATCATCTGTAGCAGCAAGATTATCTGCACTAAATGAGCTCAAGAGCAAGGCCAAAAAGAGATTCAGCACCTAAAGAAAAGAAGGAAAATTCATCCTTGGTTTTGATTAGTAGATGCTATACACTGAAATGTTCTATTTGACATTCATCCTTGGTTTACAGACTTACAACCTAGTTCATGAATCATGCATTATAAAAATAGAGAGAGAATGTGTACATTTAAGGCTGCGCTAATCAAGATAAAGACCAATAGGACACATGCATACACATATCCAGGCAATCTGGGTTCACACATCAAAGTTTTACTTAGGGTAGAGCAGGTACAGATATTTATGGAATCCATTTCACTTATGAAACCCTCCTCCCAAAATGGCAGCTGATTTTGACTAAATCACAGAAAACTCAGAGCTGCCTTTGAGATCATGGAAGTTCTGTAATATTGCCTTGGAAGATCACTGCTTAAGGAGTCTCATTGCATTTGCTGAAGGTTTCCTCCTAATTTGTGAAACTTGAAGGAAAGATTGACTTCATGAACAAAAATGTTCTATGCTTGTGTGTTTGTTCAGCTTTGAAACTTGATTGTAGTAATGGATAGCCTATTTATCTTAATCAGAATAAGTACCTAGTTTGAAGGAGTGTAGAAACAACAGTCAAGTTGTACAAGAGGGGAACTACAGTGGTGTTTAAAAGTTTGTAAATGTACTGAATATTCAACTTTTATGCACAGATAGAACCTAAAATGTGATCTGTTCTCCATACAAATTTAAAACTTGAAAAATTTGTAAACTTCTAAACCTAAAAGAGAACTCAATTAAACAGATGTTTTAAAATAATTGTACTACTTCTTTTATTTATCAAGGAAAAGTTTGAAAAATCAAAAAGATTCACAAGCTTTTAAGCATCACTGTATTTTCATAGGTTGGCAAATATATTTTTGTTTACCAAACACTACTAGTGTTTCAATGAATGTTTGACAATTGCATGAAAAGTCATTCCATTTGAAAAGAGGGTGTCTTCAGAGATTTAAAGAGACAATACTTCTTAATATGGTCTAGAATAAATATTTATTTTAAAAAAATTACATACCACTAAATTTCCAATCACCATAACCATCATGAAGACTGTAAGGCACATGGCTTGACCTGCAACCTCCATACAGTCCCACATGGTTTCTATCCATTCTCCACAAAGAACTCGGAACACAATCAAGAATGAGTGGAAAAAGTCATTCATATGCCAGCGAGGGAGTTCACAATCTTTTGCGATCTTGCACACACATTCCTTGTAGCTTTTACCAAAGAGCTGCATACCAACCACAGCAAAAATGAAGACAATGATGGCCAGGACCAAAGTCAGATTTCCCAAAGCACCAACAGAATTGCCAATAATTTTGATCAGCATATTTAGTGTTGGCCAAGATTTAGCCAATTTGAAAACTCGCAACTGAAAAACAAATAAGTGGCCAAAAAAGTTTAGTAAGTAGCATGACAAATTAGTTAAAAATAACCAGATGGAGCCAAATTACACTGAAATAAATTGGTATTTACATATTACAACACTGAAATACAACCGTCATTATTTAAAAATGAAGACTATTTAATACATTTTCTTCCAGTGAGACCCCATTACAATTTAAGAGTTTAAAGCTGAAATCCTATTTATATTTAAGACTAACTTTATGAACAGATTTTACTGATACAAGTCAAATAATTAGTTTCAAAGTGAACCAACTTTTACTGAACTATATAGCTCATATATGTCATTCAAGCTATTTCAATAAAAAAGCTAAGAATCTTAGTTTTATATGTATCCAGTGAGTCCCACCATTGAGAGAAACAACAGAAAATCAGAAGATGAAAATCAAGATTTTTGCTAAATGATCTTTTTTCTAGCAAAGATTTCCATTAATGGAAAATATTTGGACTAATTCAAGCTACCTTCCCATTCTTCAACAATTTTTTGTATCATTTCCTTTTTTGCCATACTACTGTCCCAATCCTTCTGGAGCAGATCTGAAGGATTTGCAATGGCTATCTTCCAGACATTTGACTCTACAAAAGATTGCCATCAGATACAAGCCTCAGAATGTTGAGCATTAAGAAGACTATTTGGTTTCGAAACTGTGGTTCAATATCAAAATCAATTAATTTTAGCATCCTGAATGGGTAAAGATGATGTACATGTACTTGTATTTGTTAAATGAAACAATTTACCAGTCTGAATGATCGGAGAACTGAGAGTCCTTCCACATTTGCTAGGCCAAGTTCGACCAAACTAAGGGTGACAATAAAACCATCAAAAATATTCCAACCTTCTTGGAAATAATAATATGGATCCTTGGCTACCAGTTTAAGAACCATTTCTCCTGTGAAGATTCCAGTGAAAACCTAAAATGTGACAGGCAGATTTATCAATTTCCAAAAGCTTACAAATGTATTTGATACATTTATTCTGATTTTCTTATTCATTATTTCTTCAAGCATGTTATGTTCTTTAATCTCATTTTAAAACAGCACCCAGGAATTGAAGGAATGATACGGGAAACTTGCATGAGGTTTTTTCTGCTACTAATTTGTTGAGATTTTGAACAAGAGAACAATGATTTATCCAACTATCCAAAACAACTTTTAATAATTATGATATGTTACATTTTAAAAATTCTTTTAAAACATTATTTCACTTCCTTTGTTATGACACTGAAATCAAACCACAAAATAAATTCTCTTATTTTGATATATATGGACACAAAATTACTGTATACTGTTTTTTTTAAACAGTACTCAATGTACAGGTGAAACTCGAAAAATTAGAATATCGTGCAAAAGTTCATTTATTTCAGTAATGCAACTTAAAAGGTGAAACTAATATATGAGATAGACTCATTACATGCAAAATAAGATAGTTCAAGCCATGATTTGTCATAATTGTGGTGATGAAGGCTTACAGCTCATGAAAACCCCAAATTCACAATCTCAGAAAATTAGAATATTACATGCAATCAATAAAACAAGGATTGTACATAGAACAATATCGGACCTCTGAAAAGTATAAGCATGCATATGTACTCAGTACTTGGTTTGGGCCCCTTTTGCAGCAATTACTGCCTCAATGCGGCGTGGCATGGAAGCTATCAGCCTGTGGCACTGCTGTGGTGTTATGGAAGACCAGGATATTTTAATAGCGGCCTTCAGCTCTTCTGCATTGTTCGGTCTCATGTCTCTCATCTTTCTCTTGGCAATGCCCCATAGATTCTCTATGGGATTCAGGTCAGGTGAGTTTGCTGGCCAATCAAGCAAAGTAATCCCACGGTCATTGAACCAGGTTTTGGTGATTTGGCAGTGTGGGCAGGTGCCCAGTCCTGCTGGAAAATGAAGTCAGCATCTCCATAAAGCTTGTCTCCAGAAGGAAGCATGAAGTGCTCCAAAATCTCCTGATAGATGGCTGCATTGACCCTGGACTTAATGAAGCACAATGGACCAACACCAGCAGATGACATGGCTCCCCAAATCAACACAGACTGTGGAAACTTCACACTGGACTTCAAGCATCTTGCAGTGTGTGCCTCTCCATTCTTCCTCCAGACTCTGGGTCCTTGGTTTCCAAATGGGATGCAAAAGTTTCTCTCATCAGAAAAGAGGACTTTGGACCACTGAGCAACAGACCAGTTCTGTTTTTCTGTAGCCCAGGTAAGATGCTTCTGACGTTGTTTGTTGTCCAGGAGTGGCTTGACAAGAGGAATACGACATTTGAAGCCCATGTCCAGGATCAATCTGTGTGTGGTGGCTCTTGATGCACTGACTCCAGCCTCAGTCCACTCCTTGTGAAAGTCCCCAACACGTTTGAATGGCCTTTTCCTGACAATCCTCTCCAGGCTGCGGTCATCCCTGCTGCTTGTGCATCTTTTTCTTCCACATTTTTCCCTTCCACATAACTTTCTATTAATGAGCTTTGATACAGCACTTTGGGAACATCCAATTTCTTTTACAATTACCTTTTGAGGCTTTCCCTCCTTGTGGAGGATGTCAATGATGGTTTTGTGCACAACTGTCAGGTCAGCAGTCTTTCCCATGATTGTGCTTCCTACTGAACCAGACTGAGAGACCATTTAAAGGCTCAGGAACCCTTTGCAGGTGTTATGGCTTCATTAGCTGATTAGAGTGGGACACTTTGAGCCTAGAATATTGAACCTTTTCACAATATTCTAATTTTCTGAGATTGCGGATTTGGGGTTTTCATGAGCTGTAAGCCATAATCATCTCAATTATGACACATCACAGCTAGAACTATGCTGCTTTGCATGTAATGAGTCTATCTCATATATTAGTTTCACCTTTTAAGTTGCATTACTGAAATAAATGAACTTTTGCATGATATTCTAATTTTTTGAGTTTCACCTGTATATTACCAGCCATATCTATCCATAATTAAGACAGTGGTGGGATTCAGCCGGTTCTCACAGGTTCAGGAGAACTGGTTGTTAATTTTCTGAGCAGTTTGGAAAACTGCCTGTTGGAAGAAATCTTCCAACAGCCTTTTGTTTTTCCCACCTTAAGCGGTTAATCCTGTCAGGAAGGCAAGAAGGAGACATTCTAGTCTGCCTCTGTGTGTTGTTTCTAGTCTAATCCTGCTTATCTTTATTGCTTAAGTATTTTCAGAAACTGCCTCTGCAGTTACAACTGTTACATTGTAACGTTTCTTAATGGATCTTGACAGTACGCCCAGACTTTCTGTCGCCTGAGCGGATTCTCTGGAGGTTTTTTTCCCGTTTTATTCAGGGGCTTGACTTTTTTAAAGTGGAGGAGTTTTTTTAAGCTTCTTACACTGCTTTAGTGGTTCCTGGCACTGTCTTTTTGGCGTGTATTTCCAACATGGCTGAATCCCCTCCCAAGTGGCAATACGGCTGAAGCCACTCCTTGCCTCTTCCATAAGAGGAGGGGGCAATCCCATAACTTCTGGAGGCCAGTTGTTCCACTGATTAATTGTTCTAACTGCTAGGAAATTCCTCCTTAGTTCTGGGTTGCTTCTCTCCTTGATTAGTTTCCACCCATTGCTTCTTGTCCTGCCCTCAGGTGCTTTGGAGAATAGCTTGACTCCCTCTTCTTTGTGGCAGCCCCTGCTAAAGGGTTACGTTTTATGAGCAAGAGTTGGCTTGCTCATAGTTATCATTGCATTTTAACTAGTTTAATTCCTTAAGATGCTCTGACAACCAGCCTGATTTGTAACTCCAGGTTGCAGGTATTGCTGATGAAAAGAAAAGTATTCAGACAGAATGGTTTAGGTTTCCATGATGGCTGTGACTCATTGATCTTCACTGTATATTCCCCCATTTTTAATCTAATGTTTGGTATTTAGGGCAGCTTTTTGCAAGCAAAGAAGCTTTTTGTATTTTTATACAGGTAATCCTTGACTTATAACAGTTCATTTAGTGACAATGGCACTTTAAAAAGTGACTTATGACTATTATTCACACTTACAACCATTGCAGCATTCCCACATGATAAAAATTCAGATGGCTGATAACTGTCTCACATTTATGGTGGTTGTAGTCTCCCAGGATCATGTGGTCCCCCTTTTCAACCTTCTGACAAGCAAAGTCAATGGGGAGGCCAGATTTGCCAGCCATGTTACTAACTTAACAAATGCAGTGGTTCGCTTAACAAATGTGACAAGAAAAGTCATGACAAGAACATTCACTTAATAAATTTCTCACTTAGCAACATAAATTTTGGGCTCAATTGTAGTTGTAAGTCAAGGAAAGGAAAGGCCGGGTGTGACAAGGACTGGCTGGGAGGGGAAGAGTGAGGCGTGGCCAGGCGTGGCAAGTAGACGCCTGGTGAGGCAAGGTGCCCCTCGACCGGAGTGATGTTGAGTTGGTCATGTCCACCCAGTCACATGACCACCCAGCCATGCCTACCCAGCTGGTCATTAGGGCAGAGAACCAGTTGTTAAATTATTTGAATCCCACCACTGAATTAAGACCACTCATTTCTTTTTTTTTAAAGAGATTTTAACTCTTTACCTAGTGCTGTTATTAGCAACATCATTAGAAGAAACATTAATTAAAGGTACAATATTCAAGCTCACCAAGTTTCCAACATTAAGGACTTCCGCAAATCTTTCTGTCATTGGGTAATGTTCCATTGCCATGAACAACGTATTTAAAACAATGCAAATTGTAATAGCAAGGTCAACAAATGGATCCATCACTATGATGTTAACAACATGCTTTAGTTTCAGCCAACACGGGCAGCAGTCCCAGATTAAGAAAAGGTTTGAAAATTTGTACCAGCAAGGTGGGCACTTCTGTCGTGACTCTTCAAGTTCTGTTTAAAAACAAAATGAAAAGTTATCATTGTAACACAAAGCAAAAAGTTATCTTTTATTGGTTTTGTTTTTTCAACTTTTAAGTATAAATAAAGAAAAAAGACGAAGATTCAGTTCTATTGGAAGTGAGTTTTGCACATGTAAGAAATATAATATAAACAGTTTTACTACTCTATTTCTACTTAAAAGAAAGTTAATTCTCAAGATGCAGGCCTAGAGTCTCATTGCCATGTCTTCAATTCAGATCACCGTATTTAAAAAAGGAATCTCTAAAATTAGAAAGCAGATAATAAAAATCAAACAATTATGTAAATATCAAGATAACTTCTTTGTTAAGAAACACTACAATTTTGGATGGGATTAGTTTAAAAAAGTTATGAGGAGAATAGATGCAAAAGTATAAGTAAACATTATTATTGTATTATTCTCTTCAATAGTAAAACCCAGGATCACCAGAGAAAACTGATTAGAAGAAAATTCAGGATAGGCAACTACAGAATTTGGTGCCATCAACATGGTCTCTAGCTCTGATGGCTTTAAAAAGGAATTAAATTTGTGGAAAATAAACTCCTTTATGTGTATTAGCCATAATGACTATTTACATGAGAACCATGACATTGGCTTGCCAGGGAACATTAGTGGGGAGAACTATTATAATCAAAACTTGGTTGTGCGCTTCCCAAAGACATCTGATGATCATTATAAAACACAGAATACTGGAATTTGGTATAGTCCAGAAGAGGTCTTCCAATGAAACCATTCACATACTATAGAAATTCATATATGATGAGGCAACTCCTATGTTAGTCACTATGGAGGTCTGTTTAAAGATTGGTACTGCTTGGAACCAGAAACATGAATTGTTCTTATATTATTGAACCTTGCTATTGTTATTACAGAATGTAGGATTCCCGCCCCCCAATAAAATCACTTGTAAAAAAATAATGGTTATTCCTTATATTTTTGCCTATGTGTTCAGTTTTGCATCTGATTTGTTTGATCATCCCGACCACGGGTGGAATTCTAACGGTTCAGACCAGTTCTTTATAGAACTGGTTGTTATGATTCTATGCAGTTTGGAGACCAGCAAATCGCTGCATGACACACACACCTTCCTGGGCCCCAGGGAAGCCTTCTGGGAGCAAAAACAACCCCCCAGGAGGCTTCCCTGAGGCCCAGAAGGCCCAAAAAGGGGGGGGGGTGCTGCAAAAAGCCACACCCACCGTCACATAGCCATGCCCACCCAGCCACACCCAGAGAACCGGTTGTTACAAAATTTTAATCCCACCCCTGATCCCGACCCCAGATTTAAAAAAGTGAACCCCTTGTTAGCTGAATCTCTTGCCATCACTACATCTATACCTTCCATGGTGTTTGTGAGTATACTAGCCACACTCATGGCTCTTTCTCTTAGTGTGGGGTCTTCCAAAAAGTCCATAGAAATATGGAAAGAACTCGACCTTCTTTTTTTCAATTCTGTTTCTGTTGTTGTGGCCTGAAAAACCAGAGGGTACAATGTAAGATCACCCTGAAAATGGCACTTCAAGATAACAAGTCATACAAAGAATCTCTTATTTTGAAGACCCACATGCACCATGCTTTTGAATTATGTTTAGTTTTTCATGCCAAACATTTGCTACTTATTGAATTATTAACCTGGTATTCAGTACATTTTTAGACAGTTGTAAGAAACGTGTTTTCATTTTGACAACTTCATTGTTATCCTTCCCAAATGATCCTCGAGAAACTTTCTATGATTGTTTCAAATTTATTTCTCAACCTGTTTTGTTTATCCTTGGTAGTTTTGCAAAATCCCACTTACCTATCCATTTCAACCTGAATTTCATTGAGATTTGCATCCACTGCGTAGGACTGTAGCCTTGGAAAACATATTAAACTTGCCAAATTTACACCTATATATAACTACAGTTGAGATTTATGCTATCTTCTATAAACATCCTCATACCTTTTCTAAAAAGAAACATGACACTTTGTGGGAGAAGAAATAAATTGCAGTTGATCAGTCATCAGCTATAAATTATTTACTTGTGAACATTTCCCATATGTAGGATTATGGCATAAATTCCAGGTTATCAATAAACATTAGATGATGTGGGAAAATAATGACATGTCACTTGCTTATTTTTTGTATTTAAGATGGACAGCAAGCTTTTCATTCAAGCTTAATCAAAGGAAATGAAAAATAATATCCAGCATTGTCATGCTTCTCCAAATTGGCATAAAAGATCTGATTTCTTGTATATAGAAAGATAAAATGTGTGTCTAGGAAAACTCATATTTGACACACTGTAACTTGAAATGTAGGTACATTAATATGGTATTTCAGTTAGATATATTTGTTTCATCAGCCAAAGATTAAACATCAGATTAAAAGACGCATGAAAATGCTCAATATATAAAGTGAAATTTTGGAGTGATTTTATCAATGTTTGGGGAACCAGAACTTTTAGCCATATTGTTTGTATGTTGTAATGATGTTCATGAGACAAAATGTAATCAAATGTTCACAATCAAGGCAGAATCCATACGGCATCAAAAGATTTAACTTCCTTTTGGTTACGGAGAAAGATGTTCCTGGCCAGACACAATTAATTCAGAGCCAGATAAATAAGATATGGCAAGGTTTTTCTGAATGTAAAACACACAAAACCATCTGCTCTTTCACTGTACTGCAAATATTAATTATTTAAGACTGATTTTATTAGTAGATTAAAAAAAATATTACAAGATGCAGGAGCATTCACAGCTTGACCAACCAAGGATCATTCCCAGGGATTCCATTCTGTAGAAACACTGGCTGGTGCATTAAGACAAGGCCACCATGCCTGAACTATTTAAAACTTCCTTACATTGTCATCAGTAGCTGGTTTATCTATTATCACCTCTGGCAGAAGCTGTCCAACAGGCGATGTAGGAACAGATGGTCCACCAACCAAGGAAACCACCCCATTGCAATCCACAGTGCTGTGCATCTTCCCATTCACTGGAAACACTGCCAGCATCCTGGATGACCTACTGGCCTGACTAATGTTACTGTTGCGCCGTTCCCCATGTCTGCGCGGCACAAAAAGAGAATCTCTTCTGCTATCATTATCTTCAAAAGTGCTGTGTTCATCATCAGCAAAGTCATTCTCTGATCCTATATCCTTTGCTCTACCTCTGAAGCTGAAAAGGCTTGTTCTGCTGTTGCGCCTTGGGGAAAATAGCGAGCCACGCATGCTCAACAAAGACTGTAAGAAAAGACAAATGGATAGAAAGTTAGCAAAACCATCTAAGTCCTGACCTTCACCAATAAAAAGAAAGGATTCTCTTCTCCATGTATACATACAGAATGCAAATATAATCTCAGACAGGTTTTTTTTACGATAGATTTTGCTCTAAGAGTTCCTATCTTTGCATTTCACTGAGTTGCTGCTACTGAAAGAGAGAAACTTGAGACAAAAACCTTCAAATATCCAACAATTCAGTATTAAAACTCTGCTTCCCAAATACCTGAGATTAAAATTAGTTAACTATCTGTGCTAGGGCCTCAAATTTTATCCATGCTTACTTGGGAATAAGGCCATTTAATTAAATGTGATTTAGTTATTCTTCTAACTAAATATCGAGCTGAATATCTCTTTTGCAAAAATAGAAAACGGTCAGGGTACTACAGACTTGTTGGATTTTAAAAAATGTAAATAAGCTTTTTGAAGAGGAAGTTTCCAGCTCATTGATATAAATTAAAATATTGCCTTCCACTATCTCTGTGAAGGCCTTGGGTTATCTTGATTCTCAATATTTAAAATTATTTGCCTGCAATACAATGTATCTCTTTGATACTAATGTTAAGGATTATAATCTGTTGCCACTGAATTTATCACCAAAGTAGACTTTGTAAGTTTCATGACTTCATGATTGGACCATAAGAAACATGACAAAATTATTAGGGGTTAGTGTAAACCCTTAGTACGGTATTTCAAATAATGTTTTCAACTACTCTGTAAACTTTTCATTTCATGAAAAATTAACTCTCTAAAACAAGGGTCTCCAACCCCCAGGCTGTGGCCCACTTCCAAGTCACGGCCCATTTGGAACCAGTCCATACAAGCGGCGAGCACGCACATGCTCACGAAGCTCCACTCACACAAGCAACGGGAGCTTGTGGTTGCACGTAAAACTCCACTTCCTGTCACTCGCACAAAGCCATCTGCTCTTCCCTCCCCACGCCAGGCCTCCAAGCCAGAAAGGTTGGGGACCACTGCTCTCAAACACTTACCCTAGACTTAAGAATAAAAGCTTTCAACCTCCCAGTAGGAAACATGAATGAACAAAAGTGTTGTTTTGTAAAAGATCAGTCCCTTCCAGAATAGAACAGTAAGACTGTACTTTTTTCCAGAGACAATAATGCTCCAGTTCTATAGTTGTCACAGTTTACCTGATGGGGAGAAGAATGCTTCCGTTCTAACGTTAACCTATTCCCTTCAATAGAGAATCGGCAACCTTTTCTCCTGATACTGTCTTCAGATTCAGATCTGTGAAATTCATCTTCATCTTTTTCCTCTCCACCAGATTGTTCTTTTTGTTTTCTCTTCTTCCTTCTATTTCTTCTTTCTTTGGCACTCTTGGAGCTCAATTTTGATGTTTCAGATGAGCTTTCTGAATGTTCCCCCATTCCACCGCCTGCGCTGGGATCTTTAGATTCTGCGGATGCAGCTGCTGCAGCAATCGCCACTGCCTGCCAGGAAGGATTAGTAGCATTGGTATATTTTATTGGTCTTATGAAAAGAGCAGCTTTCTTCATTTTAACATGAACAATCCGCAAGGAAAAAAAAAACATTGCATAATATAATATTTAGATTAAAACAAAAACAAAAAGAATATTTATTGTCTTGCACTTACACTTAAAATATTACCGTATTTCATTCGTTTGTCTCATTTAAGAAATGTATGCTATGTGGTCTTTTTTAAAACCAGATAAAAATGCAAGAAATGAAAAAGGCATTTATGACACAAAGAGTTCCAGTTCAAGTTCTCTACCTACTTAGCTAAGCCAGGTATCCCCACCCTAGATCCATATTTAGATGATCTCCTTTTTCATACAACTGAAGAACCAGGTTTCTGTCACTTAAAATGTGCACCCACCCTTTTGGCCTTCCAAAAGCCACTGAAAGCATGGCTGGGTCAACTAGCCTGAGGCCCCAATGCAGGCATGGCACTTTAGAGATGGCTAATGGATCAGAGAACCACTCCAGCTCCTTCCTGTGCACATTTTGCTGTCTCCCTCTTCATCTGGTTCGGTTTTATTTTAATCGCATTTTAAATTTAAGATTCCTCATTTACTGTTTGAATGCTTTCAGTGAATTTTAATTGCATGTCTGTTTAAATTGCCTAGATGCTCAGTAATAAAAGGAGCCACGTAGTTTTTGCTAGGAAGTAGGACAGCATTCAAGTTCTCCCAGCATCGATAGGCTTATTTGCTTAGTCAATTTATGTGGCCACCCATCCCAAAACAATGGCTCTGGGCTGCACACAAGAATTAAAACCAACAATAATTAGAACCACAAACCACATCATGAAGGGCCGAGGACACAAAAATCAATTCCAGGTTACAACAAAAAAAAAAAAAAAACAATAGTAAAGCCAATCAACCAGCAGAGCCTGTTTAACTTTATTTATTAATTAATTTATTTATTTATTTTATTTATTTATTTGATTTGCCAATTGTTTACAAGATAATAAGTATAAGCGTATACATAGTTGTGAATACATGAAATACATATAAGAAAAATAAAAGAATAAGAGAAACAATAGGACAGGGGACGGTAGGCACGTTGGTGCGCTTATGCACGCCCCCTACAGGCCTCTTAGGAAAGGGGTGAGGTCAATAGTAGACAGTCTAAGGTTAAAGTTTTTGGGGTTTGGGAAGAGACTACAGAGTCGGGTAGAGTATTCCAGACGTTGACCACTCTGTTGCTGAGGTCGTATTTCCTGCAATCAAGTTTGGTGCGGTTTACTTTGAGTTTGTATCTATTGTGTGCTCTTGTGTTGTTATGGTTGAAGCTGAAGTATTCATTGACAGGTAGGACATTGCAATGTATGATTTTATATACCATGCTTAAGTCAGACCGAAGACGGCGTAATTCAAGGTTTTCTAGTTCTAGAATTTCAAGTCTGGTGGCATAAGGTATTCTACAACGAGTAGAGGAGTGGAGAACTCTTCTTGTGAAATATTTCTGGACTTTCTCAATTGTGCTAATATCAGATACGTAATGAGGGTTCCAGACTGATGAACTGTATTCGAGTATTGGTCTAGCAAATGTTTTGTATGCTCTGGTTAGTAGTGTGATATTACCAGAGAAAAAGCTACGTAGGATTAGGTTAACAACTCTTAATGCCTTTTTGGCTATGTAGTTGCAGTGGGCTCTAGCACTTAGATCATTAGAGATGAGTATTCCAAGGTCCTGTCACAAACACCTGAGCTGGGACAATTGGACTTTAAAATGATAACTTACTCCCCACTTCCAGCTAACTGGCACTGGTAACAACGATGAATAGTTGCCCATGAATAGGCCTGTGTAAAAATGGCACTTAGTAAATTATTAGGATTGAAACCCAAAACATATATATTAAGAAGCAAGCACTTTTTAACTCCCTGTAGGATATATTTAGGTTGGAGTACATGTACATAAAGTATATCATTTTGCACATATACGTATAAAGCTATGCAAACCAGCTGCACTATTACAATCCCAGTGGACACTTAGGTAACAAAAGTTTTATTAAAACAAAGGTGATTTGCTTCCAGGGGAAAATACTGCTGTATCTGCAACTTGCACAAACTGCAAACAGAGAGAGAATACATATCTCATCTTAAGCAGGCTGAGAACACTCTCAATCCACAAATCCAGAGGGAGAGAGGAGAGTTTTGAATCATGTACCAGTCTCATTTTATCCCAGCTCCTCTCTTTCCTGGGGCTAGAAAAAGGGTTGATCCTTTTACAACCAAGCAGAAATTGCTGGACTGAGACAGGAAAGAGTTGAAATGCATAATGTCCCAAACAGCCTCCATTGCATAGCTGAATTCTCCCCAAGTCAAATATTCTTTATTTCTTTGCCCAAGCTTTGTAACAATGTGTACAGGTAATTCTCATTTAGTAACTGTCGAGTAGGGACTATTCATAAATACAATGGTTGTACATAGCAATTAAAAATCAATTTCTAATCAGTGTGTATACTTAGTTGACAATAATACCTGTTGGGGTGAGATAACCCTGGCACTGCTGCACAAGAAGACTTTATCTAAATCTAAACTAACCATCAGCAATCTTTGCAATCTCTCTCTCTCTCTCTCTCTCTCTCTGTCATGTGGTTTGCTTAGTGACCATTTTGCTAGAAGTAATTGTATTTGCTAAATGAGGACCACCTTCAGTCTTATATGAGCACACCAAGTTGTACATAGGAGAATTACTTTCTTTTAGCTCTTTTGTGAGTTATAACATTAACTTGGAACTCAGTTGAAATCTCCTATTTATTTCTTTTAATGAAGACTCCAGGCAGTAAATGAGTTAATTGTAGCCAATTTAACCTTTTAATTCTAGCTTCTGAATTATTATTTTGGGGCTTTTTCTCTGTGAGTAAACTGGAGTTATAACATTAAGTATTGTTGGATAACTCTAACCCTGTAGGCAAATATGAGAACTGTACAATTTGGCTGCATGACTTTCCAGATGTTGGAATGTAATTGCCATAGACTCTCAGCACTGGTCATGCTGGCTGGGCTGATGAATGTGGTTGAAGATCAACAATATCTGGAAAAGCATGTTTCTCATCCATGTTTTAAAGAGTAGCATACACACACACACACACACACACACACACCTGAACTGCTTCTTGATGTTTTTTCAGCTGTTCCAGCATCTGCTGGAACTCTGCCTCTTTCTGCTCAGCTTCTTCCATGGTGGCCTGATTCTGCTCTTCATAGGCCATGGCCACAACAGCCAGGATCAAGTTGATCAGGTAGAAAGAACCCAAGAAAATCACCAGGACAAAAAAGATCATGTATGTTTTGCCAGCAGCACGTAGAGTCTGGGAAAAAATAATAGTCGACATTTTAAAACAAATATATCAATGCGATTCTCAAGCAACATGCCAACTTACGCTTGAATCACTCATTTGACATTCTTTTGAAACTGGTATGCTTAAGATATTGCTACCTAAATAATTCTCTCTCACCAGCTGATAAAGATTTTCCCAGAAATCCTGAGTCATCAGTCGAAAGAGAGACAAGAAGGCCCAGCTGAATGTATCAAAACTTGTATAACCGTAGTTTGGATTCCTTCCAGCTTTTATGCAAAAATAGCCTTCTGGACATTGACTGAAATAAACAAATAAATACAATAAATTCATTAATGCTAGTGAAATACCTAAGATGCACATAATTCAAGCTTGTCTACAGCTGAGTATAAAGGGAAGAGCTAGACACACTTTTCTTTCCCAGAGGGCTGGCAGAATCCCATCTTTCTGTTCACTTTCTGCCCATTTTCATAACAAGCTGGAACCTTTAATTATATGTTTCTCTGATGCATCTGTTATCATCATCTTCTTTTAATGACCCCATAATCCCTTGGTGGAGTCTGGGCAACTGAATGGAGCTGAGTGTTTACTGGCTGGATGCCCTTCCTGTTGCCAATGCGGAGTTTTGTTCAGTAGATTTAATCTCATTGTGCCCAGAGAGAGAAATATCTGCCTCTGCCTAGGATCAAACTCACAGCCTCCTGATTCTGAGGTGAGAGCTCCAACTCTAAGCCACTGCACCACTCTGCTTTTCTCTGCTGCGTCAGTTAATGTATCTATTTCAATTTCCTTCAATTTCTTATGTTTTCATTCCTAAATTCAACTTAATCCCATTCCTATATTAGTCTGATAGATTTTTTTAAAGTTTGCCTTAATATTTATTTTTCAAATTTATTCATATTGGTTTACAATTTTAACACACATATTTTTTGCAAATAATTCAAATAATGCATTGTATTGTTTTCACAAATTGATTATTTGTGCAGTGTTTTGGTCAATAAAAATTCTTTTTCTGGCCATCTACATTCCTAATTCAGAGAAAAGTGACTGACTTTCATTTCATAAATTACTTAAAAATATAAAATTAGATAAATTCATATTCAAATATTTAATAAGCATCTTTCTCCCTATACATGCTTCTTGTTCTTTCTCATTATTGAGGCAATTTTGCATGGGAAATAGCTCCTTCAGGAACAGACTGGAATTCTGGATTTTTCATGACACAATTACCTTTTTTTCCGTCTCTTTATTATTTATTTACTCATGGAGAAAATCAATGTGGTTGCTAGGAATTGAAAATGACTTGATGGCACATAACCAATCAATCAACTATTTATTTCCAATTCTACATAATTAAATAACAATAGAGCTTACCTTAGTAAACATTAAACTTGTATCTGAGCAAATTAGCCCCAATGTATAAGGCAGAACATATGTTAAATCAATTATAATGCACAGGCCTGTTGTAAACCTGTTGTAGCTGTTTTAAAAGTTTGATAATAGGTCTTACCCTGCATCAGTACTGTTACCACAAAGCAAAGCATCATTTTGTCCTTCCAAAAAATAAAAATTATCTGTGTGAATAAAAAAAATGAAAAAGTTAGCAATCCTAACCTAATCTATATCTACTTTGCCCAATGACCCTTCATTCCTGCAATTCTTACCAGCAGTTCCTATGCAAACAGTAGTTAAGTAATAATGCCTAATTGTAACAGTTGCCTGTGCAGAAGGACTGAACAAGGAACTCAAAAATTAGATAAGGTTGAATGATTTAAATGAGGACATGATATAAAACTAACTCACAGGGACCATTACAATTTTTATGGCCTACAAGTGGTTCTACCTGCATATGTTCCATTCAAGAGAGGTCTTGCAAGCTTAATTTCATAGTAGCAAGAAGCCAATGATACCTGCACTTTGTTCTCCAACTAGAAAAGCAAAGCACTCAGAGACTAGACAAATTGATTTAAATGCAGTGATACTTAAGAGGCAAAAGAAAACTTCTCAGACTTTGCAGATCTGGTCCTCTTAACTGTTGTAAACCCATTTGGAAGATGTAACTGTTCTTGAGTTGCAAATAAGTTTGATTTTTGACTGAAAAAATTACTTTTACTAACTTCTCAATCTTAGTAGGATCCTCCAAATACTTAACTCCAAGTTGTGAGAATATAAAGAACTAGGCCAATCTCCTCCCACCATTTTTAATTTTTATTTTATTAAATTTTATTTTCAACTTCGTTAGATATTTTTCATCCTACTGTAGTATATAGAGGCAAAAAAACAAACAAACACAAACCCCAGATGAAAAGTCCCAAGAACCAAAGAATGAATATTTTTTAAAGAATTTTTCTCCCTAACCCATTTATGCAGGTAGCAGCTAGCATGGAGACCCAAAAAACCAAAGGGATTATTGAATAAATCAACCCAGAGGCCTTAATCAAGGTACAAATGGCTCAAGTTATCCTACTTCTGAAGACCTAGCTCTCTGGAGAAGGCTGTGATGCTGGGAAAGGCAGAATAAAATAAAAGAGGGCAACCAGAAAGAAGGTAGATAAACTCAGTTACAATGGCAATAGGTGAACTGTGGGAAGAACTGAAAGACCAAGGTAGAAATAGATTGTCAGAGAGAAAATATGTTTATTTATTTAGTCTATAAGAGTTAATAACACGTGTGATAGCACATAATCAAAGAAGTGCCTACAAAATATTGATTCCCTCCTAGAAATAGAGTATACCTATGGGGGAAAAGGGAATTACAACTAACCAAGACCTGGAAATTAAGTTATTTTCCTGAACAGCTGGATGAATCATCCAAATCAAATCCAGGGAGAGGGAGACAGTGGTCTTTCATTTCGAGAGTTCACTATTTAAATTCTTTTATTGCATATATATATATTCATTCTGATTTTAAGTGGCATGGCAAACTACCCTAGCATAAATGTTTATGACAGGAGAACTGACATGTCTTCCAAAATTAAAAAATATAATGTTCAAAGAGACATCACTTACTGATTCTCAAAATGGCAAATTTAAGACAATACAGGATTATAGCTTGGCTAAATCAAGCCAAGTAGCCTGGTACTGGGAGGATGGGCACGGACAACATTTTATAATTTGATAGAGTATAGCAGCTTCCATCTCATTGTGTCTTAACACTGTCAGTAAATCTGAATCATCATTATGCCATTATACCATCAACGATGCCATTAGAAGAAGAAGAAAAACCAGAAAAAGTATATTCTTACTTTCATCTTGTATGTATGCATTCCAATCAAATTGGGTAATGTTCAATGTACTGTTTTCTCCAAATGTAGCATTAAATATATCAGTATCATTAGAATCTGTAGAATTTGGTGGATTCCAAAACAAACATTTGTGCCTCAAGTTGCCCATGAACAGCTGGAGTCCTATGAGAGCAAAGACACTCAGACAAAACACCGTCAGAATCATCACATCGGATAGTTTCTTCACAGACTGAATGAGAGCTCCCACAATTGTCTTCAGACCTGGAAGCAGAAAAACATCTTGAGAACAACTGAAAAGACAGATGGGAAAAAAGGTGACGCCCAGTAATGTTAAAAAAACCCTCATGCAGAAGCTCAAATCAATGGCCCTGTTGGTTTGTGAACTTAACATTTTAAATGGTTCTGTCACTTGTGACAATGTATTTTGTGAGGATGAGGCCCAGAAGTTTATGTTCCTTGAAATTGTGGGTGAAAATGTATTGTGCTTTTTTAAACGAAGAATAACTTGTTTTAATGATAAAACAAGTGCGTGTGCTATCATGCTTTTTCCCTCACAGAGGAAATTTTCCAATCACACTAAGCCTAAGCACGTTTCACCAAAATAAGGAATATGGCTATCAATGCAGCTCGCTCCAGCATAAACACGTTTAGGCATATGGATTGGAATGGATTAATGGCTTTTTTTTAACTGCCAACTTCTCTTGCCCCAAACCATCAGGTTTATAACACTTTATTCTTCCCTTGAATCAAATTAAGGTTTGAAGAAAATGAAATTGGAAAAAATAATAGTCCCTTATACACACCCTCTGTTTCTCTCCTCTCTTACATAACTTACTCTGTTATATTTGACTGATTTCAAATATTTCATGATGCCAAATAATGATTCAGATGTGAGTTCTGTTAAAGTACTAAGGACAAACATCGTTTTCCATTTTGCAGGTAAAAAAACAGATGGCTAAACCAAGATTACATGGTTATGCTTTTGTCACAGCTTGACCTCAAAGCTTGACATTCTGTGATGCAAATCACACAGGCCGTGTTCTGCAGCATGTCATGCAACAATGTGTTAAACGCAAAGGCTGATTTCAAAAATGAACAAGCAAATGGCAAAAAGCAAAGATCACAAGATTAATTTCTTTCAACACATGATTCCTGCTTTTTTCTCCTTTGTTCTTTTAAATGAATGAGCAAGCAACGAGGCTTATGGTGAAAAAAAAAAAGTATTTTCAATTCCCATGGAGTTTTAAAAAGTCAGCCTCTGGGTTTAACCTAGCTCTCACCTGGGATGACTGATATTGTTTTCAATGCCCGGAGAACTCTGAATGTTCTCAACGCTGAGACATTACCCAGGTCCACAAACTCTGTCACATATCTGTAATAGGGGAGTTCACACACAAACACAATGACAGGATAAAAAGGAACAGTTGGACAGGTACAAGGGACCTAACACCTTACACCACTTACATCTTACCTGGGATTACAGAAATAGTTTTCAAAGCTCTCAATACTCTGAAAGTTCGAAGAGCTGAAACATTGCCTAGGTTTACAAATTCTGTTATATACCTGTAGAATTAAACCACAGTTATTCAGAATTGAGATAGACTTCAGGGTACTTACTTGGGGACTTCATCAAGACCCCTTGGTAACTTTAGGGGAAAAATAAATATCAACATCTTCCATTAAGAGCTTTTAACAATGATCAGTTTATACAGCAGGACAACAGGTACCCAGAGACCTCAGTTTAAACATCTATGCCATTCATATAAAGCAACAGAAACTATATTGGTCCATTAGAAAAACAAATGGCTTTATTTTGATCAATCCAAATGACACAACAAATGAACAAGCTATCATAGTCTCCAAAATTGTTTATTATGTCAGATATTAAAAAAATGAATGAGAAAGGATGATAACAATAGCAATAGCACTTAGACTTATATACCACTGTACTTTACCGCCCTCTCTAAGTGGCTTACAGAGTCAGCATATTGCTCCCAACAATTTGTGTCCTCATTTTACCCACCTCAGAAGGATGGAAGGCTGAGTCAATGTATCACAATTATGTTCAATCCATGTCAGGTTTGAACATTTTAAGAAAAAGCAAGGGATTGTGCCCCTTGACAGAGAAGGGGGGGGGGAATCAACAATTTTTACATCAAGAAACTTATTTCATAATCTTGGGTGCTTGAAAAATGCTATTTTTCTGTTAGAAAGATGAAATACACAGTTTCTGAAAGATTTTCTTGGACAACTACTCTATTAATGTACGTATGTGTTCTATGTTACTAGTTGCTATACCAGTTGCTTTACTGTATGAATGCACTTATATGGGTTCACAAACAAAAGAAGAATACTATTATTGTCCTCAAATCAACCAAGCAAGAAAAAAATAGCAAATGAGGCTATCTTAATTTATTGTGTATATACTGTAATTACAAATAACAATGATGACAAAAGAATATATTGTCTGCTCTGTTTTATTTTCTCCAGCAAAGATAAATTAGTTCAAGAATTGGATTTACTAATAGTATTGAAAATGTATTGGTCATAAAATTATCTTGATCCTTGATTGATTAAAGCACATTTTAATTACAATAGTCTTTATGCTCCTATATATCACGTTGGAGTACATTCACTGATATACATCAGTATATGTCAATAAAAAGTGGGTGGGAGAAAAAGGAATGGAAAACTTACGCAAATGTAATGACAGTGAAATCAAGCCAGTTCCAGGGATCTCGGAGGAAGGTGAAACCATCTATACAAAAGCCTCTTGCAATTATTTTTATAAGGGATTCAAAGGTATATATTCCTGTGAATGTATATCTGGTAAAAACAAAACAACATATTCATTCTTAATGCAAATGTTTTTTTAAAACTCAGATAAGTCAGAATTGCCACCCTAGACCTTGCAAGCCCCCCCCCCCTTTGTGGGTAATATGGGGACTTCTTCCCATATTATTGAAGAAATCAAAAGCACCCATAGAAAAAAAAAGGCCATGCTTTACTCTCCACTTCCCAGACATTAAGGTAACACATATGTGGGAAGAAACCAAATTATATGCTATCTGGAGATGATCCTGTGCATTTCATGCAACTGCAAAAACACAAGAAGACTTGATGTATTTTCCTGCATGCAGAGACTTACAGTATAAGAAGAGGCTTGGCTACTCAAACTTTACATGAGAAGCTATATGGTACAAAGGTGGTAGCCTTTTTTTCACTGACAGTCACAAAGGTACTGTTTTTGAACATGAAAATATTGCCAATCCTCCAACAATCAGCCTAGCTATTTCTTGAACTCCTTACTCTACACCATCTTGTGAAGCTAAAGAATACATTGCGGGAAGAGTTTGTGAAGTGTTAACAGGAAGGTTTTTGGAAAGGAAAATGATCAATCAGTTGGAGGCATGCAGATTTTCGCTTATTAAAGTTCACTAGATCACAGCTACACTATTGTACGGTGTGTTATATATGAGCATGCATATGAGTTTATTCTATTAGGTCTTCTACATCCCACAAAAACACATTCAAACATGCAGTTAAGAATAATATTGCACTTACTCTACATTCTTTGTCCATTCAGGGGGGTTACTTAAGGTCATAAATACGCAGTTGGTCAAAATAGTGCACATAATGAGCATGCTGAATAATGTGAGTTATATTATTAAGGAACATATAGTAATTTTTTTTACAATGATAAATAAATACGTCTTAATAGATTGTTCTGTTTTAATTAAATATATATGTCTGATAATATAGTTACAATTAAGGGATAATGTATATAAATTTCTAAAGGGCTAGGACTATATCATATATAAGTAAAATAAAAGTAATTGAGATGAAAGAAAGTTCCATTTTATTCCACAACAAACCTCTGAATATTTCCTTTTGATTTTTATTTTTAGAAATGGGCAAAAGATATAATTAATAAACTCTTGCAGGTGGAATAAAGAATCCAGTAGCTGGATACAAAAAAGCATCACAATATATAAAAGGTATGTAATAATGCTTTCCAAAATGAACAGAATGTAAAATTCTACAGAGTTTTACCAGCAGATCTAGAGGACGCCACAAGAGCCAACAGAAGGAAGAGGTCAATGTCATTTACAGCAGGGATCCCCAACCTTTTCGCGCCGCGGCCCGGTTCCGGCGTCAGCTGGCGCCGCGCCCGGTTCAGCGTCAGCTGGGCGCCGCCATCTTTTTTGACGAAAAATCACTTCGGTGGCGTCACGGAAGTGATTTCGTCAAAAAAATGGCGGCGCCAGCGCTCGGTGAGCTTTTTGGTAGAAATGGCTTTCTACCGGGAAAAGCTCACCGAAGCGCTGCGCCGCCATCTTTTTGACGAAAAATCACTTCCGGTGGCGTCACCAAAAAGATGGCGGGCGCCAGCAACCAGCGCCCGGTAAGGCTTGTTCCGCGGCCGGCGTCGCGGACCGGCGGTTGGGGACCCCTGATTTACAGGATATGAATACCAAAGAAACAGGGCAAATATTTGTACGATATCTATTACTTCAAATTTCCAAGAAAATAATATCTTCCAAATGCAGAATAGAGTCCTATATGGAAAGGGGGATGCCAGATGTTCAAGCTGATTTTAGAAAAGGCCAAGGAACAAGACAAATTATTGCTGACACCTAATGGATAATTGAGAAAGTCAAAGAATATCAGAAAGAAGCCAGTATATGCTTCACTGATTGCAGAAAGACCTTCAATTGTGTTGATTGTGTCAAGTTGTGGAATATGCTTAGGAAAATGAGAATCCCACAAGATCTCATTTATCAACAACAAAAGAACCAACGTTCAAGAAATATGCTACAGTTTGTGTAGAAACACAATGAAGGTCTTGGAAAAAATATTTTATATTGTGTCATGTCTATACAAGAATCAGAACTGTGCAGATGGGTATTATCCCCTGTGACACTTTATTGAAGCAAAGGTTGGACTTTGAAAAAGTAAGATAAAAAGTGTATTGATGCTTTTGAAGTTTGATGCTGGAGAATATTCCTGAGAATAGCCAAGAAAACAAACAAATGGATCCTAGAACAAATCACTCAGAGTTCTCACTCCAGGCACACATGATCAAGCTCAATTTACAACCATTCTTTGGACATATTATGGAAAGACCCAGCTCCTTTAAGAAGCCCATAATACTGTAAAAATTAGAAGAAAGGAAGACGATGACCATCAACAAGGTAGAGATGGATTTAATTACATCAATAGTTGGTGCATCACTAGGAACTATGGATGACCAAATTGAGGACAGATCATCCCAGAGAAGTTCTATCTACTGTATACGGCTGCAAGAGTCGACATCACACTGATGGCACATAATCAATTAATTTTCAACAAATGATTTTAATAGCAATGCATTTTGAAGGAAGAGCTATGACACATACAGACTTACTCTTATGCATTATTCACAGCCTTAGCATCTGAATACTTACGTTTACAACTAAGGAGGAATGCATATGCCCTCCAGAAAAGAAAAAAAAGGTCCTGATATTTAGACATTTCTGGTTTATGCCAAAATGTAATTACTAATAAAATTAATATTAAATCATAAGCATTTACTTATTATACTGCACTATCCTGGTTAAATAGTAGCACCAAAAACTTTGTTTTTGCACTGAAATGCTAATATCCAGTATATTTTTTTATGTATAATGTACACTGAAGATGGCATTTAATTTTGTTGTATGAGGTACAATGACAATGAAGTAAACTAACTAAAGAAGTCTTAATTGCATTTCCAACCTCTGTTTTGCCCTAGCAACAAAACACAATCGGATTCTGTTCACATAAGAAGCAATATAGAAAATATAGAAAGTTACCTGTGGTGCCAGTTATTGACACTAGAAGACCTCCTTGTTGGGACAGGCTTGGGTATGTACAAAAGCGATGGTGTGTGTTAGGGGTCTGGGATAAAGAATTGAACCAACTTCCAAATTGATTGAGTAACAAGTTGGAAATGCAATGATGCCCTGCATGGGTAATCTACAACCAAGCTATTTCTGAAGACAAGTCTACCAGAATTCTGAATGCCCATGTGTCCTAGTTTCATCAGCTACAATAATATGAAATCAAGTGCCAGAGAGACATCTCATACCACTGTGCATGCCAGCAGAAGGTGGAAAATTTCAAAGATGGGCAGAGGTTGCCCTTGTATTGGGCAAGGTTGGTTTCACAGATCTTCAATAAATAGTTGCAGGATGTTTTTGCCCTGGAGTAAGCAGGACAGGTAGGTGAGGATTTAGTGTATTTTATAATGCAAAAAATATTATTTGCACTCAGTTCTATGCAATATGTTTTGCCTAATGATATTCTATTATTTTTATCAACTAGATGATAAATGTTAATACTAGGCTCTATGTATGACAAATCTGTCCAACAAGCCTGCAAACTATCTGTTTCTGGCTAGTATCATTCATACCATTCAGACATTGAAAACATACATTGCAATGTATTATACAGAACAATTTTGGAATTTCTTACTTATATCACATGCAAAGAACTAGAATATTTAAGTATCATGCTCAATAATTTCTTTATTAGCTTTTTTCCAAACATCCATCCTGTAAAGATGTCTAACATCCAGTTTCTAGACAAGAATCCCCAGAAATAATGATTTATTATCTGACTTTATAATACAATTTATATTTGGTGAAAAAATACAACAGCATATATAGGTAGTCATCAACTTATGACCACAGAGCCCAAGATTTCTGTTGCTAAATGAGGCATTTGTTAAGTGAATTTTGCTCCATTTTACAACTATTCTTGCTGCAGTTAAGCACTGCAGTTGTTAAATAAGTAACTAGGTTGTTAAGTGAATCTGGCTTTCCCATTGACTTTGCTTGTCAGAAGGTTGTAAAAGGTGATCACATGATCCCGGGACACTGTGATTGGTCATAAATATGAACTAGTTGCCAAACATCTGAATTCTGATCATGAGACCCTGGGGAATCTGCAATGGTCATAAGTCACTTTTTTCAGTGCTGTTGTAACTTTGAACAGTCACTAAACAAACTGTTATAAGTTGAGGACTACTTGTATATATGATAATGGTTTGATGCAATCTATTCCAGTTTACCATTGATAAGTTATAGTGGACAATTTTTAAGATCTAAGAGCTTAATATATTTAGATAATGTAGACTGTGATTCTGTAATCACTTACCTAGGAATCTTTGGAATCCATTAAACTTACTAGAGTAAACTTGTACAAGGACTTTTAAAGGAGTGTAGTAACATAAAACACTGAAAACTTTTCAAACACTCTTGACTGTGCTTGAAGCCCATCAAAGAATGGGGAGCTTAACAGAATACCAAGATGAGCATTCTTGAAGGATGGCATAAGAAAACACCCAATTTTGAAAACATTTCACACTGCAGGCCAATACAGGGCCAATACAGGGAACTGCATAAAGACAAGTGACAGCAGGTATATCTTTCCATGGTGGGACCACCAGTGCTCATTCCCAGAATGCACCTGGCTCTTGAGGCCATTTGCTTATTTGAGTATTCTGTGGAGATTTGGCTGAGCATTTCCGTGATTTTTATATTTTTATTTTATAGTTAAATAGTTTGGAACAATTTTCTTTTCAACATAACAAACAATATAGAAATAAGAAATGAAATAACAAGTTATAGTTATAAATCGCTATCTTGAGAAAACTATTTGTTAACAACCACTTGAAAAGGATATGAATGTACCAAAATCTTAATAGCTACTTTTCTAAGAGGGTTGAAAGGAGTTAAAATGTATAGGGCAGGGGTGGCACTGAAACGGAAAATTGCCTTCCCTCTATTCAATACTATAAAAGTCTGGAAGAAAAAAAGAAACAGTGAAAGCAATTTAAACATATGCAATGTTAAATTAATTTTTCTGTGTTTGTTTTTTCCAAGAAGGAAAATCTAGACAACCCTGAGCCAACTTTTGTAGTAAAAAGATTTATTATTTACTGTATAAACAATATAGCATTTGCCATGGCATGGAAACACAATGTCAAAGGGTATATGAGTTAGAAGGGAATCTTATCAGTCATCTAGTCCAACCCTGCTGCTCCCATTTGAAAAATTCTAGGAAAACCATTGCTTAAAAACAGCTACTGGCAGAAATATTCTGACTCAATCTTCACTCATTTAATTCCAATCCATTGTCCTGGCTTAATTTTCAACAAAGAATAGGCTATTGCCCCCTAATGCTGTCCTTTCTCCCACAAAGTCTTCTACTACAACTTTTAACCTTTTCTCAAGTTTTAATGTTCACATTCTTTCTCATCTTGGAAGTTTTCTTGAACTTTCTCTGGCTTCTCTAACTATGACCTGCCATGATTTGGATGTAATGCTTCCGTCAAACCAACCCATTAGCATTTTAGCCCATATTCACACTCTATAGTGGTTCACTAGCATTCTAAATCCTCTTTCTGTGTACTACCACAAAACAAAGTCTCCCCATATCATTCAGTTTGATATAATCTTGTTTAAGCTTGCCGAGTTTACTTTGAATTGTGAAGTTCTCTTCTTAATGTTTAGTATTCCCTCTAGATTTGCAAATCAGCATTCTCTTCCATCTCATCCTCAGAATCATTTCAAAAATATTGAATAGTACAAAGCCAAAATGGAGGTCTACTTAATCGTTCTTTTCAGGTCAATGCAGAATTTTTACAAGAACCCTTTAAGTGGTTGTTCAACTAGTTGCAAATTCACTGGATAGCAATAACCTCTTGCTCACATTTATTTATTTTATCCACAAAAATATCATGACTACCAATTCACTTCAATTAAAATGCAGTGTTCCTTTTATTTACCAAAGTAGTCATTCCACTGGAGTAGAGTTACTGACCTTACAAGTCTAGATAAACCCATACTGGCTCTTGGTAATCGTAGCATTTGTTTCTGAATGGCTGCATGTCAGTTTATTATTTTGCTCAATGCAGGCATTAAACTAACAAGATTGTATTTTTTTTTTATTGATTCCCACACAAAGTTCCAAATTCACTTTTGGGTCAGCTTCTGTAGTTCCTTCTTTGATGGCCTTCGGTTAGCAGGCAAAACCTACTTTCTTTAGACAGACATTTAAGCTTCTTGCATTGATTATCAATTGTTCTTTGTTTAATTTTAGCAGTCTCTTGCTTTTATTTGGTCTTTGTGGAAAGTAAGTTGTATCTGGATAAAGTATTTTTGTATATTTTAAATTTATGTTGAACAGCTATTAGACTCTTAGACGGGTATAAATGTAAACAACTACATAAACTCCACCTTTATATAAATAGCTTCACCATTTTAGGAATTGATTTAATGTGAAGATTTTATTTTTTAAAGATTTGCCTGGCTACATTATTCAAAATGTAAAAAAACAGCTGCCTCTAGTGTAGTAAACATGTGTTATTGTATGAGGAATGACATTAAAATAGCGCAGTATCAAAAATCCATGAGGCACAGCCAATCTGGATCAGTCACCAGGACCAGAGGTTTAATCTTCTGAGCTTTCAGACATGTGCTGAAGTCCGCTCTCAGGGAACTTCTCTTTCGCCAGAATGTGAGAGAGAACAGTGGTAGTCTGTTTTCTGTAAACTAAGCCCTGGATCTCTGGGTGCTACAAATTTGTGTCTAAACAATAAGCTCAAGGAGAACTTCCAAAATTGAGAACCAAAACATATGAAAGACATGTTCTTTATAGCGAAGAACTATTATCAGTAAATATTTTAGCTAAGTGGCCAAAAGAATCATAAAATATTGGACATTTGAAAGTGTGATATGATCTGCATTAGGAGCAATATATAGAATTAAATGGGGGCAGGTGGGTCAAGAGATGGCCTCCGCTCACATATACTTTAAGAATATGAGGAAAGTTAAGATATGACCCAGTGTGCTGTATGTGATACTGCTGCACATTGCATCTAAAATAAAACAGTTACATAAAAACTAGTTCAACAGTCCATTTTTAATCCAAATTCAGCTCCAAATAATTGGTACTTGTATAAATGCCACCATGGGTAGAGTTAATATTAATATTAAGTATTAATATTTATATTAAGTGTCATACCTTATGATTCTCGACTCCTGACGAATGTATCTTTTCTTTTATGTACACTGAGAGTATTCACACCAAGACAAATTCCTTGTGTGTCCAATCACACTTGGCCAATAAAGTATTCTATTCTATTCTATTCTATTCTATTCTATTCTATTCTATTCTATTCTATTCTATTCTATTCTATTCTATTAGAAAAATCTAGATCAGATGAGCTTCCAGTGAAAGTATATCCCTTTCCTGATGGCCCTTGACTATCCCCACAACTATTTTTGTGTTGCTCACAAGTATTTATTTACTTAACCAAATATCCTCTTTTTCCTCTCCGTGAGCCAATGAGCTCTCCTTTTGACTTGAAGCCCCAAAACAATCAACCAACCAATTCCTACTTCCTTTTTCTTCCTGTCCAAGGTTTTACCCCTCCTGATCAGCCACTATATGGAGGTAGTGCCAATGCTGATTCTCACTGTCGTTATGAAGACCTGGGAGGGTGAAATGGGATGGCTTCAAAGTGTGGCAGGAGGGTTTGGTTGGGATAGAAATCCCTGGAGGCAGGCAATCCCATCAGTGGCTTTAAGCAAAGTGTTATAAAACTGTTTCTGCAGCTTTCTCTTTAATAGGCTACGGAGGAATATGCAATTGGTTCAGCTTCTCAAAAGCCACTTGGTGGTGTGAACAATTAAGATGACTTTATTTATTTACTTAATCGATTTACATGACTTTCAGTCTTGAAAATGCAGCTAATAACATATTTTAAAAAATAAGAAAAAAAACAGCAAGAGGATAAAACCTACAATGATAACTAAAAACACAGTCAATAAACAATCAACAAACACATCTTGCAGCAGGCCATCTACCCTTTCAACCCCTGTGCTCTGGAGCATGTACAGATATCCAACACTTTGTGAAAGACCTGCAGAGTTGGGGCCAATCTCACCTCTAGTCATAGAGTGTGCCAGAGTAAACAATTGTTAAATGAATCACTGAAGTTGTTAAAGTTAAGTGAATCCAGCTTCTCCATTGACTTGGCTTGTCAGAAGTTTGCAAAAGGTGATCACATGACTCTGGGACAGTCATAAGTATGAGACTAATTGTCCAGCATCTGAATTTTGATTACACGACCATGGGGATGCTGCAATGGGTCATAAGTCTGAAAAATGGTCATAGGTTACTTTTTTCAGAGTCATAACTTTGAATGGTCACTACATGAACTATTGTAAGCTGAGGACAACCTGCACTGCATTCTAACCACAGCACCACCACAGCTCCAGACACTGAGCCAGATCCTACACATCCTCCAGACACTGAGAGAGAACCTCCTACACTGTATCACTTGGTTGGCCTGGGGCAGAGATGTAGGTGCTGTAGTTTCATGTAGAGCTTAAACAGGAGAGAGAAGCACATCAAATCCTATGTTACCCCACAAAGGAGAGGCTGGAGAATAGATCTCTCATCCTCTTTAAGTATCAATTGAACTAATCATGAACGAAAGAGGACAGCCAGCATATAACTGTGTCACTCATTCTTAACCCCTGAAGTCAGTCCAGACAGATACCATAATCAATGATATCAAACTCTGCTGAGAGAGAAGAGTAAGGATGGATACACTTCTCCCCATCCCACTCCTGCAAAAGATCATTCCAAGTGAATGATGCCATTTCAGATCCATTTCCAGATCTGAAACCTGACTGAAAAAGGGGTTCAGATAATCCAGACAGATCAAAAGTTATTTAAAAGGGTTGGATCTAGCAATGGCATCTCTAGAAGAGGATAAGATATTCCCCTCTTTAAGTAAAGCAGGACCACACCCACTCTCAAGGATGAATTCAGTTGCATTGCTATGCAACTGCATATTGTCTAAGTGGAAGCTTTAGCTAATCAGGAGGAACATGGATTCAGTGCATAAGTGGCCATAATAACAATTCCAAGTATACCCTGACCTTGACCATCAGGACTAACAGGCTCAAATTCATCCCAGATAACTGGTAAGTTATCTTAGTTAGCTCTACAGGACTTGCCTCAAGGCAGAAGTCCAACCTGGAGTAAATCTGACCTTATTTGACAGAAGCTTCATATATCCTCATCATGGTCTGAAGAAAAACTTCAATTACTCTATATAGGAATGATGGGCAGCTACCTGCAAATTCAATAAGGGTGGGAAAATGTTGACGTTTTGCTGCCCTAAGTATTGTAAGGTAGGTGTAGTGAATAATGAATAGTTTTCTGGTGCTCTAGGCATATATTCTCACACTTCATCCCAGGGGGCTCTGGGATCCTTGAGAGGAGAGAGCTCTGATCCAAAGCCCCAGCAGACCCTTTCATTCCAAGCAGCAACTAAGGCTTCAGTTGGACTGTGCACCAGACTTCGAACCCAAGCTCCCCTGAAATCCAGTAGGTCTATTAGTTGCCTAGGATAACCAATCAAATAGAGGAATCAATCAGAATGCTCTGATTGGGGTGTGTGTGTGAAGGTGATCTCCTCCAATATCACACCACCATTGCTGTGACACACACACACACACACACAAACCAGATCTGGAAATAATCCTCAGTATATTTTAGGCTTTCGATGACCTAGGTCAGTTGTATGGCTATCATAGTGACATGAATTCCCAAGCTACCTCAGACTCCAATCTCAGGGAAAGTAAGTTGAAGTTCTCTAGACTACAAGCCTGGGGAATTGCACCATCAGTCCAGCCAATGAGCCGGGGGAGGGAGGCTGCAACACATCAGGGAGGCTGGTACAAGAACAATAATCCCATCTAATAGCAATAGAAATCGCACTCAGACTTATACACTGCATCACAGTACTTTACAGCCCCCTCTAAGCAATGGGTCCTCATTTTACCGACCTCTGAAGGATGGAAAGCTGAGTCAACCCTGAGCTGATCAGAATCGAACTCCTGGAGGGAGCACTACTGCATGCTAACCGCTGTGCCACCACTCTTGCCTGCAGTCCAAATTAACAACAGAATTTTTTTATCTATTTATCTGTAGAGCAGCACCTCTTGGAATTCCCCAAATGTCCACAGCTTATCTACTACCACTGTCCTAAGGGTAGAGTACATTTCAGAGAGGGGATCTGCCCCAGATGCACAGCCAGTTCTCAGTTAGACACACCTAGTTAGCTCTCCCATCTAGGTGGATCACAGGTGGAAAAGGCCTTATTACAGACTGCTATTAAATGCGAGGTTGTTACTCTAGCAACTTTCTGTGCCAATCTCAGAACAGCACAATAGTCATCTTGCAGAAAGGACCAACTTCACTTATAAATGATTTACTATAAAACAGATTATACTTTTTAGACTCATCTTCTAACATTCTCACACATTATGATCTTTCTTTTAGTTTTGCTGGGGAACTTTCTTAGTCATCTTTGAAATATACATTTTCTATGATTTGTTAGGATCACTTTCCTCTATAGAATAAATAAGAGCTATGCAGCATAACAATTCTTCATGTCCAAAAATACAGATGTATTTTACCAGTTGTAGACCTCTCAAAGGGAACCTTGTGCAAAACACCAGAACAACTAGACACAAGGAGTTTTCCCCCGAATGCCATCACTCTGCCAAACAAATAATTCCCTCAACACTGTCCAACTATTTACAAAGTCTGCATTACTATTACTATTAATCTTCTCAACACTCCTTATCACCCATCCCCTCCCACTTGTGACTGTATGACTGTACTTTGTCATTTGTATCCTTACGATTTATATTGACTTTCCTAGTATGATATGATTGCTTATTGTACCCTATGACTATTATTAAGTGTGGTACCTGATGATTCTTGACTCTTGACGAATGTATCTTCTCTTTTATATACACTGAAACCATTTGCACCAAGACAAATTCCTTGTGTGTCCAATCACATTTGGCCAATAAAGAATTCTATTCTATTCTATTCTATTCTATTCTATTCTATTCTATTCTATTCTATTCTATTCTATTCTATTCTATTCTATTCTATTCCATTCCATTCTAACTGTAGATTGTATATTGACGTCAGAAAACCTGAAAGGGTGACAATACCCAATAGGGGAGAAAGAGGCAACACCAACAATAATGTGAAACACTCACTTTTGTATTAACGTAAAATGGATCCAGGTCTTCCAAGGGAGTAGCGACCATTCCAGCAGGGATGTCACCATAAATAAATGGCAGTGATTTGCCAGCCTCCAAGTCACTACTTGGTTTTGGCCCATTTTCGTCATTGTCTTTATGGTCTTGTTTGGACTGCTTGGCTTTTTCTGCAGCAATGCGTTGTTCGATAGCTGCAAGAGACTCTCTAGTGAAGTAGTGAAAGCTGTCCGGACCTGGTGGTACAAGCACTGGCTGCTCCATCTTGTCATCCTGCACATTTTAATTACTAGTTATTCTCTTGCATAAGGAAGTACTGAAGAAAAGAGAAAAACAAGGAGTGAATCAACAACAAAAATTCCCATCACTTCTTCATTAAGCTAACATAATATTCAAGAAAATAATTACATCTTTAGAGCAACAAAACGAAGGCTTTCAATATTTAACTATTTACTTTTGAGGGAAATTATTATAGGCTGATAAGGTTATTAGCTATTTTAAATCCCCCCCCACTTTACTGGCAAATTTTTGTAGTTTTAATGGTGATCTAATCAATCAAAATTGATAAGAAAACATTTTTGTTGGCATGAAGGTTCAGGGATAAGAAGACATTATTTGCTGAATCTGCTTGACATGGAGCTAGGAAACAATACTAGGACTCGACCATGAAACTTTTTAGAAGGCAGCATTGGGGAGGGAAGGGGGTCATTTTCCAATAGTAGTGAATAGTAGATATGAGCCTAGTTGCTTCCTGACTATGCCTTGATCAATGGGGCAGTCTCCAAGCTGAACGTTTTTCAAACTGCAAGCAACGTGAAGGATTGTACTATCTAAAGATATTCAAAAATGCTTTCATTGCAAATAGTATTTTATTAATTATAAAACACGAGAAAGTTGTTCTAATGTAGAAGCCCAAAGGAAAGGACTAGTTAATTAAACCACAATTGTTAATTACAAAAAGGTTTCATTCAGCAATTTTTCTGTGCATTTATTTTGAGCAGGATTCATCTCAGATTTTCAGAATCAGGTCAGAAAGGAGGTGGGGGTTGGGGTTGGGGAGACAAAATCCATTGGATGTTATATTCAACAGCAGCCATAACAACAACAACAAAACAAGCACACACACAGAGAGAGAGAGAGAGAGAGAGAGAGATCAAGTTGATAAATGGGAAAGAGCAGCCTGCGAGCAGATGGTTTTATTTCATTTAATGGATCTAATATACTATTTTGGAAATGTGCCTAAGAAGACTATAACATATTATCAGAAATAGAGCATGTGGCCAAAGGTCAGTAAAGCCATGAGGTATGTGGGGAAGCTGATAACTGATAAGGAAGGACTAGCTTGCTCTGTATCTTTTATGCTGGTGAACGGTTTCTGTAGTTTTGCAGATTTTAGAGGCCTAGTGGGTAGAAAGTAAAAAATCTCATCTCTAGAGATTAAAATTCTGTGACTGCTGTCTCATCATTGGCAGTCTGCCTTGAAGTAGGCCTGTGATTATTAGCGCCAGAGCACTTATCCAGAAAAAGGAAAAGATGAGGAATAGCAGAGAAGCACAAAATTGAACCTGGTCAGAAGGAAGACCAGTTGAAAAAAGATACTGAAAGAGGGACATGAGCTCCAGAAATAAATAAATTAAATAAAAAAAGCAAAACAGAAGGCAAAGCAGAATTATAAGAGAAGGAAGAAGAAGGGGGTGGAGGAGGAGGAGGAGGAGGAGGAAAAGGAAAATAAAGTTAAAAAAAAAACCTTTCACAATTATGTAAGAGGAATAATTTTATTGATCTGATCTCTCTTTCAGTTGCCAGTGTTTGGAGGCAGAGGGGGGAAAAAACCTTAATGGAAGCGGGAAAAGCCCTATGCTGCAAAAACAGCTAATGGATCCTTAATGCACTTGCAAAATAAATAAGGCCTGGGTTTCAAAGGTCTCCCTTAACCGCATCTATTAAATGGATGCATTTCAATATAGCTCTGGTTCAATATCTGAATACAGTAAACATTTAAAGGAATATGAGGAATATCTCACTTACGACACAATTTCAAATTTTTCAGATATTATGACTATGAACCAGGTAGAATCAATTAAGAATTAAATATGATCACAATGGTCTGGAATGTCATCTATATTTTCTCACAGAACCTTAATGGTTAACAGCGCTGTGTAACTGGCAATGTTTTGCACTGACCTGTACATTTATTAATTAATGTCATTTTCAGCCTACAGACATAGAGCCTTCATTTGCAGACATAACTATTATGACTGCAGCAAAGATTGGAATTAACCACAATATTGTTTTGCAAATCAAACCAACTAAGCAGAGGCATTCCACAGAACAGTGATGGTTAACTTTTTTGTCGTTGTGTGCTAAAAGTGCATGCGTCTGAGTGCAAGAGCGCGCATGCGTGCCTGAACCCATAATGCAATGCACGTGCAACCACCCTGCGCTCCCTTCGCCACCCTGCGCATGCGCATGTGTCTCCCGCATTCACCCCACCCCCCACGCATGCACGGCAAATACCCAAAAATCAGCTGGCTAGCGGGAGGCACACATGCATGCGCAGTGGAACTGAGCTGGGGCGACGGCTCGCGTGCCATAGGTTTGCCATCACGGCCATAGAAGAATTCTGTAATTTTGCAAGCATTCCCTGGTGATAAGAATAAAATGGTTGCCCTAGATTTCTTAATTTACATTCAATTATTAAAATATTTTTTGTCATTATTAATATCATTATTATTATTATGAATAATTTCAGAATCCAGTTCATTATCAGCTAATGAAAAATCCTAACTCTTAATTCTTGCTATTTTATGAAAGGCTCATTTGGAGGTTTTACTGGACAAATGAATTATTTGTTCCAAGTACTATGCAGTTTGTCGCAGGCAGTCAGCTACTATAAAGCAATATTGTGCAGTTGTTAATCCTGACCACATTCTCCAAAGGAATTAATCAGGGCCTTTAATCATAGTATGAACACACCTTGGCCATCTCATGTTTGTTTGTTTTTTAGCATCCCGATGATACTTTTGAGAGAGACAGTTTAAGTCACGGGTGTCAAACTCGCGCCATCCCGTTGTTGTCACATGACGTTTCGTGACATTTTCCCCATTCATAGAGCTGAAGTGGGTGTGGCCTGCGCGTGAGGCATCCGGCCTGCAGGCCGCCAGTTTGACATCTTTAAGTCATTTAAATTACATATTCTAGGTTTGATCCACTTTGACTCATGCAGTAAAGAGAGGTAGTCCAGTCACCTGTTAAGACTTTGCTCTCTCTCTTTCTCTCTCTCTCTCACACACACACATACACACCAAGCTCCATTCCAGCCTCATTGCACTGATTTCCAGACAATTTCCTGCCCGTTGATAGAGAACAAGAAAGCAGCACCCAGAGGGTTTTATCTTTTGCTTTGTTGAATATGTACTGCATGAATCAAAAACAAGATGTCACCACTGAGTATCAAAACACTGAGTAGCAAAACAAATGATAGACAATGCTGGCAGGATACAGACTGGCAATGGAAAAGCAAATTTTGTGCCAGTGTAATTTTCTGCTGGAATAAGAATTAGTCCTTTTAACCTGGCAGTAAAGAAAGGCTTGTAGAAATGCCCAGCCCCATACAGCTGTGCAAGACCAAAACTTCTGGAAGATTTCTTGATTGTTTGTTTGAGGTCAGCATCAAATCTTGGAAATTGCGACAGGAATTCCCAGCCTCATTTTTAATGAGTTAATTAAGTTTGTGAAATTTATTGGAATTTGAAATGCTTTATTCTAGATTTCTCCCATTGGGGCTAAACTATCACTTGCAAACAAGCTCTCTACAACTCATCTGTTATTTCTTCTTTTCCTGCCCTAATGTCCACACAACCCAGTATCAAGGCGGAAATGGGCTCTAATTGAAATGGTAATATTGAAAATCTTAGAACAGTAATCTTATCAAATTCTGGGATAAGAGCGAAACCAACACAGAGTTTACCACCCTCCAAACCCCTAGATGTTGAAGGAACCAAAAGAAGGGCTTGCCCATTTACTTACCCATTTAACCAGCCACCAATGGATCTCACCAATTTGTTGGATTTCAATTCCCACCAATTCTTAACTCTGGCCAGGGATGCAAGAATTCCCAAAGTGTTTCACCAAAACACAGGGTGATTGAATTTTTTTGTCCATCTTCTTAAATACCCAAAGTTAACAGGTGCTATTTATTATTCAAATCCTTTAACAGTTCCATCAATTTTGCCTTGCCTCTCATTGTAACAAAGTACAGAAGAGCTGGAGAGCAACTATGGCAGAAGTAGGTAAGGATAGAGCACATAATTTAGCCTTAACTGGGAATTTGAACATGAAGGAGAAAAAAAAGATTCCCAGATGTCCTTCGCTCTTATGTGTTTATTTATACATATTTATATTTTCCTTTCAATGATCCTAGGATGAATGTAGTAAACTTGCTTTTGTTTTATGAAGGATAAGTATACAAATTTATGTTGTTCATTTATTTATCCATCTTTCCTAACAGGAATTCTAGATGGCATATACAGTGCTCCCATCTTATTTTACTCTTAAGAACAACCTTATGAGTTAGGCTGCGCTGATAGAGATAATACTCACAGTAATGGGGCTCAAAATCTGTCCCCAAGGCTTTTCCCTCTATTTTCCCCCTTTACTTACAACAAATAATTGTTAAAGTTCAGTTTCTGACGATATTTTATTAAGTCTAATTTTTACTTCTTCAGAAAAAAATCGGAGGGGCAGGTATTTCAAACATGATGCAGGATTTTATTTTATTTTCAATGTGTCACTGCAATGCCACATTTGAATGAAAGTCTTGGCTTTCTCAAAATTGCTTTTAACTCAAGGAGGAAAACTTTGGAACAAATAGAAACGTCCTTCAGAGGTAAATAGCACTTTTAGTGTTTTTTCTTCATAGTACTAAAATAGAAAAAGGAATCTTACACTAAGCAGTACTGCATTCCATTCTCATTTGGGTTTCCTACATTTGTTATTTAGATTATTTTTAAAGTTTGAAAAAGTACTCCTCAGTAGTAGAGACCTATCTCTTTTCTCTATGTAATCAGGTAAGTTTAAATAAAATAGTAAAAACTTCCAAGCAGAGCAATAGACTGGTGCCATTTATTATTTTTACTTTTTGATAAAGCTTCTGAGTCCTATGTGTGGATCTGAGATGTTCCTGGAAATAAGGATGAGACTGAAGGCTGCCTCTTTATAGCAATGCATTTTTTTAAAGAAAACCATTAAATGGGAAATTGGCATGTTATAAAATAAGAAGCAATCTCTCACTCTCTTTCCCTCTTGGTTTAAAATTTAAAAAATATGAGATGGGGGAGGGAACCAAGGAGACATCTAAGGGATGGCTACAGCCACAGTATTGTGCACAGGCATCACACTGGACTAGCTGTTGTGACTTCAATCTGATGCTGCTTCACTAAAAGGAAAAAAATATTGGCACTAAAAGCCCCTGAAAATAGTGTCTGCTTAGGCAAATAAGGGGGCTTCTCTAAGTACAAAGAAAGCTCACAGCGAGACAGGAAAAGGGCTCTTAAATTGTTTTTCAATGTTTGATTGCTTGTTGAGGAAAAATGATAAGAATATTAGGTAGGTTGGCCACACTAAGATAGATAGATAGACAGATGATGGATGAATGGATGGATGGATGGACGGACGGACAGACAGACAGATAGATCAGGCAGGCAGGCAGGCAGGCAGGCAGATAGAGATAGATACATTTGGAGCTAATTTCTCTTTTAAAATTTAAGTTGCCCCACGCTGCATTTTTAGCATGATAACTTTGTATTTCCTTTTGTATTTTAAAAATGACTTTATTACTTTTGTTCACTTTTTGAATTTTTATTTTGTCATATGCTGCTTAGCTTTAATTGTAAAAAATGATACTGATGTTCATTTGGCCAATAGCAAGAATTTTATTTAATGGAAGTCAATGGTCTCTCAAAGGGCATGTTCCTTGTAACCTACCATGTTTCCTTCAAACTAAGACCTCTCCGGATAATAAGCCCAATCGGGTTTTTGAACGCATGCACTACAATAAGTTCCCCCCCTGAAAATAAGCCCACCCCCCCAAAATATTAAAACACATGCACAGCCAGTCCTCCATGCAGGAGGAAAAATAAAGACTATTTTCAGGACACTGTTCTTCTCTTGCATGAAGCCCTCAATGTCAGGGAAAGATACCATTTGGAAAGAATTGTAATTCAAAGGTGAAGTGAGTTTTAGAAGTAAAAGTCCGTTTTAGAAAACTAAATAAAACTAAATGACAGCTTTCTGAAACAAAGAACTGTAATTTATAATAAAGGATGTATGGTCACTGTAGTTGTATTTTTAAAAGATTAAATAAAATATAATAATACTAATATTTACTTAAGTGGTAGATTACAAGAGCTTAACTGACCTACATATCAATCTACTCAGTGACGGCAAACTTTCGGGCTCAATGTCAGAAATTGAGAAAAAGTCCAAGTTAACTCTGCTAGTCTCCCTCTCGCCACCTCTTTCTACCCGCTCTCTCCCTCTCACACACCTGGACAAAAAGGAAACACTTCTTTTTATTGTTTGAAATGGTGCAATACTCTGTAAAATGAATATTTTTCTGAGAGAAAAAAGGACCACATTTACAAAATAGCCACAGGCTTTCATGTTTCCCCAAATTCAAGGGGAAATAAAAGGTGATGGAAAGAAGGTAGCTAGAATAGAAATTGGTGTTTCTCAATTTTGAAAATTGAAGATATGTAGACTTCAACTCCCAGAATTCACCAGGCAATATACATATCCACACATTTTAAAGTTGCCAAGATTGAGAAATATTAGAAGCCTGCCTTTTGATCCTGAGTTTAGTGGGAAGAAGTAACCAAAAAAGGATTGATTTTAAAATGGAACAGACAATTATTTGCTTAGTTCTACCTCCCAGATGACTTTATTATGCAGCTTTAAGGCCTTTCCAAACAGTTTGGTTAGACAGGGATAAGCATTTCTATTCATTAATTAGAAATAATTAGAAACTAAATTACAAGCTCTACCAAGATAGAGTCTTCAGATTCATTTTCCTCTCTCTTATACCCATATTTTCTGATCATTGTTTGGTCCCTCCAGCACAGCGGTTGCCAACTGGTGGTCCATGGACCACTGGTGGTCTGCGAGATAATTTTGGTGGTCTGTAAAAAAATTATTTGCATTTTTTATATTGCACTAGTATTTATCTTTTAAAAAAAATCATATTAGTGGTCCACAGGATTTAAAATTATGAATTTAGTGGTCCCTGAGGTCCGAAAGGTTGACTACCCCTGCTCCAGCAGAGTGTCTCTTTTGTATGGATACCTGAAGGAGATTCTAAGGCATGTGACTGCACTCATAGTATGGTCTCACCAACTTGACTCCATACCAGTGTAAAAACACTGTCTGAATGGAGACAACTTTGGCCACGTATTGCAAGGGATTCAGCCTGGATTGACTGTCTTGTCCACGCATTGATCAGTTCTCCATTCTTGGACCCTCCCACATTTTTGTTCCAGGAAACCAATGGCCAGTTGCTTTCCATCCTGAAGTTGGGTAATCAAAAACATTTTATATGTGTATGTACATCTCTGTAAGGCAGACACAATGTATATTACAACATGACTTTGGAATGTTTTTGATAAACTCATCAGGGTGTCCTTATTATTGTATTCTACTAAGTCAGCATGCTGGGTAAACTATCATTTGAGATATGAGCAATGAATATTAGTTATTTGACTTACTGGGCCACTGGTCCCATCTGATTCCTCCCCCCTTGCCGCTCAAGATTAATTCAGTTTGCTGTGAATATTTTCTTAAAAGGGCACTTTAAGTAGTTGACATATATTTGAAGAGTACCTCATAAATTAGTTTATAAACGCAGGTTTTAAGTGTATGGGAGGATAATCTTCACCAACACAGTATTATGTGATAAATTTAATTTATAGACACCAAGGCAGAGCATAAACATACACACAGGAACAAGCAGCTTTAAGAAAAAAATCCTTTCTTACTGACTTGTTTCTTCTAATGTTAGAATACAGGTCTGTGGCCTATTAGGAACTGGGTTGTACAAATGGCGGGCAAACGAGTGAAATTTCATCTGTACATGCATAGAATCTAGGTTGCACGCAAAACCATCCCCTCCTCCCAGTCCATGGAAGACATTTTTTCTTCCAAAAGTGGTCCCTGGTGCCATTAAGGTGTTTTAAAGGTTTCTTTTTCATAAATCTCTCATAGCACAATAGCTGTAATTCTTGCTCTGTGGATAGTAGTTTGCTAGTTCAAAATTCTGGAGATTTTTTTTTAATTATAGTATGTAATTACTTCTCTGAGTTTCCTACTTTTCATTGTAAGATTTTTAAAAATCCAGAGTTGGCAGTCTTTCAGTGCTTTCCCAGTCACCTGAGACAGAAAATTGCACTGTCAGTTCTCTAACAGACTAAATAACTGATGGTTTAATGTACAAATAAACCATACAGGCCTTCCAATTGATTTTCCAACTATATTGGAAAGAAGGCACAAAAATAACTGCATCTTATTACCGGAAGAAATATCTTTCCAATAATATATTGCTGGATGAGATTAAGTTAAATTGGCCTTTCCCATCTCAGTCAAATTCAATTTATAGGCAAAGATTGAATATATGAAAATAGGGATAGATTTGTAATACGTAATTCTTATTCCAAGTAAATTTAACAGTTATATTCTGCCTGATGTGCACTAGCACTGTTTTCAAAGCCAAGATTATATTTACTATTTAAGTTCAAAATATACTTCATTTTCTAAAACAGCACAATGTTTGTTTGATGGAGTCTTAGTCTTTATATTTTTATATATATTAAAGCACTTGTGCTGGAGACAACACATAGCAGGAGAATGAACTTTATGCACAAGATTTATTATCATTTTGTTGCTAAATATCCTTAGTTCAAAATCTACAGCTAGATGTTGCCCCAACCAACATTTGTTGCAGTCATACATTTTCTAATAAACAGTAATTTAGAAAATAGAAATAGACAAACACAATGAAATACACTATACTATCATTTATAGATGTTTTTAATATTATATGATCAGTGCATATGTTCATATAATGCCAATAATATTGTTGAATTTACCAGGGTAGGTCTGATGGCTGCTGCTGTATTTTTCTGCAGTACTCCTCCTGCACTAAATGACTGCAGTGAAAAGTGTCTGTGCTTGGAAAAAAAATAAGGTAGCAACACTGCTTTTTTTGTACATTCACAAAGCAAAACAGGAACTTCATTTACTTTGGATCTATCAGAATGGTAGGTACAATTCACCTTCCATTAAACTGAGAGAGATAAAAGGGGGAAAGGAGAAAATAGAAAAAGGGGAGGGGGAGAGAGAGAGAGGGAAACAGAGAGATTGCTTTATGTCAGGTCCTTGTGTACAAGACTTTTACTAACCCTTGTTGTATGTTGGGAGAGGATATTTCTCCATTTTTACCCAGCACTTACTAATATGTCTGTCTATTCATAGACTTTTAGAAAGAAAGAAGGAAGGAAGGAAGAAGGAAGGAAGGAAGGAAGGAAGGAAGGAAGGAAGGAAGGAAGGAAAGAAAGAAAGAAAGAAAGAAAGAAAGAAAGAAAGAAAGAAAGAAAGAAGGAAAAGAAAAGGAAAAGAAAAGGAAGAAAGAAAGAAAAGAAAAGGAAAAGAAAGGAAAAGATAGGATTAGGACCAAAGAATGAATTAAGAATATTGGATGAACCAGTACTTTGAATGTAACAATGACAGTGCATATTTCTAAAAGAGAAGCGTAGGTACGGCATTTGTTTTGACAGGCTTTGCTTTAATTCTTGCTGCTTTCTAACTGCCAAACTCTAATTCAAATCTACTATTCATTTATTTTATTTTATTTTATTTAAAATATTTAAGTAGCCACCCATCTATGAACCAATTCTGGCAAGGTAGCTCCCAATCAAAGATTTATCAATCATTTAAAAGAGATCATAGTTACTTGTGGCAAAGAATTCCAGAAAAATAGCTTAGTTGTTTAAGGAAGGACTTCCATCATATCATAGGTTCAGGGAAAGATCTTAAATGTTAATCTTGATGCTAAATCTTAAACAAAAGAGAAGATGCAAAACAAGTTTTTTGGAATGCAACTTCAGTTCAAACAAATCAAGAAATATCCTTCTGCCTCTGAAGAGCGATTGCCAATTAGTGTTACAATATTAGATCACATTAACAGAAAATCAGCCTTGCTCCATCATCAATGCTATTTTTGTATCTGGGGACTTGGGTAAGAAAGTACAAGTTCAATAGGATATAGATGTTCATGTTCAAATTAGGGACATAGTTATGAAATCTCCCACATTAGGAAGAATTCCATCATATCAATGCTTTTAACACGTAGCTAAGATAAATCTCTGCACATCACTATTTTTAAGATATTATTTCTACTTTTCCACTTAGCTAGATATTATTTCTACTTTTCCAATTAGCTACTTTTCCATTTAGCTAATATACACATATGGAGCTACCACTTTATAAAATGAGAGCAAACCCCTATTTCCTTGCTAGCACTGTATCCAGTTTGGTAATGAAATGTCTGCAAGAACATCCAAACTAAGAAAACATCCGAACTCACAAAGAACCAAGGACCTCACATTTCAACCCTGAGCTACAAATATTCTCTTCTATCAGTACACATAGAAGTCCTGGTCCTACTTGTTTGATTCCATTCAAATCTGCATACAATAAAAAGTCCAAAACTGTACACTATATGAATATTAAGGGATTCTAACAGTCTAGCCTAAATTCAAGGCCGACTAGGTTATTTCTTGAGCAAAAGAAATTGCTTTGGCTGAGAAAGATAGACAAATTGCAGCTCATCAAATCAGTCAGGTCAAACCTTAGGGATTGCTTATATTTGTGTCTTATATGCCTCAAGACTTCCTCCCTAGTCTGAGCAACTTCTCAAGTAAGTTTGCTAAAGACCTTTGCTTGGCCATGCCTTGCCTTCTAAAAGCCTAGTTCTCCATCTTCATGAAGTTATATCTCCTGCCTCTGATGCTTCAGATGAATATTTTACTACCCTTAGGGCTTCATCTTCCCCCCTTGGGTTCCAATGATTGACAGGTTTGAAAAAGTGACCCTTCTCTGAATTATACTGTTTGCCTCTGGACCTACATAACAAACCCATCAGTATCAACCCATCTAGTCTTTAATAAATGAGTGAAGAATTCTTTTGGGAAATAGTTAATTTCTTCTTACTGCATGCTCATGGATTGTGGTGCAACATATATTGATAACAAACGCAGATTTTCCTTGTAGAATCTCTGGACTTATCTTCATGATTACAGATACAGCAAGGCAGCAGATCTGCACCAAGGCTTTCCCATTTGATTCTCCAGGGTCACTCCTTAACCTGGGGATTCCCTTGCTGACCCAGGCTTCCTAGAAAAGCTACTGCTAGTCTTTCAGGAGAGCTTTCCAGAGGGCTCAAATCTTCTGCTAGAACTTGCTCTGCCCACTTGGGACTTCCTTTTGAAAATAGAGATAGCCAATACTAAACCTTGGCCTAAACCCAGGTTGCGTAAAGTTTCTTCCCTGAAAACAATCAGGATGATAAGTAGTATGAAAATGCAAACCATGCACATGTAAATTTGTGCACTTTCTAGTCCAAAAGTTATTATCCAGTTTGTGCTTGCAACCAATAGTTAAGTCACAATATGGCAAAAGACAAAGAAAGAGCCTATTTGACATACAGTACAAACACAGGGTCTCCAGGAGGGTGGGTGGGTAGCTCAGCCATGCCAAACTGGCAGGCACAATGCAATGGTAGGAGCAATTGAAGATACAAATGTTAAAAAGGACTTTAACATACTTAAAAAGGGGTAAGACTTAACTATTTGATGTTATTGATCCACCTCATAGATGCCCAGACCCCAGAAGGGTCAATTTTGAGACCAACAGATTTTTCTTGAAATCATCTTCATAGATAGTTGAAGAAGGAAAGCAGAATAAGAAGGAAAAAGGAAAACAATGAAATCAGATACTGATAAACCACTTATATTATTTCATCTGTCACACTTTTTAAGGACCAATCCAAAAAACAAGACTATGTGGATAGAGGTTGACTTCTTTGCTACTTCACACAGTTGTGTCAATTATTAGAGGTAATTTTTTTATTTTTTGTTTTGCGGTATCTATTTCTGCTGCAAAAAACTTGATGGCCCCTTGATGGCAGAAAAGAAAGATAGAAACATTTTGTTGCTACCTAGTCTTCATCTGGATTTTTAGATTGATAGTACACAAAATACGAGCCAGTTTGATGTGCTTGAGGCACCAAGGTAGAAAATGGGAAATTGTGAGTTATAATTATGCCTTAGACAAACAAAAGTCCCTCTGTCTCATCCCTAGGAAGGAGGCCAGGACAAAGAACTTCAGAAATCTTGCCAAGAAAACTGCAGGGACTAGTGTAGGCCAGGAGATAACAATGAGTCCAGGGTGCGTGCACACACACAAGGCCCGAAAATATAGTTTACATTTTCTCAGCACAGAAAAAAATAATTGGTGTAATTTATCTTATTAGTTTGGAACTTAATTATAGCTGATGAATGAAAATGATATGTAGAACACTTATTTATTACATACCCAAAGACTGCTTCAGAATCTTTTTAATACCTTTGTATAAATAGTACTGAATTGGTTTCTAACATCCTATAGTTAACCCCTGAAAATAGGAAAATGAGCTCTTTCTGTCACATCTTATGGTTGATGACATGTTTTAAAAATATCAGGTTTCGGAAGGAAGGAAGGAAGGAAGGAAGGAAGGAAGGAAGAAACTTAGCTCTTTACTCACTTAAACAAAAGCATCAAGTTGATATCAGTTGAATAAGTCTAGCAGTGGTGGGTTTTATAAGGAAGAAACACATTGTATTTTTCTTGAAGTTCTAGTGAAGTTACTGTCAATTACCGTATTTGCCGGCGTATAAGACGACTTTTTTGCCCCGAAAAACATGCCTCCAAGTGGGGGGTCGGTGGGGGTCGTCTTATACGCCGGTATATCCACTGCCGGCTTTCGGATGCTTGTTGGACGCAGCGAAGGCGCCTCTGGCTTCCTGGATCCCCTGCGCCGCTTCCGCTTCATCCCGCTCGCCTCGCTCCGCCCGAGGCTGCAGCCTTACTGCTCTTCCCACGGCCCCTGGCACTCTGCCCTGCCGCTGCAGCCCCGGGATTTCTGGAGGGCGTTTCCGGTGGTGGTGGGGGTCGTCTTATACGCCGGGTCGTCTTATACGCCGGCAAATACGGTAAATGTTTTGTGTTAAAAATCTTCAAGTTATATATCTCATTTAGGAACTTACTTAGAAGCTGAAAATTTAAATGAAAATGTAATAATGACATTGTATTATAGAATGTAAATTTTGAGAACATTCTAAGTCACAAAGTGCATGTGGACTTCTTGCTGACCTCACTTAGATCTTGGGAACCAAATACAGGTAGTCCTCGACTTACAACAGTTCATTTAGACTTATGACCGTTTTTCAGAGTTATGACCTTTGCAGCATCCTCGTGCTCATGTGATTAAAATTCAGATGCCTGGCAACTGGTTCATTTATGACAGTCACTGTGTCCCAAGGTGATGTGATTACTTTTTGCAACCTTCTGACAAGCAAAGTCAATGGGGAAGCCAAATTCACTTAACAACCCTGTTACTAACTTATCAACTGCCATGATTCACTTAACGACGGTAGCAAGAAATGTCGTATAATGGGGCAAAACTCACAACAAATGTTTCACTTAACAACATAAATTTTGGGCTCAATTGTGGTCATAAGTTGAGAACTACCTGTACTCAATAGCAACAGTAGAAACAGCAGATACTCACTTTAAATTTCACTTCTGGCCTTAGGACTCTAATAAAGATTGTTGGATATAGCTGTAGTTATTTTTTTAACCAATTAAGCAGAATGCATTTTTAGGAAAGGTGAATTTAAAATAAAAAGGGGAGGGAGTTTATAAGTCCCCCAAATCAAAGTCTGTAATATAATAATTTCTGTGCAATGCTATGTAAAGTAAAGCTTTCTATCTTATAGCATATATAGTTATTTGAAAGTCCAACTTTTTAAATCTTATTAAATTTGTATACTGCCCAACTCACAGAGAATTTGGGTGTTTACGAAGTAAAAACAAAGAAAAACTAATAAAATAAGACAAAGGAGCAAAAAGATCAGGGGTGGATTCAAATTTTTTAACAACCGGTTCTGTGGGTGTGACTTAGTTGGTGGGCGTGGCTTGTGACTGGCTGGGTGTGGCCAACTCAACATCACTCACATTGAGGCACACATCTCCTCGCCTGGCAGGAAGTGTAGTCCTGCCAAGAATGTAATAAGGATTAATGGAGAGGCAGTTTCTGGAAGCAACACCAGAATGTTTCCTTCCTGCCTTTCTTACAGGATTAGGCCAGTAATTTCTTCTAACAACCGGTTCTCCAAACCGGTTCTAGCGAATAGGTGTGAACCTGTAGAATCCCACCCCTGAAAAAGATGGGCAGCAAGAAAAACATGCACTTCAATCATTCTAACCCAAAGTGCTTCCCTCTTTCATTCACTGTTCCCAACAGTGAACAGACAGTGGAATTTTGATGCTTGTTGAAGTCACCTTTTTTAATGAATAATCAACATACTTGATTGTGATTATCAACACAATTCAATCCAAGCAGTGAACAGGTGATACACCTTTCATGCATTTTTGTTAATAGATGAAAACCAGCATATTCCTTGTTTCTGCAGCAGCAATAAAATTAGCTCTTGGCTGCCAAGCAAAGCTGGGGTTGCTTCAGACAGAACTGCAGAAGCAGTTTTACATTGAAATGCTCTGACTATTTGGACGTCTTCAATTTTCCAATGAGCCAATCAGTTAAAAGAATTGAATTTAAAATGTGCCCTGCATCTGCTAGGCAAATGAGATAAAAGGACCAAATTGGAGAGTCTGCTTCCCTAGGGAAAAAAAGGAAGCTTACTCTGAAGTACGTTCTTAATATAGCAGAAAATAGTCACTACTGGTGTTAACAGTAGTGTAGTCATTTAGTAGTGTTTTTCCTCTGTGTGAAAACACTTTAAAAAGCAAAATGGTGTAAAGGTGGATTAGTAGTTAAGCAAAAGCCTGAAATGGGTCAAAGAGTAAGTTCTTAAACTAAATTGGCCTCTAATAACACTAAAAGGCTTAGAAACTTCAGAGATATAGCAAGTAAGGGGCTAGACTTTTGTCAGGATGAAGGAGAAAGGGCAGAGACTAACTGAGCATATAAGGCCATTATGATTGAAGGAACTTAAAATAATTGTACCGTAACCCAATACACTGCACAGTTTCACAATCAACCTGTCAAATTTGAAAATGTAGCTTTGTAACAGCTAATTATGTGTGTAAGTTCTATACATACAGATCATGAATTACTTTAACATGATTTTATATTGAATATTTATAGCAATAGCCCTTAGACTTATACAGCTTCACTGTGCTTTATAGCTCTCTCTAAGCAGTTTACAGAGTCAACATATTGCCCCCAACAATCTGGGTCCTCATTTTAGCCATCTCGGAAAGGTGGAAGGCTGAGTCAACCTTATACTAGCAAATACTAGCAAAACTACCAGAGGCCTACCTCAAATATTTTCAATACTTGTTGACATACTTACAAGTAAAAATAAATATATATTAAAGTACAGCACACTTTAATTTCAACCAAAGTGAAATGTCTTACATTTAAGGCTTTTATACTACCATTTGCCTGGCCCTGGGGTTAACCACACCTAAGAAGCAAAAGGGTACAAATTCAAGTTAGCAGTATGTATCTGTGTCAGTCCCATATCTAGCAGTTTCTATAATTTCTGCTCTAGAGTCTGAGCTACCATTGCAAAGTGAATTTGCTTGTGTGTTTATTAAAATGTAAGAAGAAGATGGACCATGAGAACTGGATTCCCTTGTAGCCACTAGTGCACTCAGTTCTAAACTATTTTTGAAACTCAAAAGAAGATTAAAGCGCACTATTGCAAGAGAACCTGGGAGGAAAACAAGTAATGGGAACAAATATAATCAGTCTCTTTTTTGTTATCCCAGAAAAGATTGGGAACATACTAATTACTTTTCAAAATCCAAATTCAATAATTTCATTGGGGCAACAACATTTTAAAAACTACTCACTGCAAAAGTACTATATATGATTAAAATCATCATTATCTCAGAATTCTGGTGTTCGAATTCAAATTTTTTGTCTTGACCTATTCAGAGACAAACTATCATATCCTGCATATGAGGGGAAAAATTCTATTGTTACACTGACAAATACTGTGTATGGTCCTAGTGAGATGCAAGACAGAAACTGTAAGAAAATATCCTAACACATTTCAAAATTAATTATACTACTGGATTAAGAGATCATGCTTTCGTAATTTTTTTATTTTATTCTTTCTGTTTTACTTTGGTATTATCTGTACACCGCTTAGAATCTTTTTGGAATTGAGTGGCTTTTAAACTGCTGAAGTGAATATGAGATTAACCAGTAAATTATTCATGTCCAGTTTGACATACAGGTAAACCCTAAAGATATGACAGGCCATTTAACAAACATTTGACACTATGACCCTCCAAAAGCTATATATGATCCCATTAAAAAAGATAACAGATGCAATGGGCCTGCAGTCGCTCGTCCTTATGACCCACCACAGGGTCGCTACACGGCTCCCCTCCTCTTTCCCCCCTCCCACACCACCAAAACCCTTGGACCTCTTCGCCACACAGCCATCACACCCCACACTTACCTTCAGAAGTTCTCCAGATCTCATATTGTTGAAATAGGGTAGGCCATGTGTCCCCATGCCAAGCGGCAGTAAATAAAATGTGGACACCATTTTGTCTCACCCGTTTGTGAGCAAGACAAAATGGCAGCTGCCAGAAAAATTGTTTTATTTTGCTGCCTTAGAGAGGTCGGCACAGTGCTGCAGAAGTTTCTGAATGCTGCAGAAAACTTTTGCAGAGTTTGATAAGGCAGCAAAATGAAGCCGTTTATCCCTGGGCCATGTGGCAACAACCCAAACTGAGGCTGCCATTTTGTCCCACCCATTTGTGGATGGGGGCAAAATGGCGACCACCAGACAAACTGCTTAGTTTTGCTGCCAAGTTATGCCCTGTGTTGCAGAAGTTTCTCGGTGCTGCAGAAAACTTCTGTGCAGAGTTTGCTAAGGGAGCAGAACAAAGTACTTGGTCCCTGGGACATGCAGTGGTGACCCAAATGTGGCCAAAATTGAGATTTTGTCCCGGCTGAGACAAAACGGTGCTGCTTTCAGAACCATATCATGCGATCGTACAAAGGAGGCCTTGTAGTTTTTCAAAAGCTAAGTGAGGAGAAGGGTGTTTGGCCTGTTGTAATCAGTCCTAAGGGTTGGGAGGACCTGGTGGGAGCAGGGAAAGGCCTGTTGGGACCCAAGGTGCGGGAAGTGGAGCATGGGGAATCTCAAGAGTGAGGGAGAGGCCTTGAGAGGGCCAGGGCAGGCAGGCCTGGTCCTGTGCTAGGCCTTCCATGGCCTCCCCCATCTAGAAGGCACCCCACACTTGTTTGGTGATGCCAGGCATGTCAGTTTAACATTTCATTGGGGAGGGCAGAGATGGGGGAGGCCATTAGGTGACATATTTCACCTAACATGTCACAAGTGGGCCATAATAGACAGGCTCCATTATGGTCGTATCTCAAGAACTACCGGTATAAGGGTTGTGTTTTGCTAACTACTATTTCATTTCTTATACTGTCAGTTTGCCACTTTCTATGTTATTTTTATTTAAACTTCCAAAAGAGAATAGGAATAGAATAATAAGCCCCTCAGAGTCACCTTGGATTGTGAGATAAGTGGAAATAGATTATAAAATGTAAATAGTAATAATAAGTAATAGTAAATAAAATGAAATAAAACAGTAAATAGCTGAGTGCTAAAAGGAAAAGCAAAATTCTGAACATTAGATAAATTTACTAATATGATTTCAGTGACAATTATCTTATAGCTTTATATAAATGTTAGCCTAGACTGTAGCTTTTTTTTTTTCATTTATTAAACGGAGCCCCTATGGATCCATGACATTGGTATCATTTATTAACATCTATTTGCTGCCCTCACTTTGGCCATGTTGTGCAGGAGGATTCACTGGAGAAAGCAATTATGCTTGGAAGAGTTAGCAGTAAAATGAAACCTATTCGAAGAATACAGTGGATGGACACCATCAAAGCTGACTCCACCCAGAGCATAGAAAAATTCAAATAGTGCAAGATTGAAAGATGTGGATAGATTGGACTTGACTGCATGGATATCATCTTGGCGATTCGGACTTGACTGCATGGATATCACCATCATAATTTGCTGTCATAGGTTCAGTAGAGAAAGAGGAAGATACTCACAGCATCTTCCTTTGTATGGTTGTTTCAGCACTGCTTTCAAAATAAAATGTGCACATATAGGTTTATGAGACCAAGCTGGACTGTGGAAAAAGTAAATAAAAATTCCAAGAGGCAAATGCCATTAAACAGTAGGCTGACTATTATCAAGTGTTAAAAATATACAAGAATGCAGATGGAAGACTTGGAAGTCACTGCTACCATGCATTTTTAAATACATTCAAGGAGATGCTAGAACAAATTCACCTACTGCATTATTTATGTGAAACTCTTGAGTTACCATTTGCAATCTGAATGTGCCAATGCCTTTTCCCTTTCTTCTTTGATTACAAAGGGAATTCTTACTGCTGCAAATGATGTGGAAATGGTTTGTGTGTTTATATGTGTGTAGGGTGGGAGGTCTGATGGAATATTACATGAATGGAAGCCTGCTCATGTTAAGATATTCTTTATTTTTCTCCTCTTGTTTGTCCCTCGGCAGATTTAGAAAAAAGTGCACAAGGACCTTAAGGGAAATGGAGAATTACCCTTTCTGGTTTGGTAGCACTAGAATTATTAGATTTGCTTTTACAAATTTAATGTATATTTGATTGGAAATCTTAGAGTTTAGAAATACTTGTTTTGTGCCTTTGAATCAATTTTGACTCTTAGTGACTGCCTGGACTATGCCTTGCAGGTTTTTAAAGCAAATTTTTGGAAATGGCTTGCCACTGCCTCCTTCTTAGGGCTGGGAGAAGGTTAATGCTTCAAGGTCACCCACCTGGTCTTGTGCCTAAGATAGAACTCTCATCAGTCTCCCAGTTTCTAGCCTGCTGCCTTAACCATTACACCGACTTGTCTTTCAATCATAAATATTCAGAAACCTCACAGTGTTTAGTGGTGTTAATTTCCAGATAAGTGTAAATCAGGGCTGAGGTTGCAATCCAAAAACCATTTATGTGGATGTAAATCAATTCAGATCAAATACATGCTTGTTTTGCTAAAATAAGCAGTACTAGGACCTATAGCATCTTTAATCCTGGAAAATGGAACAACCAAGAGTACGTTTTGAAACTATTTACTTAGAAGACTAATCCAAGATAGGTGTCTATTAATTACTACATATAGAAAAAGAAACTGTATTTTGATAACACCCCTCCCCCCTTCTAGCTTCCATTAATGAAAATCTATTGAAGAAATCTGGAGAAGGCATTTTGGGCAAATCCGTGGATGTTGAATTTTTGGAAACACAGGTCTTAGCTGAGTTTTTCATAAACATAACTTTTTCCATTCATTAAAATTAATGGCCAAAGAATAACTACAGGCAGCTTTACATTAACCAGATGACAATCATTCTCTTGGTTTTTAACCCTGTGAGACACAAAAAGCTGGGATAAATTCATCAACATTTGATACAATTCAGTTCACACAAATCTGTGTTGCCAAGAAATAGTCTGAAGTGGTTGAAAATGGATAAAAGTCAAAATACTCTAAAGAAAAGGCTGAATTATTATGCAGGAGAAGAAGCAGGAGAAGCAATGCTTTGTTGTAACGCAAGGGTCTTCAAACTTGGTAAGTTTAAGACTTGTGGACTTCAACTCCCAGAATTCTGGAGCTAACATGACTGGAGGAGGAACTGTGGGAGTTGAAGTCCACAAGTCTTAAAGCTGTCAAATTTGAAGACCCCTGTTGTCATGCATCAAGGCAGTGTTTAAAATAAAACTTGACTTATACAGCTAGTCCTTGACTTACAACAGTTCATTTAAGGACTCTTCAAAGTTATAACATAACTGAAAAAAGTGACCATTTTTCACATGACCATTGCAGCATCCCATCATCACGTGATCAAAATTCAGATGCTTGGGAACTGACTCATATTTATGATGGTTGCAATGTCCTGAGATCATGAAATCATCTTCTATGACTTTCTGACAACTTTCTGTTAAGCAAAGTCAATGGGTAAGCCAGCCTCACTGGATGTTCCTTAACAATTGCAATGATTCACTTAACAACTCTTGTAAGAAAGGTTGTAAAATGGGGCAAAACTCATTTAACAAATGTCCCACTTAACACCATAAATGTTGGGCTCAATTGTGATTGTACGTTGAGGACTACCTAAACTACTTTTCCATATGAAAGTAAAGACAGTATTTCAATACATTAATTGACCCCTGAAACAAAAGAGAAAGGTTCAATAAAGCTGCAAATATTTCGACACAATCCTATGTCTTCCAGAGTTGGAATGATCTTGAATAAAATTGCAGTGCCATTCTTTCACTCTGCATGAGTATTCCAAGAAGAACTTCATGTTTGCTTAGAAGCTCATTGCTTGAATGCTTTGCCTCCCCAAGGTGCATTCAGAGATGGTAGGAAGATGAGAGAGAAAAATCCTCGGAAAGAAAAATCGTCACATTAGTAGAGATTTGGAGGGAAAACTCAGTATTTGCTTTGGTTAACTTTATGGTGGTGTTGAAACAAGAGGTAAGGAAATTGATAACCACACAAACTTTCAAAGACCAAGAGGGAAAAAAAAAGTTGTGATGATTCAGTACAATTACTTAATGAAATGTCTAGAGACACCCTGTAGAGATAGGACTTTTCTGAAAAGGAAGAATGGGATGAAGTCCAGCTGGTCAATAACCAGATTATTATCAACCAGAATTGTAGCTATGGATTCTAGAGGCTTCAAAAATTCTATAGTTCAAAAATTGAACTATAGAAAAAGTACTTTAGGATTGAAGAAGCTCTTTCTCCCACAAAATGCATGTTGAGATTGGTTAAAGTGTAGAATGGACAGCTTATATTTTTCTAAGTCTATTTTGAAATGATTTTTAAAAGACAGAACAATTTTTATGTGAGAAGTAACTCAGAAAGTAAAGGTACATGTTTATGACATCATTTATGAAGACTAGATTGAAAAATTTTACACATTACTGAACATTAAAAGGCACTACACAATGTGCTTTGTTCTTATTGGGATTCATCAGGTTCAGACAGCCAATAAGGATGAAACTGATGATATACTACTTTCTGGTGGTTAGTAATGTACAAAATCACAAAATATGCTGAAATTGCCCTGTTCCCTCCACAGAATGGTAAAATTACGGAACTTCTAGTATGACAGAAGATAACAGCTCTACCTCTCTAGCTTAAAACTTAAATAAGAAAAGGATATACCACTCATGGATCAAGGGTTGAATTTTCTGATTTAGAATATTGCATTTTCTCTCCTAATGATCCTAACCCCATGGCAAAAAACTTCCACATGGGAACTTATAACAAAGTCAGATATGACATATCAAGTCATACTTCAGGGTCAGATATCCTAGTGTGAGCCATAAAGCTGGACTTCAGTGTTAGAGAAAGTGGCCTTTTCCTGTGGTGTAGATGCTTATTCACCATGAGGCAACATTGCTTTGTTCTCACATTACTGCCCTCCTTTGCCAGCCAAGTTGCTTTTCTCTTAGCTAAAATTGACTTAATCTCAAATCCAAATCTTACTGTATTATTTGCATATATTTCTAAATGTATTTCTATTATGCCAAAAACTACTGTATTTTAAGAGGTATGGAAGGAGCCCATGGCCAAGGTCTCAGATTCTTCTAGAGCACAAGGACAGGTTCACTACTTCAATGTCCCTTTTACAGTAACTTATGATCTAGTTTTATACTTTTATCTGCGAAAGAAGTCCCTTCTACCTTGAGGACAATCTTAATTGTCTCTTGCTATCAGGCCAGAATGCTAAGACCATCAGGAGAGCTGCAAAATGTATCTCAGCTGACAATACCCCGTTAACCATTACAGCAAACTGGGTCTCAAAGATAATCTACTCTAACCTTAAAGGACAGGGCCTTGACTGAATGATTGTTTTTAACGTTTCCTATTAAGCTCACAGTAGTTCTTGCTTATTCTCAATATTTCAAAGACTGGTCTTTACAAAACTGAAGCCCCTTGCACAATGGATTTCAAATATTTTCCAGGGATTTGGCAGTGGAAACGTACTATGTCATAATGTTCAATGTGTTTCTTTGTCATTAATGTTCCTACGAGCATTTAGCATGAATTCACCATAGAGCCAGCATATTCACAAGGCAAGCAAGACAAAGTGGGAAAAGAAGTTCCAGCACATGGATGTCAGTTGCCATGAGTATCATGTATCCTTCTCTTTATTGGGAATCATAAACAATTCTATAGGCAACACAATGGCTGGACATGTTAGAGAGCAAAAAAAGTAACTACAGTGCTTAATCCAGGTAAAAAGACACAAATGTAAGCTTGTGCTAGGGCTTTGTTTTAAGCCTTTCATTTTTCTTCCTAAGGGACGGCAAGATCTGAGAAAAATAACCCTAATCTTCACAAATATTCTGCATGTTTTCTAGATGAGGTAACAGTAGGCATATCTGGAACTTGAGATTTCCAGGTAAAAGTCGTATCATTTAGAAGTAAGAGATTAAGATGTGTTCTTGATGTGTTCTAGGTCAGGGGTCGCCAACCCTTTGGACCTCAGGGACCACCAAACTCATAATTTTAAATCCCAGGGACCAGAGACCAAAAAGTCTTCAGGAAAATTCCCCACCCCGTTTTCTTACCGATTGATCATTCTTTATTTGGGATCGCAGGATACTGTCTCCAGCTCCATTCTCGGAGAGAGAGAGAGACTTTTGGCTTCCTGCAAGGAAAAAAGCAGAAGCAGCAGACGCCTTTCTTTCTCTCCCCCAAACTCCGCCAGAAATGAGTCTTTGCCGGTGCAGCCTCTTGGAGCAGAATGCCTTAGAGGGTCCCAAATACTCATTTCTGGAGGAGTTTGGGGGAGAGAAAGAAAGACTTTTGCTGCTTTCCTTGAGTGCAGCCAAAAGCAGAAGAAAGAAGTGGAAAGAAGCAGCCTAGTGGCCAGGCCAGGCATGTGGGGCACGTGGTGCAAGTTCCCCCCCTCTGCCCTTTCTCCCCTTCCCTCACTATGCGTTGTTTGCAATGCAAGTGACACAAGCCTTGTGTTCCCATGGGCCATGTGGGCAGCGCAGCCTTGTGTTCCCGCGCAGCCTGGATTAATTGTTTTGGGGTGGGTGCTTTGGGGGTGACATTTCGCTGCGGACTACCAAAATTTTCTCATGGACCACCAGTAGTCCCCGGCCCACTGGTTGGTGACCACTGCTCTAGGTTAACAATGGAAAGCAAAAACCTCTTGCCAAGATGGAAGTCTTGGGGAAAGAGGGAGAACAAATGAAAGGGTTGAGTTGTATGCACCGACCTCTAGCAGGAAGCAATGGAGCAAATCCATTGAAGCAAAAATATTGAAAGGGTCACTTGACCTCATGCAGAAAAAAAATCAGATACTGAAGTTTGGCATCTTGGTGCGTACAATATTTAGACCCAACAGTGCTCCACTCTTTATATTATCAAAGGATCTTCAATTGTGCATTATGCTTTAAATAGTTATTCCCACTAGAAAATAGAGACAGGGGCAATACTAAACAGTCCTCAAAATAAAATAAAAAAACTTTTAGGTTCATAAACATAGCTTTATTTAGTGTAGGATGGGAAAAGTTGTTCATCCCTGCATTGCCTTGATACTCAATCTCAGCTTAGGGCTCCAGCATGTCTTTCACAGTAAGGAACCAGCTGACTGCCAAAAGAAAAGAAAAGTTTTCTTATATGACAGCTAGAAGTATGCAGACTGTGACAACCCAAAGTCCTTTGGAGTCTGGTGCCTGTTAAGCAAATAAAAAAGAGCAACAACAAACAATAGGCAACTGAAGAGCAGAAGGTACCCAAATGTACCCAAATGACAGAGGAAGGCAAACTCTGCTTGCAACAACATGCAAGAATTACTGCATTTCCATCTCTATCAGATAACAAGCTCTCAAATGCATTCCATTTTTGGCTATGTCCAGGGCATGAATCCAAGGTTACATTTAACAGGAAAACAGAAAATCCTTCAGTAAAACATGATGTGGCTGCCATCCGGTTAGTGCCAAAATGTTGTCACTAACCAACATTTTTATATTGTATTTGATAAAAAAAAAGAAGAGAAAAGGGGATCTAGGAATGATAGTCCTACCTGTCAATGAATACTTCAGCTTCAACCATAACAACACAAGAGCACACAATAGATACAATTCTTTTATTTTTCTTATATGTACCCATTTCATGTATTCACAACTATGTATACATTTATACTTATTATCTTGTAAACAATTGGCAAATCAAATAAATAAAATAAAAAATAAATAAATAGTTGTCATGCAATTATCCTAACCTAATTCTTCTGATTCTCCACTGCAAAGAAAGATTTTCAAGTGTGTAAAAGTGCTGCATTTTCATTTGTAGAGTGGGGAGAAAGGGAGAGAAGAAGGGACCTCTGCAGTATCTTTTCTGCTTCAGTTTCCTGTTCTGTGGTAACTTAGGAGGGAAGGGAAAAAAAGGGGCGGGGGAATTTAAAAAGGAAGCAACAAAGAATCCATTATCTTTACAGGACAGCTCCACCTACTGGTAAAATAAATACATATGCACCAATAAAGGGGAATATTTGTAGCTTCAGGGTTGAAATGAGGGTTCCTGAGCTTAGTGCTCCCTGAGCTTGAAAGAACACTGATGATATTACTTAGTTTTGGTTCATTATAGTTGTGCTTTTAAAGTTGTAGCAACGTTTCGGCAGAATCTCATCTGCCATAATCAGGCTTCTGTACTGTGTTTGTCTGTATATATATATACTGACAGATTCTGCTGAAACGTTGCTACAACTTTAAAAGAACTACAATGACGTGGGAAAATACCCGAACCAAGCCGAACACCATACATGTAAGTACCCGAAACTTAAGAAAACAAATATATATATATATATATATATATATATATATATATATATATATATATATATATATATAAATATATATATATATATATATATATATATATACTGTCTTTAGTAGTATTTTTGGGTTTGGGCCCTTGGCCATAATAAACTATTCATTGATATCTTCATAATTCTAACAATGTTTTTTGAAAGACCAAGGAAGGTAGGCACTTAGAAAGCCCACTATAGTTAAAGAAGTTAAGGAACAATTCTATACATGCTTTACTTGTTTAATTGTGTTTATCTGGGCTTGTTAAGCGATAAGTGCACCCTGAATGCAATCTAGCCCTTTTTGTAGGAGAATATCCCACAAAGGGGTGGATCATTTTTGCAACAATTTTGGGTGGTCATGCTGAGTAAGCAAGGGAAAAGAAATATTCACTAAGTGTGCAAAAAAACTTATTTATTTACCTATGGGATTCAGCACAATGATTGAGCTGCTTATCTACCTCAGAAAATTACTTCAAATTCATGACGTAAAAGATCTCAGTGAAATGAAGTTGATGGTGCAGTTAATGGAAGAGAACCAAAGCAGTTTTGGGAAGTAGCATGACATCAACTACAGGATTGGAGCTGAAAAGACAATTGTAACTGAATAACATAAAAGGAATTTGAAACTGAATTATGTATGCATGATGAATATCTAATAGCAAAAATGTATACATTTTTGTTAAGATTTGAAATAGAAGAACAAATTAAAGGCTGCACCAACAAAATGAGCTATTAATTTTGGTATAACCTATAAATGGACACTTGGAATATAATGTGAGTAACTGGTATTAAATTTACATTGTGTCATAATTTAAGAGTTTTTTCCCCCTTAAATGATGTATTGTTGGTACACTACACCAGAGAAATTATCAAAATATGCATAAACATATTTCAAACCAGTGTTGGAACTATGAAAACATGAGGGATCTTTTTAATTGTGCATGGTTGATTTGTGGGAAAACTAAGAAATTTGGCATCGCATCACAAATTCACACTGTGACGCAAAATATTAGTACTGCAAAGAAACCGAACTGCTTTATTGGGACTTATGGACAATGAATGAAAAAAGACACACGGTAGATTGATTTTGAATATTGTACCAAGATTATTTTATGCACAAAGATGGAAGAATAATAAAATCCCCACAATGGAGAAATGGATTGTGAAAATGTCAGAATTTGTAGGAATGGCAAAATCAAAATGTTTGGTCATAGAAAAAACAATGTTTTTGAAGAGATTGGAAACCTTATATATATATATATTTGCTGAAGAGACTTGTATGACATCTAAGCAGAAGAAAGAAGAGTAAGACTGTGATTATCTGTTGAAAAGATCAGAAGTCACTTACATATTCTTTGTATATATGTCAGCCTTCCCAAGTAGACCAGAGGAAACCTGACCAGATTCTACTTTTTCATGAGGCTGTATTAAGAGAGTCTTGCAAGTCTGATAATATAAATCTGTCTCTTTTAAAGCTTGGGAAGTTAGGGAGGATCCTTTCTGAGTCCCCCCACCCGCCCCCGCAATGCATCTGTAGGCTCCCCGTCAACCCCCTTATTTGGATAGTGTTATTTCATCATTTTGTCACTAGGTGGCACTGGACTTGTTATATCTAGTCAAAGTTGAGCATTTCCTGTGACTGTCATCTTGTTAACAGTTTTTGCAACAAAATTTTACATGCTGGGTAGATGACTTGTCAGATCATTATAGAGAGAAAAAAATATGATCTTGGCAAGTTGCATTTTCTATTTCAAGATAGAAATCCTTCCATACTCGTTAACAGTTTGTACAATAAAAATACTTGCCTGGATATTCTCATTCTCTTTCTCATTCTCTTTCTGGTGAGCACTGTACACCAGAACAATTAGAAACAAGGACAGTTTTTCCCTGAATGCCATCACTCTGCTAAACAAATAATTCCCTCAACACTGTCCAACTATTTACGAAGTCTGCACTACTATTACTATTAATCTTCTCAACACTCCTTATCGCCCATCCCCTCCCACTTGTGACTGTATGACTGTAACTTTGTCACTTGTATCCCTACGATTTATATTGACTGTTTCCTAGTATGGTTGATTGCTTATTGTACCCTATGACTATCATTAAGTGTTGTACCTTATGATGCTTGACTTTTGATGAATGTATCTTTTCTTTTATGTACACTGAGAGCATTTGCACCAAGACAAATTCCTTGTGTGTCCAATCACACTTGGCCAATAAAGAATTCTATCTATTCTATTCTCATTCTCTCTCTCATTCCCCCCCCGTTCTCTCTCTCTCTCTCTCTCTCTCTCTCTCTCTCTCTCTCTCTCTCCACACACACACACACACACACAGGTGTGCCAGTTAGTTTTGACTCATGACAATTGCTTGGACTAGTCTCTTCACTTTCTTGGCAACATTTTCAAAAGTGATTTGCAGTTCTCTTCTCCTCAGAACAGAGGCCCCATAAATGAGAAGGAACCTGATAGCATCATTTCCAATTACCAAACTTTATTACAAGGCCTAAGGTTTTATGAACTGTAACTTATGTATACGAAAAGGTGTCAGGCAATCTCAGAAGAACTCAACAAATACAAGAGTTTTTCTTATAACCCATTTCATTTGTTAGTTGATAAAGCACTGTAACCTGAAATCTGCAACTGAATAATCACCCGGTCTTCCTCTCCTTTCCTAACAGTTTTTCCACCCGCATTAATTTAAATTCTACACCAATTCAAGCCATTCTTGCATCTGACGAAGGGAGCTTATGTTTTTTTTTTTTTTTAATAAAAATGTGTTAGTCAGAAAAGATAAATTTCACAATAAATGAAAAGATGCTACCAAAAGATGCCAGTGGAGACAAGCACGGCCTCCTCATACAACAGAGGCCCCAAATTACCTTCATGCCTATAGCGAAGCTAAAACTCAAAGACTCTCGGTTTACAGTTTAGTGTCTTTAGGACACTCCAAGTGTCAAAGCTGGAGGTGGAGAGGAGACATTTTCCCTCTGAATTGGCTACATCAGAACAACTGTTTTGATAAGGATGCTTTTTCCAGTTATGGCTGTTTGAATTGAATTCCATAGACTGGTTTGGTACTATGTGAAGAAGTCAGCCTCACAAGCTCCAGAGGGAGGTAACTGGTGAGAATCTCCTTCCGGTACTTTTACTCTGCCAGTTTGCTTGCCTGGGTGATCTGCCCCACAGTACTGAAAAAGAGAGCACAGCAACTGGAAGCGGCTCCTCTCCTGAATAACAGAAAGGGCCAGTGACCATGGAAAAAAATGAAAGTAGGACAAAAATTGCCCTTCACAGGTACCAAATTGCCCTTGATCATTGTCCCCGGGAAGGAAAATACTTTTGTTCAACTACTTTTAACTCACTGTTACCCCACTCATCCAAGTTATTGCTACTCCAAAACATTTCTGAAAGGGGGAAAAAGCCCCCATCCATTTGTATAAGGGGATTTAACTACTCCGAAAAGTTAGAAGAAGAGCAATTCTTTTACATCGGCAGGATAGAAATATAATAAGTCACAAACTATGGCTTAGAAATCATAATAGCCGCATTCATGCTAAGGCCCAAATCAAACAACAAACTAACCATTTATGGCACAGCATAATGTCCAGGCTCAATCTTGCAATAACTCAATGATTATTCTAAGATCACTGCTATTAAATGCTCAAAAGCGCAAATACCCGTGGCTAGCTTCTCGTATTGCTGCGAAAGTTCAAGTGTAAATTTAAGCAGGCTTAGACAGACTCTGAATACTATGGAACACTATATAAGAGGTCCATTTTATGACAAAATACTTTGGGAGGAGGTCAGAGTCATTCAGAATTAAAATATTACTACAACAACTTGCTTTTTACACAACCAAATTTTAGCCAATTCTGGGGATTCTGGTAACCAGAATTGTATTGATTACTAGCATGTAGGAATTAGCATGTAGAAAACATGGCAAATCATACGCAGTTGTGGAAGTTTGTCTTTGGTAACAGCAAATATGCTCATATGCCCATGAGATCATGTCCAAGCTCCTTTCCAAGTAGAAATAGCTTGGAATCTAGAGAAAGGTTATATGTATCTTCATAAAGTACAGAATAAAGACAGCAAACTAAGGGCCGCTCACAAAATACTTGGTAAATCAACTAAATTTCACTTTCTTTTTATTAATGTTGTCAAATAGTTAGTGATAGACTGATATTATCCTCCTAGGTATGTCATTTGCTAGAGAGAAGGAAGAGAGCTTCACTGTCAAGTGCAACTTTCCCCAAATAATGGATTCCAACTTCCACATTTGGCATCCTATGCAAGTAAAGTTTTTGCAGTATGGTAACACGGAAAGTCCTTCGTATTTAGCACAAAGTGAGAGCAACCAAGATGATGCTAGGCTGCTCAGCCCAAGCAAGTGCAGGCTGCCCCAGCCCAGCAGGCCATTTAACAGCAGTGAGAATGCATCTCTTTAGTCTAATTCAACCAACCAACAATCTCTGGTCTTTTTTATTACTAAATTAAGTCAATAATCCATCATAAAATAACAATGATCTAAGATTTAAAAGAAAATAGAAATAATGCCGTGGTTTTGGAGACACATTGGTAAATGCAGTTGCACCTATATATTCTGGTAACAATATCAGAATTTCCCTAGCGTAACTCTGTTATTGAACTTTTAAATGGGGTGTGTGTGTGTGGGGATTTAGAGTTTATAAAGCTGTTAAGATGTGAATCTCAGGTTAGCTGTCTTTTGTAAATTCAATATGGAAAAGTTAGCTAGGACTTCTTTAGGTTCAATTTATTCGGATGGTATCTAATTTAGTCAGAAAGTGATTTGCAAGAGAAAACAAATTTAAGAATAATGGGAATGTGAACTGGGAATAAAAAGGGGGAACAGAGAGATGGTTGCTGAGAACACAGTGAAGTTTATCTGATGACATTGTATTGCTTTCTCACTGTGAGATGTTATGTTTCTAGATATTATAACAATACACATATACAGACATAACAATATTAGAAGTTTTTGGCTTACAATTCTGTTGAGTTGTTTGTCCATAACTGCAGAGGCTTTTCACAAAACTCATCCATGCAGGCTATTCCCAGGCCTTAGCAATACTGAGTTTTTTTATAACTTCCTGTGGGGCATTTTGTAAGCATCTGCCCTCCTACTTCATTTGCAAACCTTTTACATGACCAACATTATATTCTACAACTTGGTTTGCTTAGGAGGCTACAAGGGTCAGGACTGAAAAACATGCAGTGGCAACCGGCAAGAAAGCAACTTAACCCAATTCTATAAGAAAAGCAGTCTAATTCAGACAAACTAAGCCATACTCTGTAAACAACAATTATCTGGGAGTAAAGAACCTGCTCAATCATCAAACATACTATTCACAAGCCATAATAGCTAGGTTACATTATGCACTAAATAAAAAGCATGTTTCAAACATGATGTGGTATGTTAATACAACCAAATAAAATTATGGATAGTGCTCCCAAAACTGCTTTCATTCCTTGTTTAAACTTTGCAATGAGTCTCACAAATTTTCCAAGCACTTCTTTATAATCATTCAAGTTTCACTGTGATATAGCATGGCCTAATATATATCTCAGTTATGGTTTATTTTAATCATGTCTTACTAATATGGAATGGCTGGTTTAGATATTTAAGCCATAAACTATGATTAATTAGTTCAACCTGTTAAGTCAAAGCCAATTAAATGACATTCTGGCTTAGCATGATAAGTGAACTCAACCAGTAATCCTGTTTCACAATCACATTGAATTAATGATAGTTGTGGAGTGTTAATAAAAAGGTTCAAAGGGATTTGTATTACTTGTCTGAGCCTAGTGCCCTCTAGAGGTTTCTATACTATAACACCCATCATTCCCTTCCCCATGTTGTCCAGAAATGAAGGCAGTTTTAACTCACTTATCCTGCTAAACTCTATGAGACCTGCTTCCAACTACACAAATATAGAATTGCACTGTCATTCTGTCTTACACCTACTATCCTATCCTTACTCATTTAGGAGAACATTCTAGGCAGATCTGTGAATTCGCATCATAATGAATAGAAATATGGCTAATGGAATTGAATCAATACCCACAATTTTCTGTAATATGCACATGTTCTTTTCAGTTACCATTGCAGAAGAATATATACCCCCCCTCATGGGGGAAAAAAGCTGTAGATCTAAACAATCCTTAAGGTTACAATCATATATTCAGAAACAAAGTTCACTGAAACAAATGGGATCTATTTCTATTAAATAAACCTGCACGTAGGCTTTAAATGGTAAAATGTGTTGCCCTGAGGATTAAAACATAGCTGCATAATAGTACAAAATATCTTCTCTTTTATCCAAAAATTTCTAGTCTCTTCAGATATGGAAGTTTTTAAAGAAAAACTTTTCAGTGGTCTTTCTGATAGATTTCTTTTAAACATCACATCTTTCACAATTCTTTAAAACAAAAATGAGAAGACTCTAAGGCTAGAATTCATTGTTCAGCCTACCTCCTGTGCATTAAACCTGTATATAAATAGCAGCAATTAAAAAGCTATCATGTCTCACCACCCCTCACTTAACAGCATCTGTTAAAGTCCCCAATAATGTTCACCCCAATAATAATTAGGCAATGAGAAACAGGCTACTTACCCTTAGATGAGAATGAATAATAGAGCTGAAAATATTCACTGCTTGTTTGGACCAAAGTGAGAGAAATGAAAGGCACAAGAAACATCCTGCAGCTAAATAAGGACAGCCCTTCCTATCTCTTATATGCTAGAGATGCTTCACTGCTTAAAGAAAGAAGAAGAAAAAAGCAGCATGTGTGAATACTGCGTTCCAGAATGCAAACAACCAGCTGGCAATTTAATGATCTAGTGTGCTGACTGAATGAATACATTGCCCCCCCACCCTGCTAGCTTTTAATTTAAATTCTCTCTCTCTCCTTCTCCCCCCTTTTCTCTCTCTCTCTCTCTCACGCACAAACCCACAAGCCCTCTCACCCAAAACACATCTGTATATGCAAGCTTTTAAAACAGCAACCTTAACTGTGCTTTTTGTTGCTCTCAAGGCTAGTCCCACGCCGCTGTCCAAGGTCCTGCAGAATTCTCCCCAGCTTTAGGGCACATTCAAAGCAATCATGCCGCCTCATTAAGCACCAGTTCTCTTGCAAACCCAGCTCTTGGGCTCTTGAAAATTCCATTCACAAGCTGCTGCATCACAACTATTCTGCCGACTGCTGGAGGCCTATTCTGATGCAGCCCATATCGGAGAGTTCTCAACCCCTCTGTTCCTCTCAATGTTGCAGTAAACTGAAACAATAGAAGCCTCTTAGGGAACCAGTATTTTCCCCTCCACAGGCTGCTTGAACAGAGTTCAGCATATTTCTTAAACCGCTGTACCTGCACAAATCATCTACCGCAACCATCACCAAAGGTGCTTTGTCTAGACTCTGCAGAGCAGTCACTCTAGAATTTTGTCCGCAGTATCATTCATTCATATATATATATATATATATATATATATATATATATATATATATATATATATATATATATATATATGCAAAGATCTTCAGTGGATTTTAAAAGTAAACACAGAAGCACAAATAACAAGTCTCTTGTGAAAGAAAAATTGCTTACACACACACACACACACACACACACACACACACACACACACACACACACACACAATATATATATATATATATATATATATATATATATATATAATCCCAAGCAATGCAAAAAGTCACAGTGAATAGCCCTTTCCATGATTATCTCTCCACACTCACAGCACACCATGAAGGAAATGGATTTGTTTAATTGCTTAATCCATCTAATCAACACCAATTCTCCCCACAGGCAGAGAAGATGTTTGCTAAGCAAATATATTATTGATTCATTTGCAGACTGTTTCAAAGCCAAAAACTAGTAAAAATATGCTATCCAAGCAAGAAAGAAGAACATATTTTTCTCTCCGGATAATTCCCACCCCCCCCCACCTCTCTTCATTGTACCGCATGACTGTAGGGAGGGGGGAGAAAAAAAAATCTCCCTGCATACTATTAAACATGCAATTAAAAATATTACCTAAGTAGATGCAGCAAAAGGTCATAATCCAACTTCCATGCTCCCATGAAGCATTAGGCTGAAGCCGGAGCTTGTTCAGGTCGGTAGAGTCTCTTTCTCTCTCTCTCTCTCTCCTACACTTGACCTAGACCGCCTTACATAATGAGGAGTCAGAACTGAATCTGGAATGTCATCCCTGGCAGGAAGAGCAAACACAGGCAAAGCAGGTGGGCTGGTTTGTAGAAAGATGCCCAAGTCTCTCCCTTTCTTTTCGTCCTGGACTGCTCTGGGAAAAGCAAGCCCAGCTCTGAAAAGCCGATGTCCTTCTTCCTGTGGCAGGAATAGCCAGCCTAGAGATGAGCATTAGAGAAGCGTGGCAGTCAGCAAAAGCTACCCTAACACAATTCCTACTATCGTGCTATACAGGACTGCATAGCAGCAGCTAGTGTGAGCCACAGCGAGGAAAGAGGCATGCTTTGCCTGGCTGTCACTGTCTCGTGCTGGCGAGTGGAAGGCAGAGGAAGAGGAACTGAAGGTCAGATTCTCTAAAATGAATTTCCTAAAAGGATGTTTAAGTCAGCAAATGACTCAGTGAACATAGGTAAACGTGTGGCTGCTTAGAGGAAAAAAAAAAACCTTTGGGTCAGCTTCTGGTGTTCAAAGACTGTGTCACATTTTCAACTAAAGGTATTTGCTACGTCTGGAGATCAATGTCGATATATATGTGCAGACTGGACTCTTGACTAGAGTTTCTTTTCATTTTTCCTAGTGAGAATTTTCATTCATTATTTTCTATAGATTATAACCTCAGAATTCCTTAGATGGTTGACTGACAAAAGGTATGAAATGCAAGTAAACATGCAACCAATGCTTGGTTTGGATGTTTTGAATTGAGACTTGTGCAGAATTCTGTTAGTGGGTGATCTTAAATCTTTTGTGAATTACTGTATAATTGTTCCATTTCTTTCTCCTCCCTCAAAGTCCTTTTTTATTTTCTAGAAAATGATGGGGAATAAAAATAACTCTCAAATGAGGTGAATATATTTTAAAATTCTTCACTGAAATATTGCATAGATTATGACTGTACAGTATATGAAATGATGTTGATAATACTATCAAACAATAAGGCAGGTAATCAGTCATCTACAATTCAGATGAATTATCCTGGGAACTTCAAAACAGATCTTCCCCTCTTCTTGTTGTTGTATTTTATCACTATAGGTAAGTTTCTTCTTAAGGAGGCTCAATCAGTTAACCATGGTGGTAATTAATATCATGAGTGTCAGTAATGAATGGAACTTTCTATCAAGAATTTAATCCATTCAGACCATATATTTTCTATTAACTACCACAATTATCTGTAAAATAGGAATAATAGGAGTGAAGAAAAAAACACTTTATTTTGGTAAACAGGACTTGATCTTTTTGATAGTTTGATCTGTGATAGTACTTTGTACATAAAAATTAATGGAAAGAACAATGTATATCCATTCACACTCTCTTCAAAAAATATTCTCTGCTTAATCCATTTATCCATCCCTTTCCTAAACTTTTTTCAGTTCTTTTTTTGCAGTTCTTTCATATATATATATATATATATATATATATATATATATATATATATATATATATATATATATATATATATATATATATATTTATATATATATATATATATATATATGTGTGTTGTTGGTATTTCACGTCATGTAGTTTTAGTTAGGTTCAGCAGAATCTCATCTGCCATCATCAGGCTTCTGATGATGATGGCAGATGAGATCTCTAATCTCAACTAAAGCTACAATGCGACCAACCACATAGTAACAAAACTTAAGAAAACATATATATATATATATATATATATATATATATATATATATATATATATATATATATATATTGTGTGTGTGTGTGTGTGTGTGTGTGTGTACACATATGATCTGCATATGCTTTACAAAATTAAGGGTATTCATTTTGATATGGAGAAATCAGAATTATATGATATTCTAATTCTGCTTGCACCATGTAAATATTATATGACTACATGATTTGGCAGTGGGAGGTGGTGTAGTATCCTTCCTATCCTATTGCTAATGTTTTTTTTCAAATGCTAATTTCCCCCTTTGCCTGTTGCAGCCTACCATAGAGATGATTTCAAGTAAAGCTGTATTCCTATTATGGTCCTAAGGTCTGTGTAATTATGTCAATTAGGTCTCACCTGCATATTCATTTTTTTCATATTCACATCTAATAAGATGCCTCAATTCCTTCAAAACCCTCCTTAAGGGGTGTGTTTTTCTGAAAAAACTTTGGCAAAGTTCTTTTGCCCTGATGCAAGGAAGCTTCAGTTGCTGTAACTGTATTGCATTATGTGTAGATTTCTCTGTCTGCCTTCAAATATTCTGTCGCTCTCTTTAACACAATTACTTAGAAGCATTTCTAAAGAGTCAGTAACATAGGACTAGCTCAAGAGGTGAAAATGGAAGTATATCCGTGGGGAAATCCCATACCAATCTATCTGTATGTGTGACTACATAGCCTATACAGGTAGTCTTCGACATACAACAGTAATCCTTCAAAGATACAATGGCACTGAAAAAAGTGACCAATGACCGTCTTTCACACTTAAGACCATTTCAGCATCCCCATGGTCATGTGATCAAAATTTGGACTCTTGGCAACTGGCTCATATTTATGAGGCTTGCAGTGTCCCAGGGGTCAGGTGAGCACCTTTTGTGACTTTCTGACAAGCAAAGCCAACGGGGAAGCCAGATTCATTTAACAACCATGTTACAAATTAACAACTGCCACGATTCACTTAATGAATGTGGTAAGAAAGGTCGTAAAAAATGGGACAATATTCACTTAACAAAGGTCTTAGCAATTGAAATGTTGGCTCAATTGTGGTCGTAAGTCAAGACCTACCTGTTCTTGACTTATGACCACAAGTGAGCCCAAAAGCCCCTCTCTTGGTAAAAACTGAACTTCTCCTCTACACATTGTTTTTGATGGGGCAAACACTCATGGTAATTTCTGTTGTTTCAGGAGAAGGACCAGAGAGTACAAAGCAAGGCAATAGAAACTGCTGACATCTTTTAGTCCTTCCACTTTCCACAGGTGAACTTCCAGGTGTAGAAACAGGAGGATAGCTGAGTAGGTGAGCTGAGGACTTTGCTGAAGCTTTGTGAAATGGAGAACGCTGCTACTATTCAGGTAGTCCTCGACTTGCATTCATTTAGCACTGAAAAATGTGACTTACGGCTGTTTTTCACAGGACCATTGCGTAATTTCCAATGGCCGTGTGAGCAAAATTCAGAAGCAGTTGGTAACTGATTCGTATTTATGACAGTTGCAGTGTCCCGGGGTCCTGTGATCACCTTTTGTGACCTTCCGACAAACAAAGTCAATGCGGGGAAAGCAGCTTCGCTTAACCACCATGTTACTAATTAAAAACTGCAGGGATTCACTTAACAACTGTGGCAAGACAGGTCGTGAAGTAGGGCAAAGCTCACTTAACAACTGTCTTGCTTGGTGTTCACTTAGCAAAAGAAATTTTGGACTCAATCAAGGCTGTAAATTGAGGACTATCTGTAATATCAGTTGATCTCAACTAGGAAGGGAACATAAGTGTGAAAAATTAATCCCGTTTCCAATATTGTTAAGAGTCTTAGAGATGTTTGCACATTCAGTGAAAAACCGTGAGAAACTTTTATAGGCATAGAAAGCTGAACTTTTTATGAAGCACCTACATTTCAAAACTCCAGTTTTGACCATTGTAAGCCCGTTTAGTTAAATACTCCTTGATTCCTTTTAGGAATTTGCTACTAAATGAGTGAAGAACTTTAAAGTATGTCGGAATCTCGGAGACAAGATTTCTTTGCTCATTGCTGCTCCTTCTAATGTAACTCTACTTCTGCTGAAGACAAAATGCCTGCTCAGAACATTGTATGACTGAACCTTCAACTGCTTTCAATGAGTGATTTGCCAACGACTGCCTAAAAATTTGCTTTTGGTTCCTGTAGCTTACCATTCTTAACCTGTGATTTGCTTTTCCTCCAGACAACCAAGCAACTATGAATGTTCAAGTGAGAGAGGTTTGTTTTTTTCCCTCCCCTAGGCTGTGCGGATCATAATGGAGGTTTAGAATGGAAAGAGAGGGAGGGGAAAAAATGAAGAGTTGGGGAAAAGCCACCTTCTTTGTTTGTAAAGACAGCCTATTCCTTTTTCCAGTAGGACTTGTGTTTCAGAGGCCAAGAGAGGGAATGCCAAACTTACTGCAGGAATTAGTATGGGGATGAAACTATGGGATCTATTTTTTTCCTCTCTTCTATTTATTTAACTTTCTTACATGCACCCAATACTATTTTATGAGCTGTCAAGCAGGTTTTATAGTTACAAAGTTCTCCTGGAACAACAGCAAAAATGATGACCCTGGGTCGTTCCATTTCTTAAATATACTCTACAGAACGTTCTTTAATGTTCTAATACAATAAGTATCCATTCATGCTCGCAAACAAGTGGGTTATTCCAAGAATAGCATACCTATAATGAAATGGGGTTCAGTTTAGCTCACCGGTATCTTAGCTAAGAATCTGCACCTCATTTAACATTATTAATAAAATGGAAAGGGGAAGAAGCTCCATTAGGAAAGTCACCCTATTATTGTTATTCCAGGTATGGGAAAACATATAGTACAGCTGCACATCAATGAATGCATGCTGAATAAGAGGATCTTCCTGAATAAGATTTTGATTTATGAGCAGGGTGGATTGTTCAAGTTAAGTTTTTAAAATGGAATTCCTCCTCCCCTTTGCATGTGCCAAGTCTTAGTTACTGCTATTCCAAATTAAAAGCGATCCAGGCTGCAAATGATGAGAACTATACTTTTCCACCCAAGTAGGTATTGTTAATTTAGATGGGCAAATCAATAGCAGTTTTGTATATTCTGAGAAGCAGCTGCGTTATATAGCATGTGCTTTGTATGATAGATATCTTGGTGTCTTCCAGGCAAATCGTTTCTTCAGAAGAACTACTTTCAGTCAAACTAGACAGGATCATAAATATCCAGGCTCTTCTTGGAATCTTTGCCCTTGATATATTGCTTCTATGCCAGTCTATTTGAGCACTGGTTAGTCCTGGTGGCCGTGGGGGCCAATGTGTCCCTGAATCGAACCCTTCTTGTATTAAGGATGCTTCTGTCCTAGTCCATTTGGGAAGGGGTAGTCAGAATATTACTGGTTTATTAATGACAGATTTATCGACTTGTGTTCCAGAGAACAAAGTGTTATTTGATCAAAGGGGATGAGGATGGAGTCACAGTACTGCTGTCTTTTTCAAATCATGCTTGCTTGCTACATCATTTATAAGAAGAGAACAAAGCTTTGGTGGCAGTCCTTAAACCACTGAACTGTCCCTTTAGAGCACATGCACAGCCCTGGAAATCAACTGCAAAAATGAAGAGAGAGAGAGAGAAAGAGAGAGAGAGAGAGAGAGAGAGAGGGAGGGAGGGAGGGAGAAGGGCAAATAAAGAAAAGGAAAAAGAAAATATATGTATAAAGAAGTGACTTCCAATCTTTGTCACAAGTATAAACAAGCTTGGTAACTCTTCACCTTTTATAAGATTACAGATATCTCTTCTTCTCATAATCCCTTCCTTATCCTATAAGCGAATTCTTAAGGCATCAACTTTTAATGATCAAACCTGGTATCACCAAAAAAAATCCATAAGAATTGCCTGAATTTCATATAAACATGTCTTATTTTAACCTTGGTCAAATAAACCAAATTTATACCCCTGCATTTTATGTCTAAGAATGTTAATGTTTTCATTCAAATGTTATTGTATGATTTAATTTCTCTTCAATTCTTCTTTGGGCCATCACATAGGCTTCTTCAAGGCTTTAAGAAGTTTCTTTTTAAAAATCTGTTAAAAACATTGTCCAATTTTGGTTTATCATTTACTTTAAAAAAAAAAACTCATCTAGCTTCTTTTGTATATCTAGTAAACAGTCATTTATTTGAGTCATTCTCTTAGACTGCCACTTGTGTTGCCATTTTAAAAACCTTCTCTGTGTTGCAATCCACGAGTTTTAAAAGATCCAATATTTCCAATTTCATTACTTTGGCGTCAGACAAGATTTATTTCACAAATAGACTTTCATTCCTTCATTAACTTCACTTAAATACAGTCTATCTAGCCACAGAAGCAGATTTTGTGGCTACTAATTTCTAACCCCATTTCTAAAGATCTCCTTTAATGTTTCAAATGTGTTTCTGGTAAGACATTCCAAAACACACATAGCGTGTTGCAGTCAAAATGCTTCATCAGCATTTAATGGTATGAGGCACTTCATTTGTGAACTTTTGATATATGCCTCACAGATGGGTAAGGGAAGAACTCTCATCTTTTAAAACAGAAATCATTATATTTCTAATAAGGTATATTGCTATAATATAATTCTTGTTGACTCCTGATGATTGCCTAGAAAGGTCACTGTGGTTTTCTTGGCAAGATTTTGAAAGTGGTTTGTCTTTGCCTTGGGCTGAGAAAGAGTGATTGGCTCAAGGTCACTCAAGCCTAAATAGAACTAGAACTCACAGTGTCTAGTCTGGGGCTTTCACCACTACACCAAACCAGCTCTCAACTTTGTACTGTGTTAATTAATAGCTAATAATTAAAATATCATTAAACCACAACTTGATGCTTCTTCCTAGAAACATTGATAATATCACAGATGCTATCATACATCCCATAAAGCAATTCTCAACCAAGTATGGATTGAGATATTTAAAAAATAATCCAAGTGGGAATATGTAACATGAGGAGATAAAAAAACAAGTATGTTCTTGAAACTTTAAAAAAATTATTACAATTAATTGAAGGCTCAAATAATAAATTAAAAGCCTTGGTTGCCATTATATGGCCCACTTGTAAATTAAATTTAAATTAACTAAACAGCTTTGTAAAACACCTAGTATATCTTTGGTAGTGCCATTAAAATGAAACCAATCTGAATATCATAGTTTCTAGCAACCAGGTTTATAGAGTGACTCTCAGTAGCTGAAACCTGTTCAATTATAAAGCCTGAAGATTTCTTTAAGACCTGTAAAATAGCAACTCCTCTTGATAATTAAATCTGTTCAGTTTCATTCCTTGGAAATAAATATTTTTCATTAGGAAGAGATTTTAAGAGATTTTAAGTTTTTATAGAAAGTAGTTCATTTATGAAGAGGATAGGGTCAGAATTTTTTCACTGATGTGCCATTTATATATTTAAAATAAATATTGGTCTGTTTTTAGATATTATGAGAAAAATGGTAAAATCAAGAAAAATGGCCAGATACATTGGTTCCAAGTCATCAACATTTAACTGATCATTTTTGGGGTACTATTGTAAAGACTAAAGCTAATAAAGAAACTAGCAAAACTTGCTTCAAATGTCACTTGGGCTGTGAACTAATTGGCCAGTTGGTCAATCCATTTGTTTTTGGCCTCAATTTTGCATTCGCAACAAGAGCAGAATACTAGTGGCCTATTTTCCAGGTTTATTACTAAAAAATAGCTAAGAGAATTTATATGAAACTCCTTGTACACTTAGAAAACATGAATGCATGCTAGATTTTATGGCTGCATTTCTACTTGTGAATGTCAACCAATCCTTGGAGCAATGTCCCCTTGCTGAAAACCCAAAGGAACTAAAACTGTTTTCTTGTGTTACGTGACAAAATGAGTATACTGGGGTATATGTACTATATGTATGAATGGATTGTATGACTGCAATGGATGAATTATACGGGATGGGCAGCTGGGCAGTAAATATTGGAAGAAGTGCGGGGCAGGCATGCAGTGAGATTAGCGCTCACTTTAAGCAATGGTCTACATCAGGGGTCTCCAACCTTGGCAACTTTAAGACTTGTGGACTTCAACTCCCAGAGTTCCTCAGCCAGCAAAGCTGGCTGAGGAACTCTGGGAGTTGAAGTCCACAAGTCTTAAAGTTGCCAAGGTTGGAGACCCCTGGTCTATATAGATAGTATTACTAAGCATATGATCTCCATGGGCTTCGGTCCAGGGTTCAGCCATGAAATGTAAGGAGGCTGGTTCTGCAATCAGTTCTGCAAATTTAGGATTAGGATAAACTTAGCAACTTTAAGACACGTGGACTTCAACTCCCAGAATTCCCCAGCCAGCTTGGAGTAACTCCCCAGCCAGCTTGTAGTGCAATTTTAGCTGTAAAGGCAGGGTTCCTTTCCAAACTGCTTCTGTATTGCCATTTCTGCTTTATCAGAGGGACTGAATGACAAAACTTGAAAAGCAAGGGCAACTTGTTCACATGGAAGAACATATGAACAAGTTGCAGAAATGTTCATGTTAATGGTTGTAAACTCAATCCAAAAATATCTGCAACAACGTTCTGTTTTGTGTTTTGAAACTCTATGCAGCTCTTAACAAAATAAATGTTTTTATCCTTTTTCATTATACTTATTTTTTTAAGGAAAAAAAAATCAGTAAGCATTTATGATGCCTCCAAACTAGGGATGAACGATCCCTACTTTTATGAGTTCTTAATGAGCCACAGTGGCACGGTGGGTAGAGTGCAGTATTGCAGGCTCCTTCTGCTGCCTTCTGGCTGCCTGCAATTTGGCGGATCAAATCTTACTAGGCTCAAGATTGGCTCAGCCTTCCATCCTTCTGAGGACCCAGATTGTTGGAGGCAATATGCTGACTCTGTAAACAGTTTAGAGAGGTATCAAAGTCTAACTGCTATTTCTATTAATAGTACTCACTGGAATAATGATAACAGAACCAAAGTCAATCATTAAAATAAAACAAAACACAAGAGCCAGTACCCCACAGATAAAAGCATTAGTTTCCATTCTGCGAGTGGAAAGTCTCTTAAGATCCATTTTGTTAATTTCTCTTGTTCTGGTGTAAAGAAAAAACAGCACCATTTTGTCATTATATATAATAAAAACATTTGGGAATCACCAGGTACCTGGCTATCTGGCAAGATCTAAAGTAATTGTTTACACACATACAGGGAGGGAGGGGGAGAGGGAGAGGGAGAAGGAGAGGGAGAGGGAGAGGGAGAGAGAGAGAGGGAGAGAGAGAGAGAGAGAGAGAGAGAGAGAGAGAGAGAGAGAGAGAGAGAGAGAGAGAGATTACTTTAAAAGATTGTTCCTAGACTTATTGATCCCGTGCCACCTTTAAAAGGTACATGCTGTAGCAGCCAAAAATCAGTGCAGTATCTTTTCCTTGTAGGCTTTGCGAAGTGATCATTCTTTCTTTTCCTACATAAATGCTTCTAAATTTGAAAGCCAAAAATATGCACCACCAGGAGGAGGCTCAGATAGTAACTGCCAGGAGTCTATTTAGAAAGCGTTCAATAGTAGGTGTGGGAAGGGACTCGGCTTTCCTCCCTTGCCTCATCCCCATCCTGACTTCTTATACAGGTTATCCTCGACTTACAACCGGGGTGGGATTCTACCAGTTCGCACTATTCGCTAGAACCTGTTGTTAACATTCTAAGCGGTTCGGAGAACCGGTTGTTAGAAGAAATTACTGGCCTAATCCTGTAAGGAAGGCAGGAAGGAAACATTCTGGTGTTGCTTACAGAAACTGTAAGGACTAGACTTCCTGTCTCTGGAACTTCTCTGGAGTTTTTTTCCCCTCCTTTGCTGGTACTTTGCTTGTGTGGAGTGACCATTCAAAGTTACAATGGCATTGAAAAAAGTGACTTATGACTGTTTTTCACACTTACGACTATTGCAGCATCCCCACAGTCATGAGGCCAGGCAAGGAGATGCGTGCCTCAATGTGAATGATGTTGAGTTTGCCACGCCCAGCCAATAACATGACCACCAAGCCACACCCACCAACTAAGCCACGCCCACAGAACCGGTTGTTAAAAAATTTGAATCCCACCCCTGCTTACAACCATTCATTTAGTGACTGTTCAACGGCCCTGGAAAAAGTGTCTTATGACCGTTTTTCACCCTTAAGACCATTGCAAATGTAAGCCAAGGAGTAGATGGCTGCCTTTTTCATACCTTGCACTACGTATTTAAAGTTTACTCAGTTAAATTTAAGAGGATGTATCTGTGCATTGCCTTTAGAAGAGAAACATGGTTTGCAACTTATAGTGGCTGGATTCCCACAATGCAGTAAATCACAATCAGACAAACCCCAAGGGGGGCTTAGTGGAATTTGTGAATGTTACTCTGGATAGAAAAACAAGGAGAAGGAAATAGCAAGAGCACCCTAAGTTAGCATGATGTCAAGCAGCCGTGTACCACTGCTTATGACTGAAGTTACTATTTAGACCATTTGGTTTACTTTATTGTCTCATGGTCAAGACTAAATTGCAAAAAAAAAAAAAAAGAGAGAGATAGATTTCTTGTCTCACTTTTCAATTATTTCAGTAACTGTACTTCTTAATTAATCAGGCAGGACTGCATTCCATATTGAAAATTAACCTAAGTTTTACGCCTCCTCTTTTCCTTTCAATTTAATATTGTATAATTTAACTTCAATTAGATTTTTTGTTTTGAGATGCTGCCCTTGGCTCTGATTGCACTAAACAGCTGTCAGGCCCAGTACAAGTTATGATGAAAAATACAACAACAACAACAACAAAAAGGGAACTCCACTCCCTTCAGTTGACAGGGAAGCTAATCTGCAGTCCACCTGCCTTTCTGAAGGCAACTATCTATTTCAGAGACCTTCTGGCTTTTACTCTCATGGCAGTGTCAGCCCATGTAGGACAATGACTTTCAAGCATCTCCAAAGGCCCCATGGTCTCTATACATTCTCTTTTCCACCCATTGGCCTATAAACTAGTTTTTGTATATATGCTAATTTTGACAAATAGATAGGCTGGTAGTTCTGTTTTTTGCAAAGCTTTTGAGACAAAAGAAGAAAGATCACCAGATTTTTAACATGAGTAGTGTATGCTCTTTTACACAACCATCTCTGATTGTGTTACATTAGGTATAATCTTCTGGGCACACTCATTGAATCAAGAGGGTTTCAATCCAGGGTTCTCCTTATGGGGTAGGAATAAAAATATAGAAAGGCCGAAGATGCTGAGGCAATGGAAAAAGTAGGGAAAATGCAATACATGCTCCAGTCCTTTTGTTGTTGTTGGCACCTTTTACCTTTTAAATAATGGATGCTGCTGCCAATATTTACCCTGTGTTTTGAGGCCTAGCAGAGGACAGGAATGTCTTTACCAACCTTTAGATCGAAAGACAAGAGGAAGCAAACCAACGAGTAGCCTAGAACAAATCTGGCATTCATTTGCAGACGTTTGGTCCCTTTAGACTTGTTTATGCTTAGAAACTGAACCAAGCCCAATCCGTAGCTCAACCGAGGCAAGGCCTCAGTAGAAAGAACATGGGTTTAAGGAGCCAAGTCTCAGGATATCTGTCAACCCTGGAGCCATCTTTGAGCGTCTTCAGGGTTGCCACAGCGAGGCTGGCTAGAGCTGTGGGAAAGGGAAGGGGGAGTAGAGATAGTTGAGGGGAATATGTAGCCAAAATAACAATCTTTCTTCTGTGAGCCAAGGACGCTCTCACCAGCACCTGGAGGGGCATGGATGGGAGGCATCCAGGAGGGAGAGTGAGTCCTGATTAGGGCATGTGATGGTTGTGTGTAATGTGGGGAAGAACTTTGGATTTGAACTGGGTGGGGAAAACCCGGGAGACTTCACATTCGAGTTTTCACCAGCTGTGCCAGTGTGACATGCTTAATAAATCTATACTCTAAGGCAGGGGTCCCACCAAGGAACAAGTCCTACCGGGCTGCTTGGTTTGGCGCCGTTTTGATGAAAAGTTCCGGTAAGCTTTTCCGGTAGAAAGCTCACCAGAAGCACTTTTCATTACTTTTCCGGGTAGAAAGCCATTTCTACCCAGAAAGCTGACATCTTTTGATGAAAAAGTGCTTCGTGAGGTCACCAGAAGGAGGTGCCCAGCTGATGCCGGACCGGGCGCGCATAAAAAGGTTGGGGATCACTGCTCTAAGGAACCCTGCCTGGAGTTTTGATTTCTATGGGCTGTTACTTAGAACCCTGACAATATCTGGGAGATCTCAGTTGATAAGATTGTGTTAACTGAATCATACCATCCTAGGATGCTGGGATTGACAGGGACCTTGAAAAATCACCTGATCTAAATCACAGAACACTAGATGTAGCCTCTTCCCCAGTTTAGGTAACCATCACTACAACATCCCCACCCAGCCTTTGTTTCTGACTACCAGAGAAGGAAAGTCCACCCCCCTCCTAAGGCAGTCTATGCCTTTGCTGAACAACTCTGACCAACAGGAATTCTTTCCTGATTATCCAGTTAAAATTTTACTCTGAATTCTTGTTTCTTGCCTGCCTTCTGGAACAACTCTGACTAAGTCTGCTTTCTCTTCTTCTACAGGACAGCTCTTATTATTATTATCATCACATCTGCACAAGTGTTATGATATATACTTAATATCTTGTTGTAAACACTGGAAATTACAATAAAAGTTTTGGTTTAATTTAACTAATTCAAAGATTTTGATTGCATCAGAAAATGCCAAGTTCGCCTGGTAATAGATAACTTGCTTTGTTTGGATCTTGAAGATGCTTGCGCTCCTTAAATCCAAGGGCATCGCCCTATACTGTAGCTGTAGATACAATTGTACAATTGAAATATCATATATATTTTTGATGATTGCATGCTGCCCCGTTTCCCTCCCCACCTTCTTGAATTCCCCGGTTATTTCTATGCATCTCTTTTAGACTGAAATATCAACCTCTTATACCAGTCCTTTATAAAACTCCATGCCTTACAATTGGTTCTATTTTAAAACAAGATCATTATTAAAACATAATCAAGGCAGACTGGGCAGAGAAGGGGTAGATAGCTGGGGAAGCCAGCGTCAAATATTTCCTTGCTGTTCACCTTGTTGCAGATCCAACAAGAAATTCCTTTCATCCTGACAACATTGTTGTTGATCAAAGGGAATGCAATGCATTTCCTGTTTTCTCTTTTCCTTAGAGGCAACATGGAAAGAAGCTAAATGTCAGAATAATGATTTTTTTTTCCCCCTTTGCAGTAAGAGAAACAGGAAGGCTATGCAAGCAAATGAACAAGTAGTTAATTTCCTCTTTTCTAGAGGTAACAATGTGGAGTTGGAATAGGCAGAAGGTAAATTAGGATGCAAAGAACCAGTTTGGTTTAGGGGTTTAAGATATCAGGTTAGAAACCAGGAGACTTTTGAGTTCTAGTCTTGCTTTGGGCACAAAGTCAGCTGAATGGGCTTGGGCTGTCACTGTTTCTCATCCCTAGGAAGGAGCAGTCGCAGTCAAGATTCTGAAATTTTGCCATGAAAAGTGTAGTATAAAATAATATAAAATAAGATGCACCTTTTGATAAACATTTTTAGGAATGGCAACAATTCAAAAGCTTTCTCACAAACTGTGTTGTTGCTAAAAGAAAACTGGGAGAAATCAGGGGGGCAATTTTTGTGCAAAAGGACTTCTGAACTTGGCTTGTGCAGTGGTCAGTTTCCTGCGCTAAACATGGGCTTAGAAATATCCTATATACCAAATCCTACAGATACCGTGAGACTTCAGCCCAACAATATCTTTTATTGGATGCAAAGTAACAGAGGACGTGGAAGCATTCGTTTGTGGGAAATTCTGAAAAACAGGCCGAAGTCTAAGCCATTTTCATTTAAAGTCAGCAAAACAGAAAATCAAAATATGCAGAGAAGTTCAGTCTACCGGCGCTTTGATATTTTTTTTTTTTAAATGTGAGGTGTCCCTGGAAATGTTTCAGCCATTGTGTCATGCTGTAATTTGCAACTTCCTAGCACTTAGCTTCATGTATATTTAATGATGATGCTGAATAATCTCAAATCATCACAGATAAAGAACAACTCTAGACTCCACTTTGAAAAGCTGTACCTCCACCAGAATCATTGGCCCAAATTGGTGAGAGACCATAACTCTTTCATTCAAAATATCCTGTACTGTGTGTCAATCTTCTGCACCCGAGTGATTTTGCATAGAGGGAAAGGTTGTCAGAATCTGGTTAAAGTCCTGGCTTGGTTCAGATCAGGTGTCCTGAGATTTACATGGCCCCCTCTCCAGCCTCCAAGGACCATTGGGAGAGGGGAATGGCAATGACGCAGTGGTATAAATGGTGATGAGAGTTGCAGTACTTTTTGTTGGTTGGGAAATTTGATCGAAGAGATGTATTGTAAGTGGAGATGTAATGGTATGTGGCAATGGCTATGAGAGATAGGGGGAAGAGCCACAGACATGACAAAGCGGCAGTCAAATGATAGGTAGCCGAATTCCCAGTAGGTAGGGAGGACTCTTCCTAGTTTTTGGGACTGTGAAGGTGAGGGGGGTAAGATGTACTTTCAGACTTGCAAGATTGATATCAAACTTCTGAAGTAGTCCAGACAAAAAGTACACCCAGAAGTACTAGCCCTAGCTTTATTGTAAAGTCGCATTAACAGAATTTTGCAAATTTAAAGCTCCTTTGTCAAAATGTGTTTAATTTCAGCTCAGTCCATGGTATATAGAACACTAAATGTTTATGGCTTCGTATTATGTAAGATCTTAACCACGTGCAACAGCCATATTTGGTTTAAACTTGGTTCATTGAATAAATTGCACTAACTTTCCTATTATGTCATCGCATATGATGATGGCTTGGCATATAGTTTAGCATAAATAGAAACCATTTCTATTTATTGTTGATTTATTGTAATATGAGTTGAACCAATTGTGGCTTACTTGGTAAGCCACAATTAAAAATTACAGCTTTGCATTATAACTCAGTTTTAAGAGTTAATTTGAGCCAGATCAGAGGGGTGATTTTATCCAATACCTGACCTGTAATATGTAGTATTTTGCATCTGAAATTTACAGAATTTGATCAGATCTTTATTAGCAAATGCAAGATAGAGAGTTTCATGACTTTGAAAGAGAATGTTCCAAAAAAAAGAGAGAGAAAAACCTACACTCTCTCCAGTTGATTTTGATTTAGTTGAGCCCAGGATTACAGATATTGAAATGAATTTAATTATGTGCTCCTTTGAGCTTGTTCTACTATTGTGTTGGGCAGTCTCTCTTTTGCTTTATCTTAAAAGCAAGTAGACCGACAGGAATTTCTATACTGCATCAGCTTCCCTGTTTTGGTATCTCCCCAAATTGTTGTTTTAATTTTGCCATCATTTATTGGAAAGGGAGGTGACAATAAGCACTCCAATTTATTTGGCATTTATGGGAAGCAGGGCAAAGATCCAATTGATAATGGAGAATCTCTTTGCCTACTTTAGCAAGTAGCCAGTGATTGTTTTAATTCTCAAACTGGAAGTAAACACTTAATGGATTAATAAGGTAACATCTTTGCTATCAGAAGCATTGATTTCATCCATTCCTGGTGAAAGCCCCCACATTATATCATTGGTAGGCAACCTCCTTTTGGGCCAAACAATCTATGATGTATTTTATATATTAAATCATAGGCAGGTTGTCGTCCAGGCACAATTCTATTGTAAAGTCTCTTAATTAGATTTCTGACATAAGAAACAGTTTTTGATGGTAAAGGGAAATTTCCCTGTCCGCGGACAGGTGGGCGCTATCACTGCCTCGGGCAGCCTCTCCCAATGGCCCCTTCAGGTTCAGGCTTTGAGGGACTTGGGAAGGAAGCCAAGCTCAGGTCAGCCCGGCTCTTTTGGTTGGCAGGCGGGCGTGCACCTGCAGCTCGCTTTCCTGGCTCTGCCCAGCCTGCATGGTTCTGGCGCGGCCCTGGCGGGATGAGCGGAGGGTCCAGCGGGGAAGCACTCACTGCCTTGGCAAGAGCTCCGCCGCCTGGCAGGAGGGCCCGCCTGTCAGCTGCACTGGGTACCCCAGGCGAAGCTCACCGCTCTTTGCCTGGTGCCAGGCAGGGATGGCGGCTGGGCGCTTCTCCTGGGGTGGGCCGATCCTGCGCTGTGGCCCCGGGAGATTCGCCTCCCCACGTGGGGTTGGGCTGCCCTCTCGGGCAGGGGAGTCTTTGTCGTACCGGTAGTAGGGCGTTTTTAAAAGAATTGGCTTTGCCTTCGAAGGCGAAGGGAAGGCAGCGACAGGAGCGCCTGAAGTCGAGTGTCTCCGCCAGGCTCCGGTTGCAGGGAGGAGCCCTGGCTGGCCGTGCATGGCTGCGCCAAACGCCGCGGCATTGCTTTAAATGCCACAGCAGCACAGAGAGAAGGGAAAGCAACGGTGGCGGAAGGTCTCCCGATATGAAGTGCCCCACCAACGCCGAGGTCAACGCAGGCAGCACCATATCCGGGTATGCAACAAAAGTACTTCCTAACGGCCAGCCCCCCTGCCATTCCCCCCCATTTCGCATGTTTAATATAGACCTTAATTTGGGGGGAGGGGCTTAATTTGACTTTATGCCTATAAAGCATGCTGGGACTTCCTATTGGGGGAGGCCGTATTGTTGGAGAAACACGGTATTTGTGGATATTCTTTTGCATATTTTTCAGTGGATCAGTTTAGGTATAATATACCCCACACCATTGCAATTTCTATTCCCCAGTCAGAACTAATAAATTCCTGTCTGACAGCCAGCTGTAGTTTACCATTGCCTCTTAACCATGGCTTGCACAAACTTTACACATTGGTATTAGAATCTCAACTCCAACTCCAGTTTGATGTATTGATTAAAAAAGTATTAAGTTAAGGAAACACACTTCAAAACTGTGTGAGCACAGCCATTGCAATTTATTCAACAAATCGTAGTCAAAATGAACCATGATTTAGTATAATATGCTAGAAATCAGGGGACTATGAGTTCTAATCCCACCTAAGACACAAAGCCACCTAGGTGATCTTGGGCCAGTCCCTCTCAGTCTGAGGAAGAAGCACTTCGGAAAAACCTTGCCAAGGAAACTGCATTGGCTTCTCCAGGTACAGGAGTCAAAAGGTGAATGTTAGGAATAGGAACACATAAACAGAGAGATAGAGACATAAAAACTAATCCCATCTCTTACATTTGAACTTCTCATCCTACTTCGATGTTAGTATGTTCATATTCCATCCCTCCAAAAGAAAAAAAAGCATTTAAAATAAAACAAAGAGTTAAAAAACCCATATGGACGTTTTGCTATTTTCAGAAGCTAATTCTATATATAAAATTGAACTTTATTGCCTCTTCTCTCTTATCTGCCTCAAATTTTACCTGGAGGTGAGGCAGAATTATTTTAAATAAATAAAAACCCTTGGAATCAAATTCAGTTGTGTTCAGTGGTGCTTGATCCTCCATCAGCATATATTAAGAAATGTAGAGCCAGGTAAATCCTTGGCTGGAAAAAAATCCCAAAATAGCTGCAAATCAACCAGAACGCCTCTGCGCTTGTTAAATATTTATTGCTGTAGCCTACCTTTGAGGGGGAATAATAATTGTGGCACATTCAGAAAGCCATTAAGCAAAATATTGATACAGGATTTGAGTTTGCAGATTTGGAATATCTATGGTTGCTGCTTAAAACTTTCCACACATAGCTTACCCATACTCGAATTAAAAGATGTATTTTTCTAAGATTTACACCAAACCATTTTAGACTGTTACAGGTAATCCTTAACGTACGCCCACAATTGAACCCAAAATTTATGTTGCAAAGTGAAACATTGGTTAAAAGCAAGTTTTGCCCCCTTTTTTACGATTTTTCTTGTCACCAGTGCAGTTGGCAGGTTAGTATCATGGTTGTTAAGCGAATTCGGCTTCCCCATGGGCTTGGCTTGTCAGGTCGCAAATGTGGGTTGCATGACCCCCGGGGACACTGCAACGGTCATAAACATGAACCAATAGCCAAGCATTCAAATGTAAGTCACATTTGATCCTGGGGACGCTGCAACAACGGGGTCACGAGTGTGAAAAATGGTCACTTTCTTTTCAGTCCCCTTGTGACCGTCACTAAGCGAACTGCTGTAAGTCGAGGACTACCTGTACACTGTTGAGGACTATCAGATAGCAGAATACTACCAGATAACTGCTTATCTTTTAGAAGATAGATAGAATTCTTTATTGGCCAAGTGTGGTTGGACACACAAGGAATTTGTCTTGGCGCAAATGCTCTCAGTGTACATAAAAGAAAAGATAAAATAGCCACACCCTGGCTTGACGAATTTAAGTCAGGGTGTGGCTATTAAAATGGAATACGGGACCCGGACCTACAAATATACCGCATAAGGGGAGATGAAAAGACTAGCGTTCTTCTACTACCCGCTCCTCGATTTCCGCAGATCAAGCTCGCAGCCACCAACTGTGAAGGACCGAGTTTAGGGGTGGGGGTGGGGAAGGAGCCGGTCTTTCTGCGGCTCTGATTGCGTGTCAGACGGGCCGTCTTTCCGCTCCTTGAATCAATTCGTCCTCCCGCAGCAGGAACTACGCGAGAAGTGGCACGCCACCTTCTCCACCCACCCCCGCGCTGCCCCGCCCGGACGGCAGAGTGCCGCAAATGGCTCGGCTTCGGCGGCACTGCAGTCTCATTTCCATCGACCCCCCCCCCCCGCCTCCTCCCAATCCCTTCAGGCTCTCCGAGGGCGGGTGGGACGGAGGGAGACAATGCGCCGCGTCTCCTCAGAAGCGCTGGGAGAGAAGAGGCGGGAGCGAGGCAAAAGCAGAGGGTCGCTGAGGAAAGGGTGGCTCGTAATGCACTAAGTCTCCAGCCATGCTCGCCTTCCTTCCCGGCAGCCTTTCCTGCGGGGAGATTTTTCTTTCTTTCTTTCTTTCTTTCTTTCTTTCTTTCTTTCTTTCTTTCTTTCTTTCTTTCTTTCTTTCTCCTTCCTTCCTTCTTTCTTTTTCTCCCGCGCCCCCTCCCCATCCCGAGTTCCTGAGGTACTTCGTTTTTGGATTCATTCTCCAGGGAAAGCAAATGAGTCATCCTGTAAGAACACACCCCGCCCAAAAAAAAAGCAAGCCTAGGTGCTTGGTGGTTGGCTTTTAGAGAGGTATTCGGCTATTTTTAATCTGGCCTATCTTCCCTCTCCTGGCAATATTAAGCTTCCCCCCCGCTTCCGCTGCCATTTTAGCACATTGCGGTTGGGTCTTGCATCGAATGCATGAGGGGAAAAAACAACGCGTTGCTTTCCACGCCAGCGAATAAAACGCAGAGCTCTTTACGCGACCCGCTTCCTGACATAAAGAAGCGAGTCGCATAAATGAATGAACCCCCCCCTCCCTTAAAAAAAAAAAAGAGGAATTGTGCAAGAATCTCGAATTAAACCCCCAAAGAGGAATTTTGCAAGAATCTCTGAAAAAAATCAAACCATCCCTCTCGTCCCCGCCTTATGCTGTATGCAGATTTCCTTCAAGACCACGTGCTGTTTGAAAAAAAAAATCTGATTTGGATGTTGAGCAAGAGACAGTCAGCAAGTTTTGCCCCTGGTAGAGTGAAATTAATGATAGTTATACGTCCTGGGATAAGTAATATATTTGAATCATTAAAAGAGATTAATGAAGGTTGACACTGATTTTATTAGAGCTGTAGGGTTCAGATTGGTGAACAAATCATGCCCCTGGGCTAAAAATACGAAACTTCCTAAGTGTACAGAATAATAAGGAACATTTAACGTTCATTGAATTCTACTTATGTTTGAAATCAATTAGGTTTACTTTTTAAAAGATTTTATAAACAGCATAAATTAATGTCCGAACAGTAATAATGTTTCCAATATTGATTGTGAGTCCAATTTATTCTTTTTCTCGTTTTCCTCTCTCTTTCCCTTCTCTTTCTGCCTTTCCTCTTCCTTCCTTCCTTCCTTCTCTCCCCCCCCTCTGTCTCTAATACAGTCTCTCACACACACATCTCTGCAGACCTCCAACAAAAATTGTGGCTGCTTCAAAAAGTCATAGGAGTTACACATGCCTTTGAAGTTTGGTACACCTTTATAACACAGAAAACAAGCTGCGTGTGTGCATGTGTGTATATTTGATATCACACATATGCATATACGTGATTCATTCCCCTCCTCTCAATCTCTGCTATGCTGAGATTATGCATGTGTGTTCCTGGATGGGATGAGTGACAAAAGCTGGGTGAATATGTCAAGAGTACATAAGAGTCCCAGCAGGCTCACACAAGCTGTGAAGGTCATCCCAGGTGCCCAGTTAAAGCAAGCAATTATCTATATTGAGCAGGAGTAATACAGGAAGATGCTGGAGGAAGATCACTTTAGGGACAATGGCAAAGGCATCAATTCATACTGCTCAGGAGAAATCAGTTCAATATTTTACCAGAAAATTGTGGTTGGACAAAATAAAGTGATTGATGATATAGTGCAGGATGATGGCCCCTCAAGTTGGAAGGCATTCAACATGCTACTGAGAAAGAACAAAGTATTTCAAAATACTATTTCTGTTTATGATGCAGCTAGCCGAAATCTTTGGGACATCCAGTTGCTGATGTTGCCATACAGAAAAATCCAAAGCTTTGACATAATTATAGTGAGAACATAAACATAAAAGGCATGAATATGGGAAAGGTTGACACCTTGAAAGACAATCGGATGTAATTTGACATCTTAGGGAACAATGAACTGAAATGGATTAGAATTGGATACTTTCATTCAAAAGATTGTATTGCTTACTACCCAGGATAAAAACAAAGAAGGACTAATGTTGCCTTTGTTGGAAAGATACAGCTGAGACAGAACCTGGTACCATGCAGTCTATCAACAAAAAATACCAGTTTTCATGGACAACCATTTAATATGACACTCATCCAAGTTTACGCTCTAGCCATTGGCGCAGAAGAAGAAAAGGGTTAACAAATACTATGTTCAATTTCAGTCTGAAATCAACACAACAGGCAAGCAAGATGTGCTGACTATGATGGAAAATGGAAAGCCAAAGTGGGAAATGCAGTTGGACTGTATGGCCTAGGAAATAGCAATGAAGCAGAAGAATGCTCTGTCCTACATATTGGCAAAAAAAAATCAGAAAATAAAATACAGGCTGAATAGTCAAGACCTTGTTGATGATCTAAACTCTGTCAAGGATCTTGGAGTACTCATCTCTAATGATCTAAGTGCTAGAGCCCACTGTAACTACATAGCCAAAAAGGCGTTAAGCTAATCTTACGTAGCTTTTTCTCTGGTAATATTACACTAATAACTAGAGCATACAACATTTGCTAGACCAATACTCAAATACAGCTCATCAGTCTGGAACCCACATTACGTATCTGATATTAACACAGTTGAGAAAGTCCAGAAATATTTCAGAAGAAGAGTTTTCTACTCGTTGCAGAATACCTTATACCACTTGAAATTCTAGACCTAGAAAACCTAGAACTACGCCACCTTAGGTCCAATCTAAGTATAGTATATGAAATCATACATTGCAATGTCCTACCAGTCAATGAATACTTCAGCTTCAACCATAACAACACAAGAGCAAACAATAGATACAAACTCAAGGTTAATCGCACCAAACTTGATTGCAGGAAATACGACTTCAGCAACAGTGTGGTCAATGTCTGGAATACTCTACCTGACTCTGGTTTCTTCCCCAACCCCCCAAAAGCTGTCTAGTATTGACCTCACCCCTTTCCGTAGGGGACATGCATAAGTGCACCAACGTGCCTACCGTCCCTGTCCTATTGTTTCTTTTATTTTTTATTTTTCTTCTATGTATCCATGTATTCATAACTATGTTTTTACTTATACCTAGTATCTTGTAAGCAATTGACAAAAATAAATAAATAAATAAAAATAATTAAATAAGAACGGCTTATCAGTTTCTGCCTCTTCATTATTTGCCTTGAAACAAGCACAGTGATGTTATCCATATAGACGTGACCAGATGGAGTACATAGAAATCAGATTTACTTTTGGTTGTGTTGACTATGTAATGCTATGAAATACCTTTAGGAATATCTGGGAATCCCAGAATAGCTTATTGTTCTTATGTGAAACATAGGGCACAGACCAGGAGAAATATGGCAAAACAGCGTGGCTTCATATTGGCAAAGGAATAAGAAGGCTTTCTTTCCTTTTATTTATTCAATCAGTGGTGACTAAAACGGGATTAGAAGAAGATAAGTATGGTTTGAAAGCTGGAAGAAGGAACATCTGTAACCTGCATTACCTTGATGATACTCTTGATAGCTGAAATGCAAATCATCTGAAAATTTTACTAATGAAAGGAGCACAGTGAATCAACAGGACTAATTTAAGTACAGAGACAAATGATAAAAGGTACAAAACCAGCATTAGAATTGATAGAGTGCAATGTTGTGTGGGACATAAATTAATGGGATATAAACATGGTCATGTACCTGTTTGTTAGAGAAGTCTCAATAGGATCCTTAGTATTACACATAAATTCATTCTATAAAAGAGAAGAGGCATATTTTTTGTTTATAAGGGATCAATAGGTCAATAGAGTCAAGGATAGTATTGTAGTACAAATACAACATCTTCATGCTTTTATCAAATTCCTTCCCACTTGTTTGCTATCGTGATGGTTGAGATATACTGTATATAGCTGAGGCGTGCATAAGTGCACCAACGTGCCTACCGTCCCTGTCCTATTGTTTCTTTTTTTCTTATATGTATTCATTTTATGTATTCATAACTATGTTTATACTTATACCTATTATCTTGCAAGCGATTGACAAATCAAATAAATAAAATATCTCCTGTCTGCCTGCAAAAATTTGATTATACCTGAAGTCTGTTAGTGTATGCTCATTTGCTGTGAATGGTTTCGTGTGTTGTGGTTTCATGATGTTTGAGAACATGCTATACTGATCATTTTGATTGGCTTTCCACATTAGGCTAAGTCATGTTTGGGTTTATTACATGAAACCAGATATTGGGATTTGAAGTCCATTGTATATGGATTTGGAATATTTTGCAGATGCAGCATGGCATTCCTAGAGGATTCTTTGTGCATAGGATTCATGATATGAATAGTATAAAAATTATCATAAGGTGCATATTGGGTATGCAATGGAAAAATTGTGTTTAAACTATGGATGGATTATTTTTAATGTAGTTTATTTAGTGAAATTGTGAACCCATTATGATTTAATGATATACATAGATGGACATAAACATAGAACATAGAATAACTTTATTGTCAATTTGAATGTACACGAATTGGCATACATTAAAATGAAATTTTATTGCATAAACCAGGTGACTATAGCTTGTTTAACATTTTTTTTAAAAAAATAATTATCTGTAATTAATTCTTGAAGTGATCATCTTTGATGAGGGGCAGAGACTCATTTGCAATTTTTTAGAACAAAACAGAACAGAATAGAATAGAATTCTTTATTGGCCAAGTGTGATTGGACATACAAGGAATTTGTCTTGGTGCAAATGCTCTCAGGGTACATAAAAAAAATGATACTTTCCTCAGGAGTCAAGAATTACTTGACAGAAACACCATCTCTTCCATATACCCTGTGATTGGATGATTGAGAAACTCCAGTTCCTGACAGAAAGGATCTGAAGGAACAAATGACTTCAAGCAAGATAGGAGGGCAGATTGTGTGAATTCACAGATGACAACTCAAAGAACAGCAGCTACAGATAAGTAACTATTTCTTGTGAACATTGTGACTGAGTAGTAAAAAGTTGCTTACCTGGAAAAGCATCCAGGTAACATAACATGACTGAAATAAGTTGGCCCTTTCAAATATCTGGAAATGGACATCTAATGTACAATGAAAGGTTGAGCCCATGCAGTTGCCAAGCACAACTACAGTCAGGGAATACTTGAAAGAAAGGCTATGATGTGGGAACAAAGTAGGTTAGAAGAGGGCTATAGCTGTTTGATTACCTCACAAACTTTATGGCTACAGCTGTATTTGCATTTGGAGGATTGCTGACAAAAAAGACCATATCCTTTAGATGTGCCTTGGAAGGGCAGGAATACATGTTGATCTACATGAAACAGTGCCATATTTCAAGATGAAAAGGAAAAAATACAACTAAAAAATGAAATGATGTTCTCGATGAGGGGGGAGTATTAAGAAAAAAGCAAGCGATACAAGGAAGGAGAAAGGATTCCAAATGTTGTCCTTAAATAAAAATTCTTTAAGAGATCTTCAGCTTGATGAGCTGGCAGCATAGCTATCAAATCAATTACCTTTCATGAGTCACAGTTAACTTGTGTGATTGCTGTAAGGCTGCATTCTATTTTACATCTTGGAATAAAGACCTTGCTGAAAATCACATTCACCATTATTTGTGACATTCACAAGACTATTCTCCTTGACTGGATTAAAAAGTAGGATACATTTGTCACTTCCTGTCTTCTGAAATACATTTTAGTTATTGAGAGCCATTATAATTGTTTAGTGCCCAAATATGCCAAGCTTCATAATTTTATCCCAAAACACTGCATATAAGTTTATTTTGCTTCTGTCTCATAGATTGAAGTTTATTTCCTTAGCCAAGAGCATGGATAATGGATTAGCACAGAATGAGTGGAGCAGACATACTTGGCTAGTGAGGATGGGACCATAATTGGGAATAGGGCATTATGATTTATCTAGCAAATCCAGGGAAAAGCAGGCAAATTAAATAAATTAAATGAATTATTTGCTGGCAAATTAATGGGAAGGGTTTGAAATCAATAATTAAGAACATTAATTGTGCATAGAGATTCCAGAGATGATACATGAGACCATAACTCTCAAAAAGATCTAGATAAAACCTCATATAATAAATCAGTGTTAAAATATTCAATAATATCAGGACAAATACTGTAGGACAATAGCTGAATTCAGAAAAAACATACTTCTGTATTAATGGAGAAAGATGAGAGATGATTTTTCCTGGGAATACTAGATAATTTATAAAGACCACCTTAGTGTTACAAGATTGCAAATACAGCATATAAAGGCATGAAAAATAAACACCAAAAGATTAGGAAAGTGCTAAATTAAACTTTCCAAGGGAAGAAAATAAGGATGTATTTATTGCTTACGAGAAATGAAGCACCGAGGGGGCCGGTTGGTCCTCCTTAGTGAAAGAATAATAGATCTGGAGTATTTCTACATTATCTTGACTTGATGTTACCTTGACTTTAAAATTTGGCTTAATCTCTGGATTAAGATGGTTTCTAGGTAATATTTTGAGAAGTTGTAATTATTTCTTCCATGCTAATACAACTACAAGTGAAAAGGTTTATACTAGCAGGATGAAAATTGTCACAATTGCCTAGTAAACCATGAAACACAGTTGAATTCATATAAGAGCAATAGTCTCGGCATTGCTCTTATACTATTGCTCTTCAAACTGGTGCTGTTGACCCTATAGTTCATCTCCGAGCTACGCATTCTCTATTAACTATGTCCTGCTGATGGCTTAAGAAGTGTGAATCTTTGGTATCTATTTGATGTAGCTGGGCCCAATTGGGTAAACAATTGGATCTTATTTTGGTTTGTTTCACTATTTAACACCCTCTCCCCCATCCTGAGACATTATTTTACTTTCATGAAAATTTAAAGTTAAAAAGGAGGACAAAATTAATCAATCCATGATAAAAATGATCAGCTTTATTCTTTTGTCTTGTTAGTAATATGGTTTATAGCTATTTATGCTAAAATATTCTTCTACATGCAATTCATCAATATATATTACTAGTCAATAGCCAAAGTAAAAGAATAGGTTTACTTCTTCCCTCTGTAAGAAACAGACAAAACAAAGATGCCCAGATACATTGGTTTTCATTTTGCTATTTTGTTCTTAAAGAAACAGGACATTTGAATCAGCCTCCAGGGACCAAATTACAGTTATGATGTATCTAACGCAGCACAGATCAAAATGAATACTGCAACAGATGTAGCAGTAGTGAAATTCAGACCCAAGTGTTGGTGCAAGTACAATGAGAACCAAACATTCATTCATATCAGTGATCCAAAGCTCACTGCTTTCACAGGCAAATCACACACGGTCTCTATACATCTGCAATTACTTCACATTCAGATTTGTTCAGCTTTTCTAATTGAAATTGCTAGGAGGTGCAGAAACAAAACGTCGTAATAACAACCTGATTGTCCCCCACCCCCATTGGTATGTTAAAATGTATTATAAAATACCAGTTCAAATAAATAAAGCAAGCATATCAACTGCAAGCTGATAAATCGAAGTGATTTAAAAATAATATAAAATATGCTTTTATAAAAAGTTTTATACATTTATATTTTAAACCAATTACCATGTTCATAGTACATCTTGTTAGTACAGTAATGTTTCATGTCATAGAATAATCAATTAATAAAAATTATACAGTGGTTATATGCAGCATCAAATATAAATAGAAGAATATCTCTTCTTTCAGCTTCAGATACGATTTCCCATCTGACGATTACAAAAAAAGATGAATCAGAGGCAATAAAGGTATTCTGCACCAACAGATCTAGATCCTGCCACTAAAATCCAAATCACTCTGATCAGCATAAATTGCGGAACTTCACTAAATTGTACACATCAGCCCCATTTCCAAGCATGGCATGTTCAATTAATTTAGGATTTCTCTGTTTTCCCTATAAGGTACATAAGGTGAGAAAGCTCTTATCTAAAAGTAAAAAGAATATGTATCAGCTGATCTTTATTTTTTTAAGAAAATCTTCACTCAACTACAGTAATGAGCATTCAACAACTGTATAATGTACCAGAACTGCACAGAGGTTAAACAGTAATTTCTAAAAGTCTTTGCTCCTTTTTCCAAAGCTTCATGGGAAGAAAGTCTTCCTTTCTCCTTGTGAAAAAGTTATGTGGGATACCTTTCCTAAGGCAGCACCTGACATCTGCACTTGTTTTAGACACAACATAAGCATACTATTTATTGAGTGGCCATTCTCAATCTATAAAATATTGAAGAAGCTAATCTAGAATCTTTGCAGCTCTAGATGTGTTGAACAATTCTCTTTCAAATAGTGATGATTATTCAATAATCCTGAGAGCCAGGCTGAAAGATCATATCCAATAAATCTAGAGCTAGTTTGGAAGAAAAAAGAAATGGCATATTTAAATAAGCCGAACGTATAATTTTTTTGGCTTATTTCACTTAATTTATTAGATTGCTATAGCTGCCCATTCCAGAAGACTCTGGATGGCTTAAACATAAATGAAAAAAACAACAGTAAAAACAATTATGACCCACATAAACAAACAACCCTGTTTAGCAAACGAAGTGTGAAATATACTGAATCAGATAGGAACATTTACAATAAAAGGAGAAGAAAAGTTGCCATGTTATTTGATTCAGTTTACCTACATTATTATAAGCTGTATGGAAACTTTATCTTGTATTATATAGCATGAATAGGTAAAAAACTACAAACTTATGCAACCCTGAAATTTGGACAAGTTATGACTCCTTGTTAGTTGCTTACTTTTCCATCATGCATGAGCTAGGAAGTAGAGCATGCCTTCATGCAAATCTGTTATCTCTACATGTGTGAAAATACCAGTAGACTAACTGGCCAAACAAATTCAAGGGATAACTGATGTGCTAGAGTCTTGGGATAGCTCATAAAATACCATTTTAAGATGCTGGACCCCATTGTAGTTGTCGTATTTTAGAATGATGAATGAATGAATGAATTCATCTAATCAGTAAATCCATGAACAAATGGTAAGAGCTAGTCTTACCATCAAATGCAGTGTATACACTGTATGCTATAGTATTGTATTTTAGAATATGTAAATATGTTAGAATATTTATTTTTGATTATTTTTAATAGTTATCTTTTTTCCTGTAGAGGTAGTTACAGGAGAATACACATGAGAATGTAAAAATCCTTTCGGTTTTTGCATTTTGCATTATGTACCATATCTCATAGGATTGAAGACTTTTCCCCTTAAGAAAGTATCACTTCAGAACATATTCCTCTTCTACAATAGGAATATTTGTATGTGTACATACAAATAGAAAACTAAAACATGTGGAAGTTGAAGATCTAGAAGAATTGCCCAAACGTGAGAAACTTAAAAAAAGAAGTTGTCAGAATTGTAGCAGCTAATTCAGATTGTTTTGGGAAGAAAAATCCCACAAAGCTCAATTTAGTACTTGAGCTATGCCAGACACCAGCCTATATTCTTAAAGCACCTATCTGCCTCTTTAAAAAGGTGAGCAGATTTCAGCCCAATTCAAACAGCCAATGGCCTGATCAGTGATAAACTGCAAATAAAGTCTGGAATCAGCAACAGCCAATAAAGAAGATTGGTAGGTCAAGTTGCTGGCTGACCTTCCACAGTGATGGGGGAGGAACTCTTGTTGCTACCTATGGCAGGAAGCAACACATCTTGTGCCTCCCCTCCAGGTGGCCAACCATTTACTGCCCTTACTCTTCACTTCCCAGCTGGGTTTCTATCTTGCTTTCTTCTGGTTCCTTTCAATCATATACGTTCAAGGTCTGAACTTCTAGTTGCTTACAATTCTCTTAAGCTTTTCTTTTCACTGAATTTTAATTGGAAGTCAAGTTTCTTATTTTGATTCCCTCATTTCTTTTCTGGTAGGCTTACTTTTTACTAAGCTTAGCTGGACAATGTGTTGTTTTTTTCAGGGTGAAACTTGCAGGTCTGAAGAATGTTGCAGATAAACGTTGGACAAGCCTACAAATGTCTGACAAGAGTTTTAAGCCTACAATGGTTAAGTTCCCCAATGATCCTATCATTATTATAAGTAACAAAGTTAAATACATATATGTTTATATATATAAATGTATCTGTGAAAAATCAATTCTGTTGCTGGACATAATCACAAACAATGATTTGTGAAGAGAAATACAACTGCACTAACAATTTTGTGAAACATGACGTAAATGGCAATTGAGATGTACACACTGGATACAATTACTGCAGCAAGGGAATATTTTTTGGTTGTTAACACACACACACCACACACACACAAATGCTAATGCATTCTTGCAGCCTATATTAATTTTGTGAATCCTCTTCATCTGTGCAAGCTGGTAAGAATTGTTCTTGTCCTCATAAGTCAACGATAAAATTACAAGTACCTTGGATGCATGACTATATTATGTTGATATAGTAGAAATGGTCAGTTTGGCATAAGCTTCAGCATAATTCCTGTTAGTATCAGCATTATCTTTCCGATGCTGTAAACAATTTGGTGTAGATAGAATTACAGGCCTGCTTCAGGGTTTCTTTCTATAATCCTTGTCATCTTTACCTTTTTCTTCTTTTTCTGACTTTTCTTGTTCATATTTGTCTGGTTTTGTTACACTATCATAGGAAGGAGGTGAAGTTGTGGAGGAACTTCTTTCTGTCTTTTCCAGAGTTAAGCTCAAACTTAATTTATCAAAAGCCATTTCTGTTTTGGAAGGAAAAACGTCCCCATCCCTGTATAAGTATGATGTATTGCACACTGGTTTCCTCAGGCGATAATGCCGAAAGGCTCTCTGAATAACCCTAGCTGACTGCTCCTCAAGTTTCCGTTTCAGGGTGGTGGTAATTGGTTCATAGGAGACTTTTGAGGGATTAGCAGCCATAAACCGGTCTTCCATTTGCACACGAAGGGCGTCCATTTCATCGCTTTCACCCAAAACACGCTTTGTAAAGGCAAATAAGATATCAAGGCAGTGAATTCGGTCACCACTCACAATGGGCAGGTCCATTGCAATTAGTTGAACTTTGTTTGGTTTTGGTATTAGCAGAGGGGGCTCTAGCGAGGCAGCAAAATCAAAGAGTTTGCTGAACTCTATAAACTGTGTTGCACCTGGGTCAAATTTTTCCCAGACCTCATAGAACATCTCAAAGTCATCTTCCCCTAATGGTTCAGCGCTTTCTTCGGTAGCTACGCTGAAGTTTTCCAAGATGACAGCAATGTACATGTTGACTACAACTAAAAATGAGATGATAATGTAGCTGACAAAGAAGAAAATCCCAACTGAAGGATTGCCACAGTCTCCTTCAACTGAGCTTCCTGGATGAACTTTTTTAGGGTCACAGTCTGGCTCCTTGTTGAGAATGGGAAACAGCAGATAATTCCAACCACCGGAAGTGGTAATTTGGAACAGGCAGATCATACTGTTAGCAAAAGTTTCAAAATTGAACATATCGTCAATCCCAGATTCTTTTTTAACGTAGGCGAATTGGGACATTCCAAATATGGCGTAGATGAACATGACCAGGAAAAGGAGGAGACCGATGTTAAACAAGGCAGGGAGAGACATCATCAAGGCAAAAAGCAGAGTGCGGATCCCTTTTGCACCCTTGATTAGACGCAGCACTCGACCAATCCTGGCAAGTCGGACCACTCGGAACAAAGTGGGGGATACAAAGAATTTCTCAATGATTTGTGACAGGCACATACCTAAGGAAAAAAAACAACACACCATGAGTTAAAATTGTATAGTTATATTTTCATACATTTATTGTATATTATTGTAACTTTAAATCAGGAGTGAACATTATTGTAACTTTAAATCAGGATGAAATAACAGACTTGTGGTTTCTTTTATCTGAAATTGTCTCTATCCTCCTTTTCTAAGCCATATGATTGAGAAAACCAGAATAGGACACTAAGTCAATGTGTCCTCTGCACAAAAATGCATCTTTTTTAAAATAGTAAAGATGGGAGAGCTATCAGAAAGGAAAAAAATTTAACGCATAGCACACGATGTACACAATTCATTTTTATTCAGAGTGTTGCACAGAGATCTATGAATTCTGAGAACTTAAAAAATGCATTTGGTCTTTAAATAGGATCCTGAAGAAAGGAGCTTCAATGTTTAAAACTGGAAGATTCTGATTATAATTTTTTAAGATTATAATAAGTAAATTATAGTTATCATCTACTGGTTTAATAATGGCCCTCTTCTGACATATTAACTATCTAAATATTTTAATCTCCTTTTCTATACTTAAAAAGATCTTTAAAAATTTTAGCATGTTTATTACAATTAGTCTTTTTCTATTTGTGACAATTTCTTGGAAATATGAATATTAAAGTGTATGTATTCATAATGTAAGTGAATAAATATATTTGTTTACTCAAAGAAGGGGAAAAAAAGATAAAAGCTATCTCAGGTAGCACCCATCATCTATAGGAATAAATTCAACAATTAATTATGTCTTGCATTAAGAGTAGAGGTTTTTGGTTTGTAGCTGAAATCAAATGAAAGTACTTTCTATGATGTTTTATGCTTTAACAATTTATCTTATACAAATAAATAATTCTAACAGGCTTTGTAAGATATGTCATCAGCACTGCTTAGTAATTTATATCAAATATCCAGAATATTCAAAAGACAATTTTACTTCAAAAGTTTCTTACCTACAATGGAGAATATGACAACCACAAAATCAAATATATTCCAGCCAATAGTGAAATAATAGTAACGGAGAGCAATCAATTTCAGGAGACACTCCCCAGTAAAAATAACAATGAAAATCAAATTAATCCAATATAAAATATCTTCTACAGATTGATCCTGGTCAGCTGTTTCCACCATCATGGTAACCATATTAAGGCAGATAAGAACCATGATACCGATATCAAAGGCTTGTTTGGTTACAAAATCAAAAACGAAGCCTTGTATTTTATTCTAAAAAAGAAAAAGAAAACAATGTTATCTGTTATTATTTCCTGAAGGATTGGAAATCATTTTACGAAGTTATTTTTCAGTTATTGATAAAAGGATACATTTTTAATTTCAGTTAAACAAAGTATTTTACTTCTATCTATTTGTTTTAGCCAGTTAAACAAACAACAAGCATTCTTACTGATGGCCTGGGTATAGGTTTCTGTGGTTTTTTGGATCCCAATTTTTTCATGGCATTATAATATTTTTTCTGTTCTTCTGTCATAAAAATATCTTGACCTCCTAAGTAAAGAAGTAAAAAAAAATGGTTACAACCATTTACCCACAAGGACAAAGCTGCATATGGTAGTTTAAAAAGGGTTAAAAAAAAAAGAAATCGGTTGTTTCCTCAACAAACTAAGTGGTCACAGGTTAAGAAGAGTTCTTCTCATAAAATTTTACTAACCAGTTAAAACTAAACTATGAAAGATTCTCAAAATGAAGGAATGTGGAACAGTGGAATTTTTCAAGAGTTTATATTGCAACTAATGGTTATTATGTTTTCATAAAATGTTCTGGATATAAGATAGAACATAGAAGGGGCAAAATGTATTTTAATACTATATTATTCTGGATAGATAGAATAATAAGGGATAGCACTGAGTTCCAAAAAAATGTTTCCAAGTTGATGTAATAGAATTGTAATGGCACAAATAATTCAATGTACAGGTAATCCTTGACTCACAACCACAATTGAGCCCAACATTTCTGTGCTTAAGTGAGGCATTTGTTAAGTGGGTTTTGCCCCATTTAACAACGTTTCTTGCCACGGTTGTTAAGCAAATTCTTGTGGTGGCTAAGTTAGTAATATGGTTATTAAGTGAAACTGGCTTTCCCAGTGATCTAACTTGTCAGAGGGTTGCCAACGTTGATCACATGATCACTGTAACTGTCATAAATATGAGCCAATTGCCAAGCATCTGAATTTTGATCATGTGACCATGGGGATGCTGCAATGGTTGTGACAAATGGTTTTATGTCTCTTTTTTCACTGCTGTTGTAACTTCAAATGGTCATTTTGTTAAGCTACTATTGTATAACTACTTTCAGCTGAGGATTTTGTATAAGTGTCTTATTTTGTTGGATAAAATGGCTATATTCCAAAATGGAATTAAGAATTTTTAAAAATAAATATTTTAAAGGCAGTAGTCAGAGACTCAACTTTTTTAGTAGTTTAACGGGCTGCATGTAAAAGGACAAGGGAGACGAGAGAAAAGGAGCGCTCTAAAAGTCTTGAAAGGTCTTTGTCCCCATTTTCTTATGCAACAACATAAAATGGAAAACAGTTTTATTTCCTTCAAATACTTACTGAAAAGATCACTACAATATTGAATTTTTGTCATTTAACATTCTAAAATGTTAGCTATGAAAGAAAAATAATATTAACAAATATCTATGAGAAATTATTTTTCCATTATAACAATTACGTCAGTTGTGGGCAGACTTTCAATGTTGAGTGAGCCTACTGCTACAATATTTTCACACACTTTTATGTGTAGCAGTTACTAAAATGTAATATGCAGTTACTAATTGGAAAGAAACATAATTATATTGAGAACTAAACTCATTCAGTAAAACAACTAAAATGACATTCTAGCTATTTAATTATAACAATGAGTATATTGAAGTGAAAACTAATTGTTTAAATTTTATTTATTTATTTATGAAATTTATTTGCTGCCCATCTTGTGTCCAATGGCTGTAGGCAGCTTGAAACATAAAAAAAACATTAAAATCATCTATTATAGAAACACAGCAAATAAAAATGTCAACAGACATTAATGAATACTTATCTTCTTTTTCTGTTGGTTGAAATTATCAATGATGACGCCAATGAAAAGATTCAAAGTGAAGAAGGAACCAAATATAATGAAGCCGACAAAGTAAATATACATATACAGGTTATTCTCATACTGGGGTTGCTTTTCTATCTATAAAATAAGGAGGCATGGAAAAATATTATCCAATGAGCTTTCAGGAATGATGAAGAATTTGTACACTAAATATTTGCTGAACAATGAAATAATCTACAGAATTTATCTTTTTTTTTCTTTCCTAGCATTTTCTCACACATGCAGAGTCCACTTTTGGGGGATCAACTGAGTCTTGATCCATTGGAATTGATTGACCAGTTTGTCACAGCTGTGGGCTAAGGTAGAATCACTGGCCCAAAGTCAGTCAGCTAGCTTTCATGTCTAAGGTGGGACTAGAATTTCTGGTCTCTGGATTTCTAGGCTGGTGCCTTAACTAGACCAAACTATCTCTCTATACAGAATATATGGTTATATCTTGAAATCCATTTTCTTCATTCATTTCCCAGAAAGTCTGTGGAGAAAATACTTTGGATGACATTAAAAGCAGCAAACCAATGCCGAAAGAGGTGCACCTGGGATCCTTCTGAACATAATTCTATATTATCATTAGATATTCTAAGAATAGAGCAGTATGGGGTATACTGGTGCAATAATGGAAGAATCTAGTATTAGCTTCCTTAATGTTCTCTTCAATAGTAAATACTGGAGAGAAGAAGACTGAGAATTCATTTCAGATGAATTGGAAGATAAGTCAAACTAAATCTCAAGCAGTTCTAAAGAAAACAAAATAGCTGCTCTGTTGGTGAGGAAAAGTTCAGCACATGTACTATATACTTTCTCAGTGTTGTTACAACTGCTAAGAGAAGTGAGGGAGATGAATGAAAATTACTCAAAGCTCCTTTAGCAAGGAGTAATGAAAGATTATCTTGTCTCAGTATTCTTGGCTATTAGTGGAGCTCCCCCCAACATGGAGCAGAAAAAAAATTGGAGAAAAGCAACATTCTTTTACACAGGCCTAGTTATCTGGCAAATAATTACTCTGAAGGTCCTATTATTCTTACCAAAAGAGAGAAGCAAAGAAAAAAAGTAAAGTCAAGGAGGCAAAATTAAGGAGATGCTGCTGCTTCTAATTCATAACTCAGGATTAAAAGTCAAATTTCTTCTGCTTGGTCCTAAAGAATAAGCCTTCTAAACTCCAGATTATCTTCTAATATCTAAAGACCAAAACTTTGATGGACAAGAAAGATGTTCAAAGTGTCTGATCACTGAATGAATCTGATTGAAAGCAGTAACATTCATTCAGTAATGTCCCTTTATATAATCTGAAAGCAAAGCAAAATCTACTTATTATGAACACATGGACATTTGTCATCCTATACTTACTCCTGTTGAATCAACAGCAGCATACATGATTTCCATCCATCCTTTAAAGGTAGCCTATAAAGAAAGTGTCAGTGTTGATATATGGCAGATGCTGTTCCATTAAGAGAACTATGGACGCAACCTAGACTTCAAAATGAAAACCTCTATTTGGAATTAAATGAATAGCTTCAGAATAAAGAACTGTGCTAGTCTACAAATGGCCCTGAACTAATTTTAATGGCCAAGTAAATGTTCTGCAATTTTATAATTTAGCACCTGATACTTCCCAAAGATGGCCAGCAATAGTGACTAATGCAAATGCCAATATATTTAGCATCACTTGGATGGACTTTACATAGTTCTTCACTATCCTTATTTTTAACAACCGGGACTCAATTTCACATGTTTCCTTCTTAAAGAAAAATGACGCTGAAGCAAAGCATAAATATGTTAGAACAGAGGAACTGAAACGATGAGTCATGGCTATTCTACACAAGTCACTGAATGTACTGATCTGGATCAGTCCAATGGCTTTCATTTGACAAAAATGGTGAAGATACAGCAAGAACTCTTCCCAAAAAATCTCTGTTGATATGTTGTTCCTACATGCTAAAATATTGCTTGCTTGAAAATAGGGATGTGAATTGATAGGACTTGGCTAATGGCTTCACTTGTTTCCATTTTTCCTATGAAACCATGGACTACATATTTTGATGGAAAGTTATTACTAGTATCATAGTGATAGTTACTTACAACTTGAAGAAGAGAGAGATAGCCAGCTCCAACGTTGTCAAAGTTGACTTTAACATTTCTCCATCTGGCATAGTCTAAAGTCTCACAGACATTTTTAAATGGAACGATTAAATGTGAAATCCTTACTCCATCTGTTTTGTTAACACATTCAAAGAATGTACCAGAAAACAGATTTACACCCATGATGCTGAAAATTAGCCAGAATATAAGACAAACTAGAAGCACATTCATAATCGAGGGTATGGCTCCTACCAGGGCATTCACCACCACCTGGAGAGAGGGGAACAAAAATTGTGTAAAAGGTTGTAGGTCTACATTCCATAGTCTTCTGGCACCTGAAAGATTAAATACATTTATCCCAATACAAAGTGGAACATATTATCTTAGGTTTGCAAAACAGGTAACAAGAAAAAGAGCAATGAAACAGAAATTGTCTGAAGTATAAATATATAAAACTGATAGACAATTCACCAGTCAACATTCACATAACAAACATGCTGATGTGGCCCACCAAAACGCAGCAGCTAGCAAGAATTACTGTTCTCTGTCAGTAGCATGAAAGGAAATCTCAGGAATAAAGAACAGAAATATCTTAAATATTATGTTTCCACAATTGGTTTATGGGGTAGAATTTTTTTATTTTTAAAAAGAATCTCTGGAATTTCAGGGATTGACAATTTATAATGATTCTATTTCTGCAGACTTCTGTAGAGGGATTCTACAGACTCCTCACATCCTGGACATAAATTGTTTCAATTTCTACCTTCAAAACATTATAGAGCAGGGGTCCCCAACCACCGGGCCAGCGGACCGGCACCGGGTCGTGGAGCACTCTTTACCGGGCCGCAAAGAAAAAAAAATAAAAAAAATGGCGGCTTTCTTCGCCTTCGGTGAATGCTGCTGGGATCGGGGATCAAGGACACAAATGAAAGAAGGAGGGAGGAAGCAACCGAAGCCTGTCCTGCTCTCTGGCTCAGCTCTCTCAGTCGCTTTCTCACTCCTCCACCAGCCCAGGAAGAAACTGCTTCAAAGAAGCCGGGGTGGCTTTTCCCGCGCCGCAGCTTCCCAGCGCCGTTCACCCCACCCGCCCGCCCGCCCGCCGGTTCAATCCACAGTGCTCCGTTCTGCCTGCCTGCCTGTCTGGTTGTTTAGGAGCAGCTTCGCTGAGAATAATAACTATTCGCTCTTTTATCAGCGAAGCTGCTCCGAAACGAAGAAGGCAGGCAGGCAGGCAGGTAGAACGGAGCACTGTGGGATTGAACCGCGAGCGGGCGGGCGGGCGGGGTGGGGTGGAAACGGGCGCCTTCGGGGAAGCTGTGGCGACAGGAAAGCCACCCCCGGCTTCTTGGGCTGCTGGAGGAGCGATAGAGTGACTGAGAGAGGAACGAGGCAGACACCTGAGGGAGGGAGGGAGGGAGACACCTGAGGGATGGGGCTGAGGGAGGCAGGGCCGAGGCGCCCTGAACTCAGGTGGTTTGCTGGCAGACGTTTATTACCCGACTAGGTAACAACATCAGATGTTACCTAGTCAGGTAATGAAACGTCTGCAAGCAAACTACCAAACTCGGATCTCTCCCCCGGTCCTTGAAAAAATGTTTCTGCTTGAAACCGGTCCTGGTACAAAAAGGTTGGGGACCACTGTTATAGAGCATTGCACACCAGAACAAGTAAGACACAAGGACAGTTTTTCCCTGCACGCCATCACTCTGCTAAACAGCTAACTCCTACAATATTGTCAAACTACTAAGACTGTATTACTATTATTCTTCTCATCCTTCCTATTATCCACCTCTTTCTATTTAGGATTACAACCTTGTGGCTTGCATCTTTATGATTTATATTGTTTTATTTAGTTTCATAGTATGATTTGATTGCTTATTTAGTATCCTATGACTATCACTAAAGTATTTCTTATGTACACTGAGAGCTTATGCACTAAAGGCAAATTCCTTGTGTGTCCAATCACAGTTGGCCAATAAAGAATTCTTTTTTATTCTATTCTGTTCTGTTCTATTCTACATCTTTGGACTGATTTGTCAAGAAAGTATGCAAGTTTTGCAGTGGAGGAGGAATTCATCTGAGCTAAATGCATTGATAGGGCAAAGAAGCAATGGTGGAATAATGAAATACTCATCCTGACATCCTGATTCATACAGAAGGAATGGTGGGATTTGCACTGTGAGGCAGGATTTATAATTTTTTTGTTACTATGGCTTGTACCAGGAACCTATGATTTTAGCTTAAAAAGAGCAACAACATCTTCTGAACAAGATAATGAAGATGTGATGAAGGGCAGGTATAGTAATATAGTACTTATGAAGACAAACCAGAAAGGAAAATGAACATGAGCCGAAGAAGTCAGAAGGATGGGATGGGATGCAAATGAAACAGATAAATCAATGACTATAGAGTAAGAAGAAAATCTGGCATTAATGTTTTCCAGACTAAGACTTGGTAAACAATGGAATCTTAAAATGCTCAGAAAATGAGGAAATAAATGTGAGTAAGCAATGTTATGCTTAAAGATTTTCTGATGTTTTTTTGCACATTTGTGTAGCTTTTTGAACTGACCTAATAAAGTCATTGTTCTGATTCAGTCTTGGATATTTTTTTGATGGGCAGATTGATTTTTGCGCAAACAAAATATCAGTAACAGTGTCACTTTAATTTGCAATACAATGCCCTTTCAACTCAATCCAGCTGTTTTATTAACAAAAGGATACCAATTGAACAAATATTATAATATCAGGATATCAATCCACAGTATACATACATACATACATACATACATACATACATACATTTTCTTATGTTTTCGCGGGTACTTACATGTATGGTATTCAGCTTTGTTCGTCTGGACGAACACAATACAGAAGCCTGATGATGGCAGATGAGATTCTGCCGAAACGTTGCTACAACTTTAAAAGCACAACTACAATGACATGGGAAAATACCCGAACAAAGCTGAATACCATACATATATGTGTGTGTGTGTGTGTGTGTGTGTGTGTGTGTATTATTCAGCTTTGTTCGGGTATTTTCCCACGTCATTATAGTTGTGCTTTTAAAGTTGTAGCAACTTTTCGGCAGAATCTCATCTGCCATCATCAGGCTTCTGTATTGTATATTATATATTGTATTGACAATACAGAAGCCTAATGATGGCAGATGAGATTTTGCTGAAATGTTGCCACAACTTTAAGAGCACAACTATAATGACGTGGGAAAATACCCGAACAAAGCTGAATACCATACATATAAATACCTGTGAAAACTTAAGGAATATGTATGTATGTATGTATGTATGTATGTATGTATGTATGTATGTATGGTATTCAGCTTTGTTCGGGTATTTTCCCATGTCATTATAGTTGTGCTCTTAAAGTTGTAGAAATGTTTCGGCAGAATCTCATCTGCCATCATCAGGCTTCTGTATTGTGTTCGTCTGTATTGTGTTCGTCTACAGAAGCCTGATGATGGCAGATGAGATTCTGCCGAAACGTTGCTACAACTTTAAAAGCACAACTATAATGATGTGGGAAAATACCCAAACAAAGCTGAATACCATACATGTAAGTACCTGCGAAAACTTAAAAATCTCTCTCTATATATATCTATATCTATATCTATCTATATCTATATCTATATCTATATCTATATCTATATCTATATCTATATCTATATCTATATCTATCTATATCTATATCTATATCTATATCTATATCTATATCTATATATACATTCATATAATCAAAGGAACCATCTTCATCTTATTTCTAGTTATAAAAATGAATCAACCAGAAAGACTCCGTGATGTTATTCACACCCTTTTCACATAGTTCAACTACTGTAAAGAGAGGAGGTGAATATAGGTGAATATAAAGAGAGGAGGAGAAGATAGGTAGGAAGCTACAGCAGGTTCTAAATGTGGCCGCCAATTTGGTAGCATGGAAAACCTATTACTGCAGAATAATTTTTATTCACAGTTGTTGCGATGCTTGCCTATACGCTTTCACAGGCAGCTCAGTGTGCTGGTTATTAGATTTAAAGCTCTATGCAGCCTGACTAAAGACTGCCTGATACAGGTAGCCCACAATTGAGCCCAGAATTTATGTTGCTAGATGAGAAATTTGTTAAGTGAATTTTGCCCCATTTTATGACTTTTCTTGCCGCATTTGTTAAGTGATTTGCATTTGCAATTGTTAAATTAGTCACATGGTTGTTAAGGGATTCTGGTTTCCCTGTTGACTTTGCTTGTCAGAAGGTAGCAAAAGGAGATCTACATGACTCTGGGACACTGCAACTGTCATAAATGTGTACTTGTTTTTATATGCTTTTTTTTCTTTTCTTTTTTAAATTACAGCTTGTTTGGCAATAAACAAAGAGGTGCAATCTGTTCTAGGATTAATTTACGTCGCCTTATGTTGCCATTTTGCATAATGTGTCTCCCAAATGGTTCTAAGGATAGCATTAAAAGAACAATGCATTTGGCTGTAAAAACTATTCACCAGAACGACTGTGGCTACGTTAATCTTCTCTGCAAATCTTTATCCTTGTTACAGGGAATGTTTCTAATCGTGGAAAAGCCAAACAGCAGATAACTTCACCCAACAAATATTCTCCAGAAATCCCCAACGAGTCAGCATCCATGGAACATCTCGTTACCAATAATTGTCGTCTTACTTACCCTCATTCCTTCAAAGCGGGATAGGGCCCTTAAAGGTCTCAAAGCTCTCAGGGTGCGAAGTGATTTAATAGGACCAAGTTCAGAGTAGTTCAAGGCGTTGGCAATTAAACTGACTAAGGAAACCTGTTCAAAAACAAAAAGCACTAGCATATCAAAATCATGTCACAGAAGAATTGCTGGGGAAAAAAAGGTATCCTGTTTAAAAACATAATTAACAAAAAAGACTTAAATGATCAGACGGATTACCAGATTGAAGTGTCTGGACTGAATGGTTTAGATATTTAACCTATATTTAGTCTGCTTTTCACCCTGGTAGAATTCAAGGCAGCATACCAATAGAACTGTATTCTTTTTAAGCAAACTTACTGCATTAACTGTTCTAGACCAGTCTGTTTTTACACATTAATTGTAATGTGTGCCTTTGGCATAAAGCCATGTTGGCCACGTGACCACGGAAAATGTCTGTGGACAATGCTGGCTCCCTTTGTTGTGGTCCGCTGGTGGCCTGCGGAGCTGGCAGCAGAGTCAGACAGTGGGGAGGAACATGGGCCAGTTCTGGAGTCTGGGGAGGACTCGGACAAGGGATCTGCGTCCGACACAGAGATGGGGCCAGGGCCACTGAGAGTTATGTGCTGACTCCAGATCCTTCAGAATCTGACATCAGCGAGGCAGAGGAACAGGGGGAGCCTGTTCCCAATGTGCACTTGCACAGAACTGCCAGAAGGCAAGAACAGTTATGACAAAAGGGGAGACTTGGGAGTAAGGCTTGGAGATGATTGGCCCCTCCCATAAGGCATAAAGGAGGAGCAAAAGGACATGAGCCTTTGCAGGAAACAACTTTGTTCATTCTGGTCAGTCTAAAATCTGAAGCTCTGTATTGACTTTGTGCTCCATTTGGCCTTGTACAGCTAATTGGCAATTTAGTCATTGGCAGCATTTCAAGATGAAGATGGGTGCTTATCAGCCTTATCCTGAAAGACTGTGGCAGATTTCTGTTGGACTATTCATAAACTGTTTGGGACTCATTACGGGCTGTGAATGCATATAATTCACAGCCGTTGAAATAAAATAAAAGGTTTTTGGGAACAGTGGGTGATTGTTACTGTCTCAGGAAGCCTTGGTCAGAACACCCTTGGCCAAGACACAGAGATGAGCACTGCGCCCTAAAGTCAGATATGACTGGACAGGGAAATCTTTATCTCTAAATCAGGGGTCTTCAAACTTGACAGCTTTAAGACTTGTGAACTTCAACTCCCAGAATTCCTCCTCCAGTCGTGTTAGCTCAGGAATTCTGAGAGTTGAAGTCTTAAAGCTGCCAAGTTTGAGAACCCTTGCTCTAAAGAGTCACCTTTATTTCCAGTTGCCAGGCAGTATGAAATCTTTATATACAAAATCAAAAACAAAAAAATCAATAATAATAAAATTAACAATGACACCCAAATTTAAGATTACTTATTCTCTCTCAGCCCTGGGGAAGATGCAAGCACAAAACTACTTCCTAAATATGGCTAAATTCGACATCATATTTGTCTGTGAAACATGGCTCAACGCATCTCTTCCTGACTCCATTACCACAGTAAGAGACTATCATTTTTACCGATCAGATCGTGAAATTCGTAGAGGAGGTGGTGTTGCTATCTTCTATAAAAAGTCCTTAAACTAAAAAACATCCAAGTTACCCAGGAGCTTGCTCTTCCTGAGACCATCATCTGTGAACTATCCTTAAATATCACATTTCGATTCTTACTATGTTACAGAGCCCCTGATTATGACATCGAACATGCAAACAAGCTAAATTCACTACTAACATGGGCAACATCCTGCCCAAACATTTTTATCTTTCTTGGTGACTTCAATCTACCTCATATTAACTGAACCCTAAACGAATGTACAACTGAACCCATACATGCAGCCTTCTACAATGCTGTAACAAATCTGGGACTGGAACAACTAGTAACCAACAATACTAGACTTAACAACTGCCTCAATCTCATCTTCTGCAATAGTTTGAATTTAATTTACGGAATACAAACTAAAGAACCTTTTTCCAACAGTGACCACAATATGATTGACTTTTGTCTCAACATACCGCCCACACAAAAATCATCACAATGATGTAATCCCCAATTATAACTTCAAAAAAGGCAACTATAATCTTATAGACAATGATCTCTCATCCCTTGATTGGCAATCTCTATTCACTGGATGCAATACTGTAGAAGACCATTACAACATATTTTTACTTGAAGTCAAAAGATTCATCAAACTATATGTACCAACAACAACTCCCAAAACAAACAAACAAACAGATTACCCATAACATTAAGGAAACTTCAATCCAAAAAGACATCACTCTGGCGGAAAAACAAATCTGGTCACGTTGCCAATTTCAAAAGCCGATACAAAAATTTATGCCACCAGATAAAGACCGAATGCACCAATTATCACATTAAACAAGAGGAAAACCTTCTATGCACCAATTCCACCTGCGCTTTTTACAATTTTGTAAACAACAAACTAAAAGACTCAAGGTCCATCCCACCCCTGAAAGGACCTAACGGTAAAGACTGCAACGATGACACTATTAAAGCCAACCTCTTTAACATATTCTTTGGCTCAGTATTTGTAAACGGCAATGGATCATGCCCAGTATTTCCTAGCCTAACCACAGAAAACTACAATGATCTAATACATATCGATTTTACAGAAGACAATGTTGAAAAAGCACTATGCAATCTTAAACCATCTCTATCTATTGGACCGGACGGAATATGTGCCTACTTCTTAAAAAAGCTATCCACTGCCATAGCTGAACCTCTAAGCATAATCTTTGAAAAATCTTTCAGGACCAGCTCCTTGCCTAACCTATGGTCACAAGCCACGGTCATCCCCATCTTCAAAAAGGGAGGCCCCAGCCTAGTTGAAAATTATAGACCAATCTCCTTATGCTGCGTTACCTGTAACATCATGGAATCAAATATTAACCAATCCATCATCCTCCACTTAATGACAAACAACCTACTCTCCAATAAACAATTTGGTTTCAGAGAAAAACTATCCTGTCATCTGCAACTCTTACATTGCAAAAACATATGGACTACACAACTCAATCAGGGCAAAGCAATAGACGCAATCTACATAGACTTCTGTAAAGCCTTTGATTCAGTGGTACACGACAAACTACTCCTAAAAATAAAATCTTATGGTATCTCTGAACAACTGCATAACTGGATAGAAGCATTCCTGTCAAACAGACAACAAATGGTCAAAATTGGGAGTGTCCTATCAAATTCTGTACCTGTCAATAGTGGTGTCCCCCAAGGCAGTGTTCTAGGACCAGCTCTCTTCATACTCTACATAAATGACCTCTGAGATCATATTAAGAGCAACTGCATTCTCTTCGCTGATGATGTAAAGCTGTTCAATACCACAGACAATATTGCTCCCCTACAAAAAGATCTTGACTATGTATCAGAATGGTCAAACAAATGGCAACTTCAAATCTCAACAAATAAATGCTCTGTCTTACATATTGGCAAAAAAAAATATCAGAAAATAAAATACAGACTCAATAGTCAAGACCTTGTTGATGATCCAAGCTCTGTAAAGGACCTTGGAATACTCATCTCTAATGATCTAAGTGTTAGACCCCACTGTAACTACATAGCCAAAAAGGCATTAAGAGTTGTTAACCTAATCCTACGTAGCTTTTTCTCTGGTAATATCACACTACTAACTGGAGCATACAAAACATTTGCTAGACCAATACTCGAATACAGCTCATCAGTCAGGAACCCACATTACGTATCTGATATTAGCACAGTTGAGAAAGTCCAGAAATACTTCACAAGAAGAGTTCTCCACTCCTCTACTCGTTGCAGAATACCATATCCCACCAGACTTGAAATTCTAGACCTAGAAAATCTAGAACTACGCTGCCTTCGGTCCGATCTAAGTATGGTATATAAAATCATACATTGCAATGACTTACCTGTCAATAATAATACTTCAGCTTCAACCATAACAACACAAGCACACACAACAGATACAAACTCAAGGTTAACTGCACCAAACTTGATTGCAGGAAATACAACTTCAGCAACAGAGTGGTCAATGTTTGGAATACTCTACTTGACTCTGTGGTTTCTTCCCCAAACCCCCAAAACTTTAAACTTAGACTGTCTACTATTGACCTCACCCCTTTCCTTAGAGGTCGGTAGGGGGCGTGCATAAGCGCACCTACGTGCCTACCGTCCCTGTCCTATTGTTTCTTTTATTTTCTTATACGTACCCATTTCATGTATTCATAACTATGTATATACTTATACATATTACCTTGTGAGTAATTGACAAATCAAATAATAAATAAAAAATAAATAAAATCTGGCAAAAAAAATCTGCAGGGATTTATTCAGGCAATCACCAGGTGTCAACACTGATTCAAAGCATTCCCCACTCCCCAAGACAGAAAATATTAGGAGACACTATGTGAGAATACAACACACGTGCCAAATGTGACAATCTGACAATTTTTTAAAGAAGTTCTCTTTTAAAATAAAACTATTAATATTGTTTAAAAAGTTTACATTATGGCGACCGATGGATGCCATTGTGATTGCTCTGGTGTCAAACACAATCACATGCTGAATTATTAGTTTCAGACTAAGGCATTAAGGTAAGTACATGGAATCAAGACTTACGTCTACAATCATGAAATCCAGCCAGCACCAGGCATTGGTGAAATAGGCTTGAAAGCCATAAGCCACCCACTTCAGAAGCATTTCTAAAATAAAGATGTAGGTGAAGACCTTGTCTGCGTATTCCAGTACGGTCTTGATAGTCTTGCGCTGCTCAATGTATATGTCTTCGAAAGCCTATGGATTAAAATACTACAACAAGTAAGGTCATGAAGGTAAAGGATTAAAGACGGAAAAGGGGAAAAAAAGAGAAGGAAAGGAAGGAAGGAAAGAAGGAAGGAAAAAAATAGAAAAGAAAATACCCCCCACCCATATTGTATTCCATATTTCAAAGATTAGTTTTGCATTGATTTCTATCTCAATTATATTTTGGATAGTTGTATTTTGTTATTCCGTCAGGATTCTTTCTGCTGTTTTGTTAAACAACACAATGTACTATGTCGTAGGCCCTACTTATGAACCACCAGACTTATCTGCCCCATTATAAAATACTTCCTGTATTTCAGAGTCATCAGGACAAATCTATTTGCCCCAGTTGCTTTGGGGCCTTCCCACATTTGTTCCAATTTACTTTCTCTATCTGTCTATCCAACTTAGTCTTTTTCTTCTACCTCACCTCCTCTAATGTAATAACTCGTTCCTCTCATTCTCCTCTGCCTATCTTAACATTCAGTGACAAAGAAGCTCCTTTTGCACATTATTTCTATTTAAAAAAAAAATCAGTGTGGAACAGCAGGCAGGGCAATGCAGGCTAAGTTGTAGCTCTTATCTAAAGAGGTAAGTTTAAGACATCTGGTAATAATTCTGCTAGCTTCATTCAGAGAAACCTCTACTTTCCCAGTGTGTGCTGATTTACACAAGATTGGGCAGGCATATTCGCCTGCCAAGTAGCAAAGAGCTAGAGCTGTTGTCTTAAGGACTCTTGGTTTGGCACCCCAGGTAAAGCTTATTAATGAGCTATACCTGGATCAGCCCATCATATGTACTTAACAGACGACATTTGTATGAATGGCTTTCATATACATGCTGCAGACATCCAAAGAGATGTGAAACAATGGGTAAAGAAAGTTTTCTGAAGCTCTTCATTGCCATCTGGTGGTTATGTAGATTTTGAGCTCATAGTATATGAAACTCTGCAAAATCCTCATAAATGTCAAACTAATCATAACTGACATTTTATGTTCAATGTACCACAGCACAGGACTTTAACAACCATTTCATATTCTCAGAATTGAACAGTGTTAAGAGCCAGATCCCTTGAATTTATCAATGTTTCCAATATTTATTGGTATTTTAATGAGCTTAGATAGAATCTGTTTGAATTGAGGCTGGTTCTACCATATCCTTTATAATCTATTCAACAACTTCATGACAGAAAACTAGGAGCTTAGAGACTTAGAGAAATTTTGAAAGCTTATGTAGATACTACAGAGAAGATAGAAAATTGTGGCCAAAACAGTTAACCTCAGCCAAATATTATTAACAAATAATTATTTGGATTATTAAATGAAGCAAAGCAAAAATAAATGAGAAATAATAAAGCTACAAGAGAACATCTGGAAACATGATAGCTATCATGTGATTTCATATGTCTCCACATTATATAAATTAAAGCTTCCATTTGATGCTGAAGTGACCACTGATAATACCAGACAAGTTTTCCCCATAACTAGGGTGTCACCATAAACGTTTTCCTTCTTGATGGTCATGTACTCAATTTCACTTGTATAAATATCAAGGTTGCCCTCCAATTAGTCTACTTATTTAATTCACAAGCAACAGAACTTGCATGTGAAGTAATGTGGAATCCTGTTGTAGCACAAGCAACAGTTATCCTAGGTAACTTGATTATCCTACAATTGTTTTGTTTACAGTTGGATATGGAATACATTCAACTTACCAAAGCACCACTGCTTAGAAGAATCATGAAGACAATGAAGGTTTCAAACCAATTGTGTTCCACTATCTTAAAGCAAGTTTTGCGAAGGTTCCACCAGCATTTGCCTTTCCCAGACTCTATATTGATCTGACAACATCTGAATTTCTGTACACAGCCTAGAAACCAGAATATTTGCATTAAACAAACTTAACAGCCCTAAAAAAAAGAACCATTATCTATGATAACATCATCTCTTTATAGCAACCCCTGCAATTTGTTTCCAGAACTGGATTTTGCACATGGAAAGGGTGAGTTTCTATTAATTGACAAAATGCCAATTCAACAAAAGTCTTAGCAAAAAGAAGGGAAGGAAATAATATTTCAGATTCCACTACCTCTGCAGGTTCCTGGGCCACCTTCTACACTGTTCTTAATCCCGAAACGTCCCGAGTATGTGTGCCAAATGTTGAAACAGAGTCCTATTGTGATGACACAAGCTCTGCCCTTTACGTATATGCGTTCTATAGCTGCATATACACACTGTAAAAGGGCAAAGCTGGTTTCACCACGGTAGAGTGTTAGTTTCATCACTTTGATCAAAGGAACATGTCTGCAGATGTTGTATCTGAACCCCAATGGTTTGGAATAAATTTTCATTAGGTACAAATAGGAGCCAAAGATGCCAATGGGATTTGTTTGTTACTACATTATTTCTGCTCATTAATTTCTGGAGTCTTTTCTTACATTTTTTACATACTCCAGAGTCATGGATACAGCTTGTCAGCACTCAATGTATGAATAAAAAGATGAAAGAAACAATACAATCCCCTTGATAACTTGGCTCCTCTTTGAGGGAAGAAGATTATGATGAAAGTAATTTTCGCCTGTTCATCTTTAAATCAGCATTAGACTCATTTATCTCAGATTCACATATCCAGTTAAATTTTATAAATCACTAGTACTAAATTCAGCATGCATGATAGATAATCGTCAACATACATGGTCAACATATATCGTCAACATACACAGAATTCAATTTGGAGAGCTAGAAAGGTTGGCTCACTCAGGTTTCTTCTAATCTGGGAGGGATTCCTCCTAAAGATCTGGGGAATCTTTAAGAATCCACAGGGAAATAATCTGTTCAAATGGTCACTGTGTGTGTGTGTGTGTGTGTGTGTGTGTGTGTGTGTGTATGATTAAAAAGTCTACTTGTTTGCTTTGTTGTCTGGAATATGTTTTACTTTTCCATTTGCAGGCATATAGCATTTTTTCAATACTCCAACTGCATTATTGATTGCAAATTATGAGGGATAAACGGCATGTATTTTCAAAAATAACAGTGACTGAGGTTGGCAAGGCCAGAGCCCAAGGCCAGACAGGACTGTTACCAAATCATGGTACAGGTGCCCTCTGTGTCCACAGTTAAGAAATGAGCAACAAAAAGTTCATTACTATGTAAGGAAGGGAAAAAGATATACACAGTAAGATATAAGGTTTAAGCTTTGTGGTTATAAATAAAAGGCTTGACTTTGCAGCAGCTATATTCATTATTACAGCTTCTTAAAACTGCATTAAGCAATTTAAGCCCCACTCTTGACAATTGCGCTTTTAGCTTCTAGAAATATGCCTCTGCACTTACACTGTCATTGTTGTTGCTGCTGCTGCTGCTACTACTACTACTACTACTACTCTTCAGAGGTTGTTTTTTTCTTCCTTTTTTTGCATTCTGCTTAATCACATGAAGAAAATGAATCAACAGGAACCTTCTTCCTTTGCAATCTGTAAATAGCAAATTTACTATCCATATCCTGGCAAGCGAAAAAACCATCTATAACTTAATTCTCATTTTCTAATTCCCAAAGTTACTGTCAGTCACATCACAAGTGGGCCTGGAGTCTGAATCTTTCATAAGCTGGCTTTTTTTCTTTTCTTCAGAGGCTAAGAAATTGATTCCATAATAAATGACTGACACATAACCTTTCAGTAACTAGCCAGAAAAGATAAATCAAAGTACACAGCAGTGAGAAGATAATTAATTCCTGGTGGTATCATATACAGATTAACAAAGTACATTTTGGCTGAAAGCAAGGACTGAAAAAGGCAATTATTTGCAATTTTCCCAAAATAAATTCACCATGAATACACACCATCACCACAATAAATTTGGTCCCTTTGATACATACCATCAGTAAAACAAGGTTTTGGTTGTGGTGGGCCTTTTGCTGCGGTATCAGATTCTTTGTCTCCCACAGATGCTAAAATAATAGTGCTACCTTCAGTGGAGCTGCATAGACTTGTTTTCTGCAAATAAAATCCCACAAGGCATTTTAAAGAAAACAATACTTATTCTGAATGGAAGTTAGGCATGCAACTGTGATACTTTTCAGGGATAAGCAGATTTCAAACTTAAGGATGACCTACCACCGTTTACAATATTAGGCAACACAGTATCAAGAGTAGAGTCCTTCACATTTGGTTCTATTATCTCCGAGGACTTGAAATAATACCTAATATTAGAACCATCATGAAAAATGCACAACAAAGAATGTTCTTCCTGCGTTAACTCAGGGGAATTATTGACTCTGTCATTTGTACCTCAGTAACTGTCTGGTTTGGCACAGCAACCAAACAGGACAGGTACAACGGATAATTAGGACTGCAGAAAAAACAACCATAACCAGCCTGCCTTCCATTGAGGATCTGTATACTAAACGAATCAGAAAGAAGGCTGAGAAAATATCTACAGACTCCTCACAAACTGGACATAATCTGTTTCAACTGATCCCCTCAGGACGCTGCTATATGGCATTGCATGCCAAAACAACTAGACACAAGGATAGATTTACCCCCTCCCCCCAGTGCCTTCACTACTTTTAAAAACGCTGTTGGCCTCAATCTGGATCAAGTTGTGTTATAGCCATTAGTAAATGGTCCATTCTGTTACTCTTGTTAGTCACAATCCCTTTAAAAAAACACACCACTTATGTCTCAGTCAATGGTTTGGATTTACATTCAGCTCTTCCTGATATACACTGCTCAAAAAAATAAAGGGAACACTTAAACAACACAATGTAACTCCAAGTCAATCACACTTCTGTGAAATCAAATTGTCCACTTAGGTAGCAACACTGATTGACAATCAATTTCACATGCTGTTGTGCAAATAGAATAGACAACAGATGGAAAGCATAGGCAGGTAGCAAGACATCCCCAATAAAGGAGTGGTTCTGCAGGTGGTGACCACAGACCACTTCTCAGTTCCTATGCTTTCTGGCTGATGGTTTGGTCAGTTTTGAATGCTGGTGGTGCTTTCACTCTAGTGGTAGTATGAGACAGAGTCTACAACCCACACAAGTGGCTCAGGTAATGCAGCTCATCCAGGATGGCACATCAATGCGAGCTGTGGCAAGAAGGTTTGCTGTGTCTGTCAGTGTAGTGTCCAGAGCATGGAGGTGCTACCAGGAGACAGGCCAGTACATCAGGAGATGTGGAGGAGGCCGTAGGAGGGCAACAACCCAGCATCAGGACCGCTGCTCTGCCTTTATGCAAGGAGGGACAGGAGGAGCACTGCCAGAGCCCTGCAAAAGGACCTCCAGCGGGCCACAAATGTGCATGTGGCTGCTCAAACTGTCAGAAACAGACTCCATGAGGGTGGTATGAGGGCCCGACGTCCACAGGTGGGGGTTGTCCTTACAGCCCAACACTGTTCAGGACGTTTGGCATTTGCCAGAGAACACCAAGATTGGCAAATTCCCCACTGGCGCCCTGTGCTCTTCACAGATGAAAACAGGTGCACACTGAGCACATGTGACAGACGTGACAGGGTCTGGAGACGCCGTGGAGAACGTTCTGCTGCCTGCATCATCCTCCAGAATGACCGGTTTGGCAGTGGGTCAGTAATTGTGTGGGGTGGCATTCCTTTAGGGGGCCGCACAGCCCTCCATATGCTTGCCAGAGGTAGCCTGACTGCCATTAGGTACCGAGATGAGATCCTCAGACCCCTTGTGAGACCATATGCTGGTACGGTTGGCCCTGGGTTCCTCCTAATGCACGACAATGCTAGACCTCATGTGGCTGGAGTGTGTCAGCAGTTCCTGCTAGACAAAGGCACTGATGCTATGGACTGGCCCGCCCATTCCCCAGACCTGAATCCAATTGAACACATCTGGGACATCATGTCTCGCTCCAACCACCAATGCCACGTTGCACCACAGACTGTCCAGGAGTTGGGGGATGCTTTAGTCCAGGTGTGGGAAGAGATCCCTCAGGAGACCATCCGTCACCTCATCAGGAGCATGCCCAGGCGTTGTAGGGAGGTCATACAGGCACGTGGAGGCCACACACACTACTGAGTCTCATTTTGACTTGTTTTAAGGACATGACATCAAAGTTGGATTAGCCTGTAGTGTTTTTTTCCACTTTAATTTTGAGCGTAACTCCAAATCCAGACCTCCATGGGTTGCTAAATTTGATTTCCATTGATAATTTTTGTGTGATTTTGTTGTCAGCACATTCAACTATGTAATGAACAAAGTATTTAATAAGAATATTTCATTCATTCAGATCTAGGATGTCTTATTTTTGTGTTCCCTTTATTTTTTTGAGCAGTGTATATCTCCTGTTATCTGCTGAAAGGCCCAAGCTGCTCATAAGAACTAATGGACACTTCAGATTAATATATGACATGGGTGCGGATACCTGAGCAAAGCTGGTGATAAAAATGGCATGTCCCGTCTGCTATATGTGCACTTACATATTGTAAGGTCAGTTTGCCACTTCTTATCATGGAAACATTTTGTTTAACTGAAGTTTTGTTTAAGTTCAGTTGAGCTAAGGAAAACAGTGCTAAAATACTGAACAAGTATCACAGATGATAAATCATTTTTTTTCAATACAACCAAGGCAACACTGAAATCTTTACAGTGAAAGATAAATTAAAATAAATTGCATTCCAATTGGCTCTGTTTTGCATTCTTTCTTGCTGAAGAAGCACAAATGTGTTGATTTTGACACATTTTAAAAACTATTTGTTATTTTGGTACACATATAGATATAGATATCCAGATTGTTCCTGGGGGAAAAAAATCAGATTGTGACTATATTGATTTCATATCTACCAATCTTGAAAACATCATCACATATGTAAAAGTGATTTAATGTAGCGTTCTGGGCAAAGACGGAACCGATTCAAACTGGATAAACAATCAACATATATGAGTTTCCAAAATAAAGCAAATTAGTTTTGGTAATGGTATTTTCCAATCTGTTGCAATGTTATTACCATAAAGTATAACATCAGAAATGAGTTCAACGTGACACAGCTGAATGAATATAATGAACGATGGAAGCATATTTAAAACAATATAGGATCATTCACACCAACATTGCTGCAATACAATTTCCTTTTTTTAATTTGAAAGATACAAAATAGAAGTTAACAGAATAAGATATATTTTTATTTTATTTTTTAAAATAAAAATACTTTTATAAATTTATTTTGTTTTCCATTCAGCCCCCCCTCCCTTTTAAAGGGAGCCCATGAGCACAAAGTGAATGAAAACAAAATATTTATTTATAGCATATGACTATTTATCTGCCACAGCTTCACTGGGCTGCATTATCCAACCCACGCTTTGACATTTCACAAGGAAGAAAAAGTCACTGCATCATCCTGCTATGTGTTCTTCCTTGAAATTGTCTTCCTATAATTACCTGGGTGAGAAACAAGCTACAGACTAGATATTCAAATATACTGTCTACACTCTCCTTATGAGAACCACTGGAGTTTGAACTTCTATTGCACAAGGCTGACAAGGCTGTATAGGCCTTGGGTTCGCTGAATGTTTGCCAACACTTCGTCCTAATTACTGATGGCCAGAACAAAGGATGTCATGAGATCATTTTCTCCCATCTTGGCTGGGGAAGAATGCTACCAGAGATCACCCAACTCTTGGAGAAAGCCTCAGCTGGTTGTCTGAACAGGGCAAAAGTTTCTGTGGCATTGTCGATTCAAAAAACCAAAATGGGTGCTTGTACATAGAAGTGAGGAAACAATGGGGAGACCAACTTAGTCAATACTTACTAGTTTCCCCCCCCCCCACACACACAAATGATTCATTACAACAATCCCTCCCCTGCAACCAAACAGGAATGCATATTATTTAATCTGCTACTTTCTGAGGAAATGGAAACTTTTCCATTGAGATGACCAAAAAGCAGGTAAACTGCCTGAGGGAAGACACTTGTATTCAGTTCCTTGCCTGTTACACAAATGAATTTATTTGTTATTGGAAAAATAGGGAATATAAGAATGGCAAAGAACTCACAAGAGGGCTATAAGGATTGTGTCTATGTTAAAATAATCATATATCACTTTCCTAATTATTGTCGGCTGAGCTGTAATGTTTTTGCTTTCATCATTTTAATATGGACATTTTTCTTACACCAAATGTTACAACAATGACTGGAGTGGACATATTCATTCTAAACTGGATTATACAGTAAAACAAAGGTAATAGAAAATGTTTAAGTAGCTAGACTTGTATATCATGTTAGATAATTTCAGATTATTTTTAACTGTTGTTTAATAAATAGTTACAATGACCTTCCTCTTTTTCCTTCAACCTTAATAACTTTTCTCAGTTCTTCAGTAGAACATTTGAGAACGGATCTGAATGGTGCCACAGCATTCCAGAATGATAAAGTTCTCATTTCACCCTCTTTTCAGCCTTCTCTATCCCAGTTCTTCTTTCCCCATGATATTATTTTTTCCTCATCATTCACTGAGTCAGCTTCTCACTAGGCCCTGCCTTCCTTCCTTTAAATTTGAGTATGGTACCCTGCACATACGTCCTGGAGCCTTCCATGCCTGGATCACACATAGAAGAGATTTGTGATCGACTATGGCAGCTTATATCAACCCTAGAAAGTCATCAGTTGTTAATAATCTCCCTGCTTGGTGAAGAAAGCCAGGAGCCAAGCCCATTCTTGTTCTGGGGAGTAATAATAGTGAGGAACTGTGTCTGTTTCCTGAGCCGACAGGAATCTGGAAATCCAATTTCTCAACATGTAAATACTATGAAATGGAATTCATCAGGCCAGCAAGGAGAGATAAAGTGTTAGAAGAGAAGGAAGAATTTAATGGTTCAACAAGACCTGTGAAAATGTGTTCTCCACCTTTTACACAAGTTTCTTGCTGAAAAGGGGAGAAAGGCAGAGGATTGGGGACTGGAGGCGAGGCAAGCCAGGAGTGCAAGGAGAAAGGGAAAGGGAGGGCAGCAGGAATGATAGAAACAATACAAGTGCTTGACTGGCACCTCTGTCACAACATAATATTTACCAGATGAAGCTGTGGCGCTATAAAAGGCTATGCCTGAGCAGGCCACCTGAAGATTTTGAGTTATGTACCCAGAACTCTAATAAAATTTAGAGAATTTGTCTTTTTCTCTAGGTATAAAAAACACTCAAGTTATGATTGAAGATGGAATTACCTCAGACACTTTTCAGGGTGGGTTTTCCTCCTAGTATCTATAGTAATAGTTGTAGTTATAGTTAGTCAGAATTGGTATAATTTTATAGTTATAGGAAGACCTGTTCTAATTGTTTTCTCAGAAAGTAGCAGGACATAGTCACTTATAGCAATAGCAGTTAGATTTATATACTGCTTCACAGTGCTTTCCAGCCCTCTCTAAATGGTTTACAGAGTCAGCCTATTGCCCCCAACAATCTGGGTCCTCATTTTACCCAACTTAGAAGGATAGAAGGCTGAGTCAACCTTGAGCCTGGTGAGATTCCAACTCAAAGTCAGCAGAAGTAGCCTTCAGTACTTCATTCTAATCACTGCGCCACCATGGCTCATGTAGCAATCATGTTATAAATTTAACACAAGTTTGAGTGGTGTATGGACAAAAACTTTGTATCATCAAAATCTTATGTAACTCTTAGCAAAAAGTTCCCCTGAATATGCTAGAAAAATTAAATACCACATTATAATTTTAACATTACAATATTCAAATAGGTTCTTCAGTAGTTTACTTCCTATGGAGAACACCACTGGACAAAACCAATATTTTATTAAAATCAGAATTTCTATTAAACTCAAGACCTATCAGAAATTTATAATCCAAGACAAAGTGGATCCATAGACCATGCATTAAAATGCTATGTAACAATATTGGTGAATATTGGGCATTGATCATGCTGTAATGCAAGTTACATGACTCAAACACTAGATCAATTCATACATGTTTCTATTCATTTGCAATGCATGAAAGTGGCAGATATTGTAAATTGATTATTTGCATGCAAGCCAGTCAAGTTTTATTCAACACTGAACATGTAGATTTGCTAAGACAACCTGTTCAAAAGAGATGACACATGATGATCTGCCTTGTTTAAAGCACCAGAGGTGCACTCCTGATTGATCTTGCTTGATTTAAGTCCTGTGAGAAGTAAGAATGATAGAAAACAGGGTTGAAGACACAAATAATTGGTTTGTTTCAGTTTCAGTAAATGTGATGAACACTGCTTCAAACGGTTCTACTACAATATTCAAACCAAAAATCTGTGAAAAGTAGGGCAAACATAGCAAGTGAATGAAAACTCAATTTAAAAAATATATACATTAGGAATATTGCTTGCTGTGGTTTGTGGTATGAGCCATGACTGACTGAAGACGTCTCTGTGAATAAGCAGAGATGACAACTACTGTGAAGAACTAAAGATGAGTGAGTAGACGAGGCCTTCAAATCTCTCTGGAGAAGAGTTAGAGAGATCACCATGAGTGCTCTGAATGGTAACTTCGTTCTAGGAGATCATAAAATTCATATCTCCCACATGTTTAAGTACCAGAAGCTGAGGGAGACAACATCTTTGCTCTCTTCAGTGGTGGAGCCTGTCATAAGGACACCAGGTCAGCAGAACTTTCTAGTTACATTTGGAAATGTTCAATTAAACCATTTTATGAATATTGGAGATCTTCAAAGCAGGGAGCTGAATTTGAAACCTGGTAAGTTTTACCTTCTTTGGATTTAAGAAATTTTAAGCAGAGATTTAAGAATTTAAAATAATATACAAAAAAGAAAAAATAATGGCAAAAAGCAAAAAAAAAGTTTTTTATTTAATAAAGTTTTAGATGGAGTGGTAGACCAGAGAAATTTGGAATATTGGTTATTTTTGCTGTAATATTTGAAAAATAACTATATAATTTATTTAATATACTTATGGAAAATGACTGAAATAGAACTAAACATTAGTTCTAAATATTAGGAATTGAGGCTTGATGAAGCCTGCAAATGGACACTAGAGGGAACTAAAAGACCAAGCAGAAAAAGTGTTAAAATGGCTAAGCCAATTATGATTTTATCTTATCCATAAGAAAGTTTTTGAAATATGGACTGAAATATTAATAACTAATATTTCAGTAAGAAATACAGACTTAAGTGCATAAACGTTTAGAAGATACAGAGAAAAACTAAACAAAAAAAACCCTTTTTATCTGACACAGACATTATAGAGTCAGGGCAAGGCAATAAAATTGAGATTACCTAAAAAGAAGTACCAAAGGCATATCAAGAAAATCTGGGCATGAAACAGCTGTAGCAAGAAATCCTGGGCAAAGCCTCTTTATGGGATTTACAAAGTAGGCTGGTAAAACCTTTGAAGACTCCTTTTAAATCCAAAGAGTGATGAAATATCAAACCCTGAAATGCCATAGGAATGATTTTAAAGTCAAGATTTGCAGAGGGGAAAAAGAAAGAATACAGAGTTGGACTATTTGATCAGGGATAAACTATTTATTTGATATTTCTGGCAAAAGTCCCTAATGGAGTTTTTGTTGAATTAGGACTGAACAGATGATGGTTTCTAGATTGGGTTTAGTTTAGGCTATAGGAAGAAGGTTTTTTTTGGTAACATTAAAAGAGGGCGAAAGGTTAGCATATTAGCTTATGCTTGGCACGATGAAGGTTTGAAACACTTCTTCATTATTGTCTTTGTTGCCTTTTCCTACCTCTTCTTTAGTCTGCACCTTCTGAACTTTTATTTTTCTTTCTTCTAGTTTAGTTTATGTTCATTTTTATTATGTCTATTACATTTTTATAATCATATAGTAATAGAGAATTTTTAAATGTACTCATATTTGCTGCAAAGCAAATCGGAAAATTCTATTTTTTTAAAAAAAATATTTCTGCACTTTTGCTTTTCTTCTTTATTTGCTGTTTCTGTAGCTTGTGTCAACTTTCATGTGTTTTGTAACACTTAAATATTAAAAAAGTTTTACTATGTTTATTAAAGACTTCAATACAACTATCAACAACAACAAAAAATACTGGCAGCTATGGAAACCTCCACAGAGCAATCCCCCAAAAATCTGTTAGTCCAGAACAAGTTGATTCCAAATAGATGAATCTGAGCATTGCACTTCTCTACAGGGTGGAAATTTTCCTTTTGAAAAGCTGTTGCAGGATAAGAAAAAAGAAAGTCAAATATGCAACCTTGGGATACTCCAGCAAACTCACACTGATGCTGTGGGACTTGAACGGTTTAATAAACAGAAGTGAGGAAAATATGACAAGGGAGTGTGAGGTATGTTAGTTGCCTTGAGTTATTTATCAAAATAATAAAGGCAGGAAATGAATACATAAATAAAATACATTCACTATGTTAGATGTGTAGGATAAGTCACAGTAACCTTCTCCTCTCTTCTTTTCCTGTGCATCTCTGAAATTGGATATTGAACTTTATATTATACAAACTTTATATTCACAACCCAAAATTGCAGCCAATTTTAATTACAATAAGAAAAAGCAATAATGTGAATAAAATTTGATCTGAAGCTGAATTGTTCCCATTAATCTAACAAAGTCTAAGTAAAGTTTGTCTATGTTTGTCCAAAGCTTCTCAACTTGGAGCAAAATAAAATAAACTTGTTAATCCACTGTTCTCTTGTACCTTATTCTCTGCCCCTTCCTCTCATAATCATATTGGTATTAAGTGCCCTTTGTGACTGAAAGTGGTTCAGAAGAAGAAGATAATGTACGGTACTAGAGCATCAAGTGGCACTTGACCTAAATTGAAAACAAATTATGTTTGTTAACAGACTTTTGGCAAGAGTAAAGTGGCCCTCCCTTAGTATCTTACTAGATGGTTAGATTAAAAAGAAAGGGGTTGGCAGAAAGAAGGAGAAAAAGAAAATGGCATTTTTGGCTCCAACCTCAACTAGCCTAATCTTCTACAGCATTCAGGGTTTGCCAACAGCTGATAAACAATGAAGATGCTTCTCTACTTGGGAGGACAGGATACAATTTATATACACAAACAGAGAAGTGAAGGTGAATAATAATACCCCATGCTCAAAATTCTTGGAGAATGAGGCAGGCCAATGTATAGAGGAAAAGACACCTGGTATTTATTTATTTACTTTTAAAATTTATAAGCTGCCTGCTTTCCCACACTATGGTGGAATACTACTTCCATAATCTAATCTCTCCAAAAGTGGGGAGATCTAAGTTCAAATCCATCCTTAACCATGGAAGCTCACAGGGTGACATATGATTAGTCTCTATCCCACAAGATTATTGTGAGGGAGAAAAAAAACCTAGGTAGATCAGCTTGAGTTCCTGAAGAAATATAAATCTAAATAAATAAAATTATTATTACCTGACTGTTATTGTAATTAGTGTTACTTCGGTTAACACTAGCCTCAAAAGAGCCATGCGTCTAACTGTTTTCAAAAATTTGACTATCAGTAGTTCCTACTTCAAACACAACATCATTTTATATTCATACATTTATTAAGTCAAGTCACAGCCCATTTCAGCATTTTGTTAAAGATATATCTCCTAGATATTTGGGCTGAAAAAAAGTATAAAAGTTACTGAGGTTTCTATGAAAATTAATAATGAGAAGTAACCACACTTCAGATAAAGTGGGTTTCCCTATACTATAGAAAGCTTCCCTATGCTATAATCTTTTCCACACATTTATTTTGCCTATTAAAAATGTTGTTGTAACTCCTTGTTAATGATTTAACTGCAATATATTTTGATTTCAGACATAATAAATCTTTTTAGAATACACAGGTAGTTTCAGATTGTTTGAATCATCCTGGGAGAATTACTTGCCTTACCAAAATATCACTTCTGAACTAAAGTAAACTTCTAAGCCAAGTGCCACTAGAGGTCTGAGTTTTCATGTGAGTTTTCCTTTTGGGTCCTGTCATCTTTTTTTCCTTACAGGAACATCTTGAACCTACCAAAATGAGTCTCCTTAATGGACCTAATTCAGCCACTGATTTTAAATTTGTAGGTGGTATTCAAAAATAGCATGTTGACAGAATTCTTCCATTTTTGACATGTATCTTGCTCCAAACAGCATCTCCTCCCTAATTTTCAGACTGTGTGAAATCTGTATTTCACTCAATTCTTTGCATATATGTTATAGTTTATCTGTCATGTGCACTCAACAATATGCAGATACATGTTAGGTGCCATTCTGTGAATGAAAGGACACACACCATACATAGTCTTGTATTACATGGTGAAAAGATAATTAGGTTGTCATTGTTTAATAATCACAAGTCAAAACTAATATGTAGATAAAACAGTAATTTTCAGTGAACCCCCAACTTATTAGATTTTGACACAACAAACTTCATATCCACTAGATCAAATTTCTCCAGTTATTTATGTCATTTGTGTAATCTTATCATTAAAAAAAATGATACAAATGAAGTAAATTGCTGCGTGGCTGTGCATGAACAGCTCCTCTCCCAATTAGTCCAATTAAAGAGAGATTTCACTTTACTGAAACATTAAAAATCCTTTAAAACATTTAAGTCATAGAAAACTAATGGCACTAAAATAACTCAAGCATATAAAACAGTATTATTGTATAAAATAATGTCTTACTTCTTTGGTTTCTTCAAGTTCGGATATGCTGGTAAGTTCCTCCGTGTTGAAATGTTCAAAATCAGACTCTCCCACTGCTATTGGTACAGTCACAGTAAGATTTGGGTTGTTTATGAATGACATGTGATCACTGTTGTCCATGCAGGTGGTGATCATTTTAGGCCTCTGATAACCAAAAGTTTGGTTGATCTCCACTGTGGTGTGGTTGGGAATGCACTGATCTTTCTTATTGTTTTGTGTATCAGCTGCACTTAATCCAGAAGTGCCCTTGCATCTTTGCAAAAAAACAATTTGCACAAATTCACATATCTTCCTCTTTATGTAATTTATTCCCCTCTGAATTCTTGATATAGCAATCTGTAGATTATTTGCTTCGGTTTCCTGCTCTGGAGCAGCAAGGCTGTCTGAACTGAAAGAACTCAATAATAATGCCAGGAAGAGGTTTAGAAGCTGGAGGATGGAGTAGGGAAATAAATTAAATTAGATTTTTCCCCTCTCTAGTTAATCATTTTGACTTCTTGCTTTTGACTTTCTACCAATTGCATGCATTCACTTTTCAGTTTCTGATCATAGTAAAAACAACAACCACCCAATTATTGATCCTAGGTTTTCAACTTTGGCAGACATAAAATCAAATTTGTTTGCATGATTCGGGGGAGAAGGGAAGGAGGGGAGTCTTTAACCAGAATACGAGATCAATCCCATTTAAAAAACACATTTGTATAACAGGATGTAATTTGGCTTGTTGGTAACACCACATCAGTGCTGTTTTTGAAGATAGAATGGGATGGTATAGTGGTTGGAAAATAACAAATTAACTTGTAGAAAAAAAAACAAGGAGAATCTGAGTGATGAAATGGACTGAAGCAACAGAAACATATAACTAAAATACAGGGCTGCTAGGATCCAAGCTAGATAGGTTGGGAGTCTCTCTTTCCACAGGTAACTTTTTGAACCAATGTAATTTCTAAAATATTTACACTTTCTTCTCTATGATCACAGGTTTTCCTTCCTGTTGAAATTAACCACATTAACTAATTTTATGTCTATGCTACATTATGTCTGTACTGCAAACGGTGGATGGTTAAACATAGTAAAGTTGTAATATTTTACTGTTTTCACCAGGCAAGTAATAGAATATTCTTGCTTAGTTTATGAATGACACCGTAAAGGTGTCATTCAGTTACTTGAAACAAAAAGAAGATTGCTCATCATATTTTTGCAATTACCATAGAGGAAATGGAAGGTACAATACTCGAATCTGAGTTCCATTTTAAATTGCTGTTATCAAATTTTAGTAAGAATTTGTTTCTGGAATTCTGCACTTTGATACGGCCCAAGGGCTAATCAATAAAGATCAAATTGAATTTAGTTGCTTAGAGTTTTAAGTTTAGCATTATGCCAGAATTGACATTGTACCCATTAAGGCTGGACAGCTATCTAAAGTTGCAGAAGTTACAACAGCACTGAAAAAAGTGTCTTATGATGATTTTTCACACTTACGACCACTGCAGTATCTCCTCAATGACATGATTTACATTCAGATGCTTGACAACTGATTCACATTTATGACCACTGCAGTGTCCTGGGATCACGTGATTCCCCTCTTGCGACCTTTTGACAAGTAAAGTCAATGGGGCAACCAGATTCACTTAACAACCGTGTTACTAATTTAACAACTGCAGTGATTCACTTAACAACTGTGGCAAGAAAAGTCATAAAATGGGGCAAAACTCACTTAAAAAAATTTCTCACTCAGCAACATACATTTTGGGTTCAATTGTGGTTATGTTGAGGACTACCTGTATAGGGATATTTGCAATTCCTTATAACTTTCTGAATATACAAAATATATTTGAAAAGAGTATTCTTAGTAGCTCTCATGGACTCTAAATTTTGGTGGGAATGTGCAACAGCAGTTTTCTCAACAAAATTAATTAACTGACCTCATCAACAATAAGAGTTGTATCGTATCAGACAACACAGTAGAAACAATCCCATAACAGCTGTATACAACAGTGTCTACAAATAGTTACCACTAATCCCAAAGGTGCTTTTCAAAAGGCAACTGGACTTCCTTTGTTTTTTCCTTGAAGACTGTTTTTTCCAGTCCTGAAGAAGTTTCATGGATAAGAAGCAAAATGTCTTCAAGGAAAAAACCAAAGAAAGTCCATTTGCCTTTTGAAAAGCACCTTTGGGACAACCACGACCTGAATAATTAAGAATCTCCATAGTTACTTACCACCAGGTTTCCAATCACCATCACCATCATAAAAACTGTCAGGCAAAGGGCTTGACCTGAAACCTCCATACAGTCCCACATGGTTTCTATCCATTCTCCGCAAAGAACTCGGAACACGATCAAGAATGAGTGGAAAAAGTCATTCATGTGCCAGCGTGGAAGTGTACAGTCTTCTGAAATTTTGCATTTACAACTGTCATAGTTTTTACCAAACAGCTGCATACCAACCACAGCAAATATGAAGACAATGATAGCTAGCACCAAGGTCAAGTTTCCTAAAGCTCCAACTGAGTTCCCAATGATTTTTATTAGCATGTTTAGCGTTGGCCAAGACTTTGCCAGTTTGAACACTCGAAGCTGAAAACAGTAATGAAGAATTCATATGTAAGAGAAATTTATATAATTTATAAAAATGAGGCAGAGGTGATATTCAGCAGGTTCTGACTAGTTCTGGAGAACCGGTAGTGGAAATTTTGAGTAGTTCAGAGAACTGGCAAATACCACCTCTGACTGGAGATTTTACAGTATCCTTCTCCTACCACGCCCATCAAGCCCACAGAACCGGTAGTAAAAAAATTTGAATCCCACCACAGAAATGAGGTACAGACTGCCTAAAATGCAGAGAACCACCAGGCCACACTATTAGCTGTAAACGAGTAGCCTGTGAATTGTTTTAATTCCTCTGGTATCCATTTATTACACCGCAAACCCTCTCAGATTGCAAAACTGTTGATTGTCAGCAGTGGGTTTTTGTTGTTGTTCTTGTTAATTGTCTCTCAGAATACTTTAAAATTCTCCAATTCTGGAGAGAACAGAACTTCCCAGTAACCCAAACTTGTCTTTCTTTCATTAGTTTCTAGTAGTTACTTCAGAAAGTTGCCATTGCTTCCATTAGCTGCTGCTGGCAATAGAACACGAAATCTGAAGCAGGAAGGGCTCCTTCTACGTCCCTGCTCCTCTTGCCTGGCTTCTGCCATTACTTCTGTGCTTCTCCCTAGCAATAGAAACTATTGTCCTGTCATGTGAATGTTACAATTTTTTGCACCTTTGTTTTGGAGGTATCTTATGAATGCTATGAACTGCTGTTTTCTTTCCTTCTCAAGGATGAGAAGACAACACATAGCTCTCTCTCTCTCTCTCTCTCTCTCTCTCCTCCCTCTCCTCTCCTCCTCCCCCTCCCTCCCTCCCCACCTCTCTGTAGGGAAAAGCCATAAACTTGACAGCCTTATATCTGAAGGGGCTTGCTGCTAATCATTCTGAATGCTTGTGAAATCCAGGCTGTAATCAATTGATTACAGAATGGCCTAGAAATTTCTTCAGGGACCTTGACTTCTAGTACAAAGCTTCTCATTCTGCTTCCTTTTAATCTGCCCTTCCTATACCAAACACCTGCCTACCACAGAGGTCACTTACTGTATGTTCTCTATTGTTAGACCCTATGTAGCTAGATCCTAGTAATGTTGGAAATAGAATAGTGATCTATATGTTACATATTCCACACAGGTTTTCTATTCTAGTAAGAATGGCTAAACCGCTTCCTTCTGAGTAAACTGTAGATCCCTCCAGTATTTTCAACTTATTCCAGATGAAGGGGATTTTTTTTAGGGGGGAGGGGTTGCTTCATCCAAAATGCACATCCCAAACAGGGAGTTTTCATTCTCCCCTAATCACACGGGTGTCAAACTAAGATCACGTCACGTGATGTATCATGATGTATTGCGACATTTTTTTGCCTTTGCGGAACTGCGGAGCTTCCGGCCCGCCAGCCACCAGTTTGACAGGCCTGGCTAATCAGAACCCGGCAAACTATATAATGACAATGCATCAAATCAGCCTGTTTCCCTCTAAGAAAATAATTATATATATGGATATTCCATCCAAGTGTTTACAAAACCTCTAATGAAGATCTTGGTAGATTCGAAAACCTTAGTCTGGGTTTTCTAATATAAAACTTCTGGTTTATCATAACAATCTTCAGATAGGATAAGCGGAATCTGTCAATACCAGAGATATTATGTGTTTTCCTGCTTAAGTGAGCTAATCTGCAGATATCTGCACAACCTGCTAGATTCACCAAGTCCACAATCCACATGGAAGGATTTTTATCCTAAGTAAAATTGCAGCTATGCTGGGGGCAGGGGGGGAGGAAATCGCCCTACAGGTCAGATATTTACCAGTCTGAAAGATCTTAAGACTGACAATCCGTCCACCTCTTGAAGACCCAGCTCCATTAAACTCAGGGTTACAATGATGCTATCAAAAATATTCCAGCCTTCTTGGAAATAATAATAAGGATGCATGGCAAATATTTTGAGGATCATCTCTGCAGTGAAGATGCCAGTGAAAACCTAAATGTAGAATGCAATCAGTTAATTATTCCCATGAAAAACGTCATGTATTATTTTGTTGTTTGTAGGCCTAAAGCTCAAGAAACAATACTTGAAATACAATGACAAAAATAAATGTTTAAATCTCATTTGTGCTCTAGCTCTAACTGAGGAAATACATGAGTTGACATAATTTTTAAAGAGCTGAAGTACAGGAGAACGTACACCATAGGACAGGGCATGAATCATGGAAGGATTTGTTGAAAACAATATTATTTAACAGCTTTCAGTCACACACAAATAGATTTCTAGATATGTGGGACTCCAGCTTCAAGAATTTTCAGTCAGAACAATACTCCCTCTGTAGTCCTAAGGTTGTAACTACAATTCTGAAAAGAAGGAACACGGCCATGGGAGACTCACATTTTCCATAAAATAGACTTCAGATTTAATCTCAGGAAGGATGTTAATATTATGGTGGAAAAAACAATATTATGTGCTATGTTGATGATTCCTGCTAAAGAGGGACTGATGTTTGACTCGGATTTATATTTTCCAAAAGTTTAGAGACATCCATTTTTTGAAAGCTTCCTTAGAATTTAGCAGCTTTATGAATTATAAAATTCGTTTATACAAATTTGACTTACCACATTTCCACTTTTAAGAACACCGCTGAAGGAGTCATCAATTGGATAATGTTCCATGCTCATGAACAGTGTATTTAAAATAATGCAGATAGTAATTCCAAGTTCAGCAAATGGATCCATCACAATTAAATAAATAATTTTCTTTATTTGTAACCACCTATCAGAACAATTCCAAATCAAGTAACTGTGGGCAAACTTATACCAGCATGGTGGACATTTTTGTCTTGATTCTTCAAGCTCTGAAGGAATTGAAAACATAAAAAAACTCCATCTTATACTGATTTCATGATTTACATTCATCAGAAAACAACAACTTCATTAAAATGTGATTTGCAGGTTCATTTCTATGAATTTTCTGTCATAGCACATTTCAAATACTGCTACTTAAAAGAGCAAACCTATTTCACAGATATTGTGACAACTGGTAAGGCAGAAAATGAAGTGCAGGCAACCGGGAACTTCCGGTTTGTCGGCCGCCAGCGGCAGGATTTGCGATCCTGCGCAATCCCTGCGGCGCTAGCCGTCTTGGTGCCTCTGATCCTGACGGATCTGGAGGCTAAGCTGCCCGCAGAGGCAGCCGAAGATAGGGGAGCTGGTGAGGGGTTTGGGGTGTTGCAGACCCCCTCTCCAGCCAAGCAAAACCCCCTTTTCTCAAGGCGGTCAAGCGGCGTTCTGTAATGGCCGCCACAAAAAGCCGGCAGCTGGGTAAGACTGAGCAGGAGGAAGAGAGGAGAAAGTTTCAGAGAAAGTTTTTGGCTGACCCAGGATTTTAAGAGATGTCTAATCCTGAAAAATATGACTTCTTGAACGATACTTTGTTTCCAGAGGAGAATTTCAAGCGGCAAAATTGAGGTGCTGAAATGGAAAGTTTACTCTCCTTCCCTATGGAATCAACAAATGGCCACTGAGAAACCTGTTGTTTTTATAAAGGTAAAAACTTGGCTTCTTGTTATAAGTGGGAAGGAGAGGACAAAAAAATATTAAGATCTTGCTGGAGGAGATGCCTTGAAGATCTTGAGACTAGAAATTAATTGCAACAAGGCTTTAAAAATACAGACTGGGCTTTTTTTCTTTTCCTTTTACTGATACCACCCCAGGAAGAGAAAGTGAGAACTTTGTGCTTTGTCTGGACTGATTGATGTCTCTGGGACTTTGGGGAATTGTTTTAACTTTTGAAACATCTTGGTTGCTTTAAGAAGAAGAACAAAGAAAAGATTTACAATGGCTTTACCTGTTGATGAACTTAGAAAGGAATATGGAGAAATAAAGAAAGAAAGCAAGGACGCTGTGAAAGAAGCCTTCCTTTTTTTAGAAATGGCGCTTGCTATTTATCAGCAAACATAACAACAGATGGAGGAAATAGAAGAAGAAGAAGAGCGCCATCTTTAATGAATCTAAAAATTTAATTAAGAGAGAAAACAGAAAGAAGGGAAGGAAAATGAAGGACTTAAGACTTAAAAAAACACTTAAGAAAGAGAAAAATAAGATGCAAAATCAACTCAATGTTATTAAGCAAAAGGAAAAGGAATACAACAGAGAGGGAAGCTAAAAGGTGGAGGTTAGTAGAGGGGAGGGTAAAAAGGCCAGGTGGGATAAGAAAGGAAGGAAAAGGAGGAAAAAGCCACAAAGGTATGAAACAAGATGGGAAAAAAGGAATTTTTTTAGGGATAAAGGGTAATGTATAATTTCTTTAAAAAAGAAGATTCTGCAAGGTACATAAGATGGTATTGTAGTATTTATATTAGAAATAGAAAACTAGAATGTTATAAGAATTAATAAAAGACCAAAATATTGAAATGTTTAGTAATGACAGATTTTAAAATTTAACAAAATATTAAAAGGAATGTTTAAAATACTGAGTTTAATTAAAAAGTTTAATTGACTATTGTTTTTGATTTTACTATAAACTCATTATTGTAGCACTTGTCCTTTGAAATAGACAATTGGAATGTTATAAGATTTAATATTTAGATTTATTATTTAATTATATTAATTATTATGGACTTATTATTATTTTTCTCTTTTTAAAGGTTAGCAGGTAGAATGTACTAAGCAGAATCAGATTGGGTACTAGGCGTTATTTTAAATATTAATTTAGGGGAGGATAGAAAGGCATCATACTCTGATCAGTGATTTCAGGAGAAATCTTTTTTTTTTTCTTATTGTAGGGAATGAGATAAATAGATAATTTGGAAAGAATGGACAAAAATACAAATACAATGATTTAAATTAAAATGAATTAAATAAAATAGAAATAAGAAGCGTGAAAAGCGGGAGAAGTTATATAGAAGATATAGAATGGTAAATAAGATAGGTAATAGTATATAAGATGAGCACAATTTAATTGAAGTCCATACAAAGAGAGGTAATCTGGGGCCAAACTACTTTCTTAAAAGAAGTTTTATATTTTTGTGTTTTGTGTGTTTATGTTTTGTTTGAGAATTAATAAAACCTCGGAAAAATGTTGGATGAGAATAATGGTAATCAAATCAGAGAGAAATGTAGATGATGATTATAAACTGGATAAATATAGAAAATAATAATAATAATAATGAAATTGAATACGAAAAGAGAAATGATGAGAAATTTGTTAAGAGATATCTATATCTATGTCCATATTGAGATGGTGTAAAACAGAATTATGTTGTATAAAATAATAATTTTACTTGACTTGTAAAATTGATAATGGAAAGAGGTTTTATGTATTCAATGGTTAATGATGGTTTGTTTGTCTTTAAAATCAATAAAATTTGTTTCAAAAAAAAAGAAAAAAGAAAATGAAGTGGTGGATATTTTATTTATTTATCTCCATCACACAGAAAAGCCACTGCAGGAAGTGCACAATAAAAAGACTACTGTACAATCAAAATATTAAAACAATTACAATTAAAAATACATCAGGCAATATTATTATTTATTAAACAGAGGGGAAAAAATGATGCAGCCATCTTTTTAGACCACCATTTCCTTGAGATCCTTCAGCAGCCATGTTTTGAGGGACATCCAGAAGGACATCAAGGAAGGGGCCAATCTCACCTCAGAGGTGAGGGGGTGGGGACGGCATTCCACAGAACAGGCATCAGAGCAGAAAAGGCCATCTCCTGGGTCACATCAAATAAAACTCTTTCACAGATGGCAGATGTAACTGGGTGGAGATGGTCCTTCAAATAACCTGGCCCCATGCCACGAAGGGCTTCAAAATCAACATCTTGAATGGTTTCGGAGCAAAGATGTGAGATGCGCCATTCTAGAAGCACACATATTTCTAGGGGCACACACACACACAACCCACCATATTTTGCATCAGCTGAAATGTCCAGATACTCTTCAATGGCAGCCCCATGTAGAACTGACCCAAAAGGTGACCAGGGCATGATTCTGTGTCAGTCATTTGCCTCTTTCAACGGAAACAGGCAGATCCAGAGGTGGTATTCAGCAGGTTCTGACCAGTTCTGGAGAACCGACAGCAGAAATTTTGAGTCGTTTGGAGAACCGGCAAATACCACCTGTGACTGGCCCTGCCCCCATCTATTCTCTGCCTCCCAAACCCCAGCTGATCGGCTGGGTCTTCTTTTGTTGCCCTGCACAGGAGAATGGAGCTGGAAAGCAGGTTAGTGGGGTGGGGAGGGAATGGGGATTTTGCAGTAATCTTCCTCTGTCACGCCCACCAAGCCACTCCCAGAGAACCGGTAGTAAAAATATTTGAATCCCACCACTGGGCACATCCCAAAACTATATCAAAAAATATCCTGCATCATCTTGAGCATGATGACTGGAAAAAATATGGAACCATCCTGTCCCAAATGGAGACTCTATGACCTGCACCCATTGCTCAGCTGCAGTTATATCAAAGGACAATGGGGCAGGGCTCTCGGAGATATATGCAGACCTGTGCATTGATCTAATTGTAACTTCCATTCAAACAAAGAGGTGAGTAGAATTTGTTCCACCCTCTGTATCTTCCTTACTATAACAAGACACCTTAATTAAACTTATGTGTTAATTAAGGCTTTGTCACGGTTTATTCTAGTACTTGAAAAATATCCTCTACTAAAAACACATCCAGTGTACTATTTTTTTTTAAATTGGCAGACTATCAGTATATTTGAGAGGACTTCACTCTCAATCTATCCCTCTTCTTTATTTTAGTTCTAATTTAAGTCTTGCCTTTAGGAGATGACCACGTTGAGCTGGAGGGAGGGGTCAAACGCATCATCAGCCATCAGTCCCTGCGTCCCACAAGAGATTTAAGTCCAGTCCACATTGAATGCCTTTCTTAACTCCCGTTAATTTTCCTTGACCATTAATAGCTCAGATTCTTGTAGAGAGCTTAAGCATGTAATAAATCTTTATACTCATTTGAACGGCCTGAATCTCTTGATTTCCCCAGTGCTTGACATTATCAATTTTAACTGCTTATCATTTTGTAAGCTGCCCAGAATCACTTTATTTGTGGGCAGTATATTATAAACAAACTAAGTTAATATTATAAACTATACTATAAAGAAAAAAAGGGTACCTTGAGAAACATGAGATAGTTCGATTGACTCTCCTAAAACACACTGAGGGATGCCTGAGAGGGATTTTAGGCCCACACCAGTGAATTGTTCAACACATTAGATTAAGGGTCTTCAAACTTGGCAAGTTTAGGACTTGTGGACTTCAACCCCCACAATTCCTGAGCTAACATGACTGGAAGATGAATTCTGGGAATTGAAGTCCACGGGTCTTAAAGCTGTCAAGCATGAAGACCCCTGCATTAGATCATGAATGGTCCAAATCAGAAATTTTCCTGTGATTATGCATGAATGAATGAATGAATGAATGAATGAATGAAGCAATGAATCTTTACCATCTACTAGTGCTACCATCATTCAATTTTCTTTTCTTAATTGCTTTCACCTAAATCTGTAGCACCAGCCAAGAACATCTAAAGCCAGATACACCTTTTCCAACGTTGACACACTGGCAGACACACAAAGAAAATGGAGAGTGTTTTAAAGTTTTACAGGTGTTATGCACATCCTGAATTACATTTTGTCTACTGATTCCACATCTCTGCAAAGCCTAATAAAGTACAGGTTTTTTTTTTACTTTATTAGAGCCTAATTAGATTTGTAAAGCTTTCCATATACATAACAGAAAACTAAACCAAAATTTCATAGCAGATTTAGTGTGTTAGGCACGCAACTGTACGCAGAGACCCACCTTCCATCGTGTTTGTGATAATGCTCGCTATGCTCATTGCTCTTTGCCTTATGGTGGGGTCTTCCAGCAAATCCATCGATATCTGAAAAGAACTGGACCGCCTCTTTTTGCCTTCCATCTCAGAAGCAGTACTCTACAGTGAAGTAAGGAGACTAAATTATCAACATGATTATGGTGATCTACATTAGAAATATTACACAGCATAAATAACTTCAAGAAGTTCATGCCACTGCACATGCACCCAAATCTCTGTATTTCTTAAGCTTAAACATATGTCAACCGTAGGATGTATTTTATGCTTGTTACATGTAACCAACTAACCTTGCTCCTCTACGACAGGCCAGTTTAGCCTTTTAGCTTCGAAATGTCCCATGACCAGGCTTGTACCTCAGGAGCCCTTGAGGGCTCTCATGCAAATCTTGTATATTATTTTGAATATATCTCTTCTATAATAATTGAAACTACATTTCAAGTTCCCCAAAGATGCACTTAAGACAGGATTAAGGATTAGGTTCTTGACCTAGATTTTAACAGGGATCAATCTATAGCAGGGGTGTCAAACTCGCATTTTCACGGCATCATGTGGTGTATCGGGACTTTCCCCCTTTGCTAAACCGGGCGTGGGCGTGGCCAGCGCGTGACGCATCCAGCTATGGGCCGCGAGTTTGACAGCCCTGACCTATAGCCTCGTGCAACACATTTGTTTATATTTAGTTTTGCAGATCCTTTTTGGTTCAAGTAGAATCTGTTGGCATAGTTTTCTGTTATTTTGAAATGGAGTATATACAAAAACTATAATGTAAGGTAGGTTTTGGTTTCTAGAAATACATGGAGTGTTGGCGGCACATATTAAGAAAAGAAAGTGAAAAAAGTTAAAATACTGCTCAATAAGGGAAAAACTCCAGAAAAGGGTGGCCTCACTCAACACTATGTCATTGCTATGCCATTGCCTTAGTCCCATTGTCTTCTATGTACTGGTGAATATGAGTCTTATTTTCTGCAGAACTGCAACACAATTGAAATGATCGTGAATATTCGATTACATCTTATCCCCCCCCCCCCCCCCCCCCCCCCCCCCCCCCCCCCCCCCCCCCCCCCCCCCCCCCCCCCCCCCCCCCCCCCCCCCCCCCCCCCCCCCCCCCCCCCCCCCCCCCCCCCCCCCCCCCCCCCCCCCCCCCCCCCCCCTGCTAAGACACAAAGATGATATATGTAGATCAAAGCATGAAAATTCATACTAGAGGTTAGAAGAATTAGTTTTATGTATAGATAACCTGACACCTTTCACATGGGAATCCAGAAAGAAAAATTAGGTCATGCAACAAAAGTCATTTACGGCATTATGTTTTTTGAGCCAGTGTTCCTCCAGGCCTTCAATCCATTCTGGACAATTGTTTAAAAAATCAATAACAAATTTACCCCAGGTGCATCTTGTTACATGCTGTTTTGCCACTAAATCTGCCTCACAATTAAAAACATGACTTAACTGAGCTTCAGTCAACCATAAACCAGGGAAGATACCCTGGGATATAATACTCTATGGAGCTGCAAACACAACATGTAGTTAAATGTGATCTAATCACGTGTATAATGTGATTAGATCATACTTATTGCATCCCTTTTTAAAATTGGGAAATGAGTAATTATACAGTTGGAGGACCCTACTGTGAAGTTAATGAGGGGCAAACACTGATTTTAATCTCAACACATACTCTTGAGTTCAAAATGATTCTTTCACCGAGAACAAAATGAAGGTTCTCCTGATCCTGGCATGGAGGGCAGGATAGTAAGCCAGGTAGATTTCACCTTCCATTCTGCCCACAATGGTCTCCACCCAATCATATTACCTGAGTTTAAATTTGTGTAGCTCCACACAAGTTTATGTCTATATACGTAGAGATGCACACACATACAAACAAAAAACAAAAAAAAAACCATGAGCATATCAATATACAGGCTCAGTGTAGGAAGTAAGATTTACTGCCTTTGTGCCATTTTTTGCAAAGCTGGTTTCTAGGAGACCTGCTGCCTCAGGAATTGGCCTTAGTAGGCTAAGTGCCACAGAGCATGGAAGAATGCTGTCTATGGTCATGGAAGTGCCTTTTTGTTAAGGAAAGGCAATGAGACAGATACCAGTGGGAGAATTAAAAAGAGACAGGAGCAACTGTGGCAATGGAAGAGAGTTAAGTAGGAGTGCACAATTTTGGGGGATTGAGTAGCACTAGCACTAGCACTTAGACTTACATATCACCTCATAGTTCTTTACAGCTCTCTCTAAGAGGTTTACAGGATCAGCATATTGCCCCCCAACAATCTGGATCCTCATTTTGCTGACCTCGAAAGGACAGAAGGCTGAGTCAACCTTAAGCTGAGTCAACCTTGAGCCTGTCAGGATCGAACTCCAGACTGTGGGCAAAGCTCACCTGCAATATTGCAATCTAACCACGGCGTCACCACGGCTCCTGCCACATTGTGTGGCCAGGGTTGCCTTCCCAAAAGCAGGAGACCCAGATAAAGGGGTAAGATCAAGAAAAGTTTACTCCAAATGAATAAAGTTAGTGGAATTTCACCCTTTTTGTACGTTAAAAATCACATTAAACAGCTGGGGGTTTTTTTTTGAGCAGCTCTAAGGTCCATGCGGGCACTTCTAGAAACAAGGTACATAATGGATCTTTTAGGCAAGGAAGAGCAGGAGCAAATCAAAGATAAAGGAGCAAAGAAGACGCAGGTGTTTGCTAAGCATAAATTAAAGGTAAACATGGCAATAAACACTTTTGCATTTAATTTAACTTTAATCTTGTTTTCCTTTAAATCGCATTGTGTGTGCATGGTGTTTGCAAATACATGCAGCAGAAGTCAGACCATTTATTTTTGTGTGGCTCAGGGTTAAAGCCTGGAAAGGAGCAATATCGAAAGCATATCCAAGATGCAGAGGCATTCAGGAGTTGGATTCCATACTGGAGACCCATCATGCCTACGCTATTTAAATCTTCCTTACACTGTCATCGGTAGTTGCTTTATCTATTATCACCTCTGGGAGAAGCTGTCCTGTAGGCGACAGGAGTGCAGGGGGTCTTCCTACCAAGGAAACCACCCCATTGCAGTCCACGCTGCTCTGCATCTTCCCATTCATTGGAAACATGGTCTGACTAATGTTGCTGCTGCGGCGGTCGCTATGACTGCGTACAACAAAATAGGAACCATTCCGGCTTCCGTTTTCTTCAAAGGTGCTGTGCTCACTATCAGCATCTGAGCTTCCTTCGGCGGTTGGGCCTTTGAAACTGGAGAAGCTGGCCCTGCTATTGCGCCTTGTGGGAAACAGCATCGACTAAGGAGACAGAAATTGAATCATCAAGTGAAAACCTGTAAATTGCATACACATCTCAGTTGGATAATGCTAGGCAATAACTTTTGAGAGGAAAAGTACAGTTGATTTTAGGAAGTATGATATGATCCAACTTCTAAATTGATTTCATGGGGATCAGATATGCTTCCTAGGGGATAAAGGAATGCAAGTTTGACTCAAAAATGGGGAAGTGGAACCACAAGCCATTATAAAAGTCCTGGCAAAGAAGAAAACATAAGAAATAACAATAGCACTGAGACTTATATACCACTTCACAGTGCTTTACAGCCCTCCCTAAGTGGTTTACAGAGTCTGCCCCCAACAATCTGAGTCCTCATTTTACCCACCTTGGAAGGATGGACGGCTGAGTCAACCTTGAGCCTGGTGAGATTCGAACTGCCAAATTGCAGTCAGCCAGCAGTCAGCAAAAGTAGCCTGCAGTACTTCACTCTAACCACTACGGCTCTTAGAAACTCTAAACATTCAAATATTGTTTTCTACCACCTCCTCTTGCCTCCAAGGATACTGTCTATAATATCAACTTATCCTTTATTTGTGAAGGTAATCATACAAATTGAGAACAACCACTATTTTCATTTTCTAGAAATACCTATATGGCTGTGTGAGGCTTATGGGCTTTCTTAGGAACGTGGTTAATAATGCTTTGAAATATGATAGCTGTTCTATTTTTAAAAATTAAAAGAATGTTTAAGAAGTAATCAAAATCAACGTGGGCCAATAGTTCAACACATATGACAAGTAATGTCCTTGGGCACTATTCTTCCCCACCATCCCAAATTTCAATAACAGCTAAAAGGTCCTTCCAAACACATCAAATTTACTGTATCAAAGGCCTATCAATAAAGCTCTACACATATTACTAAAGGAAAATTCAACTATAATCAGTGGTTCCATTGAGATGATAATCTCTAACTGGTAGAATCCTTGTGCTACCAAGTTCTTATTAATGTCATGAAAATGTCCACACAGTACATTTAAATAGGTTATATTTTGCTATCAGATACATAGCACCGTTCTGTCTTTCCAATATAGCAACAAAGATCCTACTGTATGGGTCCCCAATCCCCGAGCTGGTCCATGGCCTTTAAGGAACCAGGCCAAGCGAATGAAGCGTCATCTAGGTAGCATGTGAAACCACACTACCAGCACCGCTCCGGTCCATGGAAAAATAGTCTTCCACGAAACTGGTCCCTGGTGACAGAAAGGGTGTGGACCGCTGCTCTACTGTCTTCGTTAGAAAAAACTTATTCCTCTTTCCCCAAATGTCGTACTATTACCTCTACCTCTTTTCTAACTGTTCGGCTTTCTAAGAACAAAAAGATACTATTGTTTTTAACTTCCTCAAGTTACTGCAAGTAATGACAAGAACCTGAAGGACACAATCTGTCTTTCCTTTCTACAAAGTGTCACTCAGGCCCTCATCTGCAACTATTTGGATAGATATACCCACAAGATATCTGACCTGGTATGGAGAAATGACCCGGTTTTCATACGTGAGTCTATTCCCTTCCAAGGAAAACCGAAATCCTGTCCTTCGGATGCTACTATCCGATTCTGATTTTGGAAACATTTTGCTGTTCCCTCCAGGCTCGCCGACAGACAATTCTCTTTCCCGTCTTTTTTTCCTTCGGTTTCTTCTTTCTTTAGCACTTTTGGAGCTGGAAAATTCTGAAGATGTTTCGGAAAGTCTTCCAAGAGCACCGTCATCCCTGAAATCTTTACAAGCCGCCGCTGCCACCAGTGCCTATCGTATGAAGGGATCAACTATGTAAGTGCTCTTCACACAGTTTAATTATTTAGCATGGTGCTTATTACTCCAAAAGAACACAGCTTGAAGTATACAACATCATTGCATGTATCAAAATATTAAGCAAATGAATACACACCAAAATAGGGGCTCTTAGTCTTTTTGTTTCATGGATCCCTTGACACCTATGGATACCTTCTTAGATAAATGCCTTTAAATGTATAAAGTCAAGTACATCAATAGATACTGCATTACAAAGGAAACCATTATACTCAACTACAGGCATCAAAATATTTTAAAAACAGCAATATGGAATACAATATATGTGCATCATTATTAAGCCATTTAATCAACACAAGCTAAGTTTCAGTTAAAATAAAATTACAATTTTTCCCTAGTGAAGTTCATGAACCCCTTGAAATTTATCAGTGTGTTAAGAATGCCTGATATGCAGGCAATCCTCGACTTACAGCAGTTCATTTAGTGACCAAAGTTACAAGGGCACTGAAGAGAGTGAGTTAGGACCATTTTTCACACTTGCAACCATTGCAGGTGTCACTGATCAAAATCCAGACACTTGGCAACTGATCCATATTTATAACAATTGCAGTATCCCAGGGTCATGTAATCCCCTTTTGCAACCAGTCAATAGGGAAGCCAGATTCACTTAACAACTGTGTTACTAACTTAACACCTGCAGTGATCCACTTAACAACTAAGGCAAGAAAAGACATAAAACAGAGCAAATCTCACTTAACAAATGTCTCACTTAGCAACAGAGATTTGGGGCTCAGTTGTGGTCGTAATTTACTGCCTGTAAATATTTAGCTGATATATAATAATGAGAATTAGAATCTAGCCTGTGTGATGTGTGCTAACTCTGTGTGTATCATTAAATAAGCCAAGGCTCTGTATTTCATATTTCTGTACGTAATATTGTAATAGTGTTCTCTCCATCAACATGAGCACCCATCTGGTTCTAAAACTCTGGGAACTCAATCCCATCCTTATGAGGGGCAACAATATTAAGTAATGCCCTTAATTTCCTGTCATCTTTGTTGGTGTTGCATCTGTACTACAACTGTTATTTGACAGATGTCATATGATTCATATCAGAGGTGGTATTCAGCAGGTTTTGACCAGTTCTGGAGAACCGGTAGCGGAAATTTTGGGTAGTTTGGAGAACCAGCAAATACCACCTCTGACTAGCCCCACCCCCATCTATTCTCTGCCTCCCGAGTCTCAGCTGATTGGCTGGGTCTTCTTTTGTTGCCCTGCACAGGAGAATGGATCTGGAAAGCAGGTTAGTGGGGTGGGGAGGGAATGGGGATTTTGCAGTAACCTTCCCCCAGGAGTGGGGAGGGAATGAGGATTTTACAGTATCCTTCCCCTGCCATGGCCACCAAGCCATGCCTACCAAGTCACGCCACACCCACCAAGCCACGTCCACAGAACCTGTAGTAAAATATTTTGAATCCCACCACTGATTCATATGCTTTCTATATGGTTGAAAAAGGCAAGTCATAATGAATCCAGATAGAACTCTATTTTTTTATAAAACATACCACATCAGGCACTGGTGTACAAACATGTACAGATAGTCCTCAACCTACCAACCCAATTGAGCCCAAAATTTCTGTTGTGAAGTGACATGTGTTAAGTGAATTTTGTCCCATTTTACGACCCTTCTTGCCATTGTTGTTACTCATGAAGTTGATGAGTAACACAGTTGTTAAGGGAACCTGGCTTCTCCATTGATTTTGCTTGACAAAAGGTGATCACATGACCTTGGGACGTAGGAACGGCCATAAGTATGAACCAGTTGCCAAGCATCTAAATTCTGATCACATGACCATGGGGATGCTACAAATGTTGCCAATGTGAAAGGCACTTTTTTCAGTGCTGTTGTGACTTAGAATGGTCACTAAATGAACTGTTGTAAGTCGAGGACCATTTGTACCTCAAAAATGCAATTGATTTCTTAAATACCTTGAGATTAAAAGCAATACTGCTTGGGGGTCCCACACAAGTCCTTCTAAAAGGAAAACGCTTTGTATAGTTCCTACTTATCTATCTTTACTTTTCTTGAAGATTTTAGACTCCAGTACCTGCGCTTCCTCTTGTTGCCTTTTCAGATGCTCAAGCATTTGCTGGTACTCTGTCTCCTTTCGCAGAGCTTCCTCAATAGTAGCTTGATTTTGCTCATCGTAGGCCATAGCTACTACTGCCAAGATCAGGTTGACCAGGTAGAAAGAACCCAGGAAAATCACCACGACGAAAAAGAACATGTATCCTTTGCCAGCAGCCCGCAAGGTCTAGGAAACCAAGCAGCAATAACTAGTTAGTAAACAAGTGAATGTTAAAAGTTATGTGGGTATCTATCTCTCTATATTTATACATCTTCTATTCACGTTGTCTCTTAAATATACGGAATGAAGAAAAAAGTCTTGGATCTGTTATTCAGCAGTATAAACATTCCCCCCCCCCCCGAATTTAATACATGTTGTATTCAACTCTACCACCATGTATTACTTGTTTAAAATTGGGTATGACAATATCAGGGTTTTCAATGCTGCATGTGAAGTTTAGCTGTTTCTCTAACAACATGGTTCATAGCAATTCTTCATCCAAGACATATTCACAATAGGACAGGGTGGTTTATTTTTCTGTTCTGACACTTGCATAAACAAGTTTTGGTCCTTTCTCACAATTAAAAGTGTTCTTTTTCTCACCTGTTGATAAAGGTTTTCCCAGTAATCCTGAGTCATCAGCCGAAAGAGTGACAAGAAAGCCCAACTAAAGCTATCGAAGCTTGTATAGCCATAGTCCGGGTTTCTACCAGCTGCTATACATTTGTATCCTTCTGGACACTGCCTATAAAACAAGATGATGAAATGAACATTTTTGCACTTTTTTTTTGCACATGGAATATGTCTCAGAGCAAAAGTAAAGGAGTAACTGCATTGTGTACCTCAAAATACTGAGATGTATAATAACGCAAACTGTATGGAACAGTTGAGAATAAAACTTTATAGTTTTTAAACTTATTTAAATATCCTTGAAGAATTCGGTCTTTGAAAATTCTGATGAATTCTAACTGATCCCATATCCAGGATTAATATGTGAAATTACCTCTCAAATTTTACACTTCTTCAAATCAATCAATCAATCAATGCATCAATCATCAAATGCATTTTACAATGCTTGTTTTGGACTAAAATAGTTTAAATTTCATACTTCTTCAAATCAAATCAAATGCACCAGTCAGATCAGAAACATCAAATGCATTTTACAATGTTTGTTTTGGACTAAAATAGTTTAAATTTAATACTTCTTCAAATCAAATCAAATGCACCAATCAGATCAGAAACATCAAATGCATTTTACAATGTTTGTTTTGGACTAAAATAGTTTAAATTTAATACTTCTTCAAATCAAATCAAATGCACCAATCAGATCAGAAACATCAAATGCATTTTACAATGTTTGTTTTGGACTAAAATAGTTTAAATTTCATACTTCTTCAAATCAAATCAAATGCACCAGTCAGATCAGAAACGTCAAATGCATTTTACAATGCTAGTTTTGGACTAAAATAGTTTAAATTTCATACTTCTTCAAATCAAATCAAATGCACCAATCAGATCATAAACTTCAAATGCATTTTGTTATTCAATTAAAGAAACCAGATCTTCATACTAAACCAAACTTTTATTTAGGACTTAACATTAACTGGGCCTGTAAAACAAAGTAGTTCAGTACCTAGAATATTCTTGCCATATTATACAGCAAAGAGGAAATATTAGATTTCTCCCATTTCTTCCCTTAAGCTACAGCTTTCTGTATAATGTTCCATGATGCTGGAAAGCATCCCCAAACTTCTGCCACAGCTTCTGCTCAAATATGTTAGCACTTAGTGCAAAGTCGTTGATGGGCTAGCAGATTTAGTTACTAATATTTTACTACTAATATTGGATTTCTCTTCTAAACTATACTTACCCAGCATCTGTGCTATTACCACAGAGCAAGGCATCCTTTGCACCTTCCAAGAAGTAAAAGTGTTCTGGTAAGGAAAAAAACAAAACACCTTATGATATTTTCATGCATATCATAGTCACAATTTTCCGTTTGTTACAGAAGGCATTTTCGCACTAAGAGCCACAATCCTACCAATCAAATTTGTCTTATGCGCAAAATGACTATGTCTTACTTGTGTTTGTGATGTGTGTAGCCTCTACAACTCTCTTGCCCAACCTTAAAGCAGTCCAAACACATCTGTAAGGCATGAAGATGGGGAAATAAGATAGACTAACATAGTGATAAGTTAACAGTGAGCAATCTGTTGTTCTACCTTTAACAGCAACTTGTTTCTAATGTATGCAAATGTAACTGTGGTCTTGTGACTAGGCTTGTATGGGCAGGGATGGGATCTGACCGGTATAACTACCGGTTCTGTTGCTCTGCGTCACGCGAGTGCAATTTACGACCTGCTGAGCTGCCCGGACAGCTGAGCAGCGCTGCGTGCGGGTGCACAGTGGTTGGAAAAGCCATTTTTTCCTGCTTTTTCAGCCGCAGCTGTGCCGCGCAAAAAAGCTGCGGTTGAAAAAGCAGGAAATAAAAGACAGGTGAGAGCCCGGGAGGGCAGGTGGGCCAAAACAGCAGCAGACACAGAACCAGTTCTGTGTCTGCTGCTCTTCAGAACTACCGGTTCTACAGAGGTGGACAGAACCGGTAGAATCCCACCCCTGTGTATGGGAGAAGACAAAGCAGTTAGGAATGCAGGTTAATTGTTTGTGTGTGTGTGTGTGTGTGTGCATGTGTATTAAATTCAAGGAAGTTGACTAGCCTGATTATATCATTATATTTCCTGAATCCATGCAATTCTTTTTTATTATTATTATTTAATATCGTTACTTTTTTGTAACAAAAAAAACCCCTTAGAAATCCATGTGATTCTGTAAATGATAACTAAAATCTGATTTTCAAGATGAAGTATTGCCGGTGTGTGTACATGAATTACAAACAACATCACTATCGGGAAAGGAGACAACTTGATTGAAGGGAATTTGTTGATTTTCTCTAAATAGAGCACCCCTAGCATTTGCAAAGAGTTTTACTTTTTCTTTTGACGTTGCAACAGAAACTACTAATTAATTAATCTATCTCTGTGACTGAGGATTTAGATTCAAATACGAAACATGAGTTATTGTTTATTTATTGCAGTTTTATAATGCAACTCTTATTTGAAATGGTGTTTTTACTAACAGCACTGATCTCCCTTCATTTAAGCAATTCATTTTCAATGATACTAAATGAATTAAATTTATATGGTAATTGGTCCAGAGAAGCCACTAAATAAAATTAGTGCAGAAAAAAATATCTTAGATTAATTATTATTACATCATCAACTCTATTGCCAGTCAATGTTGAGCAAACGGTGTTTTCACTTTAATCGAAAAGACCACAAATTAACTAAACATTGGAAAATAGACTGCCACCCAGTGGAACAACTGAATGATGGTAGCGTGATGTGAGGTTGATTCACAGCAAGACTTTTGATTCAACACATATTTTCTGAATTTAGAACGGGCCAAATACATCAACTGGATTTATGGCAAAGCTTAGATTCATATCCAAGCACTCTAGTGAATTAGTATCGTTGCTGCTGCTGTTGTTATTTCAACATTACCTTTATTTTCAATATATTTAGACCACATGAGCTCAGTTCCATTGTAGTATTCCATAAAGCGTGGATCTTTATAAGAAGTGTTAGACAGGGGCCAAAGCAAGCATTTATGCTTCAAATGACCCATAAACAACTGCAATCCTACTAGTGCAAACACACTCAGACAAAACAGAGTCAAGATCATAACATCAGAAAGCTTCTTCACTGACTGAATGAGAGCTCCTACGATTGTCTTCAGGCCTGAAATAGAAGAGAAAGGCATAATCCCAAAATTAGCTTCGGTTCGATCTCTAGGTATTGGCAACTGAGATGAATTAAAATGTTTCATGCAAGCAGTTCCTAGTTTTGAAAGTCATCACTTTTTCGCTAAACGAGAAAGCCTTCAAACTCTTGAGACATGAAATATTTTTTTAAAAGGCAACTATGCAGGAATATAAAAAGCATCATCACCTAAACAGCTATGCGACTGGAAGCCAGCACGTTTAGTTATTCTTACTTTGCATAGAGCTAATGCAGGGGGTAGGCAACTGGGGGTGGTGTGTGTGTGTGTGTGTGTGTGTGATAATTTTAATTTTGAAAGCATGGGTTAATTACAGTCACAAACATTTGACATGAGAAGACACCCATTTACCAGAAATCAAATTAGCCCTTTTTCCCCAGTATGTTCTCTGTGATCCCAGTGGGACTTGAAGTGTTCTTATTATTCCATAGAACATTAAAAAAAAAATGCAGTTTTGCTTTCAAGCATCATGGTTTTATACATATATAAAAAGGATTTGTTAAACACAGCCAAGCAGGATGGCAAGCTAGGTAAGTAGCAAAGGAGGTGTCATGGGCAAGTTGGTGACCATGTTACCTACCCCTGGTCTGATAACATAAGGAAATTTTTTTACCAATAGTAATTTTTTTCAAGCATGACTTAACAGAAACATCTTTCAAGCCAGAAAGTGGTTTGGAAGGTAAGGCTTCCTAAGCTATATTCATGCAATATCCATGCAGTTCCTTTATTAGCATATTATTATTAGAAGGTGTACTAGCAATCTAATTTTCTAAATGCTAACATCCTCATTCCCAAATTATTTCCATAAGCAAAGTCTACCTGAATATGAAAAGTGCAACCATTTTTCATATTGTTGTATGAAAGAAAATTAACTATGTTCATGTGCAACATACATAGTTTTCATTGCTATCTCATGCAAAAATGTGTTAAACTCCAAGGCTGATGTCTTCACCACAGCAAGAAACAAAAGAATTGTTTCTAGGTAAATAATCTGGATTAGCAATTAAATGGGCCAAACAGATAAAACTGCAGTTTTGATCAATTAAAGTCAGCCTCTGGGTTTAACCTAGCTCTCACCTGGGATGACTGATATTGTTTTCAATGCCCGGAGAACTCTGAATGTTCTCAACGCTGAGACATTACCCAGGTCCACAAACTCTGTCACATATCTGTAATAGGGGAGTTCACACACAAACACAATGACAGGATAAAAAGGAACAGTTGGACAGGTACAAGGGACCTAACACCTTACACCACTTACATCTTACCTGGGATTACAGAAATAGTTTTCAAAGCTCTCAATACTCTGAAAGTTCGAAGAGCTGAAACATTGCCTAGGTTTACAAATTCTGTTACATACCTGTAGAATTAAACCACAGTTATTCAGAGTTGAGGTAGACTTCATGGTACTTACCTGGGTATTTATTTGAACTAAATCCTTTTGGTAATTAAATTATAATTTAGTCTGAGTGATTTTGCGTTCAGCACGTGGAGTGGAGAGTAACTCCCACCGGGGGAAAAAAAACTAACTGAATGTGTGTAAGTTTGTCAGTACTGTCAGTGAAACATTTGCTAGCACATTTGATATCAATGATTAAAGACGTTTTACCACTTATATATGGCACTAGTTTTGTTAGCAGATTGAAACTTAGGTGTCTGGATTTCCATGCCTGTGTGGATGTATTGTGGTGGAATAAAGTGCCTCTTCCTTATAAGGGAGCTGCATTCAGCCCTATAAAATGCACATATACAGAAACTGTCAGTGCTTTGTTGGAAGCCTCATGTACTTACAGTTGTTTGTGTGATCAATAAATTAATGTACCACTTTCAAAGTGATATGGATTATTTAAATGAACAATTTAGAGCCATGAGGGTATATGTGTATTGTATGTGTATGTGCATGTATATGTCTGTATTTCAGACCATTTGAATCAGTTATACCATATTATTGCTTCAACAAATGAAGTTTGATATTTAAGAAAAAGGGAGGAAAACTGGATTAAATACAGCAATTCATCCTTTACATTCAATCTGCTCCTACACTTCCAGAATACCTTGTGAAGAAACATGGATTGGATTTCAGGACAACCCGTTTTGCTGATAGAAACTATTTTACTGGTAAAGGGAGCTAATTATGACCAAGAAAAACTGATCACAACTGAACTAAACATGAGATTAGTATGGCTTTGTTGTAGTATCTGGGGACAGCTTTTCCATTCTGCTCATGCAGTGGGAATTTCCCACAGATTCTTTCCACCTTCTGGGATTCCTGCACCTATCCCAGAGCAGTGGTTAGGGGAGGGGGGCATGCAGGGAAATTTTTCTTGCCTATTATGCCCATTCCACTAAGAAAAAGCTATTTGCAATTCATAAAAAATACAATTAATGTATGTCAAAATTGTCATGCAAGTGCAATATTAGTGACACTGGTTTTTTAAAAATACATACGTCACCTATGTTAAAAAAAAAAAAAAAAGGCTGAATACTTACGCAAATGAAATGACGAGAAAATCAAGCCAATTCCAAGGATCTCGAAGGAAAGTAAACTTATCTATACAGAAACCTCTTGCAAATATTTTTATGAGGGATTCAAATGTATATATTCCAGTGAATGTGTATCTGAAGGGGAGAAAAATCCAAACTTGTCATTCCCACAGGATTTAGTATTTACTACTTGTTTTATTATTGCCTCCTTTTCCTTTTATTTGTTACCTTCCAATAATGCAGAGATTACTGCACTGAAAATGATAATTTTTCTCCCCAGCCCTCCACTTTCATTCCAATTTCTGCTCCAAAATCTAAGGGCAGGAACATTCTCTTTATCAAAAAGATTATACTACTGGATTTTTAACATTATTTTTATACTGAGCTTAAAACACTACTGTAGATATACGTTTCATTAAAAGTTTTAAGACATAAAGATTTAACATAACTTTAGACACAATGCTAGAGGGCTGTTTTAAAATTATGTTGAAGTTTTAAAGAGTACCAATGTACCAAGTTTTTACAGGAAGGTAAGGTTCCTTCTTATTTGCTAAATAAGAAGGAAGATATATTAGTAGAAGGAACATATATTAGTTTATTACTGAAGTGACAGACTAGTGATAAAAATATATCAAAGCCCTTATTGTTTTATGGAAGCATATTTTGGAATATGGAAGCATGTTCTATTTTGGACATGTAATTCTTCCATATTTCTCTCCATAAATTCCATGAAATTTGGTTGGTGAAACTTCCTTTTTTCCTTGAATATGTCATGACTTGTCTCCTAATGACACCAAAATCTGCACTTCCACATGACAGACAAGAGCTGCAGCGATGGAGACAGGGGGGAAAAAATCCATTTTTATCTTCTGAATTTTTTATTGGAATGTTTAGCATTTTCAAATGTAATCCTTTTCAAGATACATATGAAAGCTTATGTATCTGATACTTTTCACATGAACACAAGGTTGTGCATTAAGTGCTGCCATTTGTATGGTAACAGCTAAATAAACAAAATGAAGGACCAAAGTGAGTTTTTGAAAAATAAATCAATCTAAAGAATAGCTTTCTGAAATAAAGAAATGTCCTTTACAACAAAAGATGTATGGTTACTGTAATTATATTTGAAGCTTAAGGAATCCATAAGTTTCTGTAAACTGATACAAAACTGAGCTGTATGAAATTCGATGCATATTATTTGTATTGCTTTCTCAGTGAAGTTCTATTTTGTTTAATTTTTTAAAATACTTTTAGAAATGTGTTAAAAGTTTGCACCTGTCTACCCTTGCAGTAGATTACAGATTAAAGAGTTTATACGTATTTGTCAAATGTACATGATACATAAATAAATAGAACTATTAATGCAAATTGTCCAAGTATCTTTTTAATGCAAATTTCCCTGCTTTCATCTTTTGATATACTTTTCCTAAAGATTTCAACATAATGCATGTGCACACCAGTTTCAAGACTATGAAATGTGGTGCTGAATATTGTTCACAAAACTATTCACGGCAGAATTGTTTCCCTTCTTATGGAGTTATAATAAATATTGTACCTGTCAATGAGGATTTATTCTAGCTGGTGTACAGGTAGTCCTCGACTTACAACAGTTCGTTTAGCGATCGTTCAAAGTTACAACAGCACTGAAAAAAAGTTAACTTAAGACCATTTTTCACTGTTACAACCTTTGCAGCATCCCCATGGTCATGTGATCAAAATTCAGGTGCTTGGCAACTGGTTCGTAAGTATGACCATTACTGTGTCCCAAGATCATGTCACCACCTTTTTCAACTTTTTGACAGGCAAAATCAATGGGGAAGCCAGATTCACTTAACAGTCGTGTTACTAACTTATCAACTGCAGTGATTCACTTAACAACTGTGGCAGGAAAGATCGTAAATTGGGGAAAAACTTACTTAACAAATGTCTCATTTAACAGAAATGTTGGGCTCAACTATGTTCATAAGTCGAGGACTACCTATATATAATAGGAGCTCTAAATCAAAAACTAAATGGAAAAAATCTTCCTTTCCTACCATTAGCCAAACTATCCTGAGCAATGTCTATTGACAGATGCAAACACTGAATTTAAACCATTACATTTCTATTCCAATGAACATAATTTTCAAAGTTTTCAATGTGGCTCTATCATTAAAACTGCATTAAAGGAGCTGCATTTTTTTTTCTTTAAAAATGTAAATTGCATTAATAAAATAAAGGTGAAGTTTCCCCTGTCCAGCTGTGTCTGACTCTAGGTAGCGGTGCTCATCTCCATTTGTTAGCCAAAGGAGCCAGAGTTGTCCAAAGACTTTCCATGGTCATGTGGCCAGCATAACTATATGTCAAAGGAGCATGGAATAGCAATAGCACTTAGCAATAGCTATAGCACTTAGACTTATATACCGCTTCACAACCTCTCTAAGCAGTTTACAGAGTCACCATATTGCCCCCAACAATCTGAGTCCTCATTTTACCCACCGTGGAAGGATGGAAGGCTGAGTCAACTTTGAGCCTGGTGAGATTTGAATTGCCAAACTGCAGGTAGATGGCAGTCAGCAAAAGTAGCCTGCACTACTGCATTCTAACCATTGCACCACCGTGGCTCATGCTGTTACCTTCCCACCAAAGGGGTGCACATTTATCTAATCATATTTTATCTAATCAAGCATAAGCGCACCAACGTGCCTACCATCCCTGTCCTATTGTTTCTCTTATTCTTTTATTTTTCTTATATGTACCCATTTCATATATTCACAACTATGTATACACTTGTACTTATTATCTTGTAAACAATTGACAAATCAAATAAATAAAATAAATAAATAAATAAACATATTTACATGCTTTCAAACTGTTAGATGGGCGGGAGCTGGGGCAAGTAATGGGAGCTCTCCAGCTGCCAAGCTCGGCATCTTTAACTGCTGAGCCATTGTGTCCCATTAAGTTGCATTAATAGTCTAAATAAAAATTGTACATGGTATATATCTACTAATGTTCTGAAAAATGTATCACTGGCTCTTCTGGCTGAATTACTGCTGTGAGTTGCCAAACAGCTGATCAGAGTACCTGGCATTGTTGCTGAACTCTGTTTTTAACTGACTCACAAAATTCCAGAAAATTTAACAATTGGTTCTTGCAAGTCAGTATAAACCAGCTCCAACACTACCACTTGGTGGTTTGTTTGTTGCTGGGTTTTTTTTTTTTTTTTTTGGGGGGGGGGGGGGGTGGACCAAAAGCAATCCATAAAACACCATATATATATTTTTCTTGCTGTAAATCTACATCACTGCCTAGATACAATATTATCACATGACTGTCTATATATGACTAGGAAAACAAACAAATCATGTACTTACTCTACCATCTTTGACCAGTCAGGAGGTTCTTTCAAAGTCATGAATACACAGTTTGTGAGAATAGTAAACATAATAAAGATGTTGAATAATGTTGGATTATGTCAAGGAACATGTGACAAATTCTAGACAAATATTTACATCTACCAATTCATTTCAATATATGTCTACTCAAAAGTAAGTCCACTTAATTGAATGAGATAAACAGGCATAAGTTTATTCTCTAAATAGCAATAGCATTTAGTGCTTGCTCCATAGTGCTTTACAGCACTCTCTTGAGCGATTTACAATGTCAGCATATTGTCCCCAACAATCTGGGTCCGCGTTTTACCAACCTCAACTCCAGATTGTGGGCAGAATCAGCCTGCAATACTGCATACAATGTCACCAATGTATCCATGTTTTTTAGGATACTGGTTTATAAAATATTCAGTGTATGAAGATGAATTTAATTGAAAACATATCTATAAATTCCACATAAAAATGTCAAAATTTATCTCGAAAGTAACATAAAAAGTTTTACTTCCAAGATAAATACAGTTTTATTCTATTGGTAGAAAATCAAAAGGAATCTGGTAACATCTTTTACAACTGTCGAATTGTATTAAAAAGCATAAGCTTTCATGAACTATTGGTTACTTCATCAGATACTCAGGGTGGCCACAATAAGCCGAAGAAAAGAAAAGAAAAGAAAAGAAAAGAAAAGAGAAGGAAGGTTATTCCAAGTCAAATGATATCTACAAAGAGAAAATTTTATCTATTTAAATAAGGATATAATGTTACCAAAGTAATCAAAATTAAGGAAGAGCATTGTACATCTCTCTGACAAAGGAAACTGATGCTGCTGTTTAAAAAGCAGTTTCATAAAAGAAAGCTTTACATTACTATTGTTGTAAAAGGATATGAATGAACTAAAATTTTTATAGAAATTTTTCTAAGAGTACTGAAAGGACTCAGCATGTATAAGGCAGGTGTGGCACTGAATCTGAAGATAGTCTTCCCTTTATTCAATACTATAAATGTCTGACAAGAGAGAACAAAACAATTAAATGCAATGTTGTAATCATGTTGATTTTCTTTCTTTAGTTTTAATGTTCCAGATAATCATGGTTTTCTATTATGAGAAGGAGTCACTATAAGCCATATGCTATTCCTTCCCTTCATAATTGTGCAAAAGGAGTTTTCAAAACTTTTGAATTTCATTTTACACTAAGCACAATTCTGTATAATATTCCTGTTGTGTATTCATTTGTTTCTAGAACATACTACCAGCTTTCCTTTTAACGAACAATTATACTGGGGTTCAGTTTTAAATGCATAACCCTTAAATACTTACTTTGCATTTTTTTGTGATAAATGCCACACCGTTGGTGTGTACAAAGCCTACCATTCCTATTCTAAGAGTCCTCCAAATTACAACATATTAAAACTGTAAAATCATCAGCTTGCAAAATCTTAATAATTACCACAGGATTAATGAGACTCAGAAGCACTAAATCAGTTAAAAGCCTGGGCAAAGACAGCATCTGTTGTAAATGAACGGGGAAGATTTCCAGGCTTTTATATCTCTTGTTGCCTATCTTAACTATTTTTTTAGTATGCCATAGTGACGTATCATATCGTATGATAAAAGTAGAAGTGTTCCAACTTATCAAATTCTCCTGGTACATTGTTATGAGATGAATACACCCTCTTTAATTTTAAGGTAGGAGCATGGTGGCTCACATGGTTAGGACTCTGGGATGGAAGTTAGCAAGCCCATGTTCGAGACCCACATGCTGCCCTGGGCCAAGACTGAGCTCCCACCCTTCACTCCAGCTCCTGCCAGGGACATGAAAGGAGTCTCCTGAGCAGCAGTACATGTTTCTGACATGAGTGCAATTTTAAAGGTAACTGCATTTTTTTGATCTGAATTGTAAACTATGATTGTCATTGTATGATAATTTTATTGACAAATGGCAGAGTGTACAATTCCAGTAAGCGTCGTATTTCCCATTTGCAGTATGATTGTATGTAAATCCACACCTATGGCAGCTGGTTGAGAAATTTTCTACTCTTAGAATAGGAATGGTAGGCTTTGTACACACCAACTATGTGGCATTTATCACAAAAAAATGCAAAGTAAGTATTTAAGGGTTACGCATTTCAGTTTGCCACAAGGAAATATGGCAAATAAGACATCAATTTTCCACTTCAGTACAAATGCTAGTTAATTAAGAAAAAAGAATAGATTTGTGGGTCATTTGTTATAATGTTCAAATAACTGCTAGACAAGATGCATTCACTAGTCCAGGGGTCTCAAACTCGATTTCATTGAGGGCCGCATCAGGGTTGTTTGACCTCAGGGGGCCAGAGTGGGCATGGCCAGCTCGACATCACTTGTATCGGGGGTGCCTGTGGTGGCCCGAGTGCTCTGTCAGCAAAAACAGGCTCCCGAGCTCTGTTTCCAGCTGTGATGGCCTCCTTCAACCCTCTGCCAGCAAAAATGGAGCTCGGGAAGGCTGCCTTCCTGAGCTCTGTTTTTGCTGGCAGAGGCACTGCAGGCCGGTTGTTCACTGTTTCCAGGGCAACCCTGTGGGCCAGGTCTAAGCACCCCACGGGCCGGATCTGGCCCACAGGCCTTGAGTTTGACACCCCTGCACTAGCCAAACACTGCTAGTCAAGGTTATGCATAAGACTTGTTTCATACACATTACACAGCACATATATACTCATTTACACACGCTGGTTTTAATCTTTATGAACACTTACTTTTTTATTTGCATAATAAGGGTCCAGGTCTTCCAAGGGCTGAGATACAAAGTGAGGAGGAATGTCTCCATAAATAAAAGGCAATGGCTTCCCTGCTTCCAAATCAGTATTTGGCTTTGGCTTGCTTTCATCGTGGTCTTCCTCCTTTTGCTCTTGATCTACTTTTTGTTTGGCTTTTTCCTCAGAGATCCTTTGCTCAATTGCTGCAAGGGACTCCTGAGTGAATCGGAAGAAGCAATCGGGTCCTGGTAGGGCAAGCAGTGCATGTGCCATTTTTTCATTCTGCAAGTTTTAATTACTTTTTAATTCCTATGAAAGAATGACCTACGAGAAGGAGGGAAATCATAAAAGAGTTTTAAAAAAACAAAACAGCAGCAACAACAAGAGGTTTTGTGTGCCTCTGTGTGAAACTCTTCCAAACTGCAATAGGAAACTAATCAATAGATTCCTGGCCAGGCAAATATGAACTCTTTTATTTTTATTTTTTTCAGATTTTCCAAGTAAAGTTAGGATTAAGGTTGTAAAGTTCAGTGCAAATCAATGGGACATGGTGCAGTAATCTTTAATCATCTACATTCAAAATCCAGACTTGAAATTTTCTGTTAGTTAAAATAGGGGTGGGATTCTACTCGTTTAATTTAAAATAGGGGTGGGATTCTTCAGAACAGGTAGTTCTGAAGAGCAGCAGACACCTAACTGGTTTGGTGTCTGCTGCTGTTTTGGCCCACTCGCCCACCCGGGCTCTTACCTGTCCTTTATTTCCTGCTTTTTCAACCACAGCTGCTTTGCACGGCACAGCTGCGGTTGAAAAAGCAGGAAATAAGGGCTTTTTCAACGGCTGCGCACCCACACGCAGTGCTGCTCAGCTGTCCGGGAAGCTCAGCATGGTGTTAATTGCATGCGTGCAGCGTGTGTCAGGCGCACACATGCACGAAGCGCCCATGCGCCCACGACACAGAGCAACAGAACCAGTAGTTATACCGGTCGGATCCCATCCCTGGTTAAAATGCCATTTAGACATAATTGATACTAAAGCCTTACAACATTCAAATCATTATCAGAAAATTCTATGTAGCGTTTGTATGCAGCTCATCTGAACTATTTAAGTATTTGCATGCAGAATCATAATATGCAGGAATCTTTTTCTTGTTCTAAAGTTGCACAGCAAGAAATTCCACTGACAATCAATAAAGAAATTTCACACCCACAACCCTTCGCCTTCATCTATTGTTTAGTAATGCAAAATATTTATCAGGCTGACAGAGTAGCTTTTGGATTGTAAACTGACCTTATATAAGCTGCTGTAGCGGCCCTTTCCATTAAAAAGGGAAGAAAAAAAGGGCACAGGTATAGACAGATCTGGCCTTATGACCATAATGGGAATGACCACATGTTCACCTTGTTTAATGATCCTTACCCCTGCCCTCCCCAATGTGGTCGTTAAGCAACTGTGCTGATCATTATGTGGAGTATGGTGTACCTCAGTGGTGGGGGAGACGCTGGGAGGCCTAGCCCAGGCTCAGGCACACCTCCCCCAGGCCTCCCAAGGCACTCCACACCCCAAGACACTCCATACTCCACTTCCTGTTCCTTGAGGTCCCTGTAGGTCAGGGCTGTCAAACTCCTGGCTCGTGGGTCGCATGAGTCACACGCTGACCCTCGTTTTAGTGAAGGGGGGAAATGTCCGGATACGTCATGCTTCCGTGATGTGAGTTTGACCCTGTAGGTTTTGAGAGCTCCCCCAGGCAATGTTTTCACAAAAATCAAGATCTGGACCACAGAAGCCGGTGGGGACATAACATGCACCAATATGTTATTTGTAAATGATGTAATTCATGAAATTTGCATGAATTGTGCCATGATGCAAATAATGCAGAGCTTGCAATTCTCACAGCTTATACATTAATATCGTGATATATGTGATGTCACTCCGTCCCCGCCATTCTGGAAAGTGCAAAATGTTCCATCTCAGCTGTAAGGGAAAAAGAACGCATTTGGCAAGTTGTAACTGCTTAGATGCCAAATGTAGCTTAAGTTTTAAACAGCCTAAGCACCTACAAGGATGATCATTATTTCTGACAACAGGAACACTGAAAAGAAGATGAGGGAACCATACAACGCACAGCATCGCACTGCACTTTGCTGAATGCAAATCAAGCATTTGTGTGAAAGGAGGTCCCCCCCCCCGCCAATGCAAATAGCAGGTGCAGCAGAGCTGGTCCAATCAGAGAAAAGGGTCAAAGCTTGCTCCCTTCTCCAAGCACTTGTTACTTATTTTAAGAAGCTGTTTTAATAATTTCTATATTGTAAATAATGTTTAATTTAGCCCTGAACCACTGAATAGTTAATATACACCACGCTTATGTGCACACACAGTATAGAGCAAGTCCTGAACACAAAGGAATTAACTTAGAACTCACAATTGTGTTGCATGTGTAGCTTTCCTAATGCCTCTATTTTTACCTATGCGCCAATGTAAAAGAAAAAGGAATATGGAAACACCATCCACCTAAAATAAATATTTATTTTAATCAGTCCATGTAAATTTGGCATACATTAAGCAAACTTTTACTTGCTTTACATAAACCATTTGTACGTTTACGGTGTTTTATATATGTCAGGTCCATAATAATAATAATTATTCTAAAACATTATTCAGCATTTTACTCTCAAAACCTTTTCACAAAGAGGAAAACATAGAAAGAGGGGAAGATCAGACTGAGATCAATGTAGGCCAAGTTTGATTCAAATGGAGAACCAGTTTGATTTTCTGGTTAAGGCACAAGGCTAGAAACCAGGAGCCTGAGTTCTAGTTCTACCTTAGGCATGAAAGCCAACTAGGTGACTTTGGGCCTTTCTTTCAATGGGTAGTTTCTGTTGTCATTATGATTTTAAAAGAGTAAACACAGTTGATTGATAAGAAATGGCTTATGAGTGAAAGAAACGTTTTTGTGTTATCATTATATTCTCTGAAAAATGGTCAAGAAATCATAAATTCTGCCAGGGTATTTAAAATTATGAGCACAACTGTATACATTGGTATCTATTTTAAGAAAACTATAGTTTTGCCTTACTATCTGTTGAGAAGAAAAATAACCAATGTTAGAATTCAAAACTTGACAAGAAAGTTGTGTACTTGAGATGTGCAGCTATATAAAATGAGTGAGGAAGAAGGCAGCTGGTTTCCCCCACCACATTGTATCATTTTTATAACAAATGGTTGGTTTGGTTTTCATAAGGTGAAAGCTAGGTGTCCTACAAGTAGACCATTACTTAAGTATGAGCCAGCAGTCTGCCACAGCTGCTCAAAAAGCCAATGCAGTCCTAGGCTGCGTCAACAGAGGGATAGCATCAAGAAGAGGAGAAGTCATAATACCACTTTATACTACTGGTACGTGGGAGTAATGTGTCCAGTTCTGGCCGCCACAATAGGAAAAAGATGCTGAGACACTAGAAAGAATGTAGAGAAGAGCAACAAAGAAGGGTTGGAGACTAAATCACACAATGAATAGTTCAGGGAACTAGCCTAACAAAGAGAAGGCTTTGTGATGACATGATAGCAGTCTTCCAATACCTGAAGGACTGTCACAGGGAAGAGGGTGTCCATTTATTCTCCACAGTACCCAAGAGCAGGAAAAGAAGCAGTGGATGGAGGCTCATCATAAGAAAATCCTATCTGGAACTAAGGAGAAATTTCCTGACAGTGAGAATGATTAACCAATGGAACAACTTGCCTCTCAAAGTTGTGAGTGTTCCATCACTGGAGGATTTTGGGAGGATATTGTACAATGTTTTCTCCAGTAGAACTCCTGCCTTGGACAAGGAGTTGGACTAGAAAACTTCCGTAGTCCCTTCCAGCTCTATGATTCTAGGTCTAGTTCACACACGGTTTTTAGTTCCTTCAACCTTCCTTTCCTCAGCCTCATGTTTTTTAATCTTCTGGAAAGCACTGCTTGAAATGAGCCATTGCCATTCAATTAACGACAAGTGCTCTATCTGGCACTAAAATTCAAAAGTTCTGGCTGGCTTCCCTTTCGATTTCCATCTTGCTGTCTGTCTTGCTCATAGTAGGAGCTTCCAATCTGCCCTTCATCTTAACACTCAAATGTCCATCACACCCTTGTTCCTTTGCTTTCTTATTTCAACATTCAGCGTCTAGGCAAGTGCCACAAAGAAGCAAACATTAAGAAAATCAAGGTATTTCCCCCATGTCTGCACTGTTTTATTCCTTCACCCCAACAGAATAACGACATACGGAAAGAACTCTGGGTTATCATCAGTATGGTAGGAAGATGGTTTTTTTTTTTCTTCTTCTTCCTCAACCATACTCCCTTAAAACTTTACAGGTAATCCTTGCTTCCTAACCTCTTGTTTGTTACAGTTGTTACAGGCTGCAATTTGGGTGCTTGGCAACTAGACTGCCAAATTACATGTGGTTTTCTCACAAGGCTAGGGAACGCATCGAAGCCTTGCTATGAAGGCAGGGATGGGCTTCAAAAATTTAGCAACCGGGTTCTCTGCCCGTTGCTGGGTGGGCATGGCCATGGTGGGTGTGGCCTACTTGGCCTCCTGCACTACAGTGGGAGGGCTTTTTCCTTGAGCCTCCAGGAGGGTGAAAATGGGCCCCCCAGGCTCCGGAGGCTCTGTGGAGGCCAAAAACAGGGCTTCTGGACCTTCTGGGAGGCCCGTTTTTTGCCCTCCTCGGGCTCCAGAGGCTTTCTCAAGACTCCAGGAGACCCTTTCCCACTCTGCTCGGGCTCCGGATACTCTCTGGAGGCTGGAAACAGGATCATTTCCAGCCTTCCGGAGCCTCCAGGAAGCCCATTTTTCTGCCTCCCCCAAGCCTCCGTGAGAGCCCTGCACTTACCTGGGATCCAAAATGGGCCGCGTGGAGACTCCTGGGAGAGGAGGGGTGGGCGTGACCAGCCAGTCACGGCAACTACCGGTTCCGTAAACCACATGTAAAAATAACATCCGGTTCGCCCAAACTGGTGTGAACCGGGAGCAGCCTGCCCCTGAATGAAGCCACATGCAATTAGGACAAGGCATGTAAAATGGTTTACATTTTTTGAGCAATTATGTTTTAAAAAATAGGTTTTGGAACGAAAAATTCAAACTGGTTGCTATTTTCTACTCCAGGTACAGAGCCAGTTTGGTATAGCGATTAAGGCACTAGGCTAGAAACCTAGAGAGTGTATGAGTTCTACTACTACCTTGGACATGAAGCCAGCGGTGTGATTTTTGGCCAGTCGCTCTCTTCCAGACCTGGAAAAGGAAGCAAAGGCAAACCACTTTTGAAAAATATTGCCAGGAAAACTGCAGGGACCTGTCCAAGCGGCCGCCAGAGCTCAATACAAAAGCACAGAAAAACAAGGAACACAAACAACGCTCCAAGTATATTGTGGAGGACTCATACTATCTTGGTCCTTATAAACACAATTGCTGTAAGGGATTTTGAATTGCACAAAAGGAGCGGGCAAAGTGAAACTGTCAAATGGCCCTGGAGGGAAGGAGGCAGGTAACAGAAGCCAATAGTTGCTTTATCTTTGGTGTGAAAGGAACCAATATGTACGCACAATAAAGAACAGCGTTTATATTAGAGGATACAAATATCAGTGGAAAGGACAGGCTGCCAAGTCAGCCATTAATAAGGCTGTAACAGGCCATTCTAAGTTTATGATAAGGTTGTAGTTAGGTTATGCTCCTATCTGACACCACATTCTAAGGTCTTGTTATAATTTGCATTGCCCTTTGTATGTATCCCTTATTGCATGTATCATTTTGAAGAGCGTATTACCTGTAACCTTGTGGGCTGCGGGGAGCCCGGTGATCACTGTAACCACATATGCTAATAAAAGTCCCTTTTGTTGTATCTCTATGAGCCATGATGGCGCAGTGGTTAAAGTGCAGTACTGCAGGCTACTTCTGCTGACTGCTGGCTGACTGCTGTTTGGCGGTTCGAGTCTCATGGGCTCAAGGTTGACTCAGCTTTCCAGCCTTCCGAGGTCAGTAAAATGAGGACCCAGATTGTTGAGGGAAATATGTTGACTCTGTAAACCGCTTAGAGAAGGTTGTAAAGCACTGCAAAGTGGTATATAAGTCTAAGGGCTATTACTATTGCTCTTTCCATATGCTCTCGTTTCTTAATTAAGTGGGCATTTCCCCACAAAAGCCTGGAACAGTTGGCATAATTGGCATCATGTGCTGTGCAACAAATATGATTTCCTTAGCTATCTCTACAAGATGCAACATAGCCCCTTGCTCTATCCTCCAAATGTACTAGGGACTTAAAATATGTAATGCAATTTTTAATTAGCCCAATTCACACAGGACAAATTTATTGAGAAAGGTTATATAGTCACCCATCAAATTTTGGGCGGCTCCCAATCAGAAATGAATCAAGGCACCTCTTAGCCTCTTCTGTCTGCTTTTGTTTTAACCAGTCAGTCAAACACTATTGTCTGTTTTAAGACTGCCATTTAGCCAGGATGTTTAATTCTATACAACACAGAAATATTCAGCATATCTTGTGCTACTAGAAATCTTAAATACAGGTAGTCCTGTGTTTAAGCCCAAAATTTCTGTTGTTAACTGAGACATCTGTTAAGTGAACTTTGCCCCATTTTACAACCTTTCTTGCCACAGTTGTTAAGTGAATCACTGCAGTTGTTCATTTAGTAACATGGTTGCTAAGCGAATCCAGCTTCCCCATTGACTTTGCTTGTCAGAAGGTTGCAAAAGGAAATTGCATGGCCCTGGGATGCTGCAACTGTCATAAATATAAACCAGTTGGCAAGCATCTGAATTTTGATCACATGACCAAAGGCTGTCACTGTGAAAAATGGCCATAAGTCACTTATTTCAGTGCCATTGTAACTTTGAACTGTCACTAAATGAACTGTTGTAAGTCGGGAATTACCTGTACACCAAAACAGGTCTAAGCCTCTTCACAATGAGGAATATCAGAAATACTGGGGTGTGGCCGCAGAGGCAGGAGGGAACCACCTTGGGGTAATGGGAGCATTCAGCATAGTGATTGACCTAAAACCCTGTTGTACAGCAAAACAGACAAAACTCGCACGTTCATAATTTGACTAATGAGAAAGCCCAAAGTTGCTTTGAATTTCCCAGAGTTTGGAAATGCAATGATGGGAACAACGCCTGAACATGCTGAAGGGATATTCAGCTCCAGGTCACAGGGCAAAGCGTTCTCAGTCCACAGGTAGGGCTGAAGCGACGCTTTTGGTTACCTGTCTGCTGGTCAGGTAAATAACAAAGACGAGATTGAAGCTCTTAGTAGGACTCTCCTTCCAGTGGCTGATGGTTTTGTGGGTGGGTTCTATACTTTCTCTCCACAGAGAAAGTAGCAGCAATTAGATCAACCGTTCCCAAAGAGAGGTTTTCCCTAGCTGATTTGTACAGGCGGCATGTCAACCAGCAGCGGGCTTTTTCCGCATCTCAAGAGGCACCCTTAGTTTACATAAGGGGGGCCCAAGCAGGTGAGGGAACGACTAATGTGTTTACTTGTAGCAGATGGCCTAGAGGCAGCTCTCTCGCTATAAAAACAACAGACAAACATTGAAGCTTAAGGCCGAGAGGAGCAAAACTACAATTCAGGATCCAGATCAAGAGCAAGCATGGACAGCTTTAAGAGTTTTATTATACATTCTATGAAAAATAGCCCTTTGATGTTACCCTGATTTTTATATTATTAATTATTATTAGATTTCTGTCTTTAATTTTTCTGCCTTTAGGTGGCGGGCACCTGTAATATGTTTACGGCAGTACAGCGATAAGTAAAATGTGAAAATAGTGCCACAGCATACAAAGTTGTATAGAATGCCTCATTGTATTCATAAGTATACTTGAATACATCTATGAACTGTCAAGATTTACTTCTCATTTTAAAACTTCATTCAGCTTATCTGAATTGCTAATAAAAGTATTTTTGAAGCTTCAAATACATGGATTATTTAACAAATCACAATATATGTTTCCATTCACTATTCTATTCACTCCTTGACATTAGTTTCATATCTTATTTTTCTCCATTTGTAATCCTACTTTAAATTTCCACGGACTAAAATCCTTCTAAGCCAGGGGTGTCTAACTTGTATCATTATGGCAGCATCACATAACGTATCAGGACTTTTTTCCCCTTTGCTAAACCGGGCGGGGGCGGGGCTAGCAGGTGACACATCTGGCCTGCGGGCTGTGAGTTTGACACCCCTGTTTCTAAGCAAACAATTTTGTCATTTTTTCTTATTTTTATGTCATTCTGTCTTTTTGCATAACCTTTCTCCCAACACTAAAGCATAATGCAGCTTCTAAAACTCTGTTGTTTAAGAAACACTTGGCAAAATATAACTTCCTTAGTGAGCAATAAAATGTAAAATCTCTTTCAATTTGAACTCGACTTGTGGTGTCTTCATGAATAAGTTTACAGTGTTTTCTTAGTAACTAAAATGATTTTATTTGCTTTAGCAATACATACCTGATTTACTGTTGCTTTCCTCCAGTATGTTTCTTTTTAAGTTTCTCAATAGGTTGGGATTCCCAGGTGGTCTCCCATCCAAGTCCTAACTAGGCCTTATTCTAATCAGCTGAAATTGGTTACATGCTGCCATCTAGTTATAAAAATAGAGTAACACTTCCATAGATGACCACCCCTCTACATTGACCACTTCCCTAAGTTGACCTAAATTTCATAGACTGAACATACGTTACATGTACACAATAGAAAACTAACCTCTCCATATTCACCACCTCTGTAAGTTGTATCTTGACCACATGAACATGATATTAATTCACTCTCTATAACTTGACCAGTTGAGCCCAGTGTGCACTAATGGCAAGAAAAGAGAAATGCCGAATTGGTAGCTATGATTTTTTTCCAAGAAGAATATAAAAGAATACGATATTTTTGACTTTGATTTGGCAATTTAACAATGATAATTATGGATTCATTTCATAATACAAATTGCACAAAGAACTTAATTTTTTTTCACTTCACTTTCCACTTTTTTAGGAACCCCCCAAAAAAAAAGAGTTCCATTTAGCATAATAATCCCATTAAGGGAATTGTTATCAATAGCTATTTGTGAATAGCTTGCAAGACTACAAAAGAGATTGCTTCTTTATTTCTTACAGTTTTGTCTCATAGATTGAGCACATGAAGTTCTGAATAGGGTCTTCAACACAGAGATTCTAAATACTGTCTTTGTCACACAGCCTTCTCTGAATATGTTCTCCAACACACAGTAACAATATATGGAAAAATCTTATGTGGTGACAGTCAGTATGCTATTGCAATTAGTATACGGGACTAGGGCTTACCACAGCAGCGAGAATTGCCCTCGCACAATCTTGGAAAATGACCACTATCCCAAGAGATTGTTTAGTAATCCATTTCTTTTGATTGTGCAGAAATGGACAAACTCACTATAGAATTAAACAATAAGGAAGACTCGGAATCTTATTCAATTTGGGATAACTGGCATTAATGGATAGATAATAGGAATATGAAATGTACAGATCAGAACAAGATATAAATATGTATATGTATAGGATTAATTAGAAATGTATGGAAATGTATGAATGTAACCAAGATCTTTTAGCATTGTCAAAGAAGATGGAGAATTGTACAAAGTTATTTTTTAGATTTACTTGTATTTTAATGTTTCAAATTTCAGTAAAGGTTTAAAATTTAAAACAAAGTATATAGGACTAGGGAAAGTCAGGTTCAAGTCAATTTTCAGTCATGCAAACTTGCTTGATTAAATCTGGGTCAGATCCTATCTCTGTCCAGTCTTTCTAATAATGTTACTGCGTGGATACAATTGGAAGGGCTATTGTGGTTTCCTGATGTGATAGGATAAGACATTTAATGAACAAGTGTGTATCCACATAGAACCAGTAATTTCTGACTTGAAAAGTTGGTCAGTAAATTCTGACTTGAAAGACAAGAGAGAGAACTTTCTGAGATAACCCACATTTTCTGCTAACACCAACAATTTTCTTTCTAGAGCACTTTTATTTCATTTAATGCTGAATAAAATTTAACGCAGGGCTATATTGATACCACACGATTTTTTTCAACAGTGTCATAATGAAGGAGAGGAGTCACGGATAAGTAGTATATATCAATATTCAAATACCAGCTGCTCCAGAGCTACTTATCAGGTAGGATCCTATCCCTCAGAAATATTCCTACTTAAAATAGTTCATCTGATTGGGGAAAGCTAATTCAGGCTAATGCATTTTTATATGTCCTTCACAATTAAATAAAATTTATCTGACTAAAATATATTTTAGTTTAATTCATTTTATCCTCAAATCATGCTGTTCAGAGAAAATGATACATTTAGGCTTATGCATCATAGAAAAACATAGATAAATTGCAATGCCTTTTATACACTGATATCAAATGTATTTGCTGGTTCAGAGTAAGATTAAGTTATGAATTATTATGGCCATTAATATTTTTAATCAATACAGTTACAAGAAACAATACTAGATTTTTAACCAAATGATCCTTTTTCACTACTTTATTAACAGTACTTAAATAAATTCTCTAGAAGCCAATGATTAACAATCAATTCAGATTACTTAAAGTTGATAAAGAAATTGGTTAACAGAATTTGATGAATCAGTAAAAACATTAAATTAAAACATACTTTATTGGATCAATATTAAACTCATTATTTTTATTGGATGGATAATAGGTGTTTATGGTGTTTATACAGCACTGAGTTGAGTTTTAAATTATTTTTCCCTCCTTATCATGTTCCATAAATAGTTTCACTATAGACAGTCCTTGTTTAGCTACCACAATTGGGACTGGTAAATCGATGGTCAAGCACAATAGTCACTAGATGAAATTGGGACTGTGTTTAGGATCTTACTTCAGCTTTTGTTTCCTTTACAGACCCGTGAAAGTCATAAATGTGAGGATCGGCTACAAAAATACATTTTCATCACTGTCGTAACTGAATAATTAGTTCGTAAACAAAAATAATGGCTATCTGTAGTGATATGATACTACAGACTACAAATTTTACAATATCATGGCTTAATTCTTCACTCACCAAATCTTTGAACATCCTTCCCAGCCCATAGCCAAATTCTAAGATACTCTCTATGACCTAAGTTTAATTTTCTTTTTTTATCCTCTACGGAGATAGATGCATTTAGAAAAGCAACATTTACCATCTTATAAATACATTTTTAATGAATTCCTCTAGTGCTTATTTGGACTCCAAAGGCATCTTCGTAAATAGGATAAGCCTAGAGACTAGTGCTTTAGACTGTAAAATGCCACCTTCTATTAATTCTAAAAAATAAATGGTAATCTTTTTAAGAATTTAAAGTGGAATAGAAAACCCAGCAGACGCCAAAGAAGTTGGCTGCAGGCAAGATGTGTCCATTGGTACCACATTTCCTAGGCCTGATATATATAATTTATATTCTAAACCTATCTGGACCAGAGATGGTATTCAGCAGGTTCTGACCAGTTGTGGAGAACCGGTAGCGGAAATTTTGAGTAGTTCGGAGAACCGGAAAATACCACCTCTGGCTGGAGATTTTACAGTATCCTTCCCAGCCACACCCACCAAGCCACACCCACAGAACTGGTAGTAAATAAATTTGAATCCCACCACTGATCTGGACTCTTTTCATTTTATAAATTACCATAAGTGTTGATTTAATGTAATGGTTGCCAGAGAAAATTAGGGGGCAGCAGAGCATACAGTCCTATGGAGAGAAGGTGGATTGTTTCTAAACCGTGTAATTAAATTAATATTGACCTTTACTAGTGCAGGTAGTCCTTGAATTACGATTATTTGTTTGGCCACTTTTCAAAGTCATGGTGGTACTAATCAAATGGTACTTATGTTTGCTCCCCAAAGTTATAGCCATTGCAGAATTCCTATGTGATCATGGGATCAAAATTTAGACACTTGGCAGCCTGTTCTCATTTACAACTATGGGGGAATTTCAACTTCCTCACATGCCTATCTCCGTCTCTGCCATTTAACTCTGCCCCAGATGTCCTTTGCCATCTTCTTCCTCCTGCTACTGATGACAACCTGGCACTTCTCAAAGCAGCTGCTGACTGTGTGAAGCTTTCTTCCTGAGGCCACACCTGGAAATTTCCTCAAGAAACCTAGAGGAGAAGACCGTGTGTAGTCAGCATCTGCCTTATGAAGGGTCAAGGCTGGGCATTGTCTCATTGGCAGTGGGAACAAGGAGATAGGAAATCACCTCGGTGCAGTGCAGCCTCTGAGTGCAGGTGACAAAGGCAGCTCCCTTGTGGGGTTTGTGCTGCTGGGCTGGACCAGGACAGGTTGGAAGCTTCCAGGACAGCTGAGGCTTCATGATGTACCTCTGGGCCAGGTCAACTGTGGCTTCTGGGGTTGGCTGGGCTTCCAGCAGTTGTGGCTATGGCTGCATCCCATTGGAGCAGGCCTGGGAGTGGCTTCTGAGGTGACTGTGTTGCAGCTCAGAGGGTTTTAGGAGCCCCACAGGCATGGTATGCCACGAAGCCCTGGTTCTGGGGCTGTCTGCCACCCCATAAAGCAGAAGGCAGGAAGGACAAAAGGCCAGAGATGGGAAGGAACGGGTAGCTGGAAGGAGCTGAAGGGAAGGTAGTCCCTTGGAAGAAAAGAGGAGAGACCAAATTGGAAATGCCTCAGATTAGAATGGAACCTTGGCTAATGACAAGTGAAATTCAATTAATGATGACAATGGAGAGTGCCAGGATTGCTGTCACTAAGCAATGAAGTCACATGATATCACATATCACAACCACATCGCTTAGTGGTTCCAGTCTGAATTGCTGTCATAACTCAAGAATTCAGGAACTCATAACCTAGGGATTCCAGTCCCAATTGCTGTCAAACTCAAGAATTATCTGGAGCACATTTTATAGGAAATTTTGCTGCATTATTTCCCACTTTTAATGTCTTATTTTAATTTCTAGATACATTTTGAGTATCCTTTCTATTCCTAATATTTTGAATTTATCTTTATATATGTGACCTCAAATTTTAAATCATTATAGTATTTATTCTTTCTTTCTTTTATTTAAGCATAGATGAGCAGAAACATATAGAGCAAAATATTGGAAGAGAGATTATTTTTACCACATGTGCACAGAGCTTTCTTGCAAATAAGAAAACAATTACCGTGCACAAATAATTCTTGGCCCTTGAGCACAGCTGTTTTAAATCATTTTAATAACCTGCAAAGACTTTGCATCAAAGCCTCAAGCAATTATTTATAGTGCAGCCTATAGTACGCTTAAACATGTAAGTGAATAAATATTCTGTAAATGAGAAAGAATAAGAATATCCTGTTCTGTACCATACCCCCACAAAGCTCTGCTCTGAAAAGGTGGCCACAATGTTTTATTTAACAAAAAATTAATTTTAAAATATATGACCAATTAATAATTTAAACCAATATTATGTGGTATTTCCAAGATTACACTATGCACATAGCAGATCTACAGAAATATATGAGATAGAGTCAGTTTGGTGTAGTGATTAAGGCATCAGAGTAGAAACATGAATTCTAGTTGCATCTTGGACACAAAGGCAGAGGGTTAAGTCAGTCACTTTTTCTCAGTTCTAGGAGGGAGGCAATGGCAAACTACTGAAAAGTATTGTTTTCCAGAAAGTATGACTCTGTAGGTGCTGTTAGGCCAGAGTATGTCAGCCCAATGAAGTAGATCAGATCAAGAAACTGACTATAACCATATATTATTGAACTAGGCTATAGTGACAGAATTTTGCAACTCTGGATGTGTTTTACTTTCCCTCCCTCATACTTCATTGAGTCTCTTCTTAACACTATCTCCTTTCCTCGGGCTAAAGGAATGCTTCTGCCCATGTTTCTTTAGCGGCTTCCAAATGTTTCTTTCAAGGCCATCTCCATGGTTCTCTACAGTGAGGGACAAGTTAGGGATGGTGCTGTTACATCATCTGCCCAGATTATATAACTCTGTCTTTATCTGAGCTTCCGGATCTCACCTCTGGGTTTGTAACTGAAAAACAAGGATGCTAATGCCTGGTGATTTCAACTCTCTGGCTCTGGGGATGGAATTGTGTGTAAGGAACACCATTCGTTACAGCTGCATTACCCCTCTTAGCAATCGAGACATGATGGAGAAGTAGGGGGATAGATATGACACCTAGTTCTCCAGCATGGAAATGTCAACTTTTAGTAGAGATTGACACCAGTGCCATGCTTCTGAAGCAGGACTGGAATCAATAAATTGATCTATCCCAGGAATAGGCCCAAATATATTCTGTAGAGAAACAAAGGAGTTTCTTACCAACCTGGGAAGCAACTCTATTGAGAAATCGCTCAACCTCTGGAACAAAGATGATGGCTCTTAAAAATTTTGTTCTTGTAGATTATATAGATAAGTCCATACATTTTTCTAGGTGATATTTTTTGAACTATTTGGCCACTGGGGCTGAGAGAGTGTCTCACTTAAAAACCAACTGGCTTGTTAAGCTAGAACTCAGATTTTCCTACTCCTAGTCTGACACTTTATCTGGCCAAATCAGCTTATATATACACACACAAAAGTAAATGTGCAGATGAAATTGAAAAAGCGGTAGTGATTTAAAAAAAAATTACAAATGATTAAGTAAAAGGTGTTCAAAAATGTTCTACAGCTGTAATAACTAATATTAGATAATATTCTTCATTTAGGTACAAGGTTTTTTAATGGGCTCCACTGAGTGGTGCACAACTTTTGTAAATGCATAACCTTTCAAACATCACGTTCATGGAGATTCTCGGTCATCCAGTCATAGTTGCCCCAAAGGCGTTTTTTCCCAAGGGCAATTGGACTTTCTTTGCTTTTCCTTGAAGACGTTTCACTTCTTATCCAAGAAGCTTCTTCAGTTCTTCTTCATCTCAGAACTGAAGAAGTTTCTTGGATGAGAAGCAACATAAATCAATTACTTCCATTATAAAGTTTTTGATGCTTCTACTGTAATTGGCCAGTAAGTGGCACAGAATGATGGACTAGTTAGGTCTTTTGCCTTGATCAATAAACAATGTTCAGATACAGCGATGTGGATTCCTGAGTCAAAGACATGTTTCGCACTGAGTTCATGTAGAAGTAAATGGTTCATTCTTTGTGCAGGAAAAAGATGATATTCGAAATCCCAAAGGTGCTTTTCCAAAGTGTGACTTTCTTAGTTTTTCCTTGAAGACATTTCGCTTCTCAACATCTGGTGTTTAAGCATACTACTTATGATTCAAGAAATAGTATGTTACCAAGAAAGCTGCACAGAATGAAGCACAATTCAAGGGTTTAACTTCTATATAGCCATCAAGGTTAGCAACCACTCCCAGATCAGTCTTCCACAAATTGGTTTAAGACTTTTACAAAACCATACATATTTGTGGCCATCATTCCGTCATATCTCAGGGAAGCATATTTCATAGTAACTATTTGTTGTGTGCCTTTTAGTACCCATCCTGAACATTCTCACATGTCGTTTTGATATATGATCCCATTGTTAGAAGGGAGGAAAAAAACCTCTCCATTCTCTTCTTTTTTAATTAGAAATTTTAATGTATTGCAATACACAAAACAAGCAAGAACGACAGAAAATAAGAGATAGAGAAACAAGAAAGAAATTGGGGAAAAAATATAGAATTGTGCCTTCTATCCTTTCTGTCAAGCCTTCACATTTCTTTCCCCAATCTCTGTGTCTCATTTTTAATTCTACAAAAACTTTTTCATGCTATGCAAAATTTTAGCTCTATTATCTGCCCTGTCATTGTATAAACTAAAAATATCAAATGCTATGATTTTTCTCTGTGTAGGACAGCTCAATATAGTCCCTCAATCTTCTCTATTGCCTTTTTCCATATAATTTCCACTTCCAGCACTATTTTTTTAGAAGAGAAAAGCATCCAATGTGCTTTAGGACCTTTAAAAGTCTCTAAATTAGCATGGATTGTTAATAAATGAGATTTTATAAGGTAATATTGTACTACTGATGAATTAATTAGCGCATTATTGGAATGTGTAAGTCCAAGCTAGAAAGCAAAAATAGCAGTAGTACATGACAACAGCAGAATGTTGTATTTATATACTGAAATGTAATTTCTTCTGAATTTCACAGTGCTGATTTATGAGTATTGTAGCTTATTTCTTTGAGATAAGTGGAAATCTAAATAAAACCTTATGTGAAAACTGCTATACCTGGCAACACGATTTTCTTTACTGATGTGAAATATAACAGTGACTAACATATCAACAAGATTGTAAACAAATGGTGTTTTCATATATCACAGTTTTAATGTACCAGTGGTGGGATTCAATTTTTTTTACCACCGGTTCAGCGGGCGTGGCTTGGTGGGCGCGCTTTGCATGTGCGCCAAACATGCACTTTGTGCAGGCACAGAGGCATTCCAACTCACCTCCTGCAAGCCTGCACTCTCCCGGTCGCTTCAGCAGCTGCCGCCACACAAAGCAGCTGCGCTTCAAATTCAGGGGATAAAGGTGAGTATGGAAGCCCGGGCAAGCGGGTGGGCCCAACAGCAGAGTGGCGGAGAGAACCGGTTTGGTCTCTGCTGCTCATCACTGCTACCGGCTCGACAGAACCAGGCCAAACCTGTAGCATACCACATACTCTGACAGTATGCACTGTCCGAGGCATCAAGCTAATCTGGAACACTTTTGATTGATCAGGGATTTTACTAGCTGCCTATTTTGCACTATACAGATTCTTGTTCTCATGCTTTCTTTCAACTACTGTGTATACTTGTGGACAAGCCTACTACTGGATTACACTACTAACTAGAGTTTACAAAACATTTGCTAGACCAATACTCACATGCAGCTCATCAGTCTGGAACCCACATTACGTATCTGATATTAACACAGTTGAGAAAGTCCAGAAATACTTCACAAGAAGAGTTCTCCACTCCTCTACTCATTGCAGAATACCATATCCCACCAGACTTGAAATTCTAGACCTAGAAAACCTAGAACTACGCTGCCTTCGGTCCGATCTAAGTATAGTATATAAAATCATACATTGCAATGTCCTACCTGTCAATGAATACTTCAGCTTCAACCATAACAACACAAGAGCAAACAATAGATACAAACTCAAGGTTAATCGCACCAAACTTGATTGCAGGAAATACGACTTCAACAACAGAGTGGTCAATGTCTGGAATACTCTACCTGACTCTGTGGTTTCTTCCCCAAAACTTTAACCTTAGACTTTCTACTATTGACCTCACCCCTTTCCTATGAGGTTTGTAGGGGGCGTGCATAAGTGCACCAACGTGTTTACCGTCCCTGTCCTATTGTTTCTTTTATTTTTCTTATATGTATTCATAACTATGTTTTTACTTATACCTATTATCTTGTAAGCAATTGACAAACCAAATGAAATAATAAATAAATAAATAAATAAATAAATCTGTAGATAAGCCATCTTTTGAATTTTTAACCAAAATACCATGAAAAATGCAACATCAGCATATAAGGCAACCCTTGAAATTTCTGCATATTTCAATTTTCAAAAGTGGCTTATCTGTAGATGGAACACTTTTCATGATATTTTGATTACAAACTTGAATGATGGCTTATCCACAGTGGGATTATCGATGAACATCTATGGGAAATACAGGTACTTTAAAAATTATTACTACGCATACACAAACATAAGCCCCCCCCTTCCCCCATGGATAGTCATAGCCAAATTTTAAGGTGTATTTTTTAGATTAAAATTATTTATTTATCTACGAGGATATACAGTGGAACCTCTGGTCATGACTGTAATCCATTCCAGGACTTTGGTCGCAATCCGATTTGGTCATGACCGGAAACAAGACTGACTGTGCATGTACGGACAAAAAAAAAATGGCACTGAAGGTAAATTGCCACAGCAGGAAAAATTGCCACAGCTGTGTTTGGTCACCACCTGAAGATGTGTTTGCAACCAGATGCAAAAAAAAAATTCAAAATTTTTGGTCATCACCTGATTTGGTCATGGTCAGAAGCACTTGTGACCTGAGGTTCCACTGTATATGGTAGTTACTATAGTTCAAGAACTTTTTCATTGCCCAAGTACACAGAAACAAAATACTAGTTCTCAAGAAAAAGAATCCAAAGTCCTCTTCACATATCAATGTGCAGCTGCTGATGACTTCTTGTCTATTTTATGTCACCATTTCCTGTCTGCATTTTTGCTTGCACTTGTTTCCATCTGCTTGTAATAATACTTATGACAAAACCATTTAAATGTTCTACCATCAGAATAAGTTATGGAAACTGAATTTTAATTTGGGTCCTTTTCTTACTTGTTGACTCATATGTTTACCTATACTTAAAATTGTGTTTTTCAAAGAAAAGGAATAATAAATTATTGTTTTATTTTTAATTACTGAAATTAATTTTAAATTAATTTTATCAAAATTTGGTAGATGGATTGTAATACCAATATATTTTTAAACTAAAAGATTGTGATGACTTGTAGTCTCTCAAAATAACCCCAAACCCAAAACATATATTAAAGTTCGGTAAGGCCTTCAACTTAACTTCACTGTTTTATTTGGCACAGTTTAAAGTCACAAAAGTAACTAATGAGGCAAACAGAAAACCAAAACAAACCGCATTGATGAGAGTTCCGAAGCAAGCCAAGATAACTAATCATAAACTCCAGGAAAATAATTTGAGGAGAGTCCATGGGAAGAACCCAGCACAGATAAACCTCTTTCAAGGTGAACATTAAACTAACTCCTGCAAATTCTAACTGCGCAGTTACAAACTTATATACATAGCTCCCACCTGCAAGCCACAAGGAGGATCATGGTAATCTCCTCTTGAGCAGACCTCGCTTTTCCCTGATCCTCTCCTCCCTGCGTGACCTAGGATGGAGAGGGGATGGGCCTGGGTCCTCTTCTGACTGCTCAGCCTGCCTTTGCCCTTCCCCAGCCTCCTCCACCCCCTCTGGAGCCACACTCCCACACCCTGTTGGCTATTCCTCCTCTTCCTCAGAGTCAGTCTCCACCAGGGGCATGACAAAGATAAAATAAAAACTTCTCTTCCCCTTCATTTTTTCACAAAACAATTTTTTGACACATTTCCAGAAGGCTCAATTAAAAATCTAAGGAATGAAATTGTTTTCAGTATCAACACTTTTGATTTCGCGTATCTTCTCTGGAGAGAATTTTTATGAGGCAGCTTGAACTGAAGTTAATGGGCTAAATCAGGAGGCCAAGATTTCCTGACTTCAAGGGTTTAACAGTAGAAGCAGGAGAATGTAAATCTTTATTTGGCTAAAATGAGAGTGCTTGGTCCTGATCTAGATATGTCCTTTCATGATAGGACAATTACATATGCAATCTGAATTTTCTTAGAGGAAATCCGAGATGGAAATGTATACATAAGCCCTGTATTAATATCTGGTTGGATTTAAATGGTTTTTGACATCGATAAAGATCAAAAATTTGAATCCTTCCTGATGTAATAATACAGAAATATTACATACAAGCACAACTCAGTTTATCTTCACTGTGGAATAATAATTCATCATCTAAAAATAATATCCGCTTCAAAAGAAGAAGCTTAGCTCCAAATTAAAAATAAGATTTTGAGTACCGAAAGATGTCCTATTGCACTTTTATCTGAACTGCGAAAATATCTTCAGACAAGTGTTTTTGCCCAATAGTGATTCTATTGCTATAACAGTATCATTCAAAGGACCATACGGGGAAGAATTATGTAGACATTGTTATCTATCTCAGCTAAATTCTTCAGCTCCAAGTTATATAATGTCAATTATTATATCCAGGTTAAATCATATAGACATAATTATACAAATATTTGTATAAATGTGATAATTTTTTCTTTATAAAGTAATGTGGCTTGAAGGATTACTACAGATGAGGAAAACTGGATTTGATGACATCAATATCTCATTCCCAATCTAAACAAGTAAGATGATGGAAGTAGTGATCCAGTTCCTGAAGGCTGTCAGTGTTTGGATATTAAGAAGTTGACTTCAACTGAATCTGTTAGTAGATTTGCATTTGTGAATGTAGTGATTCCAAGGAAATTTCATTTTTTACTCTGGTAGGATAGGTGGCAACTTTGGCTCACCTCAGAGAGCACCAAGGATTTTGCATCTTGTGTGCCGATTGCAACTTTCCTAGACCAGGGATTTCTTCTCAGTGTCTTTCATTCCCCAATCACTTGTGTGGACTACTTAATATAATCTTAATATAATCTACCTGGAGGAAGAATATCTGGAAGGTACGGTTGGAACATTCTAAATTGTTACAGTGTAATTCCTTACACAGGAGCAATTAGTAAATACAGATACCTGCTGGAAATCAGGGTAGTAAAAACATTTTCAAGGACTTTCACAAAAGCATGAAGTATTCTTTCAACTGCTCCACTAAGCTACCAAATATAAGAGCTCCTGAAAGAGATTATTGAAAGATTTCTCTACTAAAATTGTAGACTGATATAGATTCCTCTCACTTGTAAGTTTATAATTTTTTTTATTATTTTACACCAGCAAATAAGTTCTTAAATAAAAAAAAGTCCTTTGCATATAGTTGAAATAATTCTAAAAACTATTATTTTTAGTAAGAGTTGTAAGAAAGCATCATGACTATGTGAAGTGTTAATATCACTTTATAATGCCTTGGAAAGGCTACACTTCAGGGGTGGTATTCCGCCGGTTTGCAACGGATCGGGCGAATGGGTAGCAAGAGTTTGGCGTGGGTTGCCGAACCAGTAGTAAGTTCTGGCTCGCCACGTCCCCCACCCGGTCGCCCTCCCACCTGATGCTCTCTCACCCCGCCCGCCTGCCTGACATTCACCTAAGGTATTTCTTTCTTTTTTTCCCCTCCCGATAATCAGCTGTAGATAAGATCAGCTGTGCCGGGATTCCCCTTGCTGAGGCCCAGGAAGGCAAAAAATGGAGGGAGCTCAGCCCCTTCTCCATTTTTTACCTTCCAGAGCCCCAGAGGAGCCTTGGGGGAGCAAAAACACCACCCCCCAGAGGCTTCTCTGAGGCTAGGAAGCTCCCAGAACGGAGCTTGGAGGAGTGCTGAGTGCCCCTCCCATGCTCTGTTCCCAGAGGCTTCTCTGTGGCTAAGAAGTTCCCCAAAATGGGTGGGGGCTGCAAAAAAAGACCACGCCCACCCAGTCACATGGCCATGCCCACCAAGCCACGCCCACAGAACTGGTAGTAAAAGTTTTTGAATACCACCACTGCCACACTTGGAATACTGCACCTAGCTTTGGTTGTATATATGGTTGTATACAATGGCCAAAAAGTAGCTAGAGTGGTAGTCTGTGGTGATTGCTATATAAAATTCAAAAAATTGCTGGGAAAAAAAAATGGTTGAATGATTTTAAACATTTTTTTAAAAAAAATTAAAATAAATTTTTATAGGAAAAATTGCCACACAGCTATGCTATTACCCCATGAAATTTTCTTTAGTATATAAATTGTTATTAGAACATTCCACCAGCAGAGAAAAATGTCAGTTTATTTAAATAAAACCTGTAGATTGCAAGACTAACAGATTACAGCAGAAAGCAAGTGGTGTATCTTAGCTACATGAATAGTGCAACACACCAAACTCTAATGAATCATCCTAGACCGCCACAGGACATTTTCATTTTTAAATGTATTCTTAAATTCTCAACATGAATAAAATGTAGGAAAACGGGAATATATATACCTATCAAAGCTCAATAAATCAACTTATCATTGTATTAACAGACTTTATATTCCATCTCCACAATGGTAGCAACATTTGTGTGTAAAGCATTTACACCAACTGTGTATGAACTGCCTGCAAAATAAAGCCAAGCACTGCAAAAATCAAACCATATACAAGAACTCTAAATTCCACATACCTCACCAAATAGCAATAGTTTACCATGAAACTGTGAGCATGAGTTTATTTTATTTCATCACGAAGTGGGTTATGGTCAACTTTTACCAATTGCCTTACCAAAGTCTAAGTACACTGGATTACTTTGTCAACTAATCTAGTCATCTAGTGGGAAAAAGCAGTAAGGTTTGTTTAGCATGATCTACTCCTATAACAAAAAAACCATGCTGCTTTCTAATAATTCCACTTTGCTTATCGAAACGTCTCAGGATTTTCCAGGTCTTCATGTCATCTGGATTAATCTGTAGTTCCCTGGATCCATTTTTTTCTTTTTAAAAAACATGGGAATATTAGCCTTTTCCAATCTTCTGGTGCTTCCCCAGAAGTTCTCAAAGATTACTGTAGTTCAGTGATTATATCTGTCACTTCTTTTAGCATCCTAGAATATAATCCAACTGACTACAGTCTTTAATTAATTCAAAGCAGTTAGATATTTTCTCACATATTTGATCTGCATGCCTCTTTTACCCTGCCATGCTGCAGCTTTTGGTGGGTCAAGAACCATATTTCCTTTCATTAAAGGACAGGTGCAAAATAGGTATTCAGACTTCTCCCTGTTTCTGATACCATCGTTCCTTGATTTTCCTCTTGCTTCCCACATATCCGAAGTATTTCTCATTGCAAGATTCAGTTCATTCAGGTTATTTCCAGATAGCATGTCCAATAACCTAGATATTCATGAGAACTCAAGCATCTAGACATTGGTGCATTTGTTTCACTATTTCAGATTGCTCAAGTGAAAACAGCATATTCTTATACTGGGTGGAATTCAGACAACACTCCCTTATAGAAATGAATCTTTCACTATTAGTGCTTTCCAGGGTGACAGGTCTATTTTTTAAGGAAGAAATTAATCTCTTCAAATCAAGTTAAATTGGCTTAGATATTTACAAGCAATTCTTATTGTTGAAAAAACTGGATTAAATCCTTGATGAACATCAACTTTATTTTAAATAAGGCAACATAGAAGAGTTCAAAGTTACTGTAAGGTTCATTTTTATGTCAAAGGCATTTTTCACAAACCACATCCTTTCTCTTATTCTCTCAAGAAATTTGTAGAAAAAGAACCATAAAAGAATGGAATAGCATGGCACTGTGTCATATCAAGACAGTAATTGGACAGCTCCTATCGTAATTGCCTCACCTACCCAAAAGATAAATCTAAGCTGTGTGGAAGTTACATTTGATTGCTTATTGTTGTGAGACTCCAGAATCTTTACCAAACAAAGATGATCCACGTTGCTACAAGCAAAAGCTCCAGACTTAGACAGATGATGTTACCTAGATTGGGTAATGAAATATCTGCAAGAAAACAGCCAAGCTCAGAAAGCACCAAAGACTCCTCGTTTCAACCCTGAGCGACAAACATTCTCCTTTATAGGCTCCAGACTTACTGTGTGCCTACTAGCAGCAGAATTCTTGGTAAAAGTACAAACCTACAGCCAACTAGATTTAGCTGAACTCTCTTTGGCCCATATTGCAGACAAGGATCAGAAGCAATAAATGTAAAAACATGATTATCCAACACAAAATAGCCTATTATGCCTTGGTGGAAAAATATATATAGGATTTTCAGGAATCACAACACTACTAGTCTCCTAAAAACTATTTGTCTCTGATGTTCTTTAACTTAAAATGCAAGTGTTGGTGATCATGCCCACATTCATGTGGATAATTCCTTTTTATCAATTCTAAAAGAATGAAAGCTTTGCCTTCTCAGGATTGTCCCAGGTTGTCTGAAAAAAGAAAAGTTATGTTGTAACTTGCTAAAAGGGGAAGGAATATAAATGTTGCCCCGGGCAGACATTTTTGTAAAAGATAGCATTCCATTCACTGCTAAAGATCATGTGAGATGTAAGATTTTCTGGCAGCCATTTTAGATCCAGAAATGGGATTAACGACATGTCAATGTGAAGAGTTCATTCTTATAGTTAGTCTGAACTGCTGTTCCAAATAAAACAATTTATCTCAAGATATTTTATTACTAATGTACAACTGTTAAGTATACAGAGTACTAACCTTATGATGACATTTAACAGGATCCAAATTGATTATGAAAATTCAGCAGATTGGCCCCCCAGGTGTATTTACCCTGTGGGGGTCCAATTCCATATACATGCTACAACTCTCTCACCGGTCATCACACACTTTTGGAAGCTAAGAGGGGGGGTGGGGAAAGAGGTGTCTGATGAGATGCAAAATGTTTTGGAAGATTTATGCATCCCAAGTCATTTTGGCTTAAACCCCCCCCCCCCGAATCCACAGAAATGAATTCACAAGCAACTATTTTAATACTAGCAATACATGCTCCTTTTTACCTCTCCCCATTAGGAGCTCAGCAGCTGTGTTCTGGCTTAAGTGCAGTTTCCAAGAAGTCTTCAAAGGCAGCTAATCACACAATCCACTTTAATCATCTATAGGAACATAACACAGCATGCAGAACTGTGGACAAGCAATTTCTCTCAAGGAACAGGCACAATGTACATACTATGGTAATAGAGTATGCCATAACGGTTATTTGGGCCTTCGCTGACTGATGTATCCAGAACAATGGACACCATCATTCCAATCAGACAACAACCCCCAGCATTTTTCCCAGGGACTTCAATTTACCTAATCCAGTTCATGACAGTCCATCATATAGACATCAAAGCAGTAAATTCATATAGATAATGAAAAGCAAGGGAAGCAAAATGTGCCCCAAAATTCAACATATTGTGGAAAAAGAACAATGCAAAATAAAAAAATGGTAAATATATTTAATCTCCCCCATATATCTGAAAAGATCTATGCATACAGCCGGGCTTCTATGCACTTATTATTGAGTGAATACTTGAAGTGCAGATATAAAATTAAAATGTGCATCTGAATTCATATCTAACAAAACAGATGGCACAAACTCATGTTACATTGGTCTTCTGGCATGTGCATACTGATGAATTTCCTCAGATGCTACCTAATGTTTCCAGAGCAGAGTTAGTCAACTTTGTCACCCCTGATAATTGAGAAAATGAGAAACACTGTTATGGAAATAGCAATAGCACTTAAACTGATATACTGCTTTACAGTGCTTTACAGCCCCGTCTAAGCGGTTTACAGAGTCAGCATACTGACCCCAACAATCTGGATCCTCATTTTACAGACCACAAAGGATGGAAGGCTGAGTCAACCCTGAGCCTGGTGAGTTTGAACTGCCAAATTGCAGAAGTCAGCAGAAGTAGCCTGCAGTACTGCACTCTAATCACTGGCTCAATGATGGAGAATTATGAGATTTGTATTACAAAACAAATAGAAGATGCTAGGGCGCCTATCCTTGATTTAGCAAAGTATAGGTACTTTTTAAAACAGACTGGATGGGGAGTGCTTTTAATGTTTTCTTCAAAATGCCCTCAATCTATGAAAACTACACGCAGCAGCAATTATTTTGTATAGATACTCAGCCAGATATTGCTACAACTGTCTTCCAGCACTTAGCCATAAATTCTATGCTCATACACTTTACTGAGAACTAAGTCACACAGAATTCAAGGGTTTGCTCTTCAGAAAATATTGAAAGAACTGCATTGCACATTCTTTAAGAATTATTTAGCACATCAGCAATCCTATTGATAAGAGCAATAGGAGCAGTTACCACGATAAGCATACTTTAAACACAAATCTTGATAAGGTGGCTATAGCCTGTGTTATCACACATAAATGAATTTTTACCAATATTTTAGAAATATTTAATTTTTATAGCATTTGTATGATTGCCAACTCAGACAATATGATTCTAAGTAGTATATAAAAAAGGAAAGATCAACACACACTCAACTGATACATACTGACAACAAGTAGACAATATATGATTATAAAAATTACACAGTAGCTTCTAAAATGGGGACTTTCCTCATTCTGGTCTAAAGATCTCAGGCAAATGTATTTGTATATATACATACATAATAAAAATGGATATATAAATTCTACATACCTCTACGTATGCCAATTTTTTGAGATGTAAAAAAAATCAGACTTCAGAATTTTTCCACCTTTAATATAATATATAAGCTATACCATCCAATTGAAAATCAAACTGAAACCTTTTAGGGAGAAAATAACAATAGAAAACTAGAATAATCGTAAGCTTCCTAAGTTTATAACTTCTTATAAGTAAGGATATGGCTGTGCTCAGAAATAACCAATCACATTCAAAGTGTTAAATGGTAGTCAGTATACACTTTTAAAAATTAAACTAACTCTTATCAAGCCCAGTGTCATGCCCCTGTCGGAGTCTGAATCTGAGGAGGAAGATGAACAGCTGACAGGGAGTGGGAGTGTGGCTCCATTGGCTGTGGAGGAAATTGGGAAAGGGCAAGGTCCGGCTGGGTAGAGCAGGAAAGAGGTAGAACAAGGGAGAGGGAGTTCAGAGGAAGACCCAGGCCTGCCCCCTCTTCATCCTAGGGCACGCAGGGAGGAACAGAGAAGAGAGCAGCGTGGGTTGCGTGGCTTACAGGGGAGGAAAGGACCCTGATTCCCTTCATTAGGCACACCTGGGAAGAGAGTTTAAAAGAGATGCAAGCTGAGAGCGGCAGCTGCTGGGAACAAACGTGACTTTAGCTTGTGTTGACTTTGGCTATCTGCATTCCTAGCATCCTCTCAACTGGGTTAAACTGCTATTCCTTCACATCTGGAATTCCTTCTCTTGCTCTGCCAGACTAATTACCTCATCTTGCCTTGTTTGGACTTATAGTCACAGTTTTGGACTTGATTCTCTGAAGCCAAAAGCTGTTCCTGGGAGAGTTTTTCTCCAGCCCAGAAGGTAACCAGGACGTTGGGGGCAAAGTTGGAGCTAATAAAGGGACTCCTACTGTATCTGACTGTGTTGCCTTTGTGCCATGCCCCGGGTCATCACACCCATATAAAGTCCAGCTGTTCTAATAGGATTTTTCTGAGATTTACTCAGTTACCTCTTATAGCAGGGGTGTCAAACTGATGGCCCATGGGCCACCTGCGTCATGTGCAGGCCACACCCAACCCAGCTCCGCAAAGGGAAAAACATCATGAAACATCATGTGATGGCAACGTGACGCTGCAAGTTTGGCATCTGTGTCTTATAGCAAAAGCCATGGACTGCAAAAAGCTTACAGAGTGTCACTGTTGTAAGGTATCAGTCAGAAGAAGAAATTTCCAAGATATTGGATATACCATGAACACAGTGAAGACAGTTATCAACAAGTGGAGCAAATATGACACAGTAGTGAGATTACCAAGAATTGGGTGTCCTTTCAAAATTGATGAAAAAAAGAAAACTGACCTGAGAGGCTGCCAAGAGGCCCATTACAACATTAAAGATGCTGCAATAATTTCTGGCAAGTACTGGTTGTGTGCTACAAGCAACGACAATCTAACATGTCTGGGAAGTGGGGTAGGATGGTAAGATGGAAGTATTTTCTTACAAAGAAAAACATTCAAGCTTGGCTACAGTTTGCAAAAGCCTACATCAATGGTTTCATGAGATCAAGTGTGAACTTTTTGACCATAATTCCAAAAGTATGTTTGGTGCAAAAACAATACTGTACATTACCAAAAGTGCACCATGCCCACAGTGAAGTATGGTGATGGCAGCATTATGCCTTGGGATTGCTTTTCTTCAGTGGAACAGGGGCTTTAGTTAAGGTAGAGGGAATTATGACCAGTTCCAAATATCAGCCACAAAACATTCAGGCCTCTGCTAAAATGCTGAAGATGAACAGGAATTTCACCTTTCAACATTATGATCCAAATCAACAAAACAATGGCTTCATCAGAAGATCAAAGTTGTGGAATGGCCCAAACAGAGATCTGAATCCTATTGAAAATCTGTGGGGTGACATGAAGAGAGCTTTGCACAGGAGATGCCCTCACAATCTGACAGATTTGGAGCATTTTTGCAAGGAAGAATGGGCAAAGTTTCCCAAGGGAAGATGTGCCATGCTGATAAGACCGGAGGCTGTCAAAAAATCAAAAGGTGCTTTAACGAAGTGTTAGTTTAAGAGTGTACATCTTTGTGCAACCACATTATTATATGTTTTTATTGTTATTCTCCCCCTCACAAATTGTTTTTCAATTGAATTGTACAGCTTATGTGTAAAAGGTAGGGAAGTTGTGATATATATTTTTTCTGTGATTTTGTGAAAAAAAAGTGATTTTATCTTAGTGTGGGGTTTTTTTTATATCTCCAAAACCTGGCATTTTAACAAGTGTGTAGACTTTTTATATCCACTGAATATATACCTATATAAACAGCTGTACACATCATATTTGGTTCTGCATGCCTAAATATTCTTTAACACTTTTCTGATCTGCAGAATAAGATATTTCAAGACTGTTCTACTTTTTATGAAATTTCTGCATAATATTCTGTTAGCTGCTTAATAACATAACACCAAAAAATTCTTTGTCACAGGAAAACCCCAAAGAAAATGTATCTGACAATCAGTTCCTACCTACCCCAATCCTAAGTTGCAATATATTTACTAATCTTTTTAAAAAACCAACCAGCCTCTGAGTGTTTGTAGTTATAGACATCTCCTAACTTAAGACAAGCAGGAAGAGAGAAAATGGATCACTTGGCATAGAAATTAAAGGTCTACAATTCCCAATCCTATCACACTATAGCAGTCTTCCCCATACTGAGGCTTCCAGCTGCACTGGACTACAAATCCCAGCCAACATAGGGACTCTGGTACCAATGCAACTTCTAGGGTTATCTTGTTGAGCAAGGCTGAATTAGAATAGAACTTTATAATCCATACTGCCCCACTAAAGTGCTTTCTCCCTGGCTTGAGTGAATCAGCGGGTGAAGGAACAATTCCTTTATGCAGAAGGCATGAATAATTTAGCAAATCGCTAATCAGTGTAGGATATCCCATTAGTCTGAGGCACTTCCCTTTCCATCTACTTCCTCCAGTCAGTGAGACTGCTGGTCTAAGCAACACAGAAACGTGAACATTTTTTCAGGCATCATGTTTAAGATAGGCAACTGAATTACATATGCCACAACATGATTCCAAAATGCCCAAACATTGGCTTATTTCTAAGTACAGAGTTCCTCCAATAACAGCGTTTAACAATCTGATTATTTTGGGGGGCTCAGAATGAAATACATTCCACACTTATACCCTTGAGCCTAACCCCTGGCCTGGTGCAGGAATCTAAATTAAATCTTCTGCATGACACCCTTCATTCTTTTTTTCCCCCCCTCAGGGCTAACCACCCATCTCCTTCGCTCTCTCCTCCTAAGGCTCATTTCACAAGACTCAGGAAGCAGCATTAGTTCATAAGAAGTAGCATTATTATTGATGATTCCATCCTCCAACTTGAATTTAAACTGAAAAGCATTGCATGATACAAAATAGCTGTCAACTGAGAATCCCAATGTTTGGAGAAGATAGTAATGGATGACAGGGAGAGGGGCATAGTTTCTTGATTCAATTTTTTTTCCAGTCTTCTCCCCCCAAAGAGAGAAAGTGATCAAACAAATCTAAGCAAAACAATTGACACAAGGAAAGATTTGCAACCCGTGCTAATATAGAGATTCTTAGGGAGAACTGAGTTACCATGAGAGGGTTGAGTTTCTCTGGATTATGCCAATTACATCAAAAAATTTGTAAGAAGCTTACAGATGTTACTTCAGAATCCTTTTTGTTATCTGTCAGAAATCATGCAGGATGGGCACAACCCTATACAAAACGGTTAGAGAAGAACAAAAGTTGATCCTACCTTCAAAAAGAAGAAAAAAAGACAATCCACCTAGGTCAGCTTCATGTCAACATCCAGCAAACCCTGGAATAGATTATTAAACAATTGATTCAAGAGTATTTAGACAAGAATACATTGCTTGGCAGGACTCTGTGTGGATTACCAAAGACAAATCATGTCAAACCAACTAGATCACAAATAACATCCCCATTATCTGAAACTCTGAGTTACAGATCATTGTAACATCTGAAATAAAAGAGACTCCTTTGAGGAGGAGGAAAAAATGGAGAATGTTCACCAAGAACTCTCTAATGATATGAGGTTAATAAGTTAATGGAATGCTGAACACACACACACATATATATATCTTCCTCTGACTTTAACTCAATATTGGACAGGGAAGCACTTAGAGAGTATAACTGAGCTTTTGAAATCAGAAAGACAAGTAGTGTCTTACTGTTCTGACCACTAGCTTAAAAGGAGGTCTTTTGGACAGCTGTTCCTTGAAAAAGTAAAAATAAATCAAATAATGAGAGGAATATCAGAAACTACAGTATAAACTGATGGGATTAAAATATATAGCAATTTTTAAAGGAGTTCTATCATTCCAATATTTTCTCAAGTAGCTAAGATGAATCCTGTCCTAACATGCATTAAAAAACCCTAAAAACTAAGAAAAGCTGAAAAGCTACAGACTAAGACAAGCTATTAGTGAGGGATTATGGGAGTTGAAGTCTAATTCATCTGGTGGACAGTAAATCGAGGAAATGCTCCACTAGATTTTTTTTTTTTTTTGTAATGGTCATTATATATAGATACCACGATCCTTAAATTATAGCAATAACATTTAGGGTTATATACTGTCTCATAAGGCATACACACACACACACACACACACACACACACACACACTGAGAGAGAGGGAGGGAGGGAGAGAGTAGTGACCAAGTATATATTCCTAATTCATGTCTACAATTCCAAAATACATTAATTAGCTTTCATTGCCAATTTGCTATTGTCCATAATTGGAATTAATTACCATACAATGGAAGCAATCTTGATTGATTGATGATTATGTGCCCATTAAGTCAGTATTGACTCTTGGAGACCATATAGATAATTTTTTTCTATGACAAGCTGTCTCTATTCAGGTCATCCAACATTGGACCTTTTGCCACCTAATTGACACCATCCACCCTGTTGCTGATCATTCTCTTCTTTTTAACTTCTACCTTTCCCCAGCATTTAAGCCTTCTCCAGAGAGCTAAGTCTGTACATAATGTGTCATAAATACGATCATTTGAACAGGGTCATTTGTGCTTCAAGAGAGAAAACTCAGGGTTGGTTTGTTCAGGGCTCCATCTTGTTTGGCTCCCAAGGTATTCTCAAAAATCTTCCCCAACACTAATTTTCAAAAGTGTGAATACATATTGTACTCCACTTCTATCCTTTTGTCATGAAGAAATTATGAGACAACCTCTAGTAATAAAATTGGTAAGAGAATCTAAATTCTTTTCCCTATTAAAAAAGACTTTTTTAAAAAAATACAGGGATCACTTTTTCTTCCCCTCAAAAGTCAACAGTAAGATTATAAAAGTTGTCCTTCAGCACATGAGGAACATACCAGGTTACCTTCCTTGTGTGTGTCAATACACACATATGCCACAAAAGGCGCACACAATGATATAAACAAATTGTATATTATTATCAAAAAGGACAATATTCCAGCTGTGCTCACTTACTTTTCAAAATATATATCTATGTAATATGTAAAGCAATCGCCCTTTATCTTTGTAACAAACCAAGGTAAGCTTCACAAGTGTATATCCTAAAAAAGAACAGAGAACAGAACCTAACCTATGGGAAATGTTTTAGATACCATTTCTAGACATCTATCCTGATCAAAGAAAACCTTAAAATTGCAAATCAATGTCCATCAGAACTTGGACACATCAAAGACCGCAATGCTGTCTCCCATCTTATGACAACATAACTCCTCTTAATCATGCAGAAACACTAATTCACTAATTAATCCCTTATATTAAACAATCTGCAAAATACTATTTCAGAATTCAATCTTTTAACGTGGCAGGTAGATTGAGTGGCTAATCTTTGCCCGAAAAGAAGCTGCTTTAAAAATATTACTCTGGTTGTCAAAGTCCACAGCTAATATCAAAGGGATGAAAATTGTAACTTGTTCTGCTTTACTGTTTTTGTTCTGGTGGGGTTTTTGTTTTTTTAAATGTGGATTAAGTCTACCCAAGGTGTAGCATTTGTTTTCTTACATTTCCTGCCAAATCCAGATGACAATTCAAGCTATTTTGTTGCTGCCAAATTTGAACAGTGTGATTTTGGAGACTGGAAAACCAGTGGGCAACCTGTTTTGCTGCATATTCCTTATGTAGATGAAGATAGTCACTAGCAATGAATTAAGACAGCAAATGATTAAAACAATTATTTGCAAATAATAGCTGCTTATGACTAAGCAGTTCCAATGCTGCAAGCTATGGTTACATCACGTCCAAATTGAATATCTTTGTGTCCAATGCAGAAGCAAATTAAATAATTGAATTATGCCTGTTTATGGAAAGTGCAGCAAGAAACCTCTTCTTGCAAACATTTCAATAATTTCAGTGCCAGCATAACACAGGGAGAAAAATAGGAATAATTGAGAAAACATTTATGAACAGCCAAGCACTAAGAAGTATAATATACTTACTTGATAAAGACACAAAATGAAAATTTTAGCCTACAATTATCTGTTTTAATGAACCTTCCTGAGTTTTAAACGTCATGAATACTCCTTCTCTTTTTTTAAAAAAGCCTTTCATGGCATTTCCTAACATAGAGCTAGAGAACTTCTTGGACATTCTCTCTCACAAACTCTTGTGAACCATAATCCTCATGGCTAATAGCAAAGGATGATCAGAATTATATCCAGAAATCATTCCTGCCTATATGGTTAGGTGCTTTAGAATTAAAACAGAGCCATTGTAAAAATGTTCCATGCAATTTATTGCACATTTAAGAACTGGAATATTGCAAATTATTAGTCAAATAATTTGCTGTTTAATAAAATTAATCACCATGGTTTACAGTAGGCTACAAAAACAAATATTGCAATGTGTTATACAACCATTATAGAACAGCACATTCAGTGATGGTATTCAAAAAATTTTACTACCGGTTTTGTAGGCATGGCATGGCAGGTGTGGCATGGCTCGGTGGGCATGGCAGGGGAAGGATACTGTAAAATCCCCATTCCCTCTCCAACCCACTAACCTGCTTTCCAGCTCCGTTGCCTTGTGCGGGGCAACAAAAGAAGACTCAGCCGATTAGCTGGGACTCGGGAGGCAGTGAATAGATGGGGGTGGGGCCAACCAGAGGTGGTATTTACTGGTTCTCCGAACCACTCAAAATTTCCACTACCGGTTCTCCAGAACCTGTTAGAACTGGCTGAATATCACCTCTGAGCACATTCCATATGCAAATCACCAGTAAGGAAAATGCCTCAGGTGGTCCATTTAAATGTATTGGCATTAAGTTCTTTAACCTGAGAAGAGCATTGGGCCTCTCTTCTTTTAAGACCATTTATAAATATCATGGACTATACTATTCTACTATTTATATCATACTGGACACCAAGGCATTTGTAAACCAGTAAAATTATTTTTGTTTTGGAAAAGTCTGATTTCACAGTTACATTACAGATTGCTTGCAGAAAAAGCCCTGACCATATATTGTAATTTTATCTCAGAATGTCATTAATACATGGTATTCAAATGCAGACATACATATGTCAAGAAACTGAGACAAAAAAGACAATGAAAAGATGGGAATAAAGAGTTTGAAAATGAATCAGAACATTAGTGTGGGGACTGGTAGATATTTTTTTTAAAAAAACTTTTTATTTATTATTTTGTCTGGTCCAGTATCCTACGTCATCATAAACAGGGGTCCCCAACCGCCGGTCCGCGGACCGGTAACTTCATGTGAACAACCCTTATCGGGCCGCTGGTTGCTGGCGCCGCCATCTTTTTGGTAAAAAGCGCTTCTGGTGAGCTTTTCCGGGTGAAAGCTCACCGGGCGCTGTTTCGTTATCATAAAAGATATGGCGGCTAATGCGGTGAGCTTTTCCGGGTAGAAAGCCATTTCTACCCGAAAAAGCTCACCAGAAGCGCTATGCGCATCATCTTTTATTGCGAACAGCGCTTCCCGGTGCGCCACCGAAGCGCCTTTTCGTCATAAAAGATGGCGGCGCCCAGTTGACGCCGATACCGGGCCGCGGCGCCCAGCTGATGTCGGAACCGGGTCACGCGGCGTCGAAAAGGTTGGGGATCCCTGATCATAAAGATATGACACCAATTATAAAATAACAACTTTGAACTTATAAAATTATAAATAGGCTAAAGGTTTGGAATAAGATTTTGAAATTAATTATAAAGAATCCTTCTTGTGGGAAACAGATTTGTTTGGATATTTGCAAAACACAATAAATATGATTTTTTTAAAAAATGGATACTAGAGGGAATTAAAGATTTTAGTAAAAGAAAGATACACAATTAATGTATATTGATTAACTAACTGGAACTTATAAAATGACCCAAAATACTATCACACTAAAAATACTGAAGGACTTTTGAAAAGTGGAATGAGAAGTTACTACCAACACTGTCAATAGCAATGTTTGTTTCTATGGAAAATCTGTCACCAAAGTATGTTACGGAAAAAATGGCAGATGAGGAACAAGTTTTATTTGAGAAGCCAGCGATGGCATCAAAAGAGGGTGTACAAATGGCAGGCTATGAGTACAACAGGCAAAAGGATGTCTCACTAGACGTACAAAATAGGTTGATGTTTTAAAAATCAAAAGATAAACAAACAAACAAACCAAGAGAGTGACCTGGATCATGTTTTTATATTTGATTTACAAAAGAAGCTTGTTAAAACTTTGAAGAATGTGGTAAGAAGGGGCAAAGAAGAAATGAACTCAAATTCTACAACATTATTTGAATGGACTAAAGCAGGGTTGTCAAACTCATGTTGTCACGGCAGCAACACGTGATGTATCAGGACTTTCCCCGTGTGATACATCCGGCCAGCGATCTGGGAGTTTGACAGCCCTGGACTAAAGACTGAAACTGGAAGGAACATAAAGTTGGTTTATATGATCAAGGTTAAAATGAGTTATGTTATTATTTTTTGGTAACCTCTAATGGACTTTCTGCTTACTAAAAAGATTATGCTTTATGGATTTGTCTATTGAGAAGAGATGAGATATGAGATGAAGAGATCATTGATTGTAAATTAAGAGTGAGTGAAGAAGAGTGTGATGGAAGGTTGGAAGTAACTTTTTAATACATTTCTTTCTCTTTAACATATTCTTACTTTTACCTTTTTCTCTTTTTCACTTCTTTTTTCTATTCCTTTTCTTTCTTCATTAGATTTTATTACTATAATTAGAATCCTTAATAAACACATACAAATACACATTCTTTACTTCAGGGGTGGGATTCAAATTTCTTTACAATCAGTTCTGTGGGAGTGGCCTAATTTGTGGGTGTGGCTTGGTGGTCATGTGACTTGATGACTGGGCATGGCTTGATGGTCATGTGACTGGCTGGGCATGGCTTGTATGTAAATATTATAAATATTTATATAAATATTGAATTTTTTATAAAAAAGAGCAACTTTTACCCAGATTGAGGCAGGCAGTTTGAGTTGCTCACAGAATCACAGATTCAGTCAGAGATCTATCTTTCTGCAATCAGCTACTTGAATCTGTCACATAAAATTTGCTTGCAACAAAGTCATAAAATTTTCTAGCAAGCAAACTCACAAAATTAACTCACAACATACTATGTATGTAAATATTGATTTTTTTATTAAAAAAGAGCAACTTTTACCCAAAATCAGGCAAAGCAGGCAGGCAGATTGAGTTGCTCACAGAATCCCAGATTCACTTAGAGATCTATCTATCTGCCATCGGCTACCTGAGTCTGCACTGAAAAATAGAAGCTTAGGTCCTAAGGAAGGTTCAGCTCTGCTTTTAGATTAGCTAGAAAGCAAGAAATGCAACAATTTCCTGCTTTCTAGCTAATCTAAATATCCTGGCACAGCAGAACAGCTGATGGTCAGGGAAAAATAGCAACTTAGCGGGCAAGTTTCATGGCGCGCATGCCAGGTAAGGAGTGAGGAGGCGGGGTGGGGTGGGGCCAGCTAGTGGTGCGATCTGCCCATTCTCCAGCAGATAGAATCCCACCCCTGGTGAGAGTGCGTTTTGCGCATGTGTGTGGACCATTTCCAAAAAATCTCAGCCGTGCCGCCCAGACAGCTGACAAGCGCTGCGTGCAGGTGCGCAGCATTTCAAACTCCTCTTCTTTCCTGCTTTTTCAACCTCAGCTGTGCCGCGCAAAGCAGCTGAGGTGGAAAAAGCAGGAAATAAAGGACAGCCAAGAGCCCGGGCAAATGGGTGGGCCAAACAGCAGCAAACACAGAACCGGTTTGGTGTCTGCTGCTCTTCAGAGCTACCGGTTCTATAGACCTGGGCCGAACTGGTAGCATCCCACCCCAGTTACAGTTTATCTGTATCTGCTCTGATTTCGGTAGAGCATAGTCATATGGTCTGTGATTCATAATTCTCTCCCCTCCTGCCCTTTTATGGGATTTCAGATTGTATACATCAGCCATTTTTGTTTTCCATTATTTCACATCCCTCGGCAAACTAAGTCAACCATATAAGCAGCATTGTTTAGATACACAGTTCAGCTTGATTCTTGATTCTTTCTTCCCCAACAGGAAAAAGAAAAAGAACCCATACTCACTTCCAAAATGAAATAGCTGAATGAGAGGAGGAGGAGGAGGAGGAGGAGGAGGAGGAGGAGGAAAGATAGCAACATGTTGCTGGGATTATAATTTTACCTTTTCTGAAAAGAGCTACATATGGGAGCAACTAATCTAGAAATACATGTTAATTCAATGCTGTCTTCCAGACCAGGGGTCGCCAACCTTTTGGACCTCAGGGACCACCAAACTCCTAATTTTAGATCCCAGGGACCACTAAATGGTTCTGTGGACGTAGCCTAATTTGTGGGTGTGGCTTGGTGGTCATGTGACTGGCTGGGCATGGCTTGTATGTAAATATATATATTTATATAAATATTGAATTTTTTATAAAAAAGAGCAACTTTTACCCCAAATCAGGCAAAGCAGGCAGGCAGATTGAGTTGCTCACAGAATCACAGATTCATTCAGAAATCTATCTATCTGCCATTGGCTAGCTCAGTCTGTCATATAAAATTTGCTAGCAAGCAAATTCACAAAATTAACTCACGACACACCATGCATAAATATTGATTTTTTTTTATTTAAAAAAGAGCAACTTTTACCCCAAAGCAGGCAAAGCAGGCAGGCAGATTGAGTTGCTCACAGAATCACAGATTCATTCAGAAATCTATCTATCTGCCATTGCCTAGCTCAGTCTGTCACATAAAATTTGCTTGCAAGCAAACTCATAAAATTTGCTAGCAAGCAAACTCACAAAATTAACTCACAACACACACACCATGCATGTAAATATTGAATTTTTTTTATTAAAAAAGCAACTTTTATCCAAAATCAGGCAAAGCAGGCAGATTGAGTTGCTCACAGAATCATTCAGTGATCTATCTAGCTGCCATCGGCTAGCTCAGTCTCTCAAATTTGCTTGCTGTGTGTCTGCACTGAATTTGCTTGCAAGCAAACCTCCAATCCTAAGGGAGGTTCTGCTGTGCTTAGCTAATCTAAGTCTCCCGGCACAGCAGAACAGATGATGGCCGGAAAAAGGAAAAATAGCAATTTAGCAGACAAGTTCGCCGGGTAAGGAGTGAGTGGGCGGGGAGGATTCCCGCAGGCCATGTGGGCTGAGCAGCCTTGTGTTTCTGCGCAGCCTGGATTAATTGCTTTGGGGGGGGGTGCTCTGGGGGTAAGATTTCTCTGCAGCCCACCAAAATTTTATCACGGCCCACCTGTGAGCCGCGGCCCACCAGTTGGCGACTGCTGTTCCAGACAATAGCAGCAACAAGAAAAGTATGTTTACAATTAGTTAGTGTGGCCCTAGAATCTGTTCTCAAGTTCTATGGACCCGATAACATTTATTAGTGTTTTTATTCATCCTAGTTGGACCTCTAATGCACTTCTGTACTCCTAAATTAACATTTTGTGGCTTCAGTTATATTATGTGGGATATATTGTGGGATACCATTTTCTGGGCTCAATTCAAGACTCCCTATAGCCTGAGCAGATATTAATGTTACTATGCCAGGAAATCCTCATTTAAAGATGCTCCCCTCTTGTCAGAGATAAGTGGAGTTTTAGAACAAGGGAAAAAAACAGGAGATGGAATCTCAATTACACAAAAAAAGTGCTCCATCTCTCAATTTTTCATTAATGCAAATCATATGACTATGAAAATCAGATTCTCCCTACACAGTTTAAAATATATTCAAATTATTTCCATGAGAATTCTTTTATGGCTTTATAAACATTAGAAAATGTAATTTTTCCACACAGCTTAGCAATTATTTTTAGTTCTAGTACATATTCTCCTCAAAGGTGGCACTGCTCTTGGAAAAAGGCCTCTCCTGAAGGCATACAACTTAAAAGATAGAAATAAAACTGTCCATTACCAAATATCAATACAGAGCTGTTTCTATCCTATAGCTTTCATGTGTTTTCAAGCATATTTGTATTAATGTTTGAATAATTTATGATGTGAAGGCTCAATAACAGCATTTTTTTCTGTAAAATTTAACAAATTAAAGTCCCAGCCATGGAGTCTTTCCAGTATAAATAATAAAAGATAATAAAAGATAATAAAAGATAATAATAATAATAATAATAATAATAATAATAATAATAATAATAATAATAATAATAACAACAACAACAGATGGGGCCACAAAATAGACTCAGTAATAAAAAATGAGAAAGCTAAAAGTGCGCTGGGACTTTAGAATTCAAACAGACAAGCACCTGTCATGTAACACTATAGACTTAACAACTGTAAATAAAAAAAAATAAAAAATACTGGACATGGCACTACCTGGAGATAGAAGTGAAGAACTGGAGAAGAATAACAAAATACAAAAACCTACAAATAGAAGTAGAACTATTGTGGCAAAAGAAAGCAAAGATAGTACAGGTGCCTTAGGCACAATCCCAAAACATCTGGAGCATTACTTGAACGTTATTGATGTTGACAAAATCACCATCAGTCAATTGCAAAAAGTAGCTTAAAACAACAGAATAACAGAGTTTTAAGGGACCTTGGAGATTTTCTAACCCAACCTCCTGCTTGAGCAGGAGGCCATATACCATTTCAGACAAATGATTGTCCAATTTCTTGTTAAAAGCCTCCAGCAATGGAACACCACAAACTTTTGAAGGCAAGTTGTTTCATTGTTCTAACTGTCAGCAAATTTCTCCTTAGTTCTAGGTTGGTTCTCTCCTTGATTAATTCCATCCATTTGCTTCTTGATCTGCCTTCAGGTATTTAGGAGTATAAGCTAACTCCCTCTTCTTTGTGGCAGCCCCTTAGAGATTGGAACACTGCAACTGGAACACTTTCATTAAACTACTCTTTTCCTGCAACTGTTCTTTATATGTTTTAACCTCCAGTCTCCTAATCATCTTTGATGCTCTTCTATGCATGCTTTCTAGAGTTTCAACATCTGTTTTATATGGACTACAAAAGTGTAGCCTTACCAAGGCATTATGAAGTGTACTAGCACTTCATTTGATCTTGATTCTATCCCTCTGTTAATACAGTTTAGGATGGAGTTGGCTATTTTTTGGGGCAACGGCAGCACACTGATTGTCCACTAGGACTCCAATATTATTTCCACAGTTACTACTATTGTGCCAGGTGCCACCTATTCTATACCTGTGCATTTGTTTTTTCTTGCCTAAATGTAGAACCTTCAGTGGTTTTCTCACCACTGACTTTCACCTTGTTAAATGGGCCCAGTGTTGGCAACACCTTCTGTATCTTGAGCCTATCTTTTGGAGTGTTGGCTCTTCCTGCCAGTTTGGTGTCATCGGCTTTTCTTGGAACAGCCTATTTCTTTGTGACCATCCAACAACATCTGCCTACTCCTGATCCTCAGCAAGGACTTGACCAATGGATAAAATACCAAATCCAGTCTAATGGCTGACTATACAGCCATTAATAATAAAATAGACAAAGAAATGAAGAAAATGAAGAAGCTAAAGTACTCTGGGTCGTTAGTATTCAAACAGACATCTGCCACACAAGTCCCCAGATTTAACAATTGTTTATAAGAAAGACAAAAGAAGTGTGGATAGTGGATATTGCAATACTTGGAAACAGCAGAAGAGAAAGCACTGGAGTTAAATCACAAAAGCAGAAATATAAAGATCTACAAAATAGAAATAAAACAGCCTGGCTGACTGTATGACCATCCATAGTAATATATTATCAAGAATAGATAATAAAAGATAAATACTGATGAAAGTATTATGCAAATAAGTGCTTGCTTATTATAACAATGTAAATTATATAATAATGTAAATCATTATTTTCATATTTATGCAAATAAGCACTTACTAATTTTAAAATCCTATATGTATTATTATTTGAATGCAATCTAAACTAGGATCCACACGTGTTTTGGATTACATCTGGAAGGAATCAGGTTGCCTATACAAGATAATCTCTGAGAAAACAACATGCAATTCCAAACGCTCTGCCTGCGTTGGCAAGAGATCAAGTCATTGACTCCTCTCAAAGCCTATATTTCTGAGTGGCATCAAACATGGAGCAATTCTCCTCAAATTAGTGCCTAAACTGGCTGGAAATTCTGAAATACCATGATATGTAGAATCAACTTTTGGAAATGCTGACCTAAGAGAAAAATGGGGTTTGCAGGCACTATTCTATCATAGCATATTCTTCTATTAAACTGCATCTGCTACCATCCTGTATACCATATAGTTAGAGGAATAGCTGAAACAAAGCTTCCTTTACAATTTTGTATATATACTTTTGTTTAGTATAAGGGATGCTCTAATAATTTATTACTCAATTTAGAGTAGGCTGTCCTGTATAAACCAAGTATTTTTGAGCAAGGTTGTGCAAGCATTAAAGGGGGCACTATGCAAAGGATTCACTGGTATGAAGAATCATTTTCCCTCATCATTTCCCCCAAATACTGAGGCCCCAGCCATGGTTTCTGGAAGACTCATCTGCACAAGAGCTTTCCTAGGTTGTTTCACAAGCAGATGTGTGCACAGCTGCTTTGCTGACAGTCCAAGTAGGAGTGTTTCAATGTATGCAGACAACTTAAGAAAGCCTTCAAAGCAGATTGCCCTGAGCCTTCTAGGAAATGCAACATTTTGAAGAGAAATGCTTGTTCATGCCAACATGCTTTGCAAAGTGCTCCCCCCCCCCCGAATTTATTTATTCATGATTAAGAGAAAAGCAAAAGTAGCATTTTTATGTTCGCAGTAATTGAAAGCAATTGCTTGTATTGTGCATAGAGTCTACCTCTTTGTTAATTATTAATATGACAAATCTGTAACATATTGGAGAGAAGTTGTCAGAATTTATCCTTGTTCTAAGGGAGGAACCACCTGCTGTTAGTGAAATGCTTCTTTGTATGGGATGAGATGTTTTGGTTGACTTTGGATTTAGATCTGTTGTTGTGATTGCTAAAAGTTTCTATAACTGCAAGGGTTATGACAGAAAATGGTCCGTGCTTCTTTGTTGCCCAGCATTACTGTTAAAATATTTTGCTACTGCAAACACAATTGATTGATACAATATCGTTCTCATGATTATAGTGTGGATATATAAATTTGCAAACGTAAATGGTCAACCATTAATCGAGCCCTTAACCTATTTCTGGAGGGAGAGTGTAAGGGAAGAATGAGACAGATGAAATAAATGGAGGTAACTGACTAGTCTGTGTAAATCGCTGGTGGGCAACTAAGGAACAAAAGTCCAGAAAATATGCTTCTGCAACTCAGAGAGAAGATATAGTATGGAACTTCTAAAATAACCCTCTTCAGGAAGAGAAGAACTGAATCGTTATAGTCACAAGAATTTAAAATCCTGTTTTTAAGATACAGCTGCACTAATGTTTTATTGTCCATGATACATTCCAAGTCATAGCATTCCAAAAAATATAATGATGAACCATGCACTTTTGACCTGCCTAATATTATCATTTTTCTTAAACTGTTGTGAGGGGAAAAAATAACATTTTTTAGAAGATACTAAATTTTCTTCTGGTTAATATGCATTTAGTATTCCTGCGTTAATGCAACACAGATAACTCAAGAAAGTCTCAAAGGTGGTACCAAGTATTTTATTCATCTCTTAAACCTGTAAATGTGCTAAAGATTTAGCATTGCTGTTAATGCTGAACAAAAGAATACTATTACTAACAGCAACAAGTTCAACATCTTTAAACTTTCAACATGTTTATTTAGATCAGGTAAGAAGCATTGAGAAGGTGATTTTTTTTAAAGATAGCAAGCTCAGCATTTTGAGACAGGCTGAATGAATTTTCTCCTCTGTAGTGATTCTACTTAAAAGCCCCTAGTTTAATTGAATCCTAGTTTCACACAGTTAAAGCCGTGATTTCCAATGATGTTGAAAGACTATGGCTTTGTTCACCCCAAACAATGTGGTCTAAACCAAGTGGGCCTTCTCTGTCATGGCACCTGCCCTCTGGAACAGTATCTCCTGCAAGATATGTACAGTCCTCAGCCTGGCCCTCTTTAAATTAGTCCCTGAAATCTGACTCTATCCTCAGATCTTGAATCAAAGTGGGTGATGGACCCTTGGGCAATATTCTGTCTTTTAGAGCAGTGATCCCCAACCTTTTTATGCCGCGGCCCGGTACCGGTATTAGCTGGGCGCCGCGCCAGTACCAGCATCAGGTGGCGCCGCCATCTTTTCTTGATGAAAAAGTGCTTCCGGTGACCTCACTGGAAGCACTTTTTCATCAAAAAGATGGCGGTGCGCTTCGGTGAGCTTTCCGGGTAGAAATGGCTTTCTACCGGAAAAGCTCACGAGCGCTGGCCCTCATCTTTTTGATGAAAAAGTGCTTCTGGTGAGCTTTCTACCGGAAAAGCTCACGGAAGCACTTTTCGTCAAAAGATGGCGGCGCCAACAACCAGCGGCCCGGTAGGAGTTGTTCAGCGGACGGTGCGGTCCACGGACCGTGGTTGGGGACCCCTGTTTTAGAGGATTTATTTCCCACTCCCCTGGATTTTCCCATTGATTTTTTTAAACCAATTTTTATGTAGGTATTATATAAACTTCCCAGAGTTATAAAAGTCTGGGGTGGCCTATAAATCCAATCAATCAATCAATCAATTAATCAATCAATAAACCAATAAATGTTTCACTGAAATCAGCAGGGGATTATTATTTTTTTTGCTAAAAGTCACAATGATGGCCAGAAAAGTCTATTTTAAAGTCTTGCAGGAATGGGGCGGAATTATTGTTCCTAAGCAAATGCTGATTAGAACATTTCCTTTTTAGGCTCTGGCAAAAGGGAAACCGGAAGACCCTCCTTAAACGTTTGTGGCCTTGATGGAGAACTTGTTTGGGTTAGGTTGGATCAGGGTACTGGAGAACTTCCAAGTTTGTGCCAGGAGAAATTGGGGACTGACTTCATTCTGAGTATCAGTTCATCACAAATCAGAATGGGTAGAGCAGGGGTGTCAAACTCGATTTCATTGAGGGCCGCATTAGGGTTGTGTTTCACCTTGGGGGGGGCTGGATGGCGTGGCCGAGGTTGGCGTAGCCAGCTCGATGTCACTCGTGTTGGGGGCACCTGTGGTGGCCTGAGCGCTCTGCCAGTGAAAACGGACAGAGCGCAGAGACACAGCGGGCTGTTTCCAAGGCGGCCCTACAGGCCAGATCAGAGCACACTGCGGACTGGATTCGGCCTGCTGGCCTTGAGTTTGACACCCCCGGGGTAGAGTTTCACTTATCCTAGAAACTCAAAGTAACCCATAGGAACCTTAAAGGAAAACAATAGGAGACTCCTTGTCTCTAGTATCCCAAAAAGAAATCCCAGAATATGAGTTGTTGGCCAAATGCTATCCTCAAATATGTATTGTAAAAATCATTTATTATTTACTACTAGCATTAAAAAGTTCTGAAACTAAAATACATAAAACAGACAAAAATCTCATTGGGGAATTATCAATTTGTGTTACAATTATATTGGGGAAAAACATTATGAGCAATCCTCAATCTATACTGCTTAAGATTTGTACCAGTGAGTTGCTCTAATCTCCAATCTGAACTCAACAGAACCTGTCAGCCTGGATAGGGTTGTACAGCCTGACTTCCATTGGAACATAAAGCTTCAGAAAGTATAATTTATAGAACCTATGAGCTTTACACTTCCAGAAGATTAAATTAGTCAATCCTAAAGGAAATCAACCCCGAATGAAGCTAAAGCTCAAATACTCTGGCCACCAAATGAGAAGAAAAGACCTTGATGTTAGGAAAGATTAAACGCAAAAGGAGAAGATGATGTGATAGTTAGAGAGTATTATTGACACAAAGGACATGGGTTTGGGCAGACTCCAGGAAACAGTGGAGGACAGGGGCTTAGTGTGCTGTGATCCATGGGATTGTAAAGAGTCAGGCACGACTTAGCAACTGAACAACACCATGAGCACAGGCAAATAAGCAATGTTTTTAGTACAACTTAATGTAAAAAAGTTGGAAAACCTGGATAAAGAAGGCTCCAACTAGATTCTAACCTAAGCTTAACTATTCAAGCAGTCTGATTATTAACCAGATACCTCTGGAAAGCCCCAAAACAGAACAATACAGGAAAGTTATATTTTTCTTCCTACTTCCCAAAGATGCATTCCTACTGATCCTGGCCATTTTGAGTTATGAGTCAGCTTTCTGGTTCTAAATTATGTTGTGGAAATGACATATGAGATAACTACCAAATGATCTACATGTGGAAGGGGCTTGTGCTGTCTTAAAATGCTACTCAAAACAAAATTTAAAGCATGTACTCTGCAGCAGGTTCTGTCTTGTAGATCTCAAAATTCTAGCTGAGAATAGAAAAAAATGCCAGAAAAATTTGATTTCTAATCACTTTTACTACATAGATATTCTTCCTACATAACAGCAGCCTTGCTTTTTCCAAGCACCTAGAGGAAACCTAGACAGGAGCTTATTTAGGTAGGCATCAGTTCTATAATCTGTATATGTTGTTACGCTCAGAGTCCTGCATTCAATAAAAACCTACCCTCAGAACCTCCATTTCATCATACAACATGCAAATTCAAGACTAAAGTTACTTAAAACACAAAGGAACATAGAATGTGCCATGTAAAATGAGACTTTTATCTGTCCAACACAACAGTCCAGCCACATTGGTCCGTTAAGAGGGCCGCTCCAGGAGATTCTGCGGCCAAAAAGACAAGATGGTGCCTGTTTCCACTCTTACGGACAGAAGCCTTCAGAACTGGCAGCAACTCTTATTTTCCTTATCAACACAAGAAGCTTCTTGGAGACTTTCTGTCTGTCTGCCCCATCCTGGTCCACGAAAATGAAAGGCACCATTAAGACCCACTGAACATCCCCTCCCAACATTTGTTGCCTGAAGTAGTTTCCTTATCCTGCCCAATAGTTTATCCATTGTTTAAAGGAAGATCTCAACCATTGCCAGGATCAAGGACAAGGAGAAGAAATCATTAAAGCCACGAAACTTTCCGCCTCTCCACAGGTCTCGTTCAAGTTCGCTTGTTGACGGAAAGAGGTAAGGGAAGAAAATAAAGGGGAACAAAATGTTGCTGGGTGTACATGATTGAACTAGTGTAAACATCTAATTTCACCGGTGTTAAGTAGAAGACAGGCACTTTTAAAAGGAAAGGTGAAAGGGGCGGGGTAGGGTGGGGTGTCCCTCCATCTGCTCTACCAGAGGTCTCTCACAAAACACGCTCATCAGCGCTTAGCAACCAACCTAGGGAGGGTGAGAGAAGGGGGTAGCTCCACCTACATCACCCCCAAGCTCTATCTCTCTCTCCCCCCTCCCCAGAAGACAAGGATGTCTTCAGAAACGTGGGGAAGAGGGCGGGGAGCGGAGCCGAGTGGCTTTTACTCCGAGCTCCCCAAAACGAATCCGAGAGAGGCGTCTGGTGGAAAAAGAGCCACGGTTTTCTGATTTTATTTTATTTTTTATTTTTTTAAAAGCAGACAGAAAACCCGCGGGAGGCGCGCGGCCGGGACGGTCCACGGGGGAACATGCTGAAGCCGATGACAGGCGCAAGGGTGACTTCTGCCACTTTCCTCGAGCATCGCCCCGGGGGTAGCTTTCTCTGTCCCCAGCCAAAGAGACAGGAGTAAAGGAGGGAAGGGAATCCGGGGAGAGAGGGGTGGGGTGGGGGAAAGGCACTTACTTGCTCCCATTGCCCCGAAGGTGGAGTTTTCAGCACGGCTACAAAGGAAGCCTCCTCCCCGCCGCTTCTCTTTCTTTCTTTCTCTCTCTCTTTTTTTGGTCCACCTTACTTTGCGCCCCCCACCTTTCTTTCCTCCCTCTTTTAGGTACTTTTCTCAGCGCAGTGAGCAACCCCAGCTTGGAAAAAAGTGAGCCTGCCAGCAAGTACCTGCTGCAGCTGGGGAGGGGTGGGGTGAGGAATAGACTCAGAGCCCCGGGCTCTCCAAAGCTTGAAAACAACAGCGTTGGTCTCACTGGCGATGGCAGGAGCGACGGCGCCCTTTCCTCTTGCCCACGTGAATCGGGAGCGGCCCCGCCCGGGCTCTGGGGACCAAAGCAGCCCTTGGGCAGGCGATGGAGTGCCGGAGGGGAAGGCCGGCTGGCGAAGGGCGTTGCTCTGCTTTAGGAGAAAGCCGGCGTGGAGCGCTTGCTGCGCCCGCCCTTTCCAGACTCGGCTCGAACGGGGCGGATACTAAGTGCGCGCCCGAGACAGAGATGCGCGCAAGTATTGCAGGAGAGACCTCGAAAAAGGGAGGGGCCGGCGGCCGCGGGCATCTCCGGGAACAGGAGGCGCTGAGAGAAAGAAAGAGAGACGGAAAGAGTCTGTTGCTTGGAGTAATCCAGGAGGAGGACCTGAAGTGTGAACACTGGGAAAGGAGTGTGCGATCTCTTGAGAAAGATCTGAGAGGCGGCTAAGGCGAAAGGCCCGAGACCTGTTGACAATGGAAGTAGCCGCGGGAACGCTGAGTAAACGAAGGCGGGTTAACAGATAACAGATAATCAGAGTTGGAAGGGACCTTATAGGTCATCTAGTCCAATCCCCTCCCCCCCAAGCGGGAGATATGATTGGAACCTGATTAAACCAGGCAACACCCTGGCCGTCACAACCGCTTTGAGGCTGAAGGACGCGTTTTGTACATGCGGCCCTCAGCGGGACTTAATTCCAAAACCTGTGGCCAAGCTCCTCTAATATGCTCACTTCAAAGTATGATGTACAGCATTACTGTAATCCAATTGCCTGGCTTCCCAACACCTGGAATCCTAAATCATCCCTTTCAGTTTTCTCCTGTTAATACAGATCATGTGATTCATTCGGATTATTTGCTGAGAACAGCATAGATTACATTTGTTTTAAGCCACTGTTATAAAACAGAGTTCACACCTGCACTGGTCCAGAAGTAGTTCCAGAAAAGTATATCTTCTTAACTTGGTTCTTTCCCCGTACTGTATAATGGACATAGTGCCCAGAAACTTTGGAGGTACAATTTTGCAGGTTGAAGAAGAGTAACCCCCTAAATTATGATTAGATATCAGGTAAAATTTCCTAACAATAGCTGTTCAGTTATGGATCAGAATACAGACCACAATTGAACCCAACATTTATGTTGTAAAGTGAGAAATGTGTTTAGTGAGTCTTGCTCCATTTTACGATGTGTCTTGCCACATTTGTTAAGTGAATCCCTGCAGTTGTTAAATTAGTAACATGGATGTTACGAATCTGTTTCCCCATTGTCTTTGCTTGTCAGAAGCTTGCAGAAGGTGGTCACGTGACACTGCAACAGTCATAAATGTGAATCAGTTGTCAAGCATCCAAATGTAAATCATGTGACCATGGGAATGCTGCAATGGTCATAAGTATGAAAAATGGTCATAAGTAACTTTTTTCAATGCTGTTGTAACTTCTTTGCTCTCAGGTACTTTTGAGACTAAGTCAACCTCCTCTACTCTGTGGCAGCCCTCAGTAGTTGCCACAGATGCTATCATACCACCTCTAGGCCTTCTCTTTGTTAGACTAGACATACCCAGTGCCAGTTCCTGCACTCTTCATCATAAGCTTTAGCCTTCAGTCCCCTATTAATCTTCATTGCTCTTCTCTGCACTCTTTCTAGAGTCTGTTTACTGAAAGTGTTTAAGGCTGGCCATTGGTGGAAAGTGCCATAGAACTAGATTTCCAAAATCTCCATAATTTCTAAGTTCTGGGGCTTGGAAATTCAAGAATGTTGTTATAGTTTATTTATATTAAAAATGTTTAGGCCACCCGAGTGTAACACACTCCGGCCAGCTTACAAAATACAAAGATAAATATATTCTAAAAACACAAGTTTCATCAATAAGAAAACAAATGTGTTTTGCAAAGTAGTTAATCAGAACTGCTTTCAAACTGGGGTGGAGTAATTATGGAGACCAAGGCTGGCATGCCATTGGAGATTAGAATTAGAAGAAGAATTAGAATTCTTTATTGGCCAAGTGTGATTGGACACACAAGGAATTTGTCTTGGTGCAAATGCTCTCAGTATACATAAAACAAAAGATACATTCATCAAGAATCATAAGGTGCAACACTTAATAGGGTACAATAAGTCATAGGGTACAACAAGTAATCAAATCATACTAGGAAACAGTCAATATAAATCGTAAGGATACAAGCGACCCAGTTATAGTCATACAGTCACAGGTAGGAGGGGACAGCCGATAAGGAGTGTTGAGAAGATGTAACAGTAGTGCAGACTTTGTAAATAGTTGGACAGTGTTGAGGGAATTATTTGTTTAGCAGACTGTTGGTGTTTGGGATGAAAAGTGCTATAAAACATCTGCATGGTGAAATAGATTTTTGTAATACCCATGCCATGCTATAAAAATATTTTGAGATATTCCTAACCAGAACAAAAAAAGTGCAATGTGGGCAAAACCAAATGGAATTAATATAATTATATATGCAGCTTTTGAAGCTGCATCTGTGTGATAAACATCAATAAACCAAACTGACAAGAGATCCATGAACAAACATTTATTCCATAAATATGGAGTACGTGTTTTTAAAGGAATCCTTTATTTTACGTATCACAATGTATAATTATCAAAATCTTCAGAAATTCTGTTGGGTGAAATTTAAACATTTGAAGAGAGTATAATAATGTAGCATAGTCTCTTATTAGTGCTATCTGCATGCATTCATTGTAATATATGGATGACTATTGAAAACCTTCAGGCTTTCCAGTATGTCTACACTGGGCTGGAGTTGCTGGAGGTATAATTCAGCACTGCATGTCAAGCATTGTCCCTGAGCATGCACAAACTGCCTTTTTTTTTGCTGAGCAGAACAGTATTTGCGATGTTTTCACTCTAGGGGCAAAAGGAGCTTTAAAGAGAGGCAGTTATGATAGAAACACAGTACCTACAATCTTGGACAAATTGATTTTTTAAAATTAGGCGCCATTAAGTCAGTGTCCATCTTAAAGACCATATAAATAGCCCTTCTTTAAAATGACCTGGAGATCCTCAATCTTCAGGTGCATTCACTGCTACACTTTGCTGCTGGTCATCTTCTTTTTCCTTCTCCTTCCATCTTTCCCATGGACTTCTCAAAATAGCTGGACACAGAACATTTCCAAAATGTGATAATTTGAGTCTGGTCATTTGGGCTTGAAGTGAGAGCTCTAGGTGGATTCGGTCATGAATCAGTTGGTTAGTTAGACCACTTCAATACAATATGTGACGTGTGAAAGTTTTCCAAGCATATTTGCCAGATGACTGCCTGGCACAAAATTGGTTGTCATAACGGGACGAAGTATTAGACTTTAGCTACAAGATCTCTGGGAGGTTTCTTGTATTAGTAGGCAACCTATTAGTACCAATGGAAGATTCTCCAGCACACCACACCCTCCCTTTACATTCTAGATAAGCGATGCTAAGATAGGGAAGATACAAATAGTCCTTGACTTACAATAGTTTTTTTTAGTGACTATTCAGTTACAACAGCACTGAAATTTCATGTTAGTTTTCACATGACCATTGTAGCATCCCTGTGGTCATGTGTTCAAAATGTGGACAGTTGGCAACTGATGCATGAAGATTACAGTGTTCTTGAGGTCATGTCACCTTTTACGACCTTCTGATAGTGGGCAAGCAAGATTCACTTAACAACTGCTTTGCTAACTTAACTCCAGTGTCTCACTTAACAAATGTGGCAAGAAAGGTTGTCAAGTGGGGCAAAACTCACTTAACCAATGTCTCACTTAGCAACTGAAATGTTGGGCTCGATTGTGGTCATAAGTTGAGGACTACCTGTATTCATCAATTCTTCTCCATCTGGCCTCTTAAAATACACATACGTGTTTTAAAAACATGTGATACAATATACTTCAGTGGACAATCCCCCCTTAACTTCCATGGGCTGGGTGAGGATTTCGGGAAGGGGAATGTACCGCATGTGTGAGTAATGATTAGTGAGAAAAGACTGGACAACCATTTGCCCAGGGTGTTATAAGTTATCCTGTCATGAGGTAGGACCAGAAGACCTCCAAGGTCCCTCCCAACCCTACAATTTTATGATTCTCTCCCGTGCTGCAACCTTCTTGAAAACACAATAATTAAGAAAAAAGTTTTGCCATTAATACCAATGGATGCTTAGATATAGACCCTGGGATTTGAGACCTCACACCTAGATTTCTGTGTCTTTCAAATAAGATCCTATTATGTCAGAAATGTCAGAGGGAGCAAAGCAGAAGTTGACTATTCCCCATCTGATCTTCATGATAGTTAAGTTTCTTTAAAAAGTGTAGACTTTTCTTTCTTCTAGTCTAGTGCCTTTAAACCTGAGAGAGACTGGCCCAAGGTCACCCAGCTGGTTAAGGTGGGACTATAACTAGTTTCTAGTCTGGCCCCTTTAACTCTACCCCAAAAGCCAAAGCAGTGAGGAGGGGAAGGAGGAACTGAGGTGGGTTGGGGAATATAAATTGAGGAAGAATCTCTTTCTCACTACATGTGAGTTAAAATAACACCAAGTCCCATAAACCCAAATCCCAAAGGTGGCTTTTTCAAAAGGCATTTGGACTTTCATGTTTTGCTTTGAAGACGTTTCGCTTCTCACCCAAGAAGCTTCTTCAGCTCTGACTGGATGGTGGGGAAATAGAAAAAACACCTTTGGGACAGCCATCCCCTGCATGACTGAGAATCTCCATAAACGTTTAGCTCTGCCCTTTGGGATGAACACCCTTTGAATGGTGCGGGGGGGGGGGGGGGCGTGGACGGATTTCCAGAAAAACTGCAGACTACAGGAACCATTTAAGCTTCAGTTTGAGATGCAGGCACTCACTACTCAGGTGATGCTGAGGACATAGGTAAACCTCCAAGTGGCCTCAAGAACTCTCTAAAAAAAATGCAAATGATTAGCCGTCTGCAAGGAATATAGAGCCTTCCATTCCCCACCATCCAGTCAGAGCTGAAGAAGCTTCTTAGAAGGGAAGTGAAACGTCTTCTTAAAAAAAAACAAAAAACTAGAGAGTCCAGATAGATGCCTCTTGAAAAAAAGCACCTTTGGGACAACCACGACCTGGATGACTGAGAATCTCCACAGCCATAAATCGAAGGGTCTCATTGGTGGTGTCGAACTATAAAGGCAAAGGCAGCCCTAGAAAACAGAGAATGAGATCTGAAAGAGGGGAGGGGGATGACAAGACACGCTTCCAGATCTTCCTCCAGCAGGTCGATGACAGAAAGCACAATCCGTTTCCCTCAGGCTTTCAGAGGAAAGCTAAGGGTGGGAAGAGCAAGGAAAGGAACCCGCCGGGCGCATTCTCCCCCTTTGACGCTTCGCTGGGCGTTGGCCGCGCCTTGTGTTGCGCCGCCGACCGGTGGGAGGCGCTGTTCCGCAGCTCAGTCGGCTTCTGAGCTTGCAGCCCCAGCAGCAGCAGCAGCAGAAATAACGGATCATTTTGCTCCCAGGGGAGGAGCGAGGGAGGTGGTGCGCAAACTGGAGGCTGTCTGTGGAGCCGCCAGCCGAGATGCAACGCAAAGCCTGCGCGCGCATCCCGCATCGTTATTGACCGGCTTTCCTAATTTTTCTTTTAAAAAAGAAAAGAAAAAAAAAGCAGCAGTGCTTTCGGTTGTACAGAGCCGCCTCCAGGCAAAATTAAACGAGACCATGTTCCTTTTCCCAGAACAGCCGGGGGAACATTCTGACTTGAGATCGCAGATTTTGTTAATCAGGTTTTTGTTTAAGCCTGGGAGGCTGAGAAGCGATCGTGGGCTAAGTTTACATCGATAGGCGACTTCGGGAGTTGTGAGGTATGGCCTCTGTTGTGAAAAGACAAAATCGCTGGTAATGGCGAGGGGTGGGAGGAAAGGCTTAAGGCTGAGGTAAGTTAAGTTATAAGTAGGTCTGTACAAGAAGGAGAGTGGAAACAATCCCCCCCACCCAAACTTGGCTCCTCTTGATTTTATGTTATGATATGGGATCACCAGAAACCACCATGAAATAATAGATCGTGTCAGACACCATGGAGTATATCTACCTACCTACCTATCTATCCACACAACACAATTCTTGGAAGCAAAAATGTGGTGATGTAGAAGTCACTTGGCGTATGTATGTATGTATGTATGTATGTATGTATGTATGTATGTATGTATGTATCTTAGTTATCTCAAAGGTGCTTTTTAAAGAGGCAATTGACTTTCTGGTTTTTCTATGAAGATGTTTTGCTTCTCATCCAAGAACCTTCTTCAGCTTCTTGGATGAGAAGCTAAATGTCTTCAAAGGAAAAAAAAACAAAGAAAGTCTAGTTGCCTTTTGAAGAAAGCACCTTTGGGACAATCATGATCTGGATGACTGAGAATCTCCATAGACATTTAGCGATTTGACAGTTATGTTGTAACAATTGTCAACATAGTTATAGTTCTGTTTTTGGATCTACCATGATGCAAAAAAAAATGTGGATCTGGGGTTAGATCCTCTTGATTTACTTTATGTGGGATGCATATGAAATCACAACAAAATTATACATACTGTATATGTAAACAAGCAATGATAATCATAGTTCCAAAGGATTTTGGAAATGTAAATCCTGTACAATTCACATTTAGAATTTATCATCTTGGAGTAAGCCAACACAATTCTTGGAAGCAAAAATGTGGTGATGTAGAAATCACGGCATGAAATTCAGAGGAAATCATAAATCACCTATTTTATCCGTCAGCACATGGTAATCTAGTTTTTTGAGTTTCAAAAATACATGGATGTGAGGCCCATATCCCTATGGTCTACCCATGTTATTTGCACTATATTAAAGTCAGAAATCTCCAGATCTTGCTACAGAAATCTTCTGATTTTGATGGCTGGTTATAGGCAAAAGATTAGAATCTTATGTTTTGACAATGATCTCAGCTGGATTTTGAGTAAAAATTATATAGATTAATGCTTTGGATCTAAGCTTATGCATCACAATAGGGTCAAAAACTGCAATGGTTCATTAGACCCAAATGTATTCAGTGACTTGGCAGTATATTCATGTATAAAACTAAAAACTATGTAAAATCAAGCTTGGAGCCCCATTTTTGCATCCTGCTGGGACCAAAAAATTAGGTTGCAATGGAATGCAGACAGAATTGCTATGATCTGATGATTGGATGGGAATCCTATGAAAAAAAAACCTGTGAAATTAAGAGGATCAAACCTCACATCCATATTTTGAACATATTTTGACAGCGGTGGCTTATTGTATGCAAATACAATCTGTGATTTAACAGGTTTCATATGGCTCTCATGTAAACATATGATATGAAGATGATCCTTGCCTCACATCCGTGCTTTTGTACCATAGCAGAACTAAAAAGCTGTTAGATCCACGATTGTTAAGGTGGGCTGTGGACTAACAGATACAATCTTATCAACTAGATATTTGATAAGTGGTTTTATAAGTATCTAATGCAAATATTCCATAAAATCCGGTTATGATTTTGATGTCAAGAGTGGACTTGTATCCTTTTCACCTAGAAATGCTATTAAAGAAGAAGGAGACATGAAGAAGAGCCACAGATTAGAGAATGGTCCGATAAGAAGCAATTGTATCTGCAAAATATCTATGGTCATCCAGGTCATGGTTGTCCCAAAGGTGCTTTTTTTCAAAAAGCAACTGGACTTTCTGGTCTTTCCCTGAAAACATTGCCTCTCATCCAAGAAGCTTCTTCAGCTGAGATGAGAGACAAGACATCTTCAGGGAAAGACCAAAAAGTCCAGTTGCCTCTTGAAAAAAAAAAAAAAAAACACCTTTGGGAAAATTGTGTCTGCAGGAGCAATAAAGGCAGGGTAGGCATCTCAGAAGGGACCCTCCCTAGTTTCTTAGATTGTAAAGGCGAGGGGGGAGAGACGTATATTCAGACCAGTGGTGGGTTTCAATTTTTTTCACCACTGGTTCTGTGGGCGTGGCTTGGTGGGCGCGCTTTGCACGTGCACAGAGGGTTTCCTACTAACCTGCAATCCTGCACTCTCCCTGTGTCTTCAGGTCAGTATAGAGCTGGGGTGGATGAGAGGGCCCAGCAGCTGATCATTGGAGCAAACTGGCTCACTCACAGATTGTCGTTGGAACTACCGGTTCAGTCGAACTGGGCTGAATCGGTAGAATACCACCACTGATTCAGACCTGTAAGATTCTGTTAATGTAACTTAAAATAAAGTAGTACTTCTGGGCGTGTTTCTTGTCTGCGCTGTCTCACAAAGCTGACAATAACTAATTCATAAATGTCAGTGGAAGACATAATGCCTTTAGCAAACAAAATAATGACAGTGTCTGAAAATTAAAAGTCACAGCAGAATCACACAATCTCCACAAAATGCATGCAAGGTTGATACAGAGAATGGTTATGGTTGTATGTTATGTCCCACCTTCTAAAATAAACAGTTAAGGCTGAAAGCAGCAGTCCTTGTAAAGAAAGGCAGCAAACAGGAAAATGTTATGTCCCACCTTTTAAAGTAAACAGATAAGGCTGAAAGCAACAGTCCTTGTAAAGAAAGGCAGCAAACAGGAATTTTCACAGATAGCTCCAATAAGTAAAAGTTCCAACGAACTAAATCCAAGACTCAACAAGATTCTTCAGATCAAAATCCTTCACAAAATAATTCCAATAAGTAGAAGTTCCAACGAATTAAATCCAAATCCCAACAAGATATTTCAGATCAAAATCCTCCAAACTGTGCTCTTCAGTTCTCTCTTGCAAATAGACACTTTGTTCCGGACAAAGTGCAAAGTCATATCTCTCCCTTTATAGAGTAACTAATTAGTCTAATTGCTGGTCTGCTCTCCTACTGTATCCTCGTTGGTTCCTCCTTGTCAGGAGACGTCTTGTCCTGACATCTACCCAGCAATCATCCAAATTATCATCTTCTTCACCTGAAGATAACATTTGTTCCTCATTATCACCGTTCCCGGCTGACCACCTAATTGAAGGGTGGAGGAGTTTGAAGGTTCAAGCCGATCTTGCAAATCAAATGCATTCATCTCCTCCTCATCGTTAGAACTTGCTGATTCATATAAGTCCTCCTCGCTGGAGCTGTCATTCAAAAAACCTGTAGCAGATGCCGGAATCACAACACTATCCTCACCGCAGGGCCCTTCCCCCGGGTCTGGCGATCCGGATGCGGTTTCAAGGGAAGCGTGCATGAAAGTCTCGAAGCAGATCCGAAGCATGAAGTGTAGACGCATCCGTCCAGGAACAAACCTCCGAGTCATCTACCCTCCTCCTGACCAAATACTGGAAGTGACCTTTGAGCCAACGGGAATCAAGGACGTCGACCACCGTATCGCCAACAGCAGGCTCCTCAGAAGGCAATGATAACGGACCCGGTTCAGCAGAATCACGTAATCGACAAACAGAAGAATCAGGAATCAAAAGAGATCGATGAAAGACGGGGTGAATACGCATGGATCGTGGCAAAGTGAGGCGGTATGCCACGGGATTAATAACTGCCTCAATCGGGAACGGACCAATAAACCGATGATCAAGTTTTCTAATAGGGCGATCGACCTTCAGATGTTTTGTAGATAGCCACACTTTATCACCCACAACTAACGGAGGTGTATCTCGACGGGACCGATCTGCAAACCGCTTATAATCTTCTTTTGCCTTGTTCAATTGTTGTATCAGTAGACGGCGAACTGCGTGTAGTTCTTCCAAAAACTCTCGGGTCTCAGGAACCGGGAATCCATCATAGTTAATGGGAAGAAACGCGGATGATAACCCATATTTGCAAAAATGGCGTGACACGGGTGGAGGTATGCTGCGAGAGTTGTTAAACGCGAATTCTGCTAACGGGAGGTATTTCACCCAATCGCTTTGTCGCAAATTAACAAAACATCTCAAATATTGAGTAAGAATCCCAATCACCTTCTCCGTCCCGCCATCAGTTTCCGGATGGTGCGCTGACGCTAAACATACTTTCACTTGCAAAGCCGCCATTAACTGTTTCCAAAATTCTGCCGTAAACTGGACCCCACGATCAGAAACCACTCTATCAGGCAGTCCATGTAGACGGAAGATATGTTGCAAAAATAACTGAGCCAGTGCGGGACGATGGTAATTTCCGACAGGGAATGAAATGGGCCATTTTAGTCAACATATCCACTACCACAAGCACTGTTGTGAACCCCGATGAAGACGGTAAATGTGTCAGAAAGTCCATAGAGATCGCTCCCATGGTCTACTTGGAGTCGGCAAGGGTTGCAAAAGTCCAGGAGGTGCACCGGATGCTGCTTTCGCTTGCCTACATTGAACGCAAGAAGCGACGTAAGAAGACACATCATGACGAACTCGAGGCCACCAAAAAGTCCGAGTGACCAAATGCAAGGTCTTGTGTAATCCAAAATGACCAGCGGCTGGGTTATCATGACATTGTGTCATGATGAGAGCCCTCAACGGTCTGGTAGGCACATATAATAAACCCCGATATCGAAGCAGATCGTCTTCAAAAGACCATGGAGAAGTTGGGCCAATGTCCTCCCGTCTCTGCTGCGTCCACACATCCAAACGTTGCGCCTCTCGTAGTTGGGCCCGTAAATCTACCGGTTCCTGCAGTACGGCTAGAGATTCCGGTGGTAACACTGTCCGTAAAGGAAGAGGATCTTCGCATAAGTATACTCCGGTTTCCGAGATAATGCATCCGCCCTCCGGTTCTGACCACTTGGAACGTAAGTAACCGAGAAATTAAATCTGGCAAAAATAACGACCAACGAATCTGCCTTTGATTCAATTTCCTAGCCGTGGTCAAATGTTCCAGGTTCCTATGATCTGTCCGAACCTCCACCTTGTGTCGAGCTCCCTCCAAATGATGTCTCCAAGTCTCAAAAGCAACCTTAATAGCTAACAACTCTTTTTCCCAAATTGTATAGTTGCGTGCTCCAAGCTGTAAGCTTCCTAGAATAATAAGCGCAAGGAAACAAAAGAGCGCCATCCTCCGAAGCTTGTAACAGCACTGCTCCGATAGCGACATTAGAAGCATCTGTCTCGACCACAAATGGGCGATCCGGATCAGGATGCTTCAATATGGGTTCAGTTATAAATGCTTTTTCAAAGTGTCAAAAGCCTGTTGTTGTGGAGGCCCCCACACAAATGGAACCTTCTTACAAAGAAGTTGGGTTATGGGATCCATTATCTTCGCAAAACCTGGAATGAAAGTCCGATAATAGTTGGCAAATCCTAAAAGTCGTTGCACATCTTTAACCCGACGAGGAGCTTCCCAACTACACAACGCCTCAACCTTTTTGGGGTCCATAGCAATGCCCACAGGAGAAATAATGTGTCCCAAGAATTCGATAGATGACTGAAAAAGAAACATTTTTCTAATTTAGCATAAAGTTTATGTTCCCGAAGACGCTGAAGCACTTGACGCACCTGCTGAAGATGTTGCTCTTTAGATTTTGAATAAATCAAATGTCGTCCAAATATATGACAACAAACTTATCCAACATGTCTCGAAAGATATCGCTCATTAAATGTTGAAATACAGCAGGAGCGTTGGTCAAACCAAATGGCATAACGGTGTACTCGAAATGACCATAACGAGTGCCAAAGCCGTCTTCCACTCATCTCCCTTACGCATCCGAACCAAATTGTAAGCTCCACGTAAGTCAAGTTTCGTGGAAAATTGTAGCTTCCGTAACCGCTCCAACAATTCGGAGATGAGCGGTAAAGGATAGCTATTTCTCACAGTGATAGCATTTAGCGCCTATAGTCACAACAAAGACGAAGTTCTCCCGACTTCTTCACAAAGAGAACGGGTGCTGAAAGAGGGGATGACGAAGGCCGAATAAATCCCCGAGCTAGATTTTTATTCAAAAATTCTCAAGTGCAACTAGTTCAGGCTCAGACAAAGAATACAACCTCCCTTTGGTAATGGAGCGTCCGGTATCAAATCCACGGGACAGTCATAAACACGATGTGGTGGTAATTGATCTGCCTCCTGTTCACTGAAAACATCGGGAACCGACAGCTCTGAAGGAATCGAGGCAGCAGAAGCGACAATATGTTGGCCTGCGCAGACATGTCTCAGGTGGTCCACACATTGCAAGCTTGGAAAAGAAACAGCGTTCTGCGCCCAAGCCACCAACGGATCGTGGTAGACGCAGCCAGGATACTCCGAGCACCAAAGGAAGATGGAGGTTCAAGTGATATAAAAACTTATCGCTCCTCGTGATCCCCAACACGCATACGCAGTGGTTGGGTGGCAAGCGAATAGGTCCCGACTTGAGTTCGCGCCCATCTACGGTTTCCACCTGCATGGGGGATTCACAGGCACTAAAGGAACTTTGAAATGTTTTACAAAATCATAATCCATAAAGCTAGTCGTAGCCCCTGAATCCACCAGTGCCACGGCAGGGATTCCCTCCTTCCGAGATTGCAAGAATATGCGAGTGTCCAAAAGTAAATGTCGAGGAGGGCCAGAATTAACTTCAGCAATTTGAGATGAAAGTGAATACTGTGCCCGACCTAGGGTTTCCCTGAGGTCGGGCCTACCCCGCTTCCCGACGGACCAGCAATGGGTTTTGATACAGGTCCACGAGTCCCCTTCCGAGTGCAGGAATTTGCAAAATGTCCCGAACCCCGCAATAAAGGCACAAACCTTCCTGAAATCTTCTCGATCGCTCCTGAACTGTTAAACGAGGGCGGAGGCGCCTATCTCCATCGGCTCCTCTGCTGGAATTCTGGATTGGAAAACCCTCATAGACGGGTGCGTGAACGAGGAAACACAGGTGGCTCTGCAACGGTCCGTTTACACCCACGATGTTGTAGGCGAGCTTCAACACGTAAGCATTGAGTAATCAATGTGTCCAAAGTTGAAGCACGCTCTGCATGAATTAGTTCATCCTTGATAATGTCGGACAAACCCTCTTGGAATGCTGCCATGTGAGCTGGTTCATTCCAGGTGGAGTCCATACACAACAAGCGAAATTCTGCAACGTATTCTTGCAATGAGTGTTTACCTTGAATAATATCCCTCAATTTTCTGTCCACAGTTTGAGATTTAATTGGATTCTCAAACATAACGCTCATCTGTTGAATAAACCCCTGAAATCGTCCAGTAATGGACTATCTTGTACTAATAAGGAGTAGCCCATTTGGCAGCCTGCCCGGTTAACAAACTAATAATAAAGCCAATTTTAACTCGATCGGTTGGAAAATCCTCCGGCCTCACAGAAAATACAATTGGCACTGACCCAAAAATGTTGAAAACATGTCCGTTTGCCCAGAAAATTTATCTGGCATAGCTATCGGAATTTTTCTCACAGGGGGTGCAGGGGGAACTCCAGCTGCAGCTGAAACAGTTTGAGAATTGGCAACGAACGATAATAATTGTGTTACCTGATTTTGAAGGGATACGTTGCTCTGGAGTAATTGATTTATTTGCATCTGTTGCTGCTCCACCAATTGTTGCATTTGAGTTGAATCCATCGTTGCAAAGATGGTCTGTTAGGTCCGGAACAAAAATGTTATGTCCCACCTTCTAAAATAAACAGTTAAGGCTGAAAGCAGCAGTCCTTGTAAAGAAAGGCAGCAAACAGGAAAATGTTATGTCCCACCTTTTAAAGTAAACAGATAAGGCTGAAAGCAACAGTCCTTGTAAAGAAAGGCAGCAAACAGGAATTTTCACAGATAGCTCCAATAAGTAAAAGTTCCAACGAACTAAATCCAAGACTCAACAAGATTCTTCAGATCAAAATCCTTCACAAAATAATTCCAATAAGTAGAAGTTCCAACGAATTAAATCCAAATCCCAACAAGATATTTCAGATCAAAATCCTCCAAACTGTGCTCTTCAGTTCTCTCTTGTAAATAGACACTTTGTTCCGGACAAAGTGCAAAGTCATATCTCTCCCTTTATAGAGTAACTAATTAGTCTAATTGCTGGTCTGCTCTCCTACTGTATCCTCGTTGGTTCCTCCTTGTCAGGAGACGCCTTGTCCTGACATCTACCCAGCAATCATCCAAATTATCATCTTCTTCACCTGAAGATAACATTTGTTCCTCATTATCACCCGCTCCCGGCTGACCACCCAATTGAAGGGTGGAGGAGTTTGAAGGTTCAAGCCGATCTTGCAAATCAAATGCATTCATCTCCTCCTCATCGTTAGAACTTGCTGATTCATATAAGTCCTCCTCGCTGGAGCTGTCATTCAAAAACCTGTAGCAGATGCCGGAATCACAACAGTTGTATAACATGTTCTTTCTGTTACCACCCATTTTTCTAGATTAAGGAACAGCTCCCATACCAGCTTCTGAGGGAGGTAAGTTCCTACTTGCTTATTAACAAGGTATTTTGTTGATGGCAATGATAACAGCAACAGTATTAGAAGAGGTTCAGGAGAAAACAGTGAATTGTTGCCACCAATGTGGGGCAACATTTATGCCTGTTCTGTGTGAAAATTTTGTTGGTGAGTGAGTGCAGAACAAGAGTAGGGTCCACTTTGAATAACAGTAAAAATCTTTCTCCTTCCAAATTGCTAACTATACTTTCTGTTACAGTATTTTTTCCATAAGGATGAATAAAATTAGGGAAGAAGAAAATGTAATCTCCAATGATATTTTAAATACCTTTATATATATTTTTAAAAAGTGGGTTTTTAAATGAGCATATTAAACTCTTATACAGATAAAATAACATTTGAATATTATTGCACTAGTATGAACATAGTAAAGAAGGTAATAGGACAATACAGTACAAGCCAAACTTAATCGATGTTGGTGTTTCTCAACCTTGCTGCCTGGGGAATTCTGGAATTTGAGATCCATGTATCATAATGTTCTAAAGGTTGAGAAATACTGTTCTAAATGAGATAAGAACACTCCCATTGCTGCTTTTTGTCCCAGCTCCAGTGCTTTCAATATGCAACAACCGAAAATTATATTGTGAATGCCAAGTTTTTTCTGGTACAGTGATAAAGCAGTGGAGTAAGTGCTAAGAATTCTTTTTGCTCTCTCTCCAAAAATCACTGTACCAATTTCTGACTGATAACAAATATTTCTCTCAATATTTGGGAAATGGTTTTGGTGATGCTAAGTGAATAATTTTATCTTGTTATTGTCCGCATTAAAGTGAGAACTTTTAGCAGGTGCACAGATGAGATAATTTCAGCAACTTGGACTCAAAATTTAACAATGTGCTTGACTCTTAGTTCTTGCATTTATGCAGTTTTCTCAATAATGGAAATAATTTGCCATTGCATTTTTTCAGAAATGTTTTGGTTTCCCATTCTAGCCAACATCTCTAGGAATTCTCAGATCTACCAGCGCCAGTGTCACATCCATTTATTTAGGTAGGTACTATCCTAATTCACAAAGTAAAGTTAATAAAAAAGGATATAATCCTGCAAGATTACCAAATATCACACAAGATTTCACCAATGTAGCTTTATGGCATGTGATTTCTGGAGGAGACCATCCATATACCATGAGATTTAATCATTTTGAAAGGGTCTCTGGTCCATTACACAAAATTATGCAATAAAGCCTAAATCCCGAAAAGCCAACTAAACTCTGCAATTGAGTTACACACAATTCTTCCACTGCTATAGTATCAACTCCATTATACAGGTAGTCCTTGCTTTATGACAATAATTGAGCCTGGAATTATGGTGGTAAGTCATGGTGGCCATTAAGCGGGTTACCATATGACCGTGACGATTTTATTATTAGAGCCTTGGTGGTGCAGTGTGAGTGCTGTACTGCAGGCCACTTCTGCCGACTATCGGCTGTTCAAATCCCACCAGGCTCAAGGTTGACTCAGTCTTCCATCCTTCCGAGGTGGGTAAAATGAGGACCCAGGTTGTTGAGGGCAAGAGGCTGACTCTATAAAACCGCTTAGAGTGGGCTGTAAGGCACTATAAAGCGGTGTATAAGTCTAAGTGCTATTGCTATAATCCTTTTTATAGCGTTTGTTAAGTGAATGCCATAATTGTTAAACAAATGCCATGGAACAACAAATCTGTTTTCTTCAGTGGGCTTTTTTTTTTTTTTTTTTGTTGCCAGAAACTGATAGTAAAGGCCATCAACTGAGAAAAAAGCTGGAAATTAAGATTGTGACCCTGGGATGCTGCATACAGCCATAAACGCGAACCAGTTTCTAAGCAACCAAAATGTAATTCATTTATGGAGTGCACAGAAGTAAAGTATGATAAATGAGTATTTCTAAGGATTCATTCATTCACTGATGGTTATCGCTGATCAATAAAATCATTCAGAGCCTTAATGTTAGAGAACTATCGTATCATTTCTACCACTTTGATATAGAGCCTGAACTACCTGCCCTTTTGAAAAAGTTCTGTGAATAGCCCTTAAATCGAAAACCTTGCAGCACGAACTCAGAAAGCTAACTCCCCCTCCCATCCTTAAACTGGTTTAAGAAACAGTGATAGGAAAAAGTAGCAAAAATGGCTATCTATTGCCACTCAGTGTCCTCATGTTGTATTACATGCATTTGTTTTTGTTAACTCAAGAGATATCTAATTTATATATAGATATATATCAAAGCAGATGTGGGAGATTAATTCTGCTTTGGTCCTTTTCTTATCCATACCCTTTTTTCCTATTCAAATTATTCTATGCAGCTAAATTAATTAGGCTTAGCAAATCAAGCAAAATTGAATTTGAGTAGTTGATTCAGCTCAGGAGATATATTTAAATAAATATATTTATTTTGGCTTATAGAACACTTAAATCTCGAGCAATTTACGTTCCTAATTTTATAAAAAGTTTAGAGCCATAAATAAAATGAACAGTAGTAATTTTGTTTCACTGTACTTCACCAAGGAACTACAGCTCCATACTCACATAAGCCATCGCTGTGTTTTATTGCAGGAGGATATCCAATCACATCAGTTGCCCAAGGCTTTCTGGTCTTAATGGATTTCCTAAGTCCCAACAAGGTTGGTTTGATCTCTGGAGGATTAATATTCCAAAAGGGAGCAGCAGTGAGAAAAGCCCACTTGTGTGATTCATGATGATTGCATTCCCTCAGATGGATGTGGAATATCAATTCAGTTTGGCTATTGGTTGTTCAGTTTCCTGTTTCTGAATCAATTTGAATTATCCTAGTCTAACCCAGCAGTGGCTACAGCAAACCCCAATGATATGCATTCAATATGCATTCAATAGTAATAAACTGAAACTTAAAAATTTACATGTATTGTTAAGATAATATTCTTTCATTTCTGCAATATAAAGATATTTTAAACAATCAAACAACAAAAAATAATTTGAGTATACTTCTGGAAATTCAAAATACTTTCTTTCCATCTTTATAAAATAATTATCTTAGTCGTTTCTTAGTTTGATAGAGACAAAGGGTTTCATGGAATGTCAGGTTCCATATTTTTGAGTATAGTTCAACATCACATTTATATTTTAAGTATTTTCCCCCAAAGCTGTGTTAACATATACGATAATTGAGACCAGAAAATGGCTGGAAGAGAACACAGCCAAATTATGTGAGTCAAAGAACTGTCAAATTTCTTGCAATGTGAACCTAAAAATCTGTTATCCATCCTTAAATATTCTTTGGAGAACCTTTTAAAATGAAACAAAATTTTCTAAAGAATTCATCCCTGAACATAGCATGCCGGGTTCCGGTTTGCAGGGCTTCGGCGACAGGCAGGAATCCGCGATCGTGCACGGTTTCTGCCTGGGCTCGCCGCTGGAGCGCCCCGAGCCAGCTGGCTTCGGGGCTAAGCCACCCCGTAGAGGTGGTGAAGACGGGGGAGCACCAGCAGGGTTGAGGGGAGCCGTACCTCTCCTCCTCAGCTGGCCAAATTCCCTTTCCCGAAGGCGGTAAGAGCGGTGGTATGAAATGGCCGCCTCAAAGAAGCACTCAGCTGGAAAAGAAAGTGCAGGAGGAAGTTAAGAAGTGAAAGTTTTGATTGACCGGGACAAGAAGCAACAACTAAGGTATCCTGGAATTTAAATTTTACAAAAGATACATCGCTCCCAAAGAAGACTCGGAAGCAGCGAATGAAAGTGAAAAGGGAAAGTTTTTTTTTCACTCTCCTTCCTTACGTTGACAGCAAAGAGAGCTGAATGAGAAATTGGGAAAACCCGCTTTGGCACCAATAGGTAATTAAACTGGAAATATAATTAAATGCCAAGGGGACAATAAAGATTTCTGAACACTAAAAAATCTTTTTTTTTTTTTTGCTGTAAGTGGGAAGGGAGAGGAAAAGACTGCGCAACAAGAAGAAAAGACTGCGCAACAAGAAGATTGGGACAAAGATTGGGACAAAGAAGAAGCCATCTTTAATGAACAAGTAACTTTAGGGAAGAAAGGGGAAAGGGGGAGGAAAGAGAATGGAGAATTTAAGACTTAAAAAAACAGCCAAAAAAGAGAAAAATAATGTGAAAAGTGGATATAATGTTGGAAAACAACAGAAAAGGGGAATACAGAAGAGAGAAATGAAGGTGGAGAGACAAGGGGGTAAAAGGGGGAGAGAGAAGAAAGGGAAGAAGGAAGGGAAGAGAAGTTACAAAGGTTTGGAGCAAGATGTAAAGAAACAGGACTTATTCAGAGATAATGGGTGAAAATTAAACTGAAAAAGGGATTCTGTAAAGGTACATAAGATTGTATTGTTATATTTGTATTAGAAATAAAGTTAGAAAATTGGAAACAACATATGATTAAAAAGTGGGATAAAATAGTCAGTGTAATTCAGTGAAACTTTTGTGAACAAAAGAAATGAAATAAATGAGAGAATTGAATTAGGAAGGAATGGGAACATTTTAATTACTCAATGTTTTATAAAATATAAGTGAAGTGGGGGGGAAGTAATTATGGAAAGTTGATAAGTGTTCCCATAGAAGTATATTTATTTGAAAAGTAATGTGTAAAATGTTTAAGATTTAAATGAATATTAATATTAATGATAGAATTGAATTGGTATGGATTGTATGTTTTAATTATATATTTTATATATAATTTTTTCTTTTTTTAAAATACAGTGTGTAGTTTTAGAATGTACCAAGCAGAATCCGAATGGAAGTTATGTATTATATTAAGTGTTATAAATTTAGGGAAAGAGATAAAGCGTCATACTCCAATCAGTGTACAGGAGAAATTTTGTTTAATGAGAAAAGATAATAGACAGCTGAAACAGGACAGACAAAGAATATAAGTATAATGATCTGAATTGAGATGAAATAAATAAAATAAAATTAAGAAAGTTAAAAGAGGGGAGAAACTATATAGAGAATGTAGAATGGTAATAAGATATGGAATGGTATATAAAAATGAGCATGAACTTGAATTTGTGTCTGTACGAAGAGATGTAACCCGGGATCAAGCTGCTTTCAAAAAGATGTTTTATGTTTTTATGTTTTATGTTTTGTTTGTTTAGGTTTTTCTTTAAAAATCAATAAAATTTTCAGAAAAAAAAAAAAATTCATCCCTAAGTCATAAAAATGTATTTAATATTTCTTAAAAAGTTGGGGCCATTGATTTTCCATGATTGGATATTCCAGAATCTTATTCCATTGGTCATGTATTAATCTTCATCATATTAAATTGTGATGATCGCTCATTCATTCATTCATTCATTCAATTTCTACAGCTACCCAACTCTATCAAGTGACTTTGGGTGGCTTAAAATTCTAAAATGATTCCTTATTTATAACAACATAGTGATAAAAGATGAAGTTAGATCAGCACTCCACTCATTACCATTTCACAAGGCTAAAGGAATTGTGAAATATAGGTAGTCCTTGATTTATGACAACTGAGCCCAAAATTTCTATTCTTAAGTGAGGCATTTGTTAAGTTTTGTGAGTTTTGCCCCATTTTATGACCTCTGTTGCCACAGTTGTTAAGTGAATCTCTGCAGTTGATAAGTTAGTAACCCCATTGTTAAGTGAATCTGACTTTGCTGGTGAGAAGATCACAAAAGCAACGATCATAAATATGAATCAGTTGTCAAGCACCTGAACTTTGATCATGTGACCGTGGGGAATGCTGCAAAGGTGGTAACTGAAAAATGGTCCTGTCACATTTTTCAGTGCCATTGTAACTTTGAACAGTCACTAAAGAAACTGTACTAAGTCGAAGTCTGCCTGTACTTACATAAATATGGCAACCAAAAAAGAACAACCAGTAAAGATTCTAATTAACTGTGCAGCAAATTTGGTGTGGCATTAATGCCGCAGGGCCAGAGATGGCTACTGCAGAGCAGCGGAAGGTGTGCAGGTGGCCATCAACGTAGAGGGCTACCTGTATGTTGGGGGTGTTGGGAGTGGATGCTACGAGATGGGGAAGGATTGAGAGCCCGAGTGACTGGGGACACATACTGTGGTCGATCTGGGGTGGTTGCTGCCAGGCGAGAGAGAATGTGAGCAACTTTCCAGAATGGCTTGTGACCTTCTCTGCTGGCTTCCCCATTGACTTTAATTCCGGAAAGCCAGCAGACAAATGGTGATGCTACAACCATTGTAAGTGTGAGCAGATTGCCAAGTGCCCACATCATGATCATGTGATCATGGAGGTGCGGGAATGGCTGGAACTTCGATGATTGATCATAAGTACTACTCATTCAAAGCCATTGAACTTATATTTATTCAATCTATATGTGGAATCTAGACTGAGGGGAAGCTGAATTGGAATGAGATCATTGTAGATTTACAATTGGAGGAGGAGACATCAATATCCTATGGTATCTAATGAAGTATTCTGATACTGAGAATGCAAACCAGTACTGAAACCAAGGAGCAATGATGAAAAATCAGGGCTAAGATTAAATATAAAGAAGGCCAAATTAATGACAACAGGTGCAATAACCAGTCTTAGAACTGACAATAAAAATATCCAATGTGGCCTAGGTTCTATCTTTAAAGTTGTCTATCAATGTTTTTTTTAAAAAGCACTCAAGAAAAACACTTATCTTTTTGAATCCCTTCTAATTCCAGGATTGCAAAACTCCAGGTAATCTCTGATGACACAAAGTGTTGTAGAAATCTCTTAATCTCTGCTCCCATCTAGTGGTCATGTGCAGTTTAAATGTGTTGCTTTAGACAGTGGAAATACAGTGGTAGACTTATACCACATGTTATCTTTTACAGTCAAAAGAGTGTGCTTGTGTGTGTATGTTTGTGTGTATAATAGAACCCCCAGTCTTCCTCCTCCGTACAACAATTAGAAAGGAAAATAATTACCAGAAGAAAATTGTGCTGCCCAGCTTATCTTTATATAGATCCGGCAAGGAAGAAAAAAAAGGGAGAGATTTATATATTTGAGTGAAAGCTATTATTAGAAAAATATAGCTAATGAGTCAGAAATGTACTTTTTATTTTCTTTCTTTTAACTTAGTCTTGATACCAGTGCACAGATTTTGGTAGATGCACTTTACTAGACTAAGTGTTGTGACTGGAAGGATCGATCCTGTTGTGAGTTTTGACTCACAGGAGAAATTTTGTTTAATGAGAAAAGATAATAGACAGCTGAAACAGGACAGACAAAGAATATAAGTATAATGATCTGAATTGAGATGAAATAAATAAAATAAAATTAAGAAAGTTAAAAGAGGGGAGAAACTATATAGAGAATGTAGAATGGTAATAAGATATGGAATGGTATATAAAAATGAGCATGAACTTGAATTTGTGTCTGTACGAAGAGATGTAACCCGGGATCAAGCTGCTTTCAAAAAAGATGTTTTATGTTTTTATGTTTTATGTTTTGTTTGTTTAGGTTTTTCTTTAAAAATCAATAAAATTTTCAGAAAAAAAAAAAAATTCATCCCTAAGTCATAAAAATGTATTTAATATTTCTTAAAAAGTTGGGGCCATTGATTTTCCATGATTGGATATTCCAGAATCTTATTCCATTGGTCATGTATTAATCTTCATCATATTAAATTGTGATGATCGTTCATTCATTCATTCATTCATTCAATTTCTACAGCTACCCAACTCTATCAAGTGACTTTGGGTGGCTTAAAATTCTAAAATGATTCCTTATTTATAACAACATAGTGATAAAAGATGAAGTTAGATCAGCACTGCACTCATTACCATTTCACAAGGCTAAAGGAATTGTGAAATATAGGTAATCCTTGATTTATGACAACAACTGAGCCCAAAATTTCTATTCTTAAGTGAGGCATTTGTTAAGTTTTGTGAGTTTTGCCCCATTTTATGACCTTTGTTGCCACAGTTGTTAAGTGAATCTCTGCAGTTGATAAGTTAGTAACCCCATTGTTAAGTGAATCTGACTTTGCTGGTGAGAAGATCACAAAAGCAACGATCATAAATATGAATCAGTTGTCAAGCACCTGAACTTTGATCATGTGACCGTGGGGAATGCTGCAAAGGTGGTAACTGAAAAATGGTCCTGTCACATTTTTCAGTGCCATTGTAACTTTGAACAGTCACTAAAGAAACTGTACTAAGTCGAAGTCTGCCTGTACTTACATAAATATGGCAAGCAAAAAAAGAACAACCAGTAAAGATTCTAATTAACTGTGCAGCAAATTTGGTGTGGCATTAATGCCGCAGGGCCAGAGATGGCTACTGCAGAGCAGCGGAAGGTGTGCAGGTGGCCATCAACATAGAGGGCTATCTGTATGTTGGGGGTGTTGGGAGTGGATGCTACGAGATGGGGAAGGATTGAGAGCCCGAGTGACTGGGGACACATACTGTGGTCGATCTGGGGTGGTTGCTGCCAGGCGAGAGAGAATGTGAGCAACTTTCCAGAATGGCTTGTGACCTTCTCTGCTGGCTTCCCCATTGACTTTAATTCCGGAAAGCCAGCAGACAAATGGTGATGCTACAACCATTGTAAGTGTGAGCAGATTGCCAAGTGCCCACATCATGATCATGTGATCATGGAGGTGCGGGAATGGCTGGAACTTCAATGATTGATCATAAGTACTACTCATTCAAAGCCATTGGAACTTATATTTATTCAATCTATATGTGGAATCTAGACTGAGGGGAAGCTGAATTGGAATGAGATCATTGTAGATTTACAATTGGAGGAGGAGACATCAATATCCTATGGTATCTAATGAAGTATTCTGATACTGAGAATGCAAAACCAGTACTGAAACCAAGGAGCAATGATGAAAAATCAGGGCTAAGATTAAATATAAAGAAGGCCAAATTAATGACAACAGGTGCAATAACCAGTCTTAGAACTGACAATAAAAATATCCAATGTGGCCTAGGTTCTATCTTTTAAAGTTGTCTATCAATGTTTTTTTTAAAAAGCACTCAAGAAAAACACTTATCTTTTTGAATCCCTTCTAATTCCAGGATTGCAAAACTCCAGGTAATCTCTGATGACACAAAGTGTTGTAGAAATCTCTTAATCTCTGCTCCCATCTAGTGGTCATGTGCAGTTTAAATTTGTTGCTTTAGACAGTGGAAATACAGTGGTAGACTTATACCACATGTTATCTTTTTACAGTCAAAAGAGTGTGCTTGTGTGTGTATGTTTGTGTGTATAATAGAACCCCCAGTCTTCCTCCTCCGTACAACAATTAGAAAGGAAAATAATTACCAGAAGAAAATTGTGCTGCCCAGCTTATCTTTATATAGATCCGGCAAGGAAGAAAAAAAAGGGAGAGATTTATATATTTGAGTGAAAGCTATTATTAGAAAAATATAGCTAATGAGTCAGAAATGTACTTTTATTTTCTTTCTTTTAACTTAGTCTTGATACCAGTGCACAGATTTTGGTAGATGCACTTTACTAGACTAAGTGTTGTGACTGGAAGGATCGATCCTGCTGTGAGTTTTGACTCTGATGATTCTGATGATGAAAGGCTGGAGCCTGTTGTGAATGTGGAGTCTGAATTATTAGAGGACACAGATGTGAGCCAGGGGGAGGAGAGGCTGTCTGACAGACACTCCTCGCCAGAACCTTCGACCTCATTCATGCCAGCAACTGATCCACAAAATGAGTCAGAGGCTTCAAGTGGGGAAGCTGACAGATCGTGGCCTGACGCCAGAACTAGGAGGAGACTGAAACGTCAAGCTGAGGGGAGGCGTCAAGTCAGACAGTGATTAGGGAGATTGACACGCCAATCCAGGTGATTTGAGGAGGCGTGATGAGTCTCAAACTTTGCTTGGAAGCAAATTGTTTGATGTGTCGAAAGGATACGTGGGGAGCGGCCTTTGTAATTTATGGACATTCTGAATTACCAGACAGATTCCAGGAAGTCTGCCAAGGACTGGAATAAGTACTGTTAACCCTTTATTAGTTTGCTTCTGTTTTGGTTTGGATGTTTTGAACTGTGGAACTCTGTATTCTCACTTGTGAATATAGGTGAGACATAACAGTTTTGCTTCCAAGCCCAACAAACCATCTTCAAAACAAGATGGACCAAACCCAACTGCAGAGTTTGGTAGAGCAGCAACAGCACCAGATAACTCAATTGATGCAAAGCAATCAAACTCTTCAAAGTCAGGTGACACAACTGTTGAATTATGTTTCCAGCTTGCAAAGCCCTACTGCTGCTGCCTCAGCCCCTCCCTTGAGGAAAAGCCCGGTATCCATGCCGGAGAAATTTTCAGGGCAAACGGACATGTTCCCGGCATTCATGGGTCAGTGCCAATTGTTTATATCTTTGAGGCCTGAAGATTTTCCAAGCAACCGGGTTAAGGTAGGATTTATGATTAGCCTATTATCTGGGCAGGCTGCCAAATGGGCTACTCCCTTGTTGGTTCAAGATAGCCCGTTGTTGGACAATTTTCAGGGTTTTCTACAACAAATGAGAGTTATGTTTGAAAATCCAATTAAACTACAAACTGTGGCTAGACGGTTATGGGACATTTATCAGGGGAAACGTCCCCTGCAGGAATACATTGCAGAATTTCGTTTGCTGTGTATGGACTCTAATTGGAACGAACCGGCTCATATGGCTGCATTCCAGGAAGGCTTGTCTGATACCTTCAAGGATGAGTTAGTCCATGCAGAGAGGGCTTCAACTCTGGATGCATTGGTAATCCAGTGCTTACGTATTGAAGCCCGTTTACAACAGTGCGGAAGCAGACGGCCCGTTATGGAACCACCTTCTTTTTCTCGTGCACAAACCACCCCACCGAGAGTGTTTCAAACCATGGTTAAGACTGAGGAGCCGATGGAGTTAGGCGCACTCCGCCCTCGCTTAACGGCGCAAGAACGTTCGAGAAGGTTGAAGGAAGGCTTGTGCCTTTATCGCGGGGGTCCGGGACATTTTGCAAATTCCTGCCAAAGGAGGGGGACTCGCAGACCCGTGCCTGAAACCACTCCTAGCTCATCGGAGAAACGGGGTAGGCCGGACCTCGGGAAAACCTGAGGTCGGGCATGTTCTACACCCCCATCCCAAATTCCTGAAGTTAATCCTGGCCCTCCTTGGCATTTACTTTTGGACACTCGTATCTTTTTGCAGTCCCAGAAGGAGGGAATTCCCGCCGTTGCGCTGGTGGACTCAGGGGCTACAACCAGCTTTATGGACTGTGCTTTTGTCAAGCATTTTGAAATCCCATTGATTCCTGTGAATCCACCCATTAAGGTGGAAACCGTAGATGGGCGTGAACTCAAGTCGGGACCCATTCGCTTCGCTACTCAGCCAGTGCGTATGCTTATTGGGAATCATGAGGAGGCGATAAGTTTTTATGTCACCTCGAACCTCCATCTCCCTTTGGTGCTCGGAGTGTCCTGGTTGCGTTTGCACGATCCGTTGGTGGCTTGGGCGCAGAACACCATTTCTTTTCCAAGCCTACAATGTGTGGACCACCTGAGGCATGTCTGCGCTGGCCAAGATATCGCCGCTCCTGCTGTCTCAATTCCTTCGGAGCTGTCGGACTTCTCCGATGTTTTCAGCGAACAGGAGGCAGACCGATTACCACCACATCGTGCTTATGACTGTCCCGTGGACTTGATACCGGATGCTCCATTGCCAAAGGGGAGATTATACTCCATGTCGGAGCCCGACTTGGTTGCACTCCGAGAGTTTTTGGATAAAAACTTAGCTCGGGGATTTATTCGACCCTCGTCGTCCCCTCTTTCGGCTCCCATTCTTTTTGTTAAAAAGAAGTCGGGAGAGCTCCGTTTATGCTGCGACTACCGACGGTTAAACTCCATCACAGTGAGGAATAGCTATCCTTTGCCGCTCATTCCGGAATTGATGGAGCGGTTGCGGGAGGCTACTATCTTCACTAAACTTGATCTGCGTGGGGCCTACAACCTGGTTCGGATGCGCAAGGGGGACGAGTGGAAGATGGCGTTTGGCACTCGTTATGGTCATTTCGAGTACACCGTCATGCCATTTGGTCTGACCAACGCTCCCGCTGTATTCCAGCATTTGATGAACGACATTTTCCGGGACATGCTGGATAGGTTTGTCATGGTGTATCTGGGCGATATTTTAATTTACTCTCGGTCCAGAGATCATCACCTTCAGCAGGTTCGTCAAATGCTTCAGCGTCTTCGGGAGCATAAACTCTACACGAAACTGGAGAAGTGCTTCTTTTTTCAGTCGTCGATAGAGTTTTTAGGGCATATCATCTCTCCCGAGGGCATTGCTATGGACCCTAAAAAAGTCGAGGCCTTGTGTAGTTGGGAAGCCCCTCGTCGAGTCAAGGACGTGCAACGTCTTTTGGGGTTCGCCAATTACTATAGGACCTTCATTCCGGGTTTTGCTAAGTTAATGGATCCCATCACTCAGCTCCTCCGTAAGAAGGTCCCGTTTCTGTGGGGGCCCCCGCAACAACAGGCTTATGAAACTTTAAAGAAAGTGTTTGTGGCCGAGCCGATATTGAGGCATCCTGATCCGAATCGTCCATTTGTGGTCAAGACAGATGCCTCTAATATAGCTATCGGGGCGGTATTGTTGCAAGCTCCGAAGGATGGCGCACCTTTTTTCCCCTGCGCATACTATTCTAGGAAGCTTACAGCTTCTGAGCGTAATTACACCATCTGGGAAAAAGAGTTGTTGGCTATTAAGGCTGCCTTTGAGACCTGGAGACATCATCTAGAGGGGGCTCGGCACAAGGTGGAGGTTCGGACGGATCACCGAAACTTGGAACATTTGTCTACCGCTAAAAAGTTGAACCAACGCCAGATCCGGTGGTCGTTGTTTTTCGCAAGGTTCAATTTCACTTATGTTCCAAGTGGTCAAAATCGGAGGGCAGACGCATTGTCTCGAAAACCCGAATATATCGGTCCCGAGGATCCTCTTCCTCCACGAACGGTGTTGCCACCGGAATCTTTGGCCGTACTTCAAGATCTGGTAGATTTACGGGCTCGAATACGGGAGGTGCAGCGATTGGACGCGTGGACGCAGCAGAGAAGGGGGGAAGTAGGACCTGATTCCCCATGGTCCTTTGAAAAGGGCTTGCTAAGACATCGGGATTTATTGTACGTACCCACCAGGATAGAGCTCTCATCATGACGCAATGTCATGACAACCCCGCTGCTGGTCATTTTGGTTTTCACAAAACCCTGCACTTGGTCACTCGGACTTTTTGGTGGCCTCGGGTTCGACACGATGTGTCTTCCTATGTCGCTTCTTGCGTACAATGTCGACAAGCGAAAGCGGCGTCGGGTGCGCCTCCTGGACTTCTTCAACCACTGCCGACTCCGAGCAGACCATGGGGAGTGATCTCCATGGACTTTCTAACGCACTTGCCCCTTTCGTCGGGTTATACGACGGTGCTCGTGGTGGTTGACATGCTCACTAAGATGGCCCATTTCATCCCGTGTAGGAGATTACCCTCGGCTCGTGTTACTGCCCGGCTTTTCATACAACATGTGTTCCGTTTACATGGACTACCGGACAGAGTTGTTTCAGATCGCGGTGTTCAGTTCACCGCTCAATTCTGGAAAAGTCATGAACGCTCTATGAGTACAAGTATGTTTAGCGTCGGCACACCATCCGGAAACCGATGGCGGGACTGAAAAGGTAATTGGCATCCTCGCCCAATACCTCAGATGTTTTGTAAATCAGCGACAAAACGACTGGGTGACCTATCTTCCATTGGCAGAGTTTGCCTTTAATAATTCTCGGCACACCTCCACCCACATGATGCCTTTTTATGCCAATGTGGGTTATCATCCGAGGTTTTTCCCCCTGTCAATAGCGGATTCTCCAGTTCCGGAGGCACGAGATTTTTTGTCGGAGTTATATGCGGTGCATCAATTAATTTCTAGACAATTGGAACGAGCGAAAGCAGATTATAAGCATTTCGCAGATCGTTCGCGTCGAGCGACGCCTCCGTTGGCTGTGGGAGACAAGTTGTGGTTGTCAACGAAACATCTTCGGGTCGATCGTCCGATTAGGAAATTGGATCATCGCTTTATTGGTCCCTTCCCTATCAAGGCAGTTATTAATCCGGTGGCTTATCGACTCACTTTACCGCGCTCCATGCGCATTCACCCTGTTTTTCATCGCTCCCTGTTAGTACCTGACACTCCATCGTGTACTCTCCGTTCTCCAGAAGATACAGGTTCTCCATCCGGGCTCAGCACTGAACCTGTTACGGATACTACAGTGATTGGAATTTATGATTCACGATGGCTGAAGGGACGATTCCAGTACTTCGTGGGAAGACTGGAAAATGAAACGGAGATTCGCTCTTGGCAGGATGTATCCAAGGTGCATGCCCCAGATCTTATTCGCATATATCATGCACAATTCCCTTCAAAACCACATCCTGGTCGTCAGACTCGGGGGAAGGGCCCTGCCGTGAGGGATAGTGTTGTGACTGGAAGGATCGATCCTGCTGTGAGTTTTGACTCTGATGATTCTGATGATGAAAGGCTGGAGCCTGTTGTGAATGTGGAGTCTGAATTATTAGAGGACACAGATGTGAGCCAGGGGGAGGAGAGGCTGTCTGACAGACACTCCTCGCCAGAACCTTCGACCTCATTCATGCCAGCAACTGATCCACAAAGTGAGTCAGAGGCTTCGAGTGGGGAAGCTGACAGATCGTGGCTTGACGCCAGAACTAGGAGGAGACTGAAACGTCAAGCTGAGGGGAGGCGTCAAGTCAGACAGTGATTAGGGAGATTGACATGCCAATCCAGGTGATTTAAGGAGGCGTGATGAGTCTCAAACTTTGCTTGGAAGCAAATCGTTTGATGTGTCGAAAGGATACGTGGGGAGCGGCCTTTGTAATTTATGGACATTCTGAATTACCAGACAGATTCCGGGAAGTCTGCCAAGGACTGGAATAAGTACTGTTAACCCTTTATTAGTTTGCTTCTGTTTTGGTTTGGATGTTTTGAACTGTGGAACTCTGTATTCTCACTTGTGAATATAGGTGAGACATAACAACTATGTATTTTCCAACTCTGAGAAAAGCTTACATAGGGTCCAACTTAACACTGTTTGTGCTTTGCAGTTGGGCAGAGTAACTCACATGTATCTTAGTAGTTCTGTACAACAGCAGGCTAACTGACCTTATGGTACATATGTGAGCATTAATCATTTGGCTACTGTTAACATCTTTGTTCACAATTTTTACTCCTGCTGTTATACATTAAGTTGATGTTACAAGTGCACTGGTGTTAAAGCTCCATTCTTGGTCTTTATTTTTTTTTTTTAAGTAATTGAATAATTGAAAGCTACTATTCTGTAGATGTAAAATGTTCATTAATTAGAGACAACTGATGCCAGCTACGCAGCCATTATATTACTTTGAATCAATAACTTCTTTTGTCTTATTGTATGTACAGTGTCTTCCAGATTTGTGTTAGATAGAAGATCTGGTTTTCAGATGTGGATTACAAAAATATGGATGATGACTAGAGCAGCAGAATTGCACAGAAAAATCTACCTTTTTCTTGCCATTTAGCAACCTCAGATTTTTGAAGCTCACATCTGATTAGGGCTACATGGAGTAAAAGAGGAACCATGCCTGCCACTGCGGAAAAATAAAAATTTGGCAATAAGGCATTTGTTGCTAATATCCACAAGAGGGCAGCAATGTGTTTTGCAAAACAAAACAAAAATTAAATGCATGTTTCTGTAGAAAAATTAATTTAGTATCAACTGATGGCTTTATGTGTGCAATTAAGATTACTCTTACCTGTCAGACCTTTTGGGTATAAACTATATCTTTATATTCTTTTAAGATCCTGACATACACACCTACACACAAACACACATTTGCCTTAAAAGCTTCATTGTTTAAATGTTAGTTTTTTAAAAAAAACAAAACATAATTTGTTAATCTATGGTATTTTTTATTGATGGGGGAAAATAAAAGTGTGAAATGCAGATTTGTTTCTAAATGTTCCATTTGTATGTCCTCCTTTGACAAGGTCACTCATTTCAGCCTTGAGGCATGAAACACATATTGACAAGAGCATTAGCTGCCCTGTGTACCACTATAATTAGAGATGATATCTGTAACTGATGACAACATTAACAAGATCTGCAAAGATAGGATAAATTGTCACATATTATACATTTGCATTGTTGTGAGAATGCCTGGTTAAATGTGTGGAGTTAATGCATCGTTTAAAGTTGTCAGTCTTAACAAATGCTTCACATTTTGTATCCAAAGTAATGAATAATTCACTAGGCATCTTTGGAAACACACACATACACATGTAAGCCCCAGTCTTGCTTCCAGCTCTTACTAACACAATAAGTTTGTGTTGCAATTAATTGCATTTCTCTTATCTCAGGTCTTCTTGACAATGTCTTGAATGGTTCCTTGTTTTTATCTTGCCTTTGCAAATGTTGTTTAGCTTCCAAGTAAACACATTTAATATAGCTATATAAAATAAATAATAACAGGTGACTGTTCTAAACACTCAATGCATTCTGGCTTCACTACAATATTTGGTGGTTTTATTCTGTGGGAAAATGGAACAATATGAAAGGCGTCGTTTTTGAGGTTGAAAGGAAACAAAAGTGAGATACTTTTAAAGGGTGTCGTGACAGAAATTTGCAGTAGCAGTTTGCTTATTTTATGTTTTATTCAAACCGAGTAGCTGTGGTTCAACTCCTATCAGATTTATTATTGTTTGTTAAAAATACTATTCATCTCACCTACCTTCATCACGGTGTTAGATTCAAGACATGATTTGCAGCTGAACAAAAGGAATTGAAATGATCACTGATCATTGAAATAAGAAACAAGGACCATTCTCTTTGTAACATACACCTACAGACAAACACCTATTGATTTTCTAAGGGTGCCATGCCAAAATATATTTCTTGGAGGCTTGTTGATTAAGCAAGCTGCTTATGTGACAGAAGTGGAAGAAAAGAAAGTGTGAGAACATCTGCTTTTACTAGCATAACTTGTTCTTTAAAAAGTATTTCTTCTGGGTAATTCCATTGTTTTTAAAAGGTTTGCTTCAAAAGACCCTTTGGATGCAGAAAGAATGTAGTTTCATTGGAAGTGTCAGACCTAAAATTAGCAAAATAGCTATGTATTGATCGCTTACCAAAATTGTTGTGATCTAAAGTTATAATTATCATCTAAGATGCATGGATGTTGAAACAGGAAAAAAAAATCATTGGTTTTATAATGACATGATTAAGTGTCCATTAAAAAAAATATATAACAGGCTCCAGTTATCAAAAGAGAGTTTGGTATCACTAGATTTATGGAAAGTACAATTATGAAAAGATTGGCAAGATAGAAATGTGTGTATGTAGGAAAAAGTTATATCCACTGAGTTCGTGTCAGACATCTGAATATAAGAGATTAATCCAATGAACAATTATGAAAAAAATGATTGGCAAGATAGAAATGTGTGTATGCAGGAAAAGTTATATCCACTGAGTTCTTGTCAGACATCTGATTATAAGAGATTAATCCAACGAACAAAACTAATTACAGAACAGTACTGTTCAAATAAAACATTACACATCAAAACTTGATAAATGACTGATTAATTCAGTGTGATACATAATATTTGACAGGGAAGCTTTTTTCTTAAGATAATGTGATGGTTCATGTTCGATTGTGACATGAAAAATAGAAATATTTCACTAGGAGAGAGATCTGCACCATTCTTACTCTACTTACAGGGCAAGGGAAAACACATTGGTTTGCTTAAAATTTTGGACAGCACTGAAACCATTGATGACAAGTTAAGCTTGCTTCTATACATTTGACATTTACTGTGATGCTGAATACCTTCAATAACAACCATAACAATCAAGATGAAGAATTAAGGTCTGATTACTTTTAGAGTCTAAACCACTAGTCTGTAATCTCTGTTGGGTCAAGAGCTGTTCCAGGGTTTCTTCCTCACATGGAGACCTGCACTTTAGGTATATAGTTGGTCCTCGTTTACCAACTACCTTGTGTAACAACCACTTAAAGTGACAACAATGCTGAAAAAAATAACTGCAACAAATCATGACTATTGCAACATGCCACAGTGACATGATCATCACTTGTTTCACAATGGGCTTACGATAACCAGAATTAATAGAGAAGGTGGAAGTAAAATCAGAAGTCACAGTTCTAAGTACTAAGTAACCATGGTACTTTGCTTGATGACTTTTGAAAACTTCCCCGCCCTGCCTTGTTCCTCTCCCTCCCTCCCTCCCTCCCCTTTCAGTTCCTTAATAAATTCAGAGAGAACTATGCATTTCCATTAATCTAATAAACATTCATTCAGTACTTTCAGATTGTAATAACAACTAGTGTTATGAGACTGGGAAATGAAGCCCATATATAAATTAAGGAGAAAGTTAGTATATCTACCTCTCAGTCTCATTGTCCTATAAGTCTCATACCAATTTCTGTCCTTCCAGTCCTTTCCTGTCACATAAACTTATCTCAATAAATTTACCACCCAAATCAATACATAATAGCTCAATAAAGTAAAATCTATCATTTTGCTTCCATGCTTACTGATTTCACTTAAGTAATCTGTCACATACAAATAATTTATTACAAAATAACCTATCAATTAAGCAATCATTTGTTCAGATCAATGATAACATTGGATAATCCCAAGCTCCCTCCTCATCAATTTAAAATTTCTGCTTTGATGTATTTCCCAGAACAGACAATTAAGAAATCCCAATAAAATAACTATCCTGGCAAGAGTTTTTAAGCAGTCCTGGTTTTCAAATTAATAGGATATTCATGGTAACTACAGATAGTCTGGCCTCAACAAAGATGTCTTTCTTGGGGCAATCTGCTGCTGAGATTCTTGCTGGCTTCTTGCTCACAACCTGCATAATATCCCAGAGAAATAACTGGGCCCGCAGAAGAGTAACCACTTACCAGTTTTTGTACTTCTTCTGATCTTACCTACACTGAGTGAAAATTCTGATTAATTAACACACTCTTTATGCAGCAGAAATGGCGAATAATCTCTGGCCTTTGATGCAGCAACACAGGGGTAGAAACCTCTATCCTTTGACCTAAATTATTCAGCTCTCGGCCTAGCCGAAAAACATTATCTTTTTATTTGTCCTGACTTCTGTTTACAGCAGTCCATTAGCAGTCGACAGGGAAGAAAGGAAAAGCAGGGAGAGAGAAGGAGAAGGACTAAAAAGGGAGAAAGTAAATGGGCCTGGCCATTTTTGGCTTTAGTCTTGCCACCATCAGTATGTGAGGCTTGGCAGTTTCGGACACATTTTTGGAAGACCTGGCTCTTCAAAGAAGGCTCTAATGCTGGGAAAGATGGAAGGAAAGGAAAGAAGAGGATGAGCAGCAGCTAAGCAAGAGACAACGTTAACAAAGGCAATAGGTGTACACTTGGATCAGGTTAGGAACAGGTCCCATCATGGAGAAAATCTGTCTGTGGTTGCTAAGAGTCATCAGCAATTCGATGGCACATAATCAGTCAAAACCAATGGCATCTTCCATTGTCGATTCATTATTTTATTTGGCATTGTGTTTATAACGCCTTGCTTCATGATTACAATATTTGAAGTTTAGCTTTGTAAGCTCTAACTTAGTACTACTATCCTTCAAGGCTCCCCCCCCCAAATGAATGTGCATGGGTGTGTGTGTGTTTTAAACAGCGCATAGCGAAACCACAAAAGCTCCAGGTTTGCCATGTCATTTGTTCAAGAGTGTTCACATTGAAGCTGTTGCTTAAAAGCTGTCAAGATGCTTTTGGAATTGCTACATTTCCTTTTTCTTGTCAACAGCCATACTTCAAAGAAAAACACTCTTACTTTCTTTGTGAAAGATTTTTTCTCCAAGCCAACGAATACAGACACAATTCATGAGAGAGAAAGATTAAAATGATTTATGTAAAAGGAATGACAAGTGGATCTGTTGTTATGTTGGAATCAGATTGACGTTAAAGCTAGATGACTTGACTTTGCCTGGTAAATCATTTTTTAAAAATAATAAGTTTCAAGATATTGCAAATAATTTGTTATTTCTTTCCTTTCTCCCGCAAACACCCCCCCCAATGCTAGTTTATCTGATGACATTTATACATAACACAAACACATTAGGTCTTAAGAAAATAATTTTGATTCTAAAGAATACTTACTTGTTTAGTAGTTCCAATAAGCTGCAAATTATTGGCAGGAAAATGATGGTTTGGGAACCTAACAACATCTCTGCCGCTTCAGATTTCTCAAAGGATTTATGTTTTCTACTTTCTCTTTTCAAAGATATGGGTTTAAACATCATAAAGCAGTATGAAAATTTTCTCTACAGTGGTTAAACAGTTGCTAAATCGTTTATCGAGACCTCTTGATGTCCTGAGATGTCTTGAAGTCAAATCTTTAAAAACAAACGTAGCTAAATAATGGCAATTCTACAGTAAAAAAAAAAACTAAACCAAATCAAATAGAATTCAGGATTTAAAATATTCATGTTGAGCAAATATTCTTTTTTTAAACATTAAAACAACTATTGAAATGTATATTGAGTAATCCACTTTGCAATTGAATATTGATAAAACATGTCCATTTACACACCTTTTGTCAAATATAGATATATGTTTCCAGGCTAAGCTAATTTTTAGGTCATGGGTTTTTTTTTCATGCTATGATTAAGGATGTGGGCATCATTCTAAATTCAGCTGTAAATATTCCATTTTATTGTAATATTCTATGTGATGTTTTGTACATTTTGAAGTGTAAAAACTATTTGTGTCTTCTTTCATACACAGCTATTCCTAAAATGTACACATTTCTATACAGTGTTTCTTAATGCAGTAAATATTGCTTTGAACTTCCCTTAACCTATAATATTTTTCCATAATACATGCTTATATTGAATAGAGCTTTTCCAAATATACCGTTTAAGATATATATAAGTGTCTGCATAATTGTGTAAAGTTAACCCTGCCACACCTACCAAGCCACGCCCACAGAACCGGTAGTAAAAAAAATTGAATCCCACCACTGATCCATTCCCAGTTATATTGCTAGGTTTCAAAAGCAAATCCCTGAGAGCCATTGCAACTAGTGCAGCCAAAAAAAATAGTCTGCATTCGCTTTGGTTTAGCATATCTTATCCCACCTCGAGTACATCCTGACAATATTTCAAAAGCAAAAAAAAATCTCATTTGCTTGATGAAAGTAGCATATTACCCACTGGTTCTCTCCGTTATTTTTTTTTTATGCACTCCTGGCCACCGAAATGTTGTACACCAGTGAGGTAGATTTATTGTAACAAGCAGTGAGTCATTTATTTACTTGAAGGAGACACTTGGGAAATTTGAATTCTCCACTCTCTCAAGAATTTCCTTGACTCTAGATGAAAACATGGCTTTTGTCTCTTTATATATGACACCTAATAAATGAGCCATGCTTCCCACCCCTCTTCTTCCCTTCCTCACTTGCAAGTCTTCCAATAAGGCAAATGGTTCCCTCAGGCCATCTTAACAGAACACGCCAAAAAGCTTCCAAAGATGTTACACCATCAGAGAAGGTTATTCAGAACCTCTCAGGAGAACAGAAGAGAAGAGACGCTTTAAGTTTCCTGCCACAATGGGCTGACTGTTCCTGTCCAATTGCTTGTAGCCTGACAAAAGCAGGAGAAAATAATTTAAATCATCAGTGAGTCTAACTTGCCACATAAGTTATAACTGTGTTCTGTTCTCTGTGGTATAGATACATGATATAAAGGTGATGATATTTTTATGACTCTATTCTAAGTATTCCAAGACTTGATGCTGTCTTTTCTAAAAGAAGCCTGCAAATCTCTTATTTATGTATGTTTCTTGCCTGCCATGCATTGTGCCCACAATACACAATGCATAAAATGGCAGTGCACAAAAGAATAATTGGCTAAGTGCAGTTTCCTGGGGCTTCATCCATTTAATTTATTGTTACTATCATCTATTTATATAGTATTTTCCAATATTTATTTCCTGCCTAAATCTTGCTGGCTTTTGGTGGATAACAACAAGATAAAAGATACAATACAAAAAACAAAAACAAAAACAAAACCCACCCCAAAACATAAAACTCATAACAAGGCACAAAAACAACAACCAAGGACCGAGAATATTCACCTATAGATGGTTTTCATTTATTTACAAATTGCAGGTAGAGTTAATCTAAGTCTACATGGAGGGAAGTAAGCAGTGAGGTGCCACAAGGTTCCGTCTTAGGCCCAGTACTCTTCAATATCTTCATTAACGACTTAGATGAGGGAATAGAAGGGGAACTTACCACATTTGCAGATGATACCAAGCTGGCAGGAATAGCTAACACCCAAGAAGATAGGCTCAAGATCCAGATGGATCTTGACAGACTAGAATACTGGGCCATATCTAACAAAATGAAATTCAATGTAGAGAAAAGTCAAGTCCTACACTTAGGCAAGAAAAACCAAAAGTACACATATAGACTGGGTGAAACCAGGCTCAATAGCAGTAACTGTGAGAGGGATCTTGGAGTCTTAGTGGACAACCAGCTAAATATGAGCCAGCAGTGTGCAGCAGCAGCCAAAAAAGCTAATGCAATCCTAAATTGTATTAACAGAGGGATACAGTCAAGATCAAGGGAAGTACTAAAACCACTCTATAAAGACCACACCTAGAGTACTGCATCCAGTTTTGTTCACCACATTAAAAAATAAAAAAGATGTTGAGACCCTAGAAAAAGTACAGAGAAGAGCAACCAGGATGATTAGGGGACTGGAGGCTAAAACATACGAAGAACTGTTGTGGGAACTGGGCTTGGCTAGTCTAGTAAAGAGAAGGACCAGGGGAGACATGATAGCAGTCTTCCTATGTTTGAGAGGCTGCCACAGGGAGGAAGGGGTCAAGCTATTTTCTAAAGTGCCTGTAGGCCAGACAAGGAGTAATGGATGGAAACTGAACCAGGAGAGATTTAACCTGGAAATAAGGAGAAACTTTCTGATAGTGAGAACAATCAACCAATGGAACAGCTTTGCCCTCGGAAGTTGTGGGACCGTCATCACTTGAGACTTTCAAGGAGAGATTGGACTGCCATTTGTCAGAAATGGTGTAGAGTCTCCCGCTTGGGCATGGGGTTGGACTAGATGACCTACAAGGTCCCTTCCAACTCTGATTATCTGTTATCTGTTATCTGTTATCTCCACCCTTGATAATGCCTATTACCCAGAGCCCCCAAATCTTACAAGGAAGAACATTTCTAGATATCCGGAATAGACAGACAATATCTAAGCATGATAACTTGATATATTCCAGTGCTATCCATTAAAAAGTATTAACTATCAATCTGAATTGGGCTCAGTTTGATAACCAATGCAGCAACTTAAAAATTGGTTTTGTGGAGCTCAAAGAACCAAGAATGACACATGAATGGCATGGTGTTTTTTTTCCGGAGCAGTTCCTTTATTAATGCTTGTCTACAAACCGAATCTTGCCAGACTAAAGCAATTATCTGCAATAATTATAAACTCTGAATTGTTAGGCAGGGTCCAACCTTGCTCTTTTCCTGACTACCAGACATTTCAGACTCTGCTCAGTCTTTTTGCCCTCTGGGAAAGAGCCCCTGCCCCCTGCAATTCAAGACTACATCCCACCACTAATCTAACTGCACCAGCTATAGAGTCTGGGTCGTCTCCAAAGAAAGACCCATGTAAGAGTGTATTACAGTAGCCCAACCAAGTGATGATCAAGGCATGTTGCTGTTGCCTGGGGATTCTTGGTTCAAGTAAGAATGTAGCTGTTTACTAGCTGAGCTGGATTAAGACCTCCTAGCTACAGCATCCGCCTAATGTTTTAGCAGGATCTAAGAAAGTAGGAGGATCCTAAAATCATAAACCATTTCTTTCAAAGAAAGAAGTGGTTCATGACTTTGTGGAGAGTAACTACTGAGACCAATGATATTGAATAAGTGCCTAGGTCTCTGAAAAGATGAAAGCTTCTACTAAAGGTTTGCAAAACCTGAGCAATTTGCTCAGGTTATTTTTCCAAGTTGACAGCTCTGTGAAGCCATTGTAAACAAGGAGCCAGTTACATTGGGTCAAAAAATCTGGGAAAGCCTGTGGAAAGTCTTTTTGCTATGTGGCAAAACCTGTGGGTAATATTTCAAAACATTTTGGGTAATATAATTTGTTAATTAGTTAGCTAGTTGGATTCTTAGTTACTCATGTTGGTAGTTACTCACGCTTTGCGTCTTTTCCAGCAGTGACCACAATATGATTGACTTTTGTCTCAACATACGCCCACACAAAAATCACCACAATGATGTAATCCCCAATTGTAACTTCAAAAAAGGCAACTATGATCTTATAGACAACGATCTCTCATCCCTTGATTGGCAATCTCTATTCACTGGATGCAATACTGTTGAAGACCATTACAACATATTTTTACTTGAAGTCAAAAGAGTCATCAAACTATATGTACCAACAACAACTCCCAAAACAAAACAAAAAAACAGATTACCCATAACAATAAGGAAACTTCAATCCAAAAAGAGATCACTCTGGCGGAAAAACAAATCTGGTCACGTTGTCAATTTCAAAAGCCGATACAAAAATTTATGCCACCAGATAAAGACCGAATGCATCAATTATCACATTAAACAAGAGGAAAACCTTCTAAGCACCAATTCCACCCGTGCTTTTTACAATTTACAATAAAAGACTCAAAGTCTATCCCACCCTTGATAGGACCTGATGGTAAAGACTGCAACGACGACACCACTAAAGCCAACATCTTTAACACATTCTTCAGCTCAGTATTTGTAAACAGCAATGGATCATGCCCAGTATTTCCTAGCCGTACCACAGATAACAACAATGATCTAATATATATCGATTTTACAGAAGACAATGTTGAAAAAGCACTACGCAATCTAAAACCATTTCTATCTATTGGACCTGATGGAATATGTGCCTACTTCTTAAAAAAGCTATCCACTGCCATAGCCAAACCTCTAAGAATAATCTTTGAAAAATCTTTCAGGACCAGCTCCTTGCCTAACCTATGGTCACAAGCCACAGTCATCCCCATCTTCAAAAAGGGAGACCCAAGCCTAGTTGAAAATTACAGACCAATCTCCTTATGCTGCGTCACCTGTAAAGTCATGGAATCAATTATTAACCAATCCATCATCCTCCACTTAGAGACAAACAACCTACTCTCCAATAAACAATTTGGTTTCAGAAAAAAACTATCCTGTAATCTGCAACTCTTACACTGCAAAAACATATGGACGACACAACTCGACCAGGGCAAAGCAATAGACGCAATCTACATAGACTTCTGTAAAGCCTTTGATTCAGTGGTACACGACAAACTACTCCTAAAAATAAAATCCTATGGTATCTCTGGACAACTGAATAACTGGATAGAAGCATTCCTGGCAAACAGACAACAAATGGTCAAAATTGGGAGCGTCCTATCAAATTCTGTACCTGTCAATAGTGGTGTCCCCCAAGGCAGTGTTCTAGGACCAACTCTCTTCATACTCTACATAAATGACCTCTGTGATCATATTAAGAGCAATTGCATTCTTTTAGCTGATGATGTAAAGCTGTTCAATACCACAGACAATACTGCTACCCTACAAAAAGATCTTGACTATGTATCAGAATGGTCAAACAAATGGCAACTTCAAATCTCAACAAATAAATGCTCTGTCTTACATATTGGCAAAAAAAAATCAGAAAATAAAATACAAGCTGAATAGTCAAGATCTTGTTGATGACCCAAGCTCTGTAAAGGACCTTGGAATACTCACCTCTAATGATCTAAGTGCTAGAGCCCACTGCAACTACATAGCCAAAAAGGCATTAAGAGTTGTTAACCTAATCCTACATAGCTTTTTCTCTGGTAATATCACACTACTAACCAGAGCATAACAAAACATTTGCTAGACCAATACTCGAATACAGTTCATCAGTCTGGAACCCACATTACGTATCTGATATTAGCACAATTGAGAAAGTCCAGAAATATTTCACAAGAAGAGTTCTCCACTCCTCTACTCGTTGTAGAATACCTTATGCCACCAGACTTGAAATTCTAGAACTAGAAAACCTTGAATTACACCGTCTTCGGTCTGATTTAAGCATGGTATATAAAATCATACATTGCAATGTCCTACCTGTCAATGAATACTTCAGCTTCAACCATAACAACACAAGAGCACACAATAGATACAAACTCAAAGTTAACCGCACCAAACTTGATTGCAGGAAATACGACTTCAGCAATAGAGTGGTCAATGTCTGGAATACTCTACCCGACTCTGTAGTTTCTTCCCCAAACCCCAAAAACTTTAGCCTTAGACTGTCTACTATTGACCTCACCCCTTTCCTAAGAGGTCTGTAGGGGCGTGCATAAGCGCACCAACGTGCCTACCGTCCCTGTCCTATTGTTTCTCTTATTCTTCTTTTATTTTTCTTATATGTACCCATTTCATGTATTCACAACTATGTATACACTTATACTTATTATCTTGTAAACAATTGGCAAATCAAATAAATAAATAAAAATAAAAAATATATATGCAAATATGAACATCCCAGTCCTAGCTCATTCCAAATGAAAATCTGAACCAATAACAAAACAGTCAAAGCTACTGTTTAAATCCTAGAATAAATAGGATTTATTCTTGACAGAATGGAGATCTATCTCTTTAGTATCTATTGTAAATATCTTACTATTTTCAAACCTGTTACAACAATAACCTGCTTTCGGGCATTACACAAATTGGATTCTTCAAATGACATTTGTACATTACAACTGTACCTGTGTGCACTTCTATGTAAGCAAGGATCCTTGAAGTGCTTGTGTGTTAGGCAATGGGAGTACATTTCATTCCAACATTTTTCTTTTATAAAGATTAATACAAAATAGATGAATATCTACTGTATAGGAGCTGATGTAAGGGACATCATCCGAGGGCATGGTTTTAAATGGATGCTTTCCATGACAAATGGTCCATAACTATAGAATGATGGTCAAATTGCTGCTTAATATAATTGTTATTCTTTAAGAGGCAAGATTTTTCTTCTTATAAAGAAGCACTCCTTGTTCTTATATTGAATAGCACAGGTTGTACTTCTTAACTCTTGAGTCAATAGCATTTGATTAATGCTTTTTTGTGTGTTTAATATTTTCCATTTCTGTTTTTATGGAGGCCCTGAAAAGACATCTTTGTACATTCAGAATGCAAGACACTACACTGATGAGAATACTAGTTATTATTTAGTGATATTAATTTGTGAGATTGTTCCACTTCTGTCCCCCTTTCCCTGTTTTCTTGTTTTGAACTGAAAAATAAATGAAAGCAAGTGTCCTGTTTTCTGAAAGGTATTATTTCCAAGTAATGCTCCTTTGATGATGCAGAGGGCCTAGTAAACCCCGCTGTAATATTTATTCTTGTTAAGATGCTTCAATACATGACACTTAATAGCAGGGGTGACATATTAGCACTACCAAACCTATTTCCTAAAGCAACTACCATCTGAGTTTTGTCTGCGGAAGATAACTAGATGAGAATTAAAAAGAATAGCCAGGGATCTCTCGCCAAGAATAAAAAAAAACAGCTGTGCTTAAACTATCTTTCCCCAGCTTCACCCACCAAAGCATATTGACTACAATGCCCATCGCTTCTCATCAGCTGGGAGTGATAGGAGTTACGGCTCGCTCTGTCTGGAAGGAGCCAGTCAGTAGTGGCATGTATGGATTTTGTTTTCTTCCTAGATTTCTCTGGCCTTTGAATCAGGTTTATTTTATTTTGTTTTATTCTATTTTTTTATTCCATTTATTTTATTTAGCTATCCAGAGATGCCTCAGGCGGCAACGATGGGCAGGTTTATTTAACAAATCAATAAAGATAAATTATTGAACAAAAAAGCAGAGGAGAAATATAACTAAAGTTTCATAAAACTTTATGGACTTTATTTATCTGTTGACAATTGACTCTCATTTTGCATTGCCCTTTTCCCAAATGCATGTACAAGTTCAACCCAATATCTGCTAATTTGATCTCTGCAAATTGTGTATTCCTTCCGTCCAAAGAAGGAAGACTAGCTTTTTTTTTTTAACTTCCAAAGTAATTTACCTTAAAAATGTAAAGGTCAACTTAGATTTGTTGAGAGTACAAAAAAAATAAGACAGAAAAGTCCCCAGCCCCCAATCCAACACTCCCTGTTTGATGAGGAAAAATGGTTATCTTTGTTCACGGATATCCACCTTTTTGAAGATTCTGTTTATTCTGACTCTGCTATTCAGATATGCCTCATTTTAAAGAAAATTTTACCTATGACAACCGTGATAGGATAGGATAGGATTTGCTGAAGATCATATTATTAGTTTTTTTTTTAAAATATCAGCAGAGACTCTTAATGGTTAGGAGAGTTTAATCCATGATGCGTTTATTTCTTCAGCAGTCACTCAACTGTTTTGATGGCAGTGCAAAGAAGTGTTGAGAGATCCACTATAACATGAGTGTCGTTTGCTACATTCTTCAAAGAGAGACCCAGGATCAAAGTCTTTACAACCCCAGAAATGGCTTTCCATTGTAATATTTTAGGCTTTCCATTGTGATTGTCCCAAAGGTGCTTTTTCAGAAGGCAACTGGACTTTCTTGTTTTTTTCTTTGAAAACATTTCACTTCTCATCCAAGAAGCTTCTTCAGCTCTGACAGGATAGTGGAAAATGGAAGGATTTATATTCATTGCAGACAGCTGGTCATTTGCATCCTTTTAGAGGGTCGTTGAAGCACTTATCTGTGTCCTCAGGGTCACCTCAGTACTGCATTTTTTTTCTTTTTCTCTGGATTTCCAGAGAAAAAGAAAAAAATGGCAGACTACAGGAACCATGAGCACCTTCCATTCCCCACTGTCCTGAGGACATGGATAAACCTCCTAGTGCTTCAATGACCCTCTAAAAGGATGCAAATGACCAGCTGTCTGCAAGGAATATAAATCCTTCCATTCCCCACCATCCAGTCAGAGCTGAAGAAGCTTCTTGGATGAGAAGCGAAACATCTTCAAAGAAAAAACAAGAAAGTCCAGTTGCCTCCTGGAAAAGCACCTTTGGGACAATCATGTCCTGGATAATCTCTACTGTAATTGTTTTACTTTTGACTTAAATACATGATTATATGTCAAGCAGTGGATACATGAGGAATTTTCACTGTGTAGTAGATATTCCCCCAAATTGTTTATGTCTGAGTAAGTTGCAAATTTACAAAATGGTTACTGTTGTTGCATTGTTGTACATGCAACCGGTAACAAAATGCACTCAGTTTTCAAAGTAGTAAGATGAGAAGAAATATAATATTGTTTTGGGATGTAGAACCCAAAACAAGTCAACAATGAAACCTGAGTGGCTTTTAAGGCTATCAGCCCAGGAAAATAAGAATAAATGTTTACACAAAGACCACAATGTGGTAGTTCCCTAAACAAGTTTCTTAATTGTCTGTGGATTAAGAGAAGTTTGACCACTATGTATGTTCTGCTTTCAGACAGATATAAATCAAGAGGCAGGAGTAGTGCAAAGACCCTCTAATGGAAAACAAACCATTTCCCTCAGCTGCAGATATGCTATTGATGTTCCTGCTGGCAGATCAATGTTAGTAACTGTGGTAATATAACCTATTGATCATTTTATCATTTTCTGTAAGGCCTTTGAATACTAGCAGTAAGTCTAGGAAGATGTGGGCATTCTTGGTGGGGGTAGGAGTATCTTTGCTCAGAGTGCCTCATTCTGTTTTGATTCTGCCAGTTTAGAAGGAATAGGAAAATGGGTGAAAGTTCAAGGTACAAGATACACAGTTGTGCTTTCTCATGGGACTTTCCAAACTTTCCCATGAGACTTTCCGTGGCTGCATGATCTCATCCTAGCAAGGTAACATCTGGGACTTTCCAAGATTGTGTGTTCTCATGCTGGTGAAGTAATCTCCTGTTGAGGTCATTGTTTTCTGAATATGCATACTGTATATTTTGCTTGTGTGTTTTCTCAATAAATACTGCTACCTGAGTTCTCTCAGGGTTGGCATTTTTCTCAGAGACAGTTCCTGTGTCTCATTTCAATGTCAAACCACCATAAATGGTGACCCCGACGTGATAGCTTGAAAGCTATACGTTTCCCGCATCCTATACTCATCATCGCGGACGTCGACTGGGCCCTCATCTTCTTCGCTGGACGAAGATAGATTCTTTTCGTGAGTATGGGGAGATCTCTCGAAGGCTCAGAAAGAGCACATCAGGGAATTGAGAGGGATCATTGGGAATAGTTTTGGATTTGGAATTGGCAGTAGGGGTTGTGCTGTAGGAAAGAAAGAAATTGAGGACTTACTACAGTATGTTTGGAAAAATATTAAGTCATATCCGGAGGGAGGTAGTATTAAAGTAGAGTCCTGGAAAAAGATAGGGAAATTTTTGCACGAGGAGCCTCGTGCCCTTCTTCAATTTTGTTAACCTGGAGGGTGATAATGGATGCATTAGCTACTTATGAACAACCGCCCTATCACCCCCGAAGAAGGTTTGCCGCTTTACCATGCGGCACGTTTGTTGCCGCCGACGGCACCTCCAGATAAATCTGGGGAACTGTCCGGCGCTAGAAATACTTTGTCAGAGGATAAGAGTTTACCTTTAAGGGTTCAGGTGGATGCAGTTACTGCAGCTATTCAAGAAGCAAAGAATAGAGGGGAATTATCAGGAGATGATTTGGTGGAGTTTGGAGTAGAAGTTCAACTTAATCCAGTAGAAATTGTCATGGATGCTGCATTAAATCCGCAGCGGGAGTGGAAGCCTTTACAGCTCAGAATTTTGAGGGAAGTTAAGCAAGCAGCAAAAGAATATGGTGTTAGATCGCCATATACTCAGGCATTGTTAGAAGCAGTTGGTTATGGAAATAAAATGATTCCGGCTGACTGGAAAGCTCTGTTGAATATGATTTTAACTCCAGCTCAATATTTGGTGATAGATCAGAAATGGAGACAGCTGGCAGTCCAGAGGGGAACAGCAAATGTTACCCCAGATCAGCTTTACGGAGCTGGTAATTTTACAACAGTGGAACAACAGAGAGATGGTATGCCTGAGGAAGGGTTCATTCTTCTCCCACAAATAATTTTTCAAGCCATAGGGTCTCTCCCTGATGGCGAAGGTGGTGAGAAGACCTTTACTAACATCAAACAAGGGAACAATGAACCCTATGAAAATTTCATTAGCAGACTGAAATTGGCTATAGAAAGACAAATTGATAATCAATTCGCCCAGAAAGAGTTGCTTTTTAAGTTAGCAGTAGAACAAGCTAACACAGATTGCAAAAGATTTTAAATCCACTGGTAGCAAGTGGAGAGAGAAATCGCAGATTTGATTAATGCATGTAGGAAGGTTGGGAGTCAGTCTTTTAACATGGAGACTTTAGCTCTGGCTTTACAAACAGGACATGCTCAAAAGGGGAATTGTTTCAATTGTGGGAAGCCTGGACATTTTAAAGCCAATGTCGGGCTCCTGGAGGAGGTCAAAGTCAGCAGAATAAGAGATCAATGGGACAGGGTGTTCGTCCTAAATCAGTGTGCCCAAAATGTAAGAAAGGATACCATTGGGCATATCAGATGCTCCTACAGTTTTTACTGATGGAGGGAAAGTTTTTGGTGCTTGTGTTTGGAAAGATAAATCTGGAATTTGGCATACAAAAGTGACATCAGAGCAGAAGTCTGCCCAGCAGGCAGAACTTGCTGCTGTAGTTTTGGCTTTTCAAAATTTTCACAATCAGGATTTTAATTTAATAGTGGATTCATTGTATGTGTATAATTTGTTACCCTTTGTAGCAGGTTCTTATTTGTCTCCTGGAATATCACCTGATATTTTAAGATTGCTTTTGTTGTTACAAGGATGTTTGGAGCAGCGTGTGAATGTGTGTTTTGTTGCTCACATTCGTAGTCATAGTAATTTGCCTGGAATTTTATCACAAGGTAATGCCAAAGCTGACAGTGCTGTAACTTCAGTTCTCACTGTCCAGCCATGGGACAGTCATAGTTATTTTCATCAAAACGCTAAAGCATTGGCACAGCAATTTAAACTTACTACTGCAGAAGCTGCTGCCATAATTCAACAATGTCCAACTTGTTCCAAGCAGGGCACGAATATCCCTATGGGAGTTAACCCCAGAGGGTTGAAACCTTCAATGATTTGGCAAATGGATGTTACTCAATATCCATCATTTGCGCCCTGGAAGTATATACATGTGACTGTGGATACTTACTCAAGACCATGTTAACTAAATTAAATAAAAAGGAGGGAAGCTCCTGGGGCTTCCGGCGATTTGGGGCTTCCGGCGATTCAAGATCAATTAAATCTAGCTTTGTATACTTTAAATTTTTTAAATTTGTCTGGTAACCCCCTGCAGCGGCCAGCAGGCATTTTTCTTCTCCTTCTACAGATGCGGTGAGACCTGGGTGTTGGTGCGGTTCCTTCCGGATCCGGCATGGGTTCCTGCTGAGCTGATAACGTGGGGACGTGGTTATGCAGCAGTTGAACATCTTGGTCAAATTCGTTGGGTTCCTGGTCGGTGTGTTCGGCCTGATCATTCGAGGCACCTGTGAAGGAAGTTTCGGAACAGCAGGATGGCGCATCTGTGGTTCCTGATCCTGCTGATTCTGTCTAATCTGTCCTGGGCTGCTCGGGTGCGGAGAGAGCAGCGACAGCATGTTCAGCGTGCCGGAGATTTGGGCGATGATTTGTGGACAGATAATAATTACATTAAAGATTTGCGCTCAACTGCCAAAAACTTGAACATCACCAATTGTTGGTTGTGTATGCACCTTCCTGGGAGAGTGGGAGAAGGACTGACTCTACATGGAGTTCCATTTAATCGGTCTACTTTGCAGACCGGAAAGCATAACATTTCATATGCCATGAACTTCACGGTCAAGGTGAAGACTGCACTGCAGTCTCCAGCACATTTATGTTTCCAAAACATTACAAACTCACAATTCTTGGGGAATCATAGTGTCTGCAATTACACTATTAAGTGGACAAATGGTTCAGAGAACAACATAATTTGGGTAAATGGGAAAAATGAGTCTGACGCATTTGGCCAGTATCAATATCTAGACATGAAACAGCTGATGCAAGCGGCAAGTCAACAAGGTTATGTACAGTTGGAAGGGTTTTGGTTTTATGCGGACTGTGGGCATATCGACAAATCCCTGCAAATTGGTCAGGGACATGTACTTTGGGGTTTGTCATTCCGGTTATCTATAAGTTAGATACATTACCTCCTGAGGTTCGGATCCGAAATCGTCGAATTGGATTCGGGTCTAACCATGGGAGGTAATCTGTGGACACAAATTTCTCGAGGTCTTATCCCGCCTTTGGGAATTGCTATGAACTATAGGGATATTCATATTTTAAATAATTTTACTGTTGCTATGTTTAATGATACTATAAAGAATATTAAGATGATTAATGTAGAAATGTCTGAAATTCGTACAGTTACTTTGCAAAATCGATATGCTTTAGATATTATGTTAGCTGCTCAAGGAGGAGTTTGTGCTTTAATTCATTCGCATTGTTGTGTTTTTATACATAATTATGAGCCAAACATTACAAAAACTGTTCAGGACATGGAAGATCGTATTGCTCAGCATCAATCTGGAGCTGATGGGTTTAATGCATCATTCTGGGACAGTCTGTGGTCCTGGCTTCCTGATGGATCATGGTTTCGCTCCTTATTGCAAGGGTTGTTATTATTATTGCTATATGTATCTTATTATGTTGTTTTATTCAATGTATTCCTAATCTATTACAAATGTGTACCTCAGTCTTCCGGCGTGAGGATCAGGTCATGAGGGAACTGTGTACTATGCCACTAAAACACCCCTATCTTTGAATAAATAAAAAAGGAGGGAATGTGGTAATATAACCTATTGATCATTTTATCATTTTCTGTAAGGCCTTTGAATACTAGCAGTAAGTCTAGGAAGATGTGGGCATTCTTGGTGGGGTAGGAGTATCTTTGCTCAGAGTGCCTCATTCTGTTTTGATTCTGCCAGTTTAGAAGGAATAGGAAAATGGGTGAAAGTTCAAGGTACAAGATACACAGTTGTGCTTTCTCATGGGACTTTCCAAACTTTCCCATGAGACTTTCCGTGGCTGCATGATCTCATCCTAGCAAGGTAACATCTGGGACTTTCCAAGATTGTGTGTTCTCATGCTGGTGAAGTAATCTCCTGTTGAGGTCATTGTTTTCTGAATATGCATACTGTATATTTTGCTTGTGTGTTTTCTCAATAAATACTGCTACCTGAGTTCTCTCAGGGTTGGCATTTTTCTCAGAGACAGTTCCCTGTGTCTCATTTCAATGTCAAACCACCATAGTAACACTGCATTTCAGAAAATGATGGCTTTTCTTTTATAGGTGTATGGTGCTGGAAAACTGAAGAACCATTGGATTGGATTGGTTAATATTGTTAGCTTCCACTGAGGGACTAAGAAAAACGTTTGAAGGGACTCTGAGTTCCAAAGTACAAAGTCAGACTTTTGACCTTTGATTCAGGGGTCTGCTGATTTCACAAAACAAATTGAGGAAACTCAAAAGCAAGTAATTTGGCCAAGAAGATGTGTTTAAGCATCAATTGCCAAAACATATATTTGTCCCAGATTTGAGAGAATATCAGCATACCTTGAAGAGAATACCAAAGGATCGGTTGTGTCAGAAAACTGGAAGGAAAAGCTGGAATTTAAACTCAGATACTGGCAGGTCAGAGGTGGGATTCAGCAGGTTCTCACCAGTTCTGGAGAACCGATAGTGGAAATTTTGAGTAGTTCGGAGAACCAGCAAATACCACCTCTGACTGGCCCTGCCCCCATCTATTCCCTGCTTCCTGAGTCCCAGTTGATCGGCTGGGTCTTCTTTTGTTGCCCTGCACAGGAGAATGGAGCTGGAAAGCAGGTTAGTGGGGTGGGGAGGGAATGGGATTTTGCGGTAACTTTCCCCCAGGAGTGGGGAGGGAATGGAGATTTTGCAGTATTCTTCCCCTGCTGCGGCCTCCAAGCCAAGCCACACCCACCAAGTCACGCCCACAGAATTGGTAGTAAAAAAATTTGAATCCCGAGCTTCCGGTGGCATTCTTGTTGACGATGGACCAGAGACTGCGATTGTGTGCAGCTTTGATCTGTGCTTACCCTGTTGGAGGGGTCCCTAAAGGACCGGATTCATAAGACCCACCTCGGAGGGGTGGGGGGAGGAGAGGGAGACCACCAGCTGGGCTGAGTGGAGCCACATCTCCCCTCCCTGGCTTGGTAAACTCCCCTAGAAGACAGGTAGAAGCGACAGACTTAATGGCTGCCCTGAAGAAGGGAAGCTGCCGGGACACAAGTTTTGTGCTGGAAAGTGGAAGTGGTGAGTGGCGTGTAACTGGATAAAAGACTTTAAATACCCTTTTTGAAAACCCCGGAAAAGCTGAAAGGAGCCCTCGTTTGAAAGAGTGGTAGCGGTGAATCAGAAACAAGAGGTAAATATAAGGTAAAGAAAGAACTGGAAATAAAAGGATTATATACAATTAGAGATTAAATTTGGAACAATATATAGCATTGGACAGTAATCAGGCATTAGATAAAATGCTGGACTTATTTTGAACTGATAAAATTTAATATTAATACTATGGAAAAGTGATTTAAAATAAAACAATTCTAAGAAGAAAGTGATATAGAGCACCATCTAAGGATTTAAGATTTCCTTCTTTTATGTCTCTATGGGAAACTATTGGTTGTACAAACAAGATCCCCGGAAGCTCATAAAAAAGAAGGGGGGATTATGGTAAAATATAAAAAAAATGCAGAACTTTGGGATTCTTGGAAGTTGATTGTGATAAGGAAACAGAAGAAAGAGAAAGTGAGATAAACTGAGATTTTTGACAAAGACCATAACAGAAAAACTTGACTTTTAATAAAATAAAGAATAACCTAAAAGATTAAAGAAATGGAAGAAATAAGCAAAGAACTTAAATCGGATCTCCAAACTGTGAGAGATATGCTTAAAGAAAAAATGAGACTGGTTGAGATATTGCTGAATAAAGTAATGGAGTCACAGTTTGAAGAAGAACAAAGGAACCTCGGAGAGGACGAATTAAGAGAAGAAAATAACAGCCTTGACGAATATGGAGAACAAGGACCATTATTAAAAGACATAAAAGGATTTTAAAAAGAGACATTGACAATGGAGACAGCAAATAAAAGAGATAAGACACCCAAGATTAAGAAGAAGAAGAAGAAGAGGAAGGGAATATACAAGAAAAAACTCCAAAAAAGAGAACTGAAAAGGGGGGTGGAAACATGGCTGACGGGCAGAGGGAATTAAAAATAGAACCAGAAGGGAAAAAGAAAAGGATTGGGGAAATTTAGAAAAGGGAAACCTAGCCAAAATAAAGGAATATTAAAGTCATGAGATTTCGAGATAAGGGTTAGGGATTGTACAAGGGGGATACCACATGGGAATGTATATTGGCATTTAGTTTAAAACTTGCTGGAAATTACTTTAGGATTATATAATTATATATATGTGTATGTATGTATATGTATGTATATATGTGTGTGTGTGTGTGTGTGTATACACATACACATGTTTTCTTAAGTTTTCGCGGGTATTTATATTATATTTATAGTGTGTTATATGGCACACTAGGACACACCATATACCAGAAGAAAACACACACCAACCGCTACCTCAATGCCCAATCCCACCACCACCCAGCATAGATAAACTCCATGGCCAAAACACTAATTGCCAGAACCAAACGTCTGGCAGACAAGACACACATAAAGACTGAACTATGCACCTTGACTAAAGTACTGACAGCCAACGGCTTCCACAAAAGCAAAATCACTGGCTTGATCCACAAAAACACACTGAGACATAATGGAGACCTAGAAGATGAACAGACCTATGGAACAGCTGTCCTGCCCTACATAAGAGGTACTACAGACAAAATCAGTAAGATACTACACAGGCATCACATCAAGACTGCCTTCAAAACAGACAGAAAAATAGCAGCCATCCTAAGAAACCCCAAAGATAAAATTGACCTGGAAAACCAAGACATAAATGAAGTCCCCTGTGCATCATGCCCTGCCACATACATTGGTCAGACCAATAGAAGAATAAGTACCCGCCTAGATGAACACAAAAATGCAGTAAAAAAAGCTGGAGCACACTTCCTCACTAGTCGAACACATGAAAGCCACAGGTCATAGCATCGAGTTCAATGGCACCAAAACCCTAGCCACTATAGGAAACCCCAGCCACAGAATTATCAGAGAAGCCATAGAGATTGAAAACAGACCTGAAATCATGAATAGAAAAGATGACTCCACCAGAACGTCAATTATCTGGAAGCCTGCACTCTCAAACAAAAAAATCTGCACACCAGAAGCCAGGCAAACACCTGGGCACAAACAGACTCCCCCTGGTACCTCCAGCTCAAACACACCCCAACCAGGCACCCAGATGAAACCTAGCTTCCTAATAAATGATAGCTGTCCGTTTACTCGGAGCCAAGCCGCACTAAAAGCCTCCAATACAGGAAACACAATGTTGCCAGCCAATCAAGACAAAAAAAGCTACAAAACAGACAGAAGATATTAGAAACACCAATCAAGCAGAACCCAGCAAACTCCAAGACCAATAAAAATAGACCAAGACTCCCAACCAATCAGGATGAAGAAAAAACCATTCTGGCACAGCGTAGGCTAGCCCCAAATTTAAAACAGAAATGGCTGTGAAAGCTTGATTCACAGACGAACACAATACAGAAGCCTGAGGATGGCAGATGAGATTCTGCCGAAACGTAATGTATTAAAATATATAGACTAACTTTGGATAAGTGGTAAGGAAGAAAAAATATGATTATTAATGATTATAAGAAAAGTGAAATGTATTAAAATATATAAATTTTGGCTAAGAGAAAAGGAAAAATATGACTATTAAGGACTAAAAGAAAAGTTAAGATGAAATGAGATATATTAGGAAGTTATTCTAGCAATTTAAGGGGGGAGATACCTTAAAATATGTATGTCTCAAAATATACAGTTGATTACTTAATGTTAATATGCTTAAAGTTGGGGAATGAATTATTAAATTAGATAGATTGAGGGGATTCACCATGTGGATCCTAAATATATTGGTTTTGCTTTATTCTTGCTTTTCTTTAGATTGTTTATTATTATATGATTGGTTTAGAGAAAATTAATGTAAAATAAAATAGGTGGTAAGCTAAAAATGGAAATAATAGGGGATAAAGAACTGGGAATCTATATTTGGATGAAATGATATTGATATTGAATTAATGAATTGAAATATAAAATTGAAATTTATTTAAAGATAAGCGGAATGGATAATGATATGAGATGATATATAAGATTGGTGGAAATGAAAGTATGTTTATGTAAAAGTGTTATAATCTGGAATCACATTGTTCACATAAAGAGATGTGTAAAAAATAAAAACACTTTTTGGAAAAAAAATTGAATCCCACCACTGAGCCAGGTATTGTGGTCTTTTATTCTTATTTGAAGTAAAGAAAGTAATCTAGGTGGGTTGCATATGAACATTCTGCTGGAAAGTCAGATTCTGAATATGTGGCTCAATATCTAGAAAGACAAGACCAATGGTATGTCTTAAATGAAATTTGATAGAAAATAAACTTGAAATGATCAGGGGGAAAAAACTGTACTTAGGCAAAACACCCACCACACACACAATACAGCTAAAATGCAAAAATATATATATCATATTTTAAGGAGGGGCAGCCCAAAGCATATTTTCTTTTCTTCCTAAAAGGCTTCTAGAATTCTTCAGGATGCTCCTTACTATCCTATATTTCTTTTTTTTTTCTTTTTCCCCTGGAACTGCAGGTATAGTTTGAAACCAGGGGTGGGATCCGACAGGGTTAACTACTGGTTCGGTGATTTACGATGTGCTTCCCTGCATGCTGTGTGCGCGTGTAAATCGTCGTCAGCTTGCTGCCTGGACAGCTGAACAGTGTTGCGTGCAGGGCAGCAGCATTTGAAAAAGCACCATTTTCCTGCTTTTTCAACCGCAGCTGTGCCTCGCACGGCAGCTGAGGTTGAAAAAGCAGGAAATAAAGGTCAGGTAAGAGCCCGGGTGGGCAGGTGGGCCAAACAGCAGCCGACACAGAATTGGTTTGGTGTCTGCTGCTCTTCAGAGCTACCAGTTCTACAGAGCTGAACAGAACTGGTAGAATCCCACCCCTGTTTGAAACCAAGGAGTAAGCCATCCCCCATTTACATTTACTAAGAATACTTATGAAGATCAGGAAGGATTTCTGATCCCATATGGTACTTTATTTTTCAAAATTAAAAGTCAGAAGCTAAATAAACACCTGATATGCAGGAGTGTACATTCATTGCATAAAGCCTGCCATTATTGTTGATACATAGGCAGAGGTGGTCTTCAGCAGGTTCTGACCAGTTCTGGAGAACCGGTAGTGGAAATTTTGAGTAGTTCGGAGAACCGGAAAATACCACCTCTGACTGGCCCCGCCCCCATCTATTCTCTGCCTCACGAGTCCCAACTGATGAGCTGGGTCGTCTTTTGTTGCACTGCACAGGAGAACGGAACTGGAAAGCAGGTTAGTGTGGGGGGAGGGAATAGGATTTTGCAGTAACCTTCCCCTGTCACATGTCAACTCATAAAACATTCCTATGCCTTGTTTTAGTAGTTGCCATAAAAAACAAAAAAAGCGGGGGGGGGAGAGGAAGGAAGAGCAGTGCAGCAGTTTGAAAGCGAAAGTACATTCCAACTCTTATCTTTAAAAGATTGTAAGTAAAATACCAGAGCTTTTGCCCACAAATATATTTAATTGGAGAACATGAATGATGACACACAGCCCTTGAACGTGCTCAATTGGAGAATGTGGTTTGTGAGACACCCAGGGAGGAGTGGGGGAAACAGGGTCACAGGTTACTATAAATTACGTATGCCAGAGTTGGCTTCGTACAAGGCAGTGCCAGTATGTTGCCTCTAATAAACCCTTTGAAGTTTTTTTGAAGTTTGGCTCGAGAATCATGATTTAATTAGGGTGATTGCTGGAATCCTGATACCATGGCCACCGAGCCACGCCCACCAAGCCACACCATGTACACCAAGCTATATCCACAGAACCGAGAGTAAAAATTTTTGAAGCCCATCACTGTACATAGGTTAATCTGTAAATCCCTCTTAAGTGTTGCTAATCACAGAAATACAAATAAGCAGTAACCATTTGTGAATAGGATTATTTATAATGGCAGAACCAGGCTGGGTCTTGGTTGGAAGGATCTATTCCTATATTAAGGTTGGAAGGATCTATTCCTATGTTAACTTTGGAGATATGAACAGAAAAACCTGTTCGTGAGCAGTTCTTGTACACTGTATCTCCATGTGGTGTAAATACCTGATAGCACAACCTTTAAATTTCATGAAATTCCAGTTATAGCACAGAAATGCAAATTGTTAAGATTTTCAGAAGTTTGTGCCAATACCCTAATCAAGGGTATATAATCAAGGGTATATAATCAAGGGTACACTCTCACCAACACTGACTGGGCAAGCTACTTGTATATAAACAGAGAGCACTGTTCCCTTCTAGCACTGATGATGTTACCTAGCTGGGTAATGAAACATCTGCCAGAAAACAACCATGCTCAGAGATCAAAAGGACCCACTGCTTTTTTTGTTGTTTCATTCAGTTCTGTTAGGGATAACATTAGTTACCTAACTTAGTTTGAGTAGAATAATATATAAACTATGTTAGTGAGTTTAAGTGTATGTATCACTTTAAACTGTAAACCAAGTTTTTGGGTGCGGTTGTAAAATCACCATAAGAGGGAGCAAGAGAGCTCACTGTTTGCCCTGGCTTTTACTGGAATGCTGACAATGAAGGATTGATGGTGATAAACTGCGTGTTTGCTGAGAAGAAGAAAGGAGGTTTGATTTTCTTCATATCTCTGACTGCAAAAGAGATATATCACTGGACTGATTGATTGTAAGTTTACTGACCTCTTTTTCGACACTGGACTTTGCAAACTGAATAACCCCCGGATGGACTGAACTTAGTGTATGACATATGGACTGTTTTGACTTATGACTATGCTATAACTCTTGCTGGAATAAAAACTATTTAACTTGCACAGTGTATCTGTCTTACTGAGTGTAAGCTACTACAACGTTTTTATCTCACATATCTGCCTGTCTGCTAGACTGCCGTTGCACGTTCTGCTAGGGTGTATATCCCTAACAAGTTCATTTGCCACTGAACTCTGTTTTGAAGCTGAACAGCCAAAGTTGTCAAAGGATCACAGTTTTGCCCTAGTTACCAAGTCAACAAATGTGATTCCCGAGTGCTCTTTTTCTGGGTTCCCCTTTGTTTTCTGCTAGAGGGAAATAATAACAGCAATTGTAGGCACTTCCTTAGGTGAGAAGGTATAAAAGGCTGCTGGCCTTGACTTCATCAAGGCTTTCCCCATTTCTGTTCTACATATAGATTCTGCAGGAAAATATGTAAACCTAGCATTAAGGTTGCTGAACCATGTAGTATACAGTATGTTTCTCATTTCTTCATTGCCATTATATTTGTTTATCAGGCAACATTTATTACAACTCCTCAGTTTCGAGAGAAAAGCTAAATACATAACTAAGCAGATTCATTGAGCAATAAAATAACAGTCCAAGCTTATATTATGGTAAATTGATGTAAATAATGTTAACCAATGCATGCATTTATATTAGACCATAACGAAGAAAGATAATTGCAATTGGTTCACTTAGTTTAATGTTATCCACACACAAATGTGAGCAGGATTCCAGAAATCCAGGGTTCTCATCTAGTGCCTGAACCACAAATGATATAACAGTATAGTAGTATAATACTGGGGTCCTGAACCTCTGGGCCGTGGAAAAGGCATGCAAATGCATGAACGTGCATGCATATCTCCACTTTTGCAAGCAGAGGCAAGACACACTCCATTTGCATGAGTGGTGGGCACATGTGCTTGTTGCTCGCGCAAATAGAGCTATGCGTGCCCACCACCTGTATATAAAAGAATAACAAATGGAAAATGTCTTCTTCATGGACTTAGTGAGCTACAGAACTTTCTCCCATATCCCTGAGAGCAAGATATTTGTTATGCTCTGTATGGTCCAGTTGAAGTAGCTTTGAAGTGACTGTCCATGCTTCAGAGATAAGGAAGTCTCAAATGGACTATGTCTGGAAAAGTGGAACATTAAGGAATCAGTTATTCCTTAAATCCACTGAAGAAGCCTTGAAGACCTGTGGTGGCGCAGTGGTTAGAATGCAGGCTAATTGCAGGCTAATTCTGCTGACTGCCAGCAGTTTTATTCTTACCAACTCAAGGTTGACTCAGCCTTCCATCCTTCCAAGGTCGATAAACTGAAGACCCATATTGTTGTGAGCAATATGCTGACTCTGTAAACTGCTTTAGAGAGGGCTGTAAAGCATTGTGAAGCAGTATATAAATCTAAGTGCTATTGCTATATTCTTGTCACTCGGCTTTAGAAGGAACATTGGATTTTTTTTTTAAAAAAAATAGGATGGTAACCATTTATTTAGAGCTAGAACATATCACACTTGTGTATTTGCTACAACATTACTGCTATAGAGTGCTGCTGCCAATGCGAATGCATTTTAAAAAATAATGAAACAACAACAGAGTTGTCCAAATTTTCCATAATGTTTGTTCTGCAAAGGATAATTCTTGGGCTCAAACACAGTAAGCTCCTGTTTATGGAAGGTTTCAGTTTTTTAAGAGAATGTTCAACTTTATTATCTAAATAAAATAAAAACAAAATTCAAGAGTATCCCTAACAATATATTTTTCCATATTAAAAATTAAATGTAAGACATTTGCTTAATATGGACAGAAGTTCATATTGTACATTAGGAAAAAAACTGATGTATAAATTTGTGTACTCATTTCAAGAAAGAAAAACTGTCTTGAAGATGAGAACAAAGAGCTATTAAAAATGTAAAATAATGATAAAGAGTTCAAAACTTAACAAATGCATTTTTATTATGAACATTTTAAAGAAATGAATACATTTACAAATATTCATACAGTATTGTGTCCCAGGATAATGTTGCAGAATCCAATCTGGGTCAGTCTCCGGAACCAGGGGTTTACTCTTCCAAGCCTTCGGACACGTGCTAGAGCCCATCCTTAGGAAACTTCACAGCAACCCCCAAGGTACTACAGAGGAAATATTTATAGAGGATATTACATAAGCTTTAAGCCTTTGACAGTGAATACTTTGGTCCCATTGAAATAAAACTATTTCATATTGGTATGGGTCAACATATAACTGTTACATATAACTGAGCCATAGTGGCGCAGTGGTTAGATTGCAGTACTGCAGGCTACTTCTGCTGCAATTGCTGCTTGCCATTTGTTCGAATCTCACCAGGCTCAATGTTGATACAGCCTTCCATCCTTCTGAGGATTGTTTGGGGCAATATGGTGACCCTGTAAACCGCTTAGAGAGGGCTGTAAAACACTATAAAGCACTATATAAGTCTAAGTGCTATTGCTATTTTCCAAATAAATCTTTCAGTCACTCCAATAAGAGTTTCTGCAGGCAAAGTATAACAAATGGAAAGTGTCTTCTAAAATAATAATCTCAGCTAGTTTAGGGTTCAGGCCAAAGACAAAATGTATCTCCAATAGAAATAAAAGCACCTTCTATTTTATTCACCCTTGTATTTTAGTAACTCAAATATTTCATTTAAAAAGAAATATGCTCTTGGTCTTTGTCTGCCCTTTTGAAGTAGGCCAAACAAGAAGCTCAAACCACAACTACTAATACTTCCTGTATTGTAAGGTTACAGTAACAGAATCTTGCAAGACTGAGCAGAGGTGGTGGTATTCAGCAGGTTCTGACCAGTTCTGGAGAACCAGGAGTGGAAATTTTGATAATATCACCTCTGACTGGAGATTTTACAGTATCCTTCCCCTGCCACGCCCACCAAGCCACGCCCACAGAACTGGTAGTAAAAAAAATTGAATCCCACCACTGAGACTGAGGTATTTCTCCTCTCCTCTCCTCTCCCCTCCCCTCCTCTCTTTTTCTTATTTTGAAAACTATAGAGGGTCTTCCGACACATTTGCCTTTCCCACCTCACTTTTGTGGGCTGAGATACTTTTTTCCATGACAGTTGTCCACTCTCTTTCTCCTGTCTCCCAATGTCATTCCTATTACACTGCTCAACCAAATCAATTAAAATGCACTTCACAGTTTTCCTTCTGATCCTGAGCTCCATTTGTTTACTTTTCTGATCATATGGCAAATAACTGGGCTGTGTATATAAAATAATCAATGTCTATATTTGTAGAAGATTTCTTGGAGATGATTGCAAAAGAACATGCTTCCTAGCATTCTCATATCCAGCATGCTACTTTTAAGCAAGGTCCACTACTTAAACTGGAACAGACTATGTAATCACCTTCAGCCAATTCTAATTTATACCTGTCAAGGATGGCTTTTATCTCTACTCTCTGTAAGTTCTTGCAAAACTATAGCTGCAAATACAGGTTGTGTTTATGGGTAGCTTGAACACTTAAAAAGTTTGAAGAGCCTGTGAAATATATCTCCATGCGAATCAAGAAAAATAAACTTTGTTTATTGTCATTTCTGTACTATCCCCTCAAAGAACTCATGAAATTGTGTACTCTGCATCTGCTCCATTTCACATTTTTACAGTCCATAAATGATGCATTCATATTCAGATATCATATATTAGTACTATACTTTATCACACATTTCCATCACATAGTAATTAAGTTTGGAAATAAAGTTAATAGAACACTTATTCCTAGAGGATAGAAACAGACTGTGACGCAGTCTCTGGTGTAATAATGCAGATCTTGGTACCTGAGACAGATTGTGTCTGGATAATATTCATCTTTTTTTTTCTTCTTAAGGTAATTGTCTACATCGAATGAATTCTGGGGAAATAATGAAAATTTGATGGATAATGGTGTTGATAAGCTAGCACACATAGAAAAGTTTTCCTAGTGAAAATTTATGATACTTTGAACTCATGGCTCACAATGCATTTTATGTGTTGAAAGTTGCCTCCTACTTAAAGACAGCCTTTAAATGTTTGGTTTTAAGAAATATGAATTGAAACCTAATAATCCTCTGGAATACATCGGAGGGTCCTAGTTGTTTCCTTTAATGCTCAATTGATATGTTGGCCATATCATTTAGTTCTTATTTTCACATAAACCCAACAAGAGACCTGAAAATTGCCCAAAGGACCTGAATAGGCCCAGAAGGGTTTAAACTTAGGGATCTCCTGTCTAAATGTAACATGATTAATAATATCCTCTGTTTCTTCTCGCTTGAATGCATGGAATTAGTAGATATTACATTTTCTAAGCTCAAACATTAGATCTAGCTCCTGTTTAAATAAAATATAAACAGGAGCTACAATAATCCTCTATTTTATATATCCCAGATCATTTGCTTAGTAAAATGATTGGCTTTGTATTGTCACAATCACATGCCTTCTATTTGATGTGCAGGGTTTCAGTGCTGTATAGACAGTGTTCAACTTGCAACCGTCCATTTTGTGATAGTCAGGGGTGGGCTTCAAAAGTGTTAGCAAAGGGTTATCTGCCCAGTTGCTGGGTGGGTGTGGCCATGGTGGGCGTGGCCTAACCAGCCTCCTGCACCACTGATGGTGGGGGGACATTTTTGCCCTGCCTGGGCTCCAGAGGCTTTCCTTGAGCCTCCAGGAGGATGAAAATGGCCTTCCAGGGCTCCAAAGTCTCTCTGGAAGCTGAAAACAGGCCCATTTCCAGCCTTCCTGAACTTCAGAAGGCCTGTTTTTCACCCTCCTCAAGCCTCCGTGTGTGCCCTGCACTTACCTGCGTCCCAAACGGGCCATGTGGGGACTCATGGGAGGGGCGGGGTGAGGTGGGTGGGGCCAGCCAGGAGTGGGATTGGGGGGTTCTCCAAACTGCACAGAATCTTAGCTAGGGGCTCTCCTGAACCCCTGTAAACCCCCAACAGCCCACCCCTGGCGACGGTTCAAAGTTACAAAAGCACTGAAAAAGGTGACTTATGACCAGTTTCACACTTACGACCATTGTAGCATCCCAGTGGTCATGTAATCAAAATGCGGACTGGCATGTATTTATAATGTTAGCAGTGTCCCAGCTCGTGGGATCACCTTTTTCAACCTTCTGACAAGCAAAGTCAATGAGGAAACTATATTTAGTTAACAGCCATGCTAACTTAAGAACTGCAGTAATTCACTTAACAACAATGGCAGGAAAGGTCATAAAATGGGGGCAAAACTCACTTAACAACTGTCTTGCATAGCAATGGAAATTTTGGGCTTAACTGTGATTGTAAATTGAGGTTACCTGTATTCCTTGGGATTTTAGAAACTGGATAGCATTTTTGGACGGTAATTATGATAATAGAACTGCCACCTTCTAGACCCTTGATCTGTTTGTCTTTCACAATGCTCCAGTTTTGAAAGATGTTCCCCATTGTTGCTAAAATATGATCATACATTCTTTGTCTGACAGATGACATTTATTACACAAAAAGCAAAGTGCGTGCGGTGCAGATTTCCATCTAGCCTATCTATCTAGTCTATGGATGGTATCAATGTACTATCTTGCCATTGTCATTTCAAACTGTATGGAGGAGAAAAGACCAATCAGATTTATTTAGCACCATGCATTTGATCTTAACCAGTAGACAGTGAAGCCATAATTTGCTAAGTTGTTGTTTACCTGCCAAACAGAAAGATGGGCTAGTTTATAATAAAAGACCAAGCACAGTTCTGAGCAGTGAGAAATTTCAATTGTTGTGGTGCTTACTCAGGGTTCAGATAGCAGAACTGAAGACCGATGCCATTTCTGTGAAGTAAGATTTATCATGTACACTGTCTCATGCATACATTTTGGTGTCTGGTGGCTGCTAAAATTAATCCCAGCAGTTTTTCTTGGAAAGATTTTGAAAGTAGTTTAGCCTTGCTTTCTTCCTAGGGCTGAAAGAGAGTAACTGGTCGCCTAGCTGATGGAATTAGAACTCATATTGCCTCAACTGCTGCACCAAACTGGCTCTTATATATGTATTTGTATGATTTATATGATACACATACCTATACAGTGAACACAGGGGTGGGATTCTACCAGTTTGCACCTATTCGCTAGAACCGGTTGTTAACATTCTAAGCAGTTCAGAGAACCGGTTGTTAGAAGAAATTACTGGCCTAATCCTGTAAGGAAGGCAGGAAGGAAACATTCTGGTGTTGCTTATAGAAACTGCCTCTCCGTTAACCCTTATTACATTATTGGCAGGACTAGACTTCCTGTCTCAGGAACTTCTTTTTAAAAAAACAAAAACAAATTTTATTAATTTTTAAAAACAATACACAGACAAACAAAACGTAGAATATAAGAACATAAGACATCTTTTCTGAAAAACAAATAAAACATCTTATTTAAAGACAGCATAATTCCAAATTATCACATTTCCATACAAGCACAATTTAATATGCATATTTATCTTATATATTCAACTTCATATCTTTTCCCAACTTCTCTCTATTTCTCCCTTTCCTTCTATTCAATTATATTTCTTTTGCCTTGATTTGTATATATTCGTTGTATCCATCTGTCTTATTTGCAGTTTCATTATTCTCTTCCAACATTCTTCTAGAGTTTTATTAATTCAAACATAGACAAACAAAACACAAAACATAAATACATAAAACTTCTTTTTGGAAAGTGGCTTAACCCCGGGTTACATCTTTTTGTACAGACATAAATCAAATTCATGCTCACTTATTATACTATTTCATATCTTATTTAACATTCTATATTTTCTATATATTTTCTCTCTTCTATTCACTCTCTTAATTCTATTTTATTTATTTCATCTCAATTTAGATAATTATACTTGCATCTTTTGTCCGTTCTCTTTCAATTATCTATTTATTTTTTCTTTCTAATACAATATTTCTCCTGTAATCACTGGTTGAAGTATGACAATTTTTTATCTTTCCCCTAAATTTAACACTTAAAATAATACATACTTTCCATACTGATTCTGCTTAGTACATTCTAAGTATTACATTTTAGAATAGTAAAACAAAAAAAGAAAAATAAGTTTATAATATAGTAAAAACAATGTTCCATAGGAAATTAAACTCTATTGTTAAATCTTAGACATTTTTATACATTCGCTTTAATGTATTATTAACTCATATAATATTTCAGTTTTCTAACTTGATTTCAAATACTAATATCTACAATACAGTCTTATGTACTTTTGCAGAATCTTTTTTTAAAAAAAATATATTTTGCCCTTTGTCTCTAAAAAAACCCCCTGTTTTTTAACATCTTGTTTTAAACCTTTATGACTTCTCTTTCCTTTTTCCCTTCCTTTCTTATCAATTCTAGCCTTTTTGCACCCCCATCTCTCAAACTCCACTCTCTTAGTCTCCCCTCTCTATTGCATTTCTCTTTTCTGTTGCTTTCTGACATTGTATCAATTTTTCACCTTATTTTTCCCTTTCTCGGTTGCTTTTTTAAGTTCTGAATTCTCCATTTTCTTTCCCCCCTTTCTCTTTTCTTCCTCAACTAAGATTATTTGTCCATTAAAGATGGCTTCTTCTTCATCATCCCAGCTTTCTTGTTGTTGTATTTCCTGGTAGGTAGAAATCGCCATTTCTAAAAAGTGAAAAATAGATCCAGAAGAGCCCTTGCCTTCTTTTAACTTTTGAAATTCCATTTGCAATTCTTCAACAGATAATGTCATTTTTTTTAAACAACCCAAATGTTTTTAATCTTTCAAGAAATAGTTCCCAAAAGTCACAAAGTCACAAAGCAGTCCAAATCAAGACAAACTATTTCATTAGCACTTTCTTTTTTTTATATTTTCTCTTCCTGGGGTAGAATTCAATTACACAGTTCCAAAATATTTTTTTAGAAGTCTTATTGCCATTTATTTCTGGTCTTATAAACTCCAAGCAGTCTCCTCCAGTACAATCTTAAAATAAGTTCTTTACCTCTTCCTTCCCACTTATAGCAAAAAGATTTAATTTTTAATTCCAATGTTCAAAAATCTTTTACCCCCTTGGCTTTAATTTTCAAGTTTAGTTACCTTCTGTGCCCAAGCAGGTTTTTCAGATTTCCATCTGCTATTTCCGTAGGGAAGGAGAGTGAGAGAAAATAACTTTCCCTTTCAACTTTCTTCCGCCGCTTTTACAGTCTTCTTGGGAAACAATGTATCGTTCAAGAGATTAAATTTCCAGGGTATTTAAAGGTTCCTTGTTGTCCCGGTTCAGCCAAAAAACTTTCACTTTCTCCGACTTCCTCCTGCACAATCTTATCCGGCTGCAGGCTTCTTTGTGGCAGCCATTGCTGACCGCCGCTCCACCGCCTTGGGAAAAGGGAGTTTAGCCGGCTGAGGAGGGGGTTTGCGATACCCCCAAGCCCCTACCCTCCCCTCTCTTCGGTTGCCTCTATGGGGTAACCATATCCTCCAAATCCAGCTGGATCGGAGGCACTTCGGCAGCGAGCACAGCGGGAACCGCGCACGATCGTGGATTCCTGCTGCCGCCGAAGCCTTGCAAACCGGAAGTCTCTGTCTCAGGAACTTCTTCTTCCCCTCCTTTGCTGGTACTTTGCTTGTGTGGAATGACCATTCAAAGTTACAATGGCACTGAAAAAAGTGACTTATGACTGTTTTTCACACTTACGACTGTTGCAGCATCCCCACAGTCATGAGAGGCCAAGCGAGGAGATGTGTGCCTCGAAGTGAGTGATATTGAGTTGGCCACACCCAGCCAATAACATGATCACCAAGCCACATCCACCCAGTCACATGACCACCAAGCCACGCCCACCAACTAAGCCACGCCCACAGAACCAGTTGTTAAAAAATTTGAATCCCACCCCTGAGCGAACACCTTTTCATGTCTCCCTCCCAATGGAGCCATATGTTTTTCTGCAGGTGACAATGTCCATATCCTGCTTTCTTTTGAGACCAGGTTTCAGCTTTATTTCCTGCTTCAACAACAGATCTAACATGCCTCCTCCCTTGATGTAGAGAAATGCACTATCTCTGCCCATCCTCCTGCTTTTTTTGAACTATTCTACCTCAAACTCATCACCAGAATGTTAGCACTTATCAGCTCTTTTTTTGTAAGAAAACTGTTTGCTTCAGAGCACTACATTTATAACTGCTTACATAAATCTTCTTGTCAGGCTTTATAGAGTGGAATGTGAATTGTGTTATCTTGATTAGTTCTAAAGGGATGTCTGGTCTTTTTCCGTAGTGAGGTTTGAATTTACATTTACCAACAGGAAGAACAATTAATCTGGACCACGATTTCTTCTTTGACTTGCCCTGTTCCAAATCTACACCTGTTGCAATAGCCGATTGAATACAAAACCTTATGGCTAGTTGTACTAGGACAGGGGTGTCAAGCTCAATTTCATTGAGGGCCGCATCAGGGTTGTGTATGACTTTGGGAGGGCCATGGTAGGCATGGCCAGCTCAATGTCGCTCGTGTTGGGGGCACCTGCGGTGGCCCAGGCAGGGTTGGAAGGATCCTCCTGCAGCCCTCTGCCAGTGAAAACAGAGCTTGGGAAGCCCTCCAGAGCTCTGTTTTTGCTGGCAGAGGCACTGCGGGCTGTTCGTTGTTTCCAGGTGGCCCCAGGGGCCATATCTAAGCATCCCATGGGCTGGATCCTGCCCCTGGGCCTGGAGTTTGATACCCCTGTACTAGGATCAGGTCTGCTTCTTCAACCGGTGGCCTTCAGGTATATTGAACTAGAGTTCATGTCATTCCCTCACAGCACAGTCAAATAATACATTGGTTGTGGGAAAAGGGAGTTATATTTCAAAAGTCCACAGAAGTGCTAAGTCTGGGAAAGCTATATTAGATAAACACCATGAAGATATTGAATATTATTTTAGGAACAAGGACTCTACAGATGCAGCTTAAGAATTTCGTTCTTCTCTGCAAACTAGGACATGACAGTTTCTCCCAGAAATCTGGCAAAGCATAAATATTATGCATTGCACATTTACATGTTTATTTTTAGTACCTTTGTATCCTGCTTTTATTATTTTTTATAAATAATATTATATTGTTATTCTTTGTTTTATAAATAATGTTTCTTCTTCCTCCCATTTTCCCCACAACGACAAACGTGTGAGGTGGGTTGGGCTGACAGAGACAATCTGGGCCTCAGCTGGCTTTCATGCCTAAGGTGGGGCTAGAACTCACTGTCTCCTACTTTCAAACTAGCACCTTAATCATTACACAAAACTGCACATTTAAAGCACAGCAAATTATTACAAATTATGCTTGGATTGTAAGCTTTTTAGATGTTAACTTTGTGACATATTTTATCTTGAAAACATGATGGCAATAGCTGGGTATAGTATATAATAATGGAAGAGAGGCAGTTAAGGTGCTGGCTGGAAAGTATGAGACAGTGACTTCTAGGCCTCCCTTCGGCATGACAGCCTGCTGGAGGACTTCGGCCCACTTGGCCTAGTGTGTCTCTATCAGCCCAACCACCTTACACAAGATCATGGTTGTTGTGGGGAAAATAGGAGGCAAGAGTATTAGGTATATTTGCTATTTTTATATTTCTACGAGGGATAAAATATTATAATAATGATGTGGCTGTAACTGTTTAAGATACAGCCTTTTTGATGCAGGCAGGATTGTTTTAAAGAGGGATGATTGATACAGGACAGTGGCTGAGGAAAATGCTAAAGCTAGAGCAATGCTAAAGATGTGATCTACAAAACTGAGAAGGAAGTGAAAGCCACTCCTGCAGCTTTGACTTCTGACCTTCTGACAGGACAGCAGAACTAATAATGAAACAGAGCCTTGCAACCTTCCAATGATCTAAGATGTTATTTTTCAATCTTGATAGCTACCCATCTTTCAGTCAACCCTGGGTGACTGCCCAATCAAAGATTAAAAAGAAATACAACTTCATTTTAAAAACTATAAAGCGCCACCAGTTAAGACATAAAATGTTAAAAACAACAAAAACTTGGTGCCAATCCATGCTAATGTACCATCACATATGGACTGGCTCTACGATAAGAAGTTCAATATCTATTTGATTCTTTGATACCTTATGATTCTTGACTCTTGACGAATGTATCTTTTCTTTTATGTGCACTGAGAGCATTTGCACCGGGACAAATTCCTTGTGTGTCCAATCATACTTGGCCAATAAAGAATTCTATTATATTTTATTTACATACATATGTGTAATGTGTATGTTTTGTAATCCTACCCTTTTGCATATGCAACCCTCTATATCCTGGAGTGATGTTTCTACTTTGCTGTAAATTAAGATTTGGGGAAAATTGGCTTTTAGAGCATTGAGCTCTAAATGCTCAGCTGCTTGAAACTACTGCTTTTCAGAGGCTTAGGAAGATGAGAAAACCACAGGCTCCTTTTTATTCATCTAGTGGTTGGTCATGCATTGTAACTTGACAAATGCAATATTTCTGATAGAACTGCTGACATACTAATGGGAACCACATGCATTAATACATACGTTGAGTATCAGCCTCATTATAAATGGTTAGAGGAACACATTTAACATAGCTTTTCCATCTTTCACAAGTCTGAAATCTTAAATGTATGGCTTGATGCAAATCTTTTTCTTCGACACCCCAACCTTTACAGTTCTCTATACCATGATTGACTGCTGTTACAGCTCACTGAAAGGACATTTATAAAAATCTGACATCTGGGATAAGTTGAGTGTGATTCCTGGCAACTTCATTCATATTCACGTGGTCTCCATCCAAATACTAAGAATGTCAGAACTGTTTAGATTTTGGAGGAACTCAGCTACTTTCTGTCACACTTCACCTCATGGTTACATACATTAAAATTACAAACCCAGAAATCTGACTGGCATTCATGGTCACCCATAATAAGATTCATAGAATTCTGCTATTGTTACTCTTACATATATCACTTGGATTGCCATTTTAGTTTTGCTGCAGCAAATGAGGGTAGAGTTGAAAAAAGGAATGCAGGTTAAACTGATGGTTTTAGATTCCTTCATCTCTTCTCCCTCCTCAGAGGAGCCCTGACTCTGCACTGTCTTCTGGTTTATGTGCTTTTCGGCATGAAAAAGAAGATGCAAGCATATAACATCAAAGCAAAATGGCGGTGTGCATGTATATATGCATGGATGCATGAAAAAGCTTGAGCTTGCTAGTATTGTGTATCTAGTCTTCTCCCAGGAAAATTCTTAAAGATTTTCTTCAAATTACTTGAACTTAAAGAAAACACGAAATCCTGCTTTCAAAGAAGGTGCATCAAACAAGGGAAAGTTATATGTCAGCCTTAAGCCCATCTCATACCAGGTGTTAAACTGGTGGCCCGCAGACCGGATGCATCACACGCAGGCCACACATACCCTAGCTCCATGAAGAGAAAAAAACATTGTGAAACGTCACGTGACAGCAACATAGTGCCGCGAGTTTGACACCCGTGCTGTGCTCTATAGAAAAGAGAACCTAGCAGGGGAAATTGGAAGCTTTAAACCCCCTTACTCATGGGAATAATTCACAGAAAGGCCTATTTTTTTCTATTGAGAAAAAAAGAAATATTGAGAAAGAAAAGCTCTCACCCTTGCAATGTATTTGTTTTTAAAGGTTGTGGGTTGTCTAAAGAGGGTTATATTTTTGACTCTGAGATATTTTCATAAGCCATTCCAACACAGTCTTTTCCAACTGATTCCTATTTGGAAACCATTTCATTCTACAAAGTCAAAATGTGTCGTGTGTTGCCTGGCAATGTCAAACTCAGAAAGAGGAAAATCATTCTAAAGATGAGGTACATTGCAAGCAACATCTCTTCAATACCCATCTTCCTCTACAATGCCACTGCCATTTCTTTTGTTTAACTAAGAAGATTGAAGTTGGCACCTTGCTGAATGTGAGTAGGAAGCAGTATATACCCTTGAGCATTCCAGAAAAATAATGTCTACCGTCTGCCTGCCTACTTAAATCTGTTTTTCTTCTTGCCCCAAGAATATATTTGCTGTCTCCCTTATCCTTTTCTACAACTTCCTAGTTAGATGATACTATACCACAGTGTTTCTCAACTCTGGCAATTTTAATTGCGTGGACTTCAACTTCCAAAATTCCCCCTCAGTATTCAATTCTGGGGGCTGAAGTGCACAGACCTTAAAATTGCCAAGGTTGAGAAACACAGCTACAGCAGGAGTAACAAGAAAAAAAATGTGGTTTTTTTGTTTTGTTTTCTTTTTTCCACAGGGAATGATACAGTTAAATATTTTATTTTCTGAGTTCTAAAGAAGGGTTTTCTTTAGATGGAAATTCAACTTATTTTATTCTTTAACCTCACTGCATTTGGGGTCCTTCCAGGTCAAATTGATGAATGTGTTCTGAATTTCTGCCTAAAAGGACCTTTCATGAGAAACATGAGAGGAAGAAAAAGATAAAGGTGGAAAGCTGTGCTTATTGTTCCTCTTTCTGATGAAACCATTAACAGTGGGAAGAAAGGATATTGGAGGAATTATTACCCATATCAACAATATCGAGTCACAGCTGCCAGTTCTTTAGCTAGTGTTGGCCTTTATACACATTGAATTCTTCCTGAGAATCTAGGATATTGTAATGTATTAATAATTAATATATGTGTGGATCCAAGCAGTTTGGCTGTTTGCAATTGATGGATGGAAATTTTTTTCCACATTTTTCTAAGTGCCGTCCAAGATCCTTAGTTATGGCACCCCAATGTGCCAATCAACATTATGACCACCATGGCTTGTTTAAGCCACAGCCTTTCAATTTCAATTTTCAGATCTATACACTTTGTGATCTCCTCTATCTCCTTTATCTTCTATTCTACTATCCCCTGGTATTGCCACATCAATTATCCACATTTTTCTTCTTTTCAACTACAGTTATAACTGGTGGGTTATGAGCCAATACTTTATCAGTCAGTACAGGTAGTCCTCGACTTACCCCAGTTCATTTAGTGATCATTTAAAGTTACAACAGCTCTGAAAAAAAGTGGCTTATGACTGTTTTTCACAGTTACGACCATTGGAGCATCCCCATGGTCACATGTCCAAATTCAGATGCCTGACAACCGGTTCAGATTTATGATGGCTGCAGTTTTCCCAGGGTCATGTGATCAGCTTTTGCGACCTTCTGACAAGCAAAATCAATGAGAAATCCAGATTCACTTAACAACCATGTTACTAACTTAACAGCTGAAATAATTCAATCAACAACTGTGGCAAGAAAAGTCATAAAATGGGGCAAAGTCACTTAAATTTTTCACTCAGCAACATAAATTTTGGGCTCAGTTGTGGTTGTAACTTGAGGACTACCTGTATTTTAACCTGCTCATTTTTTTATTACTTTTTCAGCCCTGAGTTCTCACCAATTTTTCATTCCAGCACATAATAATTTTTACAGATGTTCCACTGAATTATTTTGGCAACTGTGTTAAGTCATTGTTTATAATCAGGTTGTGTGATCTTGCACAAGCTGAATATATGATCTATTGTTTTTTTCTGCTTCTTTGCACAATCTGCATTTTGAATAATTCGATGATTTTTTTTCATTTCTGATCTTGATTGCATTTGTTTCAACAGCGTACTCTTGCACAACCAAAGTGAAATCTTCCATTTCTTTGTTTAATGGTCCATTTATAAACATGGCCAGGTTTTATCTTTATTTCCCTTCCCCTTGATCTTTTGTAGAAATTAGCCATGTAATGATGCATTATTGCGATTACTTTATAATTATTATTGATATCATTGAGTAATATTATCAGTACTAAATGATTCAAGGGATCGGCTGGATTGAGTTTGGCTCTAGGATATCATCAGGAAGCAATAAAGTCATAATTTTCTTGTAAATTGCTTTGAGGTAAACAGAACTAGACTATTTTCCAACAGGATAGGAAGCAAGTAATAAAGCTTGAAGTGGCATATTTTGAAGCAAACTGAAGTGAGTGGCTTGATTATAATTATTCATCCATGTGTACTATGCTTCTTGGTATAACCAGCTAATTCTAAAATATAAGATTAGTGTCATAGGTTCCTTTCTCTCCCCTTGACCCAAAGGATTGAAGGCTTATATCTGCTGAAGTGTGAATTCAAAAAAGTAGGGCTAAAAGGAAACAAAGAGAAGATCTGATTAGAAAACACATATGAAATGCTATACTACTGAAAAAGAAAACCAATAAGCATTATTTCTTTTTAACGTTGCTACAGACCACAATAAATTATTTTATAATCTGAACAAGGAGAGTTTGATGATGTGAATAAAGCTATGATGTATGTATTTTTCTTCTTTGAATGATAACAGTTTTACTTTTTTAAGTTTTAAAAGGAACCATTCTTACATACCCTTATCTGACAACTCACAAAGTGAAGTATTTTCTTTTAAGTCAAAACTTTTCCCCAAGCAAATAACTACCAACTGATTTCCTGGTCACAATGCAATTACCATTTTAAAAAAACAACAAAAACTGATTGCACCAAAGAAGCTGGATAAAATGCAAAAAAAAGTAAAGAAACCAAATGAAGGAAGTAATTACAAACTTCATCACTGGGGAGATAATGGAGCATGCAGTTATATGTGACTTTTTTTTTTTTTTTAAAAAAGCATACTGTTAGTTGCTGATAGTCCTCTGCAAAAGTTTCAGCTGATGCTAAGCTGTTGCTATGTCTACAGCCTAGCAACCTAGCAACAGTCTTATTGTGTTAACCTTTGAGAAGATTATTTCCTCCATATAGAAAATGTTATTTACTGGATATTTACTGACTGGGCTATAAGTTGGCAGGAGGTGAGGCCAAAGCCAGCAGTGGAAAACACTATTTCCTTCCTTCCTTCCTTCCTTCCTTCCTTCCTTCCTTCCTTCCTTCCTTCCTTCCTTCCTTCCTTCCGATGGAAGGAATATCATTCTGGTTTCAGTTCCAAGTGGGGAAAAATGGAAACACTGGAAACATGGAGGCTGTTTGCAAAGATGGTTTAATGGTGGACAGGACCCCATGGCTTGGAGCTCCAAAGTGAAAAGAACGATCACATGCTTCAAGATGTTGGGTGAAGGAAAAGAAGAAAGAGCAAGATGCTGAGAGACCCTTGGTTTTATATCCTCTATTGGGATTTGAATTTGAGCTTGTATTCTGATTGGTTGTCAGACTCCCATGGGGCCATGCAGGGGCAACTCTGTAGGCTGTCCTGAGTCTCAGGCTTGGTTGAGCCTTGCTAGATGATGATGTAATGAAGGGGCTTTGGGAATCCTATTATGGCTCTACCTGAAGAAGGTAGATCTCTTGTTAAGTAGAATAGACTGGCCCAGGCCATAGTAATGGTACATTAGCAAAGGTGGGGGGGGGGGGGGGCTGAGTTTCTGCCTCTGAGTTTCTACTTTTCTTTTTAGGGGAAATATTCTGTCTTTTTAGTATATCCTAAAATATTTTATCTTTTGTGCTAAATACAAATGGCTGCACTGGTTATAATTGTATGAGCAACCATCCTAAAACATTTGGGGGATACCAGACTGAGAAAGGGTATTTTAAATCAATCTGTAGATTAGATAAATTGGAATTACTTCTCTGTAGCTTAGAGCAGTGATCCCCAACCTTTCTTATGCCATGGCCCGGTATCCCCAATCTTTTTATGGCGGGCCGGCTGGTTGCTGGCGCCGCCATCTTTTTGATGAAAAAGCCCGTGACCTCACCGGAAGCACTTTTTCATCAAAAAGATGGCGGGCGTAGTTTCGGTGAGCTTTTCCAGGTAGAAATGGCTTTCACCCGGAAAAGCTCATCGAAGCGTGGCGCCGCCGCTTATTTGATGAAAATGCTTCCGTGAGCTTCACCCGAAAAGCTCACCGGAAGCACTTTTTCATCAATAAAAGATGGCGGCCCAGCAAACCAGCGGCCCGGTAGGACTTGTTCCACGGACGGAACCGGTCCGCGGACCGGTGGTTGGGGACCCTGGCTTAGAGAACACATCTAGTTCTTTAGAAACATCAAGTTTCAGGAAGGCAATAAAGGTCCTCTGGAACAATCTTCTGCAAAATTCCTGGTTCATGCCCTTCCTTAAGTCTGCATTCATTTTATGGATGTATTTGAAAGAAATATTGGGGAACATATCAATCTGAAAGCTGCATGGGCAAAACCAGAGGTGGTCTTCAGCAGGTTCTGACCAGTTCTGGAGAACCAGTAGTGGAAATTTTGAATAGTTCAGAGAACCAGCAAATACCACCTCTGACTGGTCCCACCCCTATCTATTCTTTGCCTCCCAAGTCCCAGCTGTTCGGCTGGGTCTTCTTTTGTTGCCCTGCACAGGAGAATGGAGCTGGAAAGCAGGTTAGTGGGATGAGGAGGGAATGGGGATTTTGCAGTATCCTTCCCCGCCATGCCCACCAAGCCATGCCCACCAAGCCATGCCCACAGAACTTGTAGTAAAAATTTTTGAATCCCACCACTGGTCAAAACATATAGTAAGTGTGTGGCAAATTAGAAGCAGAAAGCTGGGTTTGTTGTTGTTTTTTGGTCTGAATCAATAAGAATTATTATTTCTAAGCATCTTTAAACAATAACTTATTTAGAATATAAAACCAAAATATAATACAGTATGTGGATGCTATTTTATATTTTGCATATCTCTGAACCTTCACAGAATAGAAAATATTAGAACATGTTTTTCATTATTATTAATTAGAAATGAGTAATTGAATTTCACTGAAAGTTTCTGAGACACAAAACTATTCTGGAAGCTAAGTATTTTTTTCTTATTATGAATATGCAAGGTTACATTTCTAATCCTTATATATGAAGATATTTCCTCAGACTAATTCTCATTTGAAATAATCCTATTTAAATCCCTATTTTAACTGCATATCTCACAGATACCTATTTAGTATTAATGACAACAGTCTAAACCATAGCTCTAAAGAAGTTTTGAAAAAAGCTTTTTTTTGAAAAAGTTGGCTGTATTAATTTGGAAGAAACCAAAACCCAGGTTTCTTGTTTGGTATCTATAACCTTTGAATTTTAACATAACTAGCCAGACGAAACATCCTCCAACATGAACTAATTTTAATTTATATTAGAATTATATACATTTTGTATATAGTATGTGACAATATTATGAAAATGCTAATCCAACAATTATTTCAACTTAAGTGAGCACAAGTATGTTTCTAAAATTGCCAAATTCCAGGCACAGGTAACAAAGAACAACAACCCGAAATATAAAGATTTAAAAAGCTCCTTGCTATTCAGTCTTCATGAAATTATGACTTTGGAAAAAAATTGTGCTTGCATTTCACTGAATAGCTGCTTCTTTTATTTAATATTCCATCAAACAGAATTATCAAAGCGGCTAAACCTTATTTGCCCTTCTTGGAAGAAAAATCCAGTCCTGTTCCAAGCTGTGAGAAAAAAGATCAATGGAGGCTGGCTACAAGGAAAGAAGGCCTCCAGAAACTTCAGTGACAGCAGAATGTTTCTGGGGTGGCTGACAAAATGGCTGAGTGAGTGGATGGATCTTTACAGGGTTCTGGGTTTTTGTGTTTGAGATGCTCCAGGAGGTTGTACAATTAGTGAGCCTTTTGTCTTTTACTATTTCATTGGTGGTGGGTTAATCCTATTATGTCCTAAAGGTCTTGATTTGGGTGGAGGAATGTAAATTCTTAATCCCATCAGCTCCCACCAAAGGCTGGAGCTGTGGCTGAAGGTATTTTGTTTATGAATAGATTGGCCTAGTCTTCCTAAATGGATAAAATCTGCATTCCTAATGGCCAACCTCTTCAAGCTTCTTAGTTTGAAGCCATTTACCTACGGCAGAAAAATTGGGGCTAATTTCTGCATTTGTTAAGATTTTTTTCTCCATTTCTCCTTTGGGGAAATATAATATTCTGCCTCTTTTTATTATTAAGAATAAAGAATATTTTAATCTGGAGGGGACTTCTTACACTTAAAACTAACAGAAAACAAGAATTATAACATAATATAAGAAACAATGATAGAGATACATTAAGTTATTTCATTTAAAAAGTTTGGTAAAAATAATTTTCTAATGGTGGAGAGACGAGAGGATCACCTTCCTCAGCTTGGGAGAAATACAGATTTTTCCTGCATGTGCAACAAATAATCCCTGAAAATGGCGGCATCCTCAACAAGGAATGTCACAGCACTCAGATAGGCTCATAACAATTTAAGTCGTCCCTCAGAAAATCAATGTGATGACCTGGGGCATGGCACAAAGGCAACACAGTCAGGTAATCAGTAGGAGTCTTTTTTATTAGCTCCAACTTTGCTCCCAATGTCCTGATTACCTTCTGGGCTGGAGAAAAATTCTCTCAGGAACAGCCTTTGGCTGCAGAGAATCAAGTCCAAAACATGGTCAACAAAAACTGTAACTATAAGTCCAATCAAGGCAAGATGAGGTAATTAGTCTGGCAGGGCAAGAGAAGGAATTCCAGATGTGAAGGAACGGCAGTAATTCAACCTGATTGGGAGGCTTCCAGGAACACAGATAACCAAAATCAACACAAGTTAAACTCACGTTTGTTCCCAGAAGATGCCACACTCAGCATGCATCTCTTTTAAACTCCCTTCCCAGATGTGGCTAATGAAGGGAATCAGGGCTCTTTCCTTCCCAGTAAGCCACGCAACCCATGTTGCTCTCTTCTCCATTCCTCCCTGCATGCCCTAGGATGAAGAGGGGGTGGGCCTGGGTCTTCCTCTGAACTCCCTCTCCCTTGTTCTATCTCTTCCCTGCTCTGCCCAGCTGGACTTTGCCCTTCCCCAGTTTCCTCCACAGCCAAGGGAGTCACACTCCCGCTCACTGTCAGCTGTTCATCTTCCTCCTCAGATTCAAACTCCAACAGGGGCATGACAATCAAGTGTTAAACATTCAAGGTTTAAAAACAAAGTTGGTAACTTTGTCAAAACAGGGGCCCTCAAATATGGTCCTTCAAATGTAGTGGAACTACAACTCCCAGAATTCAGCATGGCCACAAATTGCTTTGGAATACCGGGAGATATAGTCCCGGTGTATCTCTTGGGTTTGAGAATTTTGGACAAGGATATTTGATATCTGAGGGACCATCTCTTGCCAGTCACATCTACCTGACCCATCAGAGTGGGGGAGGGCAGGGAATGTTGTGGGTCCCATCCTCTAGGGAGATACACCTGGTGGGACCCCAAAGAAGGGCCTTCTCCATGGTGGCCCCCTCTCTCTGGGACATCCTCCTCCCAGAGATTAGAATGGCCCCCACTCTAGCACTCTTCTGGAAGGTGCTGGTTCTGCCAGAGGGCTTGGGGAACCCAGAGCGGGATGGAGCCCATTAAATGGCTCATGTGAGGTGCTGCTGCTGTTTTTTTTTTTTTTGATATTATAGGACTCTTCTTTTATTAGTTTTATTGTTTTTATATGAGGTTTTATATTATGTAAGCCGCCTTGAGTTGCCATGTGCAAATAGGCGGCAATATAAATTCCCTAAATAAATAAATATTGCATTTGTGACAAGCTATTCGCAGATTATAGTAAATGTGTGAACAGGGCTAGAACAGACTTGCACCAAGATGAAGCAAATGCCTGACACCAGTCCTGGGAGGTAGGCTGAGGGCTGTGTGGCTGGGCAGAATATAGTTGATGGTAAGAGGCAGTGGCGGATTAAGGCTCACTGGTGCCCTAAGCACTGACAAATCTTGGTGCCCCCTTCCTTTGTACATACTGTACAAACAAAGCTATATTCTCAACTTCGTGGTGCCCCCTTTGGGCCTGGTGCCCTAAGCACGTGCTTAGTCTGCTTAATACACCACTGGTAAGAGGAAATATTTGAAGGATATAACCAGATTTTCTAAAGACCACACTCAGAGAAGCAACATAGCCTATGTTAGCTTATTTTGTATCAGGCCGATACTGTGCAAAATAAATGAACTGATATTTTTCTGAGAGAAAAAAATCCAATATTCAATACCGCTCCTGGGATGAAAATTTCAGACATCAAACATCAAAACTATATATTTTAGCCTGGTTGTGTTACTGAATTTTTACCACAAAGCTCATTTTGCTGGTACAATAAGAAATAATTTTTCATCACTTGTGATGGTTTGAAAGCTTTTATATATAGTGTAATAGAGGCGAGATGGTAGGATGAGAACAAAAGGCAGGTTTGAAAATAATCTAACCTGCAAAATCTGTTGCCCTCGCTTTCATCTGAGTTCTGAGAGCTACAATATTTGGCAATATCTCACTTTAAATCTCCAAGAAATGATGGTTAGAGATTGTTTTTTTTTTGCTATACTCCAAAGAAACATTATGTATTCTTTTTGACTGTGTATTTTTAGGACATATAGCCTTTTCTGAAGCCAGTCCAAAGTAATCAGAGAAATGACAATTTGAAATGTAAATTGAATTTTGCCTATCTTATTTTCTAATGCAACTTTGTATCAGTAACAAATAGGAAGAAAGAGGCGTGCTGCTTGTGGAATAAAATTTATCTAAAATACTTCTTCTGCAATTGAATGTTGAATATGTTTTCATTTTCTATTTCTACACTAGACACTATTTAATTTATGCTTTCTCTGTCCTATTTCCATAGCAGGTAGCTGGATATCTTCTAGAGCGTATAATTTCCTGTTTCTCAGGAATGTATAATTCATACTGTTTCTCTTCAGATGTGGGACTTTTGGGTGGTGGGGAAGGTTATGGGATTATTATTTTTTAAAGCACAAAAAAACGCAGAAGGCAGCAAAGGAGGTTCTCCCGTACAAATGTATTTCTGTTTCATTGAATTTTTCTCCTCAGAACACTGTTCGATTTCAGTGTGTTTAGATCTTCTAAGGGCAACACCAAGGGATTCCTATACAATTTGGGTTTTAACGGCTCTCAAATTAAATATTTTTTCATTATGCCCTGAGAAGAATGCTTCCTTCAAATGAATGTTGCAATGATGGCCTGTGTAGTCCTACTTGACCGTAGTTTTATATCTTATTATATATACATGTAGTCCTCAACTTACAACAGTTCATTTAATGGCTGCTCAAAGTTGCAAGGGCATTGAAAAAAGTGACTTGTGACCGTTTTTCACACTTTAAAACTGTTGCAGCATCCCCATGGTCATGTGATCAAAATTCAGATGCCTGGCAAATGGTTCATATTTATAATGATTATAAATAATTATTGTGGTCATGTGATCACCTTTTGTGACCTTCTGACAAGCAGAGTCAATGGGGAATCAGGATTTACTTTACAACTTCATTGCTAATTTAACAACTGTGGTGATTCACTTACCACTTGTGACAAAAAAGGTTGTAAAATGGGGCAAAACTCATTTAACAAAGGTCTCGCTTAACAACAGAAATCTTGGGCTTAAGTGTGGTCATAAGTCGAGGACTACCTGTATATATAATTTTATTTCTAACACAAATTGTAGGATATAATCATTACAGTACAAGCAGTCTCTGTTTAGTGAATGCAACTGAGAACAGCACTTCAGTCATTAAATGAAGCAGTCACTAAATGAAAAATCACATGACCATGGCTGTGCTTATGATTTTACTTCAGCTTTCCTTTCCTTTAACACTATCAGAAGGACATGACCTCAAAGAACCAGGTGAGTCCCAATGGAAGGGAAGGTTTGTGGAACTCGATTCACAAGGGCAAATCTTCATAAGACATCGGTCTAACTAGGATGAGAGGAGAACCAGGTAAAAACATTCTCCCTAAACAGCAGCCCTTAACAGTCAGGGTAATTAGGAGAAAGTAAGGAGTATGCCATTTGTTGAAAACAAGGTCTTGCTTTAGTCTGGTTGCTATCATAAAAAGATGATCTTCTCTGTTTGCCACAGCTGTGGCCTGATGAAGATTGAAAAACTGTGCTGGCATATTGTAATTTGCAAACCAAACACAAAATAGTTTTCTCGCTGTCATGAGAAACAGCTGTTTTTCCCAATGCCTCAAGGCTATATGTAGCTTTACGCTGAGTCAGATGGATCTATCTAGCTCTCTAATATTTTGAGCAGCGTATCGGCTGCATATGGTCTCCGGGTGCCACTTAGGAAGCCTGTAGCACCTCAGGGGTAATATATCAGCCTCCCCCCCTTTTTTTACATGCGTTGGATGATTGAGGCAGTTCGAAAGGTTTCTGTGGATGCTTTAGGACTTGCAAGGGGTTTGAGACAGAGGTGGTATTCAGCAGGTTCTGACCGGTTCTGGAGAGCCAGTAGCAGACATTTTGAGTCGTTGGGAGAACCGGCAAATAGCCCCTCTGACTGGCCCCACCCCCATCTATTCTCTGCCTCCTGAGTTCCAGCTGATTGACTGGGTCTATTTTTGTTGCCCTGCACAGGAGATCGGAGCTGGAAAGAAGGTTAGTGGAGTGGGGAGGGAATGGGGATTTTGCAATATCCTTTCCCTGCCACGCCCACCAAGCCATGCCATGCCCACCAAGACAGGCCACTCTCACCAAGCCACACCCACATAACCGGTAGTGAAATTTTTTGAAACCCACCACTGGTTTGAGATATTCATTTCATTCCCTAGAATTTCTCCTAATCCCTGGAAAGAGGCTTTCAATCTATTGCAAATTTCTTCCTAGAAGCGCAAGGTGATATGCACGTCTCTTTCTCTTATTTTATCTTCATAAGAATTCTAAGTCAAGCTGAGAGATCTGCGTGAGCTCCATGACTATGAGAGGATTTGAGTGTTTTCTTTCCAGAGTTAGCCTGATTCTCAGTGTAATCCCTATATCAAGTTGGCATTTATTTACTTACAACAACTATATCTTGCCACAATTCTAAATGACTGTGTACCTATATAATATAATGTGTGTGTCATAGTTCTTGGCTGTCATTACTGCAGCTTGCTTTTCATTTGCATTCTCAGCTATCAGAGGGGTATCTTTGGCATAGTGCAGGTTATTGATCTTTCTTTCTTCACTTTTAAAAACAATCCTCATCTTCTTCAAATCCAGCATTTTCTATATATTCAGCATTGAGGTTGAATAAAAAGAAGAGAGTATATAGCTTTGTCACGGTCATCCTTAGTCATCCAGGTCATGGTTGTCCCAGAGGCACTTCTTCAAGGGACAATTCAATTGGGCATTCTTTGTTTTGCCTTGAAGATGTTTGGCTACTCATCCAAGAAGCTTCTTCAATTCTGGCTGAATGGTGGAGAATGGAAGGATATATATTGCTTGCAACCATCTCATCATTAGCACTTTTTCTGAAAGTCATTGAGGCCACTTGGAAGTTTATTTGTGTCCTCAGAGTCACCTGCATCAGAGTGCAAATGGGTGTGGAACCTTCTTGGAGCTGCTGAGAGGATTGTGTTGTAAACAGGAAATAGGTGCTGCTGAAAGAGGGCTGCTCAATTTTAATATAGATGGCCTCTTTGATCCCCTCTTTTAAACCAGTGGTCCTCTTATTGCTTTGTCTCATTGTGCCAATCTTGAATCATATCTATCATATAATCGTATTTACTGTAGCTTCCTGTCCTCGTGGTAGGTTCTTGTGGTAATTAGATGTTTTGGGACCAACACTTTCTAAAGACATTTCACAATCTTAACTTGATTGACATGTTGAAAGCCTTCCAATAAGCAACGAAGCACACAATGACTTTTGAAGGTATTTTTGGCTTTCTCAATTATCCATTGTACATCAGCAGTAATATATCTCTTGCTCCTCAGCCTTTTCTAAAATCAGCATGAACATCTGGCAGATCTCTATTTCAATGTTTTAATTGGATTGGTTAATTCTAAATATCTTTCTAGTATATGAAATTAAGAATAGTGTATGATAATTTGCACACTCTGTTGAGTCTTATTTCTTTGGTATTATTGAAATTGTAACATGACTTCTTCCAATCTGTGGGCCGTTGTGTCATTCTGCAGCTTTGCTGGTATAGTTTGGTTGCAATCTTTATATCATTTTCTTCTGTTGCTTGGCATATTTATGTAAATAGTGCATCAGATTCTGTGACCCTCTGTCTTGGCAATGAAAAGAATGCAGATTTAACATCATCTTCTTTAATTACCATGTTTCTCATATAATAAGGCTGGGTCTTATTTTTTTTTGAGCCCCGAAAAAATGGCTAGGCTGTCTTTTCGGGGCTGACTTAATTCCCCCCCTTGCATCTTTGGGCGGGCGGCGACGGCTTGGATGTTGACCTCGGCGTTGGTGGTGCACTTCATATCGGGGTCAACGCAGGCAGCACCATATCCGGGTGTGCAACAAAAGTACTTCCTAATGGCAAGCCCCCCCACCATTCCCCCCCATTTCGCATGGTTTACTATAGGCCTTAATTTGGGGGGGAGGGGCTTAATTTCATTTCATGCCTATAAAACATGCTGGGACTTCCTATTGGGGGAGGCCGTGTTGTTCGAGAAACAGGGTTGAAGTTCTGGTAAGTAGGGAATATGTTCTAAGCTAGCTTGCATTTGGACACCTCTACTTCCATATACTTCTTTTAGACCTCTGAAATTCCTTTTGGTCTTTCTTCTCTGAGTCAGTAACTGTTGCCATCTGTCTGTTGTCATCCTTTAGCACAAGGGTGTCAAACTCACATCATCACGGTGTCGTCACATGATGTATCCAGACTTTTTCCCCCTTCGCTAAACTGGGCACGGGTGGGGCTTGCACATGATGCATCGGGCCTGCGGCCTGTGAGTTTGATACCCCTGCTTTAGCATACCAATTTGAACTTGGAACCTGCTTCTGAGTTTGGGACCTTTCAAAAGCCTTTCCTTCTCTTTCCCTGTAATCATCTTTGACGCCTTTGCAGATATTGTTGTAATGCCACTTCTTGCATCTTCTAAGAGCACGCTGAAAGTCTTTGTTAATAGAATAGAATAGAATTCTTTATTGGCCAAGTGTGATTGGACACACAAAGAACTTGTCTTGGTGCATATGCTATCAGTGTACATAAAAGAAAGATACATTCATCAAGAGTCAAAATCATAAGGTACAACACTTAATAATAGTCATTGGGTACAATAAGCAATCAAATCATACTAGGAAACAATCAATTAAAAACATTGTAAGGATACAAGCAACAAAGTTACAGTCATACAGTCATAAGTGGGAGGAGATGGGTGAAAGGAAGGATGGGAAGATTAATAGTAATAGTAATGCAGACTTAGTAAATAGTTTGACAGTGTTGAGGGAATTATTTGTTTAGCAGAGTGATGGTTTGAAGATTACCTGCATAAGATTATGGAGGTTACACATCTGGAGACCATGACATTAAATAATATTAAACCACAGCTCATGTTCTTGAACCCACAGCTCTCCTTGAGAATTCTTGGCACTTTCTTACAGCCACTGCTTTTGTCATACAGAGCAGGGCTCTCTTATTCTCCCCTCACTCATACTTCATGCCCAAATGTTGGTACAAATTTCTGGCATTTTTCCTGTTGCCTTGTCACCTCCTTAACTCATTTATTCCACCTCATTTAGCCCATGTTCCTTTCTTTTTTGAATATACTGTGCAATCTAAAACCAGGCAGATAAGTTATCCAGCATTTTTTCCCCAGTCAGTCCTCATTCAACCTGACAAAAGAAAATTTTTCTTACAATGGAGAAGAAGAGTTAAAAGAAATTAGATGGGCAGAGTGCAGCATCCCTTATCAGTTATGAGGCAGCCAAAGAATGTTTCTGCCAATGTCCTCTTCCATCATACAATACTCTTTCTTGGCATCTCTATTCATTTGCTGATTAGATTTATAGCCTTCCTTTTGTATAGAAGCTCAAGGTGGCATATATAAGTGCTCTCATTTCCTATTTTCCTCACAATTAAATTCCAAAGGAAAGCCAGAGAATCTTTTCAGAAATGGTATTCAATCACTGTTAAATTGGGGCCGAGCCAGTGGTTGGATTCAGCCAGTTCGCACCAGTTTGGGAGAACCAGTTGTTAAATTACTTGAATCCCACCACTGGGCCAAGCCCCTTCACATAATGCTTGAAAACTATTTCTTTCCCTTGAAGAAATATGGAGAAAGTTTCCATCCAATTTCTCCATTCATAAGTTTAGTGGGGAATTTTAAGAAGCCTTTAGTTTTAGATAGATCACCCCAACCTGAATTCTTGTCCTCCGTATTTTCCTTAACCTCCAGTGCTTTGCTTGTTGATCCCCTCCATCCCAAAACCTTCCCATTTCAAGCCATAACCATTCCTGGGTCATAAGAGAGCTGAAAATGCACTGAAGTACAAAATGCCTGCCCTTTTTAGGTCTAAGAATGACTGTGAGTCCAGATGGAACTCAGTGACATTCCTGGAGAATAAAAACTACAACTATTCAGAAGCCAGGATGCACCCTATTGTTTTTTCCCCAACCTAGACCATCTCAAAAGGCTGAATGTAATCTTGCTGCATCGTAACAAGAGACACCTGAGGACTCTTGGCAATTCTGTGATGTGCTGTCTAATTTAAGGTACATGAAGAGAAGGTTTAAAAAGTTTGTATTTCCTCACTGCTCCAATTTCCGCAACAGCTGGAGGAATCTTTTAGTGATCTATGGAAACAGGAGAGATTCAGTTACCCTGCTGCTCTGTCAGCAGGAAAAAATTGCAAAATGGAAAAGAAGCATTTTCCAGAGGCTTGTAAAAAAAAGGGGGGGAGGTATTGTGCATTTTTGGTTTCAGATTCTCTTATTAAGGTCATGTAGTACTCTACTAAGCTCTTGAGGAGCAACCATGTTTTCACAACATGGAAATGTGTCACTCCCAGGTTTGAAATTCAAGCCAGTCTGCTTGCTTGAACTATTGTTTTCCCTTAAACGCTAAGCTATCTGGGAAAATTTAATGCACTCTTTGTATTTTATGAATGAATTTATTTGGGAAATCAGTTTCTGAATTGTACGAAATTGTAATCAATTGATTTACCCTCAGATGAGACAGAAGGTTTGGTCAGTGTTCCAAGCTCTGTAGGTTTAATCTTCTTTATCAGAGTTGGCTATTTCCTGGACTATACATGTTTATAAAAACCAATTGAGAATTGGAATATCATATTTTTCAAGTTTCCTATCTACAATAAGAAGCAAGGTATGAGGGGCAGGTTATATAGTAACCTATACAATAGGGTAACGTATATAAGTAGGGTCTAGGTGAGCATTATGATGCAGAACTGATGGGATTGTATGTACATACATCATCATTTGATCCTTTAGAAAGTTGCTTCCATCTTTTTTTAATTTAAATATCTCTAATTTTACTTGTGTTCCTTAATTACGCATATTTTTCAATCTTTTGCTACATCTTGTTTTTATAGTAATTTTAGTAAAACTTAAAATTATAAAAATAAAAAAACAAAAGAAAAATAAAAACAAAGAAAGCGGAAAGAAAAAGAAAAAGCGGTGGTGCAGAAATTAAAAATAAAAACATAGTGAAGAAAAAGAAAAGTAATATATAAATATACACCAATTATAACTCACCTTATACAAACATTTTTAGTAACTACGGTAATAACCTTTTCTTAAAATACAAGTGATTCCGTCTTTCCATATCCCATCTTTTATCTTCAAACAATCCTTAAAGCCTTTTCATTTGAACCTTGATATCAGCAAAAGCCCACTATGAATTACCAGAGATAAGCTATTTAAAACTTGATCAAATAACCCAACTTTATATTCTTTCCTTTTACTTCTACCAGTTTTAATCTTTAGTCCCTTCAATAATGTCCTAGAACTTCATTTCTTTTCACTTTTTCCTTTCTCACAAAATTCTCCCCCAGAGGTCCCCCATCTTTATTATTTCTTACCTTGTACTTTCTTTATTTTTAGTGCTGACTTTATTTTACTAGTTTTTATTTTATTCATTCAGAACGTGTGAAGAGTCCCAAATGACTACTTATGTACCTGGGACATTTCAATGGTTTGTATGGGTTCTCTTAGCATAAACTGCTCTTGCTGCTGCTAAGATAATCAAACCGGTTATGAACTGATAACCCTGTTTAAGTATCTCCTGCCTAGAAATTTCTGCCTAGCAGGAAACCAATATAGCTGGAGTAATGAATTGAGTGCCAGTTTTGCTGAAACTTTATTTATTTTGATTTGCAGATTTATTCTTCATGAATAAGGAACTCCCCCTTCCCCAATGTAAGATTTTGGTGCATCTAAATCTGATGTCAATGTTATTAATCTTTAATGGTACGTAAAGGAAAAGGATATGAACCATTTCAGGATTAAAAGAGCTACGTGGCATAGTTGCTCAGGAGCTACATATCTCTTGCCTTTGCTATATATGTGAAGTGGGTTTTTTTTTAATCCCCTTCCCTCTGCTGAGAGTGCTTTGAGTCAGCAGAAAATTATATTGTCATGTAATTTGTTATCCTCTTTGCTGATTGCTATCCTGCCTCTACTCCTTTTGTTTCTGTGAGATGCTTTTCTACCAAAATAAAGATGACAAGACCAAATGGACTTTATATACTTTGAGGCTACTTTTGAATCGTGTCAACATTAGAGGGAAATTGGAAGAAGATTTTATTTATTTATTTGTTTGTTTGTTTGTTTGTTTGTTTGTAATCTCACCTCAAAACTGTGAACATACAGTACCTTCCTCCTCCTGTTTTCCACACAACTACAACCAGTGAGCGAGTTGGGCTGAGAGAGAAGGACTGGCCCAAGTTCACCCTGTCAACTTTTGTGATTAAGGCAGGACTGGAACTCTTGGTCACCTGCTTTCCCGCCTGGTGCCAAACTGGGTCTCAACCAGTTTGCCAAATATTGTCAGTCATGGTTTTAAAACTGGAAGAAGCAACACCAGTATATCTTCTGCTATCCTGATGACACTACTCTAATAGCTCAGAATCCAAACTCTAGTAATGAAAAATAAGAAGCATGGTGAAAAAAATAGAAGTAAGATTAAGCATGAAAACGACTCAAATAATGACAACATGTACAACAACCAGCCATGAAGTTGATAATGAAGATACTGACATACTGCTTCTGATTTTTTTTTTTAGAGTTGTTCTTTTTATCAGTTTATAATATAAAATATAAAAATATAAAAACAAATAATAGGAAAACTAGGGGAGGGGAAAGGGAAGAGAAAAGTGTAGAAAAGAAAAGAAAAGAAAAAGAAAGAAAAGGTGTTGACTTCTGACTCCCCTTCATGCAGTAGAATAAGATAATAACATCAAACCTCAACTTTTTTACTTTTAAATACTGGTTTAAACTAGCCATTTATATAACAACAAATCTATCTAATCAGTAGAACACAAAATCAAAGTTTTATTTTTTTTTTCCATCTCAAGCACAAAGTCCAGAAGCAGTTTCCAGGTAGAAACAAAAGTTATTGTGTTTTTTTCCTTTTACCAAAGTAGTCAATTTAGCCATTTTTGCTAAAATCCTTCAACTTTTGCAGCTATTTGTCTATTATGGGGATTGAAGTATCTTTCCATTTTTGTGCATCAAATAATCTTGGTGTCATCAACATATATAATATAAAAGTTCCAAATTTTTATTCCAAGTCTTTTTCCATAGCTTCTCATTTTTAACATTAGAAACTCACACTAATGACAACATGTACAACAGCCATACAATGGACAATGAAGTTACTGAAGTCCTGTAAATAGTAGCTTCTGACTTTTAATATTGACTATAACTCCCTTTTTATACCTCAATGGTAAAAATATCAGAAGTCAAGAAATATGCCATAGACTAGGATTTAGTTAGGTAGCAGTGAAAACCCTGGAAATCTGAAGAGAAGTTTAGATACTGTGACATGCATTTACCTACAAAAATCAGAATCATGCAGTCAATGGTTTTGCCTGGGACACTATGGAAGCAAAAGTTAGACCTTCAGGAAACAGGATCAAAAGAGTTATTGATGGTCTTGAACTTTAGTGTGGAGAAGCTACCTGATAAAAGCTAAGGACAGCCAAGGAAAAAAGGGTCCTAGAAGAAATAAATCCAGAGTGATTGACCAGGTTCAAATTAACATATTTTGGAAACATTATGTGAAAAGGTAGCTTCTTTGAAAAGTCCATAATGCTGGGAAAGGTGGAGAAAAGAGAAGACAGCAAGTTGTTTTGACTCAACTACAGTGGTAATGGTTAAACCATTGGAAGCCTTGAAAGGCCACATTGGGGACAAATCATCTTGAAGAAGATCTGTCTATGTGATCACGAAGAATCAACACCAACTTGATGCTGAATAATGGAAAATCTAACTAAGGCTATTCTATACCTATCTTAAATCATGGAAAAGGTAACACCAAGGCAGAAAAATTGTTTTGCCAAAGCATGTTTGTGCCATGGGTAGGTGCATATTGCATTTCTGAGTTAGTCATAGTTGCACAATGTGGAATGATGACAATAATGCTTCTACTCACTTGACTTAAAAGAAGTTGGTCAGATTAATCAGAAGAAAATGTATAGGAACTATTTACACAGTGAGAAGAACTGCATATTATTATTGTTGTTGTTGTTGTTGTTGTTGAAATCATCATCCTTACCATCAAACATATCTGAAATCCTTTTAATAAATTTGGCTTAACAAAGACCCGTCTATGAAAACTGCAGGTTTTGAAAGCATTTTATAATAATGATTCCCACAATGATAGACTGAATTGCTTGTAGCAGCACATGAAAAAGAAAACCAAGCTGTCAAACACATTGAAGTAGTCATTTTTCTAAAACCAATCAACTGGAGTCTGTTAAATGGCAATTTGAGCATTTAGTTGGACAGCACCAACTATAACAGGGAGTTCTTTTCTACTATATTCACATGATTACCTACTTCTAGAAATTATTAAAGCATCTCTAATTGATATGCGGAATTGGTCATTAGCTGTTGAGCACCACTAGAAGGTACTCTCTAATTTTCTTTTCATAGATCAGAACATCCTATCTTAAAGAAGTGAATGTAGGGGTTGCTTTGTAATATTAAACTTGGTGGTTCAATATCACTGGAAGAATTTTTTAGATTTCTTTCCAGTTGTTTAAATTATTCCAAAAACAAGTTGAGGGACATTTGAAAATAATATTATTTGCCTACCACCTGAACATCTAAAGAGAGTGTTTCAGTTGTTGCATCATGATTATATTTAGAGACATTTTAATTTTTATTCTATGAAAAACGAAATACCATGAAAGAGTTTCATGGGCTTTTTATAGGATTTTAGAGATAGGATTTTATTTGCGAAGTGGGGTATTTGTGTATAAATTTAAGAATAAGATCTCTCCAAGGACAGAACGAATTTTTCACTGAAGTTGCTGCTTTTGTATTACACGTTTCCTAAAAGTGTGGTTTTCCACTACCTTTTCTGGGCCATTTTTCAGAGTTGAGGAGAAGAATTACAGATGGATTCACCAAGCCTCAACAAACTGCTGAGACAGTTTTCTGAGAATGCTATATAGCAGTTCCCATATTAGGAGAGTAGGCTATAGAAGTCATGAGGTTCTTCAGTTAGTTTTGTTCTTTGTCCCTTAAATCCTAATCAAGTCTTGCTGGCATAGCAAGGACAGAGTCTCTAAACTTATTCATCTTATAGCTGTCCTTTGCAAAACACAATAATTCTTCACCGAGCTCTCCGGCTTCACATATATGGCTTTTATGCTGTCTGGAACATTTATTGGGGTCCATCATTTTCTGAGGAAACTTTTAGAGAAGGTTGTCCTTCATTCTCTTCGGTTCTTACTCATTTGCCTCAGCAGACAAGTCATAAGAACATTTTCTGGTGTGTTTTTCTGAAGAGAGAAACCGAGAACCTGTGTTTTTCTACAGTTTACTTTTATTCTTTACCTTTTTATCCATCTTGCCTTTAACTTTTATGGATGTCACCCAGAGTCACTTCTTGTGATATGGGCAGCCATAAAATTTGATAGATGATAGACAGACAGACAGACAGACAGACAGACAGACAGACAGACAGACAGACAGATAATAGCATTCTTTCTGTCAACTTTGCAGTTTTATACCTCACTGAGATGAACAATAGGGCTGTTGTCAGTGGTGGGATGCTGCCGGTTCAGACCAGTTCTAGCGAACCAATAGTTCCGGCCATCAGCTAGCCCTGCCCACCTGCCCCTGCCCTATCCTGTCCTATATTTCCTTCTTTCTGGCTCAGTTGATTCACAAAGTGTGCACTCACAGAACCGGTTGTTAAACTGGTTGCAGCCCACCACTGGCTGTTGTTCCATCATGCATATGGCTTATGGCTGCTTGACCCTATTCAACATATAGTATGTATTAAATGCCTTCAAAGATGACCACCCTCTGGTGTATTGTGCCTGGGACAGAGACACCATTTGGATGCCTGTGTTTCTTGTCAAAAGTACACTGAGCAAGGAAAAATAATAAATTATGCCTTTATTGCTGGAGATGTCGTTGCTGAAAGCCTCTTGTTCCAGACTGTTGTCGTCTATGGAATAAATAATGCAGCTGCCAGTTCACTTACAAAGCAAAGGAATTTGTGGCAGTGACTGAACGAAAAAGCCCTCCTGTCTTGTTGGATCACTCTGTGCCTAGCTCCATAACTCCATGAATTACTCCATTTTTCTAAGTAATCAAAAATACCATAAGGATATAAAAAAGAAAGTAGGATTCATCTAAATGTGAGTTGAGCAAAAAGAAGAAATAATCAATCGATATATTGGTTAAATGACTTTGTAATGGATGACTAATCTTATAGCTAGAGCAGAGCCTGATACATTCACCACCTCTTCTAGCAACTCAGTTCTAAAATAAACAGTGCAACTGGTTTTTAGGAAGCACCAGGAGGCCATAATCACTGATACCTGGTATCTAAAATATGCTACTGAATTTTTCAAGAGTCAGGGCTGTCTTAACAGCATTATTTCATTGCAGAGGGATAGATTTGCAATGATAGATGTCAGGTGTGCTTAGTTCAATATTTCCACCAGGTGGGGACATAGCAAAGAGTTGATATTTTCCCTAGGAGAACAAGCTTCCCAATTTCATTTGATTTTATGCAATCCTCCTGAATCTTTCCATTTGTAAAACAAATGGGAAGGACCATCTCCCGGAAACTGGGCAGAACTCCAGGTAAAAGTCACTTTGGATAGTGAGTTGGGTGGTATATAAACTTAATAAATAAATAATAAAGAGGGAAAATCTCTTTCAAAAGGATTGTGTAGAATTAAGAACATTTAATACATGTATTCTGCTCTTTAGCTATAATTTGTTTTTGTGTGTGGTGCTAATAGCAATAGCACTTAAACTTATATACTGCCCCATAGTGCTTTACAGCATTCTCTGGGCTATTTACAACATCAGCATATTGCCCACCCCCACAACAATCTGGGTCCTCATTTTACCAACCTTGGAAAGATGGAAGGCTGAGTCAATCTTGAGCCGGTCAGGATTGAACTCCTGGCAGTGAGCAGAGTCTGTCTGTAATACTGCATTCTAACCCCTGTGCCACCACAGCTCTTTTTCCTATATGAATTATAGAATTAAGCATATCACCCTTAGCCTGTACCCATCTTTTCAGGTAGTGTGCATGAAGTTATAACATTTATTTGGAATCACCTCACAATTTTTAAATAATCATTTGGGATCTCTTTAGTGGTTTGGCAGGAAATGAGCCATCTGTAACAAACCATCTTATGGTCCTCCTGGAGCTCTGTTTTTACTTTTGTAATTCTCTTCCTTGATTGGAACAGCTCTGTCATTTACCTTTACCTACACTGACTATTTAAATGTTAATATTTAAAGTGAAAAATGGGGTTTGTATTTTATCTCTTTCTAAAAATAATAAAGACGGATTTCATTTATTTCGCATCAGATGGGCTGTCTCCCATGGAGAGGGAGAAAGAAAAGCTGGTACTTTTAGTCACACACTTCAGTTCTATGTGACCCAGAGATGGTGCTATAGAAAATATTTCACAATTTCTATTTCCCAGAAATGAAACAAAAGGCATTGTAGTACAGATGGACCTAAAATCTTGAGTAAATGGATATATCCTAAATTGGCACTGAAAGCATATCAGGTATTATGTATGTTCTCGGGCTGGTAATATGTTTTTACATTTGACTGGAATGTGAAAAAAAAACTAATGAAAAGGCAAATAAATAGGAATTGTTTACTTGTCCACTCAAGTGAGCAAACATAGACTCTTAAAAATGAGATAATGTAATCTCGCATGTTTAGCATATTTTCTGTAGAAGAAAAGTTAGTAGATAGTTTTGCTTTATGGGCTCAAGAACAGGTGAAGATGGGCAAAGTGTTGGAGAAGGAAACAGGAGATTAATCCTCATGAAAAAAAATTTTTTTAAAGATCTCACAGGCATTTCTATGACAACAACGATCAGAACAGTCTGAGCCATCCATTTATTTTCAGTAATAATGTATGGTTCTGAAAGCTGGACATTGACCAAAGACATCTGAAAGAAGACAGATGCCTTCAAATTGTGGATTTTGAGATGGTTACCAAGAAAGCCACAGACTACAAAAGAAACCAGTCAATGTTTTTTTTATGTAATAAAACCTATATGCTTTCTTGAGGCAAAAGTCGTCATAGGTTTGCCCTGCTATGTGATGCCAGGAAAACACACACACACACACACAACTGCTTTGAGGAATTGCAAACACATGCTTTAGACATGCTGTTTTGTGCACTGAAGCGTCTTTTTGGAATGGAATCTGGTACACTGGACAGCTTTACAATATACACTTTCATCAGAAAACAGAGTTTGGAAACAACTTTTTCTGCAGATTTTTTTTTAATGCCCCTTCTGTTCCTCCATGAGCTGTTTTTCTTGTTCATGTATAATTGCTGGCTTGCAGAAAGTAACTTTGAAGAAGATCAGTAGGTTTATCCCATGCCTTACGTCTATAAATAATTTCTCCTGCTGCTCGTCTAAATGAAGAACCTGATATACAAGATGGTTCTCAGTAAAGAGGCAATGGCTGATGTCTTCAGACTTATAATTGCCCAGAGGTTAATATTTAGTCATAACGAAAAGAGAACCTATAAAATATGCTTGAAAGCAACAATTATTCTATAGATGTAATTTGTTCAGAGGCTTCAGAATGCAATCACCTTATTCAACATGCCCAGGGGTGGGCTGCTGGGGGTTCGCAGAGAGCCACCCCCAGCTAAGATTCTTTGCAGTTTGAAGAACCCCCAAATCTCACTCCTGGCTGGCCACACCCACCCTTTCCCTCCCCTCCCAGAAGTCCCCACGTGGCCTGTTTTGGATGCAGGTAAGTGCAGAGTGTGCACGGAGGCACACCCAGAAGTTCGGGAAGACCGGAAATGGGCCTGTTTCCGGCTTCCAGAGAGCCTTTGGAGACTGGGGAGGCTGTTTTTGCCCTCCAGGAGGCTTGAGGAAAGTCTCCAGAGCCCCGGGAGGGCAAAAACACCCCCTACCACCATGGCGCAGGAGGCCGACTAGGCCACGCCCAGTATGGCCATGCCCATCCAGCAACTGGGCAGAGAACCCATTGCTAAAATGTTTGAAGATGAACATGCCACAAATTCTCCCTGTATGATTGTACTAAAGCAAAATATGAAATAAGTTGCTTCTTCTAAAGCCACTGGATGGCAATGATGTGAACAGTTTGTAAGGAGAGAAAAGGAACTTACTTGATCAGAAAACATATTGCAAAGCAGATATCATGGGAAAGTGCTGTTTAACCCAGGGATAGCATTTTCTGTTAGTATTTATTTCTCACAGTTGGCCATTAGCAATTGTCAATGAATTTAGAGCAGCCTTTGTTGCAGTAAATTCACATCTAAGAAGTTTTGATTGGAAACCAAGAATATATTTTCTACTCATTTCATTTTAGTATCACTAGAATCTATTTATTTATTTATTTATTTGATTTGCCAATTGTTTACAAGATAATAAGTATAAATGTATACATAGTTGAGAATACATGAAATGGGTACATATAAGAAAAATAAAAGAATAAGAGAAACAATAGGACAGGGACGGTAGGCACGTTGGTGCGCTTATGCACGCCCCCTACAGGCCTCTTAGGAAAGGGGTGAGGTCAATAGTAGACAGTTTAAGGTTAGTCTACATCTAAAACTAATCTGTCTAAGGACAGTCTACATCTAATGACAGACCATTATGATACAATGAACAGCTTTGAGATGGATAAGGGCAAGAAACAGATATCAGAAGGATTCTTCTTTATTGTTATTTGGTAAAAATCGTGAAAGCATATCAGACTTTAATCTCTATTTTTTTTTATCAAACTAAATTAATTATTTTGGATAATTGTGAACATCTCTTTTATGCTTTTCTCTTTTCAGAACTGAATACAGATAGCCCTCAACTTACAACCACAATTGACCCCAAAATTTATGTGGCTAAGGAAGACATTTTAAAGTGAATTTTGCCCCATTTTATGACCTTTCTTGCCACAGTTGTTAAGCGAATCATTGCAGTTGTTAGGTGAATCTGGCTTCCCCATGGACTCTGCTTGTCAGAAGGTTACAAAAGGGAATCACACGCCCCTGGGACACTGCAACTTTCATAAATGTGAATCAGTTGGCAAGGGTCTGGATTTTGATCATGTGACCATGGGGATGCTGCAACAGTTGTAAGTGTGAAAAATGGCCACAAGTCACTTTTTTTTCAGTGATGTAACTTTGGATGGTCACTAAATGAACTGTTGTAAGTTGAGGACTACGTGTAATCTTTTATGAAAGTCTTCCCCTAATAGTTTCTCATCCCATCCCCATTCTCAAGGCCAGGTCTATATTCCATCACAAACAGAGTATAGGAGCACCCATATGATCCCAGTTCCACTGTACTTTAATTATATACAAAGACAGAGGGAATGGCCTTGAAGGTGAGGTGGAAAAGAAACTAATTTGAGAAAAACATTTCCGACAAACTCCTCCCTAATTCATATGAAGGTTAAAGGGAGGTAGGGAAGCACATTTAGACTTGCCAAATTTTATGACAACAAGGAAGTGGTCCTGACTTATTTCACATTGATTTTTTTTCTAGCTTACCTTGCTAGGCTGACAGATTGTTGTTTCCAAGGGAACAAGGTCACTTTAAGAGTGAGCAGTTCCGAGCATTGTAAGCATCACATTTTGGGTGCCTTCCCTTCTATCTGCATTATGTCCTGTTACCTGCATGGGGGTCTGTCCAGCAATGGGATCCTACCTGTTCCATTACCAGTTTAGCGATCGCTCGTACCTCATGCATGCACAGATTTCCACACACCAGCTGAGGCCTGCAGCGCCAATTAGCTGAGAGGATAAAGAAGAGGTAAAGCACAGGGGTTGGTGGGAGGGCCGATCTTGCACTTTTATCTTCTTTCTCCTCTCAGGAGACTTTTTTCCCTCCAATCAGATGATCGTGGGAGGCTTTTTTAAAATTACCAGTTCAGCCAAACTGGGACGAACTGGTAGCATATCACCACTGGGCCTATCCAATAGACACAAGACGTTATTCTTTGTGTTGTTCTTGCCTCTCTCCATGAAAAGGCTCCTTCATGGGATTGCCTGGACATGGAACTCTGAGCACCAACATTAAGTGATAAATAATTCTGTCTCACTTTCTAAATAAATGCAGCTTATATTTTTGCAAACAAACACTATTTTTTTGGCATTTTTAATGGATAGGAGCGATAAAAGGTATGTGATGGCATGACTGTAGCAATTGAGTTGAATTATATATGGGTTGGGGTGGATTTTTTAAAAGTTTTGTTTGTGTGTGTCAAATAGCTTATTTTGATTTCCAATTGAAATTTGTCAGGACATCACAATGTGTTGTCACTGAATTGCTATACCATAATTTCTGGTCACATACACACATACACACACACACACAAATAAGAGCTAAATGAGGCTCAAAGGATTGTCTATATTTTCGATTGTCTACCTCCTCCTAGACTAGGGGTGTCAAACTCAATTTCATTGAGGGCCACATCAGGGTTCTGTTTGACCTCAGGAGGCTAGGATGGGTGTGGCCAGGTAGGCATGGCCAGGTGGATGTGGCCAACTCACCTGTGGTAGCCAAGTGCTAAGGCAGGACTTCCCTCAGACCCTCCTTCACTCTCATTATAATCTCCTTCCTTTTCTTCTTTTTTCTTCCCTCTTATTTTTCCTTTCTTCTTCCTTCCCTTCTTTCCTTATTTTTCCTTCCTTGCTCTCTTCCCACCTTTCCTTCTTTCTCTTTCTTTTTCTTTCATCTTTCTCTTTCTCCTTTCCTGGCCCTTCTTGCATGCTCAAATGCAAACGGGGAAAGATTTCTTTTTTTGTTTTTGTTTTTAGTTTGTTATGCTAGCTTCTGCCAGCAACAGTGGTGCATGAGGGGGCTGCAGGTGGCCTCCCCGGGCCCATTTGCAGGCACAATGGCCTGCTGCAGCACTCTGCCAACTAAAATGGAGCTTGGGGAGGGGATGTGCATGGTCCCCAGGGCCCTGTTTTTGGCCGCAACAGCCTCCTGCTACACTCTGTAAGTGAAAATGGAGCTTGGGGGGCTGCACACGGCCCTTCCGGGCTCCATTTTTATCGTGACGGCCTCCTTCAGCTCTGTACCAATGAAAACAGAGCTCGTTTTCACTGGCAGAAGGCTGCAGGAAGCCATCATGACCAAAAATGGAGTCCAGGAGGGGCATGCGTGGCCTTCCCAACCTCTGTTTTCATTGGCCGAGGCACCACGAACTGGTCCTTTACTATTTACAGGGTTGCTCCGCGGGCCAGATCTAAGCACCTTGCGGGCTGCATCCATCCCCTGACACCCCTGTCCTAGACTATAAAGACCTTATGTAGTCACAAATATCAGGTAGAGTGATAACACTGCTTATTGACTATACCAGTATTATTATTCAGACAAGCAGGGATTTTTGAGGACTAGGCCTAGAGGATTTAGGGTCCAGAACTTGTAGTGAGACAGGCCTCGCTACGAAAGAACTGCATGGATATTGTTTCACTTTCTCCACAACTCAGTTTGCAGATACTTTATCAAGCTTGAAGGAATTCTAATACATCTTGGTAACCTTTGGCCTTTAAGTGCTTCTTTCTACTCCCCAAAGCCAAACCATTTTTTGACTACGATTTCCTATCTCTTCTTCACTTTCCTTATGTTTAAACAATTTCTAAAGGAACCAATGTTAAAGAAGTTTGAAGAAAGTGTTCTGGGTGGATTCCATTGATCTACATGTTGCAATATTTGCAGATATTTGATCTGCATGTTGCAAATAGACAATATTAAATTATCATTGTTCTTAGGTTTTGGCACTTGAAACTGTAGTCCATAGCTCAAAATACTTCAATACATTAAAATGCTTAAATATGTTTAGAGATGTGTAGGTAAACAATAGTTACCTACCCATTCACCCATCCTGTTTACTCTCTCTCCACATGTTTGTGTGGATGGCTTAAAACTACAGTATAACCATAGAAACAGAATGGAACCAACTTCTAAATATGTTTTGTTTTGAATAAATATATATTGAGACAGATCAGAAAAAGAGATCTCACTATCTATCAGCATTCTTCTCGGGTAATATCTATTTCTTTTTTATTTTGTTCTTTTTTATTTTGTTCCAAGGCAGAAATTGTACATTGAGTGGAGATCTGCTAATTTGTTTTCATCTGCACATAGAAAACTGGGCACCACAGTTTGCCAGCATTCTTTACAGAAGGTTTTTCTTTTTCTAAATCATTTAATCATATGCAGGGGTGGGATTCTCCTGGTTCAGACTGGTTCGGGAGAACCCCTTGTTCCAACGATCAGTTGGCTTCAAACTGGTTCGCTCCGATGATCATGTGGGCCCGCCCGCCCACACCTGCTCTTTCCTGTGCTTTATATCTTTTTGTTAGAGCACAGATGATTCGCACAGCAGAGTGATTTGCCGTGCCTCAGCTGTTTTCTTCAGCTGCAGTTGAAGGTAAGTATTAGCTTTTTAAAATGCGGCGCGCACGCGCTCACCAAACCGGTTGTTATACCAGTTGAATTGCACCCTCAGTCATATGATTCTCTCTACGCTTTGAAGCAGGGGTCTCCAACCTTGGCAACTTTAAGACTTGTGGACTTCAACTCCCAACTCTGGAAGTTGAAGTCCACAAGTCTTAAAGTTGCCAAGGTTGGAGACCCCTGCTTTGAAGGGCTGCCGTAATAGGTTAAGCATTCTTTCTTACATATTTGTTGTCTAAGGACAATGTCTTCTGAAGTGGCTCTATGTCTATATCATGGATCTATCTCTTATCATGGATCTCAAATGCTACACAGTGATTTGACATGCCAACTCAGGATGGGTAAATTTGGAGCCAGCAGGAGAGATTTATTCCCTTTGTCTATCTTTCTGCTCCCCTGAAAGGGGTAAAAGCACTGAAAATTTGGCTGGATGCTTCATATCAGCAATAATATCTCTTGTACCTAAGCCTTTTCTAAAACCATCTGGCATCTTCATTTCCATGCGGGGTTCCTAATCTGCATTGGTTTTTGCTACTTTGGTTTTGATGTATGGAGTGGCCTCTTCCAATTTGTTAGGCAGTATGTCATTCTCCATATTTGCAGGCATAATTGTTTGCTTACAACTTTACTAATCCTTCTGTTGCTTGCCATATTTCTTTGGTTCAGTTCCTATAGTCTTCCACCAAGATATTTTGAACATTGGTACTTGTACAAAAATTATTATATTTCTTTCTATGTTTGCTTGATCATCTTTGGATCAGTTCAATTTATTTATTTTATTTTATTTAGGCACTGACAAACTTCAATCAATTATGGGCTTCTCACAGCATAAAAGCTAAACACCTATGCACAGGTGGCATCCTTTAGCACATTAATCCTTTTTTGGGAAGACTTCCCTTGTTTTTCCATGTTTGTTTCCAACTTCAAACTTTGTTCCACATCTTTAAAGTTTAATTCTAATTCTGCCTCTTCTGAAATTTTTGTTTCTCTTGGCTTTGACTTCTCTTCTTGGCAATTTTCACCTTTTGTTCTGCCACCTAGTTTTCTTTCTTCTGATTCTTAGTTTTTGGCAGCCTCTTTTTACATTCATCTTTAAGGACTTCTCTGAATTCATTCTGTAGTTCGGGTTTCCTTTCAGTAAGGTTCAGAACTTCAAAGCGATTCCTGGAAAATAGAAGATATATCTGTAGAATTATAGCATGGAAACTAGCTGGCTTTGTTCTTCTGCTTTAACTTTAACTTTAACACAGTATTGATGTGTGAATTCTGTTTGTTCTCCTTCAATTCACGGAACTTTTACCTTTCTAAAGTTTCTGGTTTTGTTGGTGTTATATGCCACTTCAGCCACATCTCTCTGAGTTTAACAGCTTTAGGTTGCCTTATATTTTTAAGTGTATGCTAAAATATTTGTACTAAAATATTAAAATACATATAGTAAACATGTTTCAGGGCAAATTGGAAATGGATTTTTTTTAAAAAAAGCACCCTGTTAAAAGAATAGCTTCAATCTATTAATTGATTACTATCTTATCATTATTATTTTTACAAATAACTCAAGGCAATGAACATATCCAACACACTTTCCTCCTCCTATTTTCCCCACAACAACAACCCTGTGAGGTGGGTTGGGTTGAGAGAAAGTGACTGGGCTAAAGTCATTGAGCTGGCTTTCATGGTTAAGGCAGGACTTGAACTCTCAATCTCCTGCTTTTTGGCCTAGTGCCTTAACTACAGGATCATACAGGTTAAATAGTAGGAACTTCTAAGTCTTGCTAATGCACAGATAGTCCTCGACATACAACCACAATTGAGCCCAAAATTTCTGTTGCTAAGTGAGACAATTACATGAATTTTGCCCCATTTTACAATGTTCTTTAAGTGAATTACTACAGTTGTTATTTTGGTAACATGGTTGTTAAGTGAATCTGGTTTTCCCATCGATTTTGCTTGTCAGAAGGTCACAAAAGGTGATCACATGACTCCAGGACACTGCAACCATCATAAATGTGAGTCAGTTGCCAAGCCTCTGAATTTTGATCACATGACCATGGGAATGCTGCAATGGTTGTAAGCATGGAAAACAGCCATAAATCCCTTTTTTTCAGTGCCATTGTAACTTTGAATGGTCACTAAATGAACTTTTGAAAGTCGAGGTCTACCTGCATTCTGTTATCTTCTGTTATCATGTATACTTTCTCTCACAGCAACCCAAAGACATTGAACCCTCTACAACACAGGTGTCAAACTCGAGGCGTCACGTTGCTGTCACGTGACATTTCACGATGTTTTTTCCCATTCGTGGGAAGCTGGGGTGGGTGTGGCCTGTGCGTGACTCATCCAGTCCATGGGCTGCCAGTTTGACACCCCTGCTCTACTACGAGTGTAATAGAATAAAGATTTTCACTCTCACCCACTATCTACCAAAGTCAATTGCAGTGCAAAACTCCCACCGTCTGCTAGAACCCCACTATTTTTTAAATCCCCATTTTAGATTGGCACGTCAACTTGCCCCCAAGGGATAACATGGATTGGTCTACATTTCCACCATTAATTTTGTACCCACGCTGCTGAAGCTGCATTGTTTTTATATTGTCAGATTGAATTTTCTCCTGCGCCAATGTGAGCATTTCTCTCTTAATGGTGGTAATTGATCTATTTGATGAGAACACCATCCTTCTGGAATATTAATGCCCTGGCAGCTCATTTACTTCATGTCATGTCTCTGTAGTGGGTGTGCAGTGCAGTTTACACAGCTGCTTCCATAGATATGGATCAGCAAGAGAAAATCAACATTCCCGTGACAAGACAAAGGCACCAAGATATTGTTTCTAAAAATATTAGATTAAAAAAATTCTGCTAGGGATTCAATAACTTAGTTACCAAGGAGGCAGACCTCCATCTACCCCCCTTGGAGAATATTGTGTGAGGGTTCCCATCTAAACAAGTATAAGTGAATTTGCAAGAACTCCTACGCCCACATTTTTCTTCTTCATCCTTCTTAACTTCTTCATCGCTTCTTTCTGTTGTTTCTCTGCTTCAACAATCTCTTCAAATATTCAGTAGCTTTAATAGGACTGATTTTAGTCCTTTCCCACCTGACACCTTAAGATCCCCAGCCTCCTGGTATTGAAGGGGACTTGTTCATTTACAAGTCCTGGGAAACAAGCATTTCTCTTGCTAATTTGATGTGATAAAACTCTGTAGCATAAATAGCATCAGAGGTAGCCCTTGACTTACAACAGTTCATTTAGTGGTTGAAATTTACAACAGCACTGGAAAAAGTGGTTCATGGCCATTTTTTCTTATGACTAACAGATTAACAGAATTGGAAGGGACCTTGTAGGTCATCTAGTCCAACCCCCTGCCCAAGCGGGAGACCCTACACCATTTCTGACAAATGGCAGTCCAATCTCTTCTTGAAAGCTTCCATTGATGAAGCTCCCACAACTTCCAAGGGCAAGCTGTTCCATTGGTTGATTGTTCTCGCTGTCAGAAAGTTTTTCCTTATTTCCAGGTTAAATCTCTCCTTGTTCAGTTTCCATCCATTATTCCTTGTCTGGCTTATAGGACCTTTAGAAAATAGCTTGACCCCTTCCTCCCTGTGGCAGCCCCTTAAATATTGGAAGACCGCTATCATGTCTTCCCTGGTCCTTCTCTTCCCTAGACTAGCCAAGCCCAGTTCCTGTAACTGTTCTTCATATGTTTTAGTCTCCAGTCCCCTAATCATCCTGGTTGCTCTTCTCTGCACTATTCTGTTCTGGCATCTCCATGGTCATGTGATCAAAATTCGGGTTCTTGGCATCTGACTCATATTTATGACAGTTGCAATGTCCTGGGGGTCATGTGATTCCCTTTTGTAACCTTTTGACAAGCAAAGTCAATTGGGATAGCCAGATTCATTTAACAACCGTGTTACTAATTTAACAGCCGCCATGAATCACTTAACAACTATAGTAAGAAAGGTCGTAAAATGTGGCAAAAGTCACTTCACAAATGTCTCACTTAAGAACTTAAATTTTGGGCTCAGTTGTGGTTATAAGTCAAGGACTACCTATCTGTACTTGTTCTAACCCAAGTCTCATTCCAAGCAAAGAAACACCAAACAGAGATAAAAGCAAAACCTTCTTCTCTGTGAATTCCTATTAAAAACACTATTAAAACTAATTGTCCCAGATAAGAACAAGCCTTGCCAAGAACACTAGATTAAATTGCAAGGAAATATTCAAAACCAAAAGTCTCCAAACACAAACCAGGATAGCCCAAACTTCCACAAGACTTGAAGTGCAAGAACTTCTTTGCTTCCTGCAAAGAACCCCACCCCTGAGGGCTGGCTTTTATCCCTTATGGGAGGGGCCACCATCTTGCAGCCTTACTCCCGAGTCGCCCATGCTGCTGCAGCTGCTCTTTCCTTTGAGCAGCCCTGCGTGCATGTGCACTGGGCACAGGCTCCTCAGGGTCCTCTTCATCACTGCTGCCAGACTCCACAAGCTCCGAAGGCAGCCTTCCACTCCCTGATGGTCCTGGCCCCATCCCTGCATCACATGCAGGCCCCTCATCCGAGTCCTCGCTCTCTGAGACCTCAGCCATCCGCACCTGCTGCCAGCGAACCACAACATTACTTATGATTTCTTTTTGAATAATATTGCTACTAAAGTCCATAGAGCCAGAACCCATTTCTAAGCCCAAGTGTAACAGCTTTTTCAATCTTAGCTTCAAAGGTAGTGTACTACAACTCCTGCTAATCCAGACAATGGACTATGTTGGGTTGGGATAATAACAATTGGTGTTCCAATGGAAATTTTCTTCTATTCTTCTAGCCTTTTGTGTCTAAGTTCCCCATGGGTCCTTCCCAGAGGTGGGCTGCATTTTGGTTGACAAGGGGTTCGCTGATCATGAGCACCCATTTTGAGGCTGAAACACAGCTTCAAACAGGCAGCTAATCACTCAGGTAGCTCCTGTGAGTACAGCAGGTGGTGCGGAACTCACCTAGGCAGCCTGGGCGGATGGAAAGTTAGTTATTTAGGGAAAGCATAGCACAAGGGTGGGTGGACGGGCCCAGTCAGAGATCACAGCTAGGGGTTCGCCCGAGCCTCATTGACCATCCAGCCGCCCACCACTGGTCGTTCCTTGGCATGATGTTGCCCAAATGGATTGCAACCTATTGCTTTGGAACCACATACTTGTATGAACCTAGATGATAATAATAACTTGTACCTTACCCAGTGTTTAGATTTAGAACTATCAAATATAGAAATATAGAGGATGTCCCTCTAGATCAGGGGTTCCCAACCTGGGGTGCTCACACCCCCTGGGGGTGCGAGACGATATTCCAGGGGGTGCGAGAAAAGTCCAGGTTAATAATAGGATATTGGCTATATGTTGGCATTTTTATTTATTATGCAATGGATTAACTTTGTTTACATTTTAGAGTTAAGTATTGTTATTTAGTGGCCATCACATACATAGCTGAAAAGATTCAATCCTACCATATATTTAACGCGTTCAGTAGTTCCTAAAGTCTAAATTTCAGGGGGTGCGAGGTTCGAGTGAAATTTCTTTAGGGGTGCAGGGCGACAAAATGGTTGGGAACCACTGCTCTAGATATTTTTGGACCATAGCAGAAATAAACCACATATTTACACTTCCCATGGGTACTAACATTTATCCATGGATCTATGCATCCTTCAGAGCACATCTAACAAGTATACGATGCTGACGGTATCAGCAAGAAGGAAAAGATTTTTCCTTCCTTCCTTCCTTCCTTCCTTCCTTCCTTCCTTCCTTCCTTCCTTCCTTCCTTCCTTCCTTCCTTCCTTCCTTCCTTCCTTCCTTCCTTCCTGATTCTACTCTGTATTGACTCCCTAGTTGCTACTGACAGCAGGGAAGCAAGTTTCTGTTCTCTGCTGTCCTGCTGTAAGCTGATCATCTGAGCAGCAGAAGGAAGTGTTGACAGAAGTGGTGAGAAGACAGGGTTGCTGGTCCTTTACACACGTGATAAAGACACTGTCGAGCCCTGAAAGCAGATCAGACTAAGAAACTAAGACTCCTTTTATCAGAACAGCTGTAGTAACCAACATCTTGCAAGTGAATGTGTTTCACTCCTTCTCCCTTTATCTTCATGTGAATTAGGGAGGGGGCATGTTTGAGGCATTTCCTCAAATTAATTTCTTGGAATGGACTTTGGCCACACTTCTGATTGATACCTTGGCAACCAATCTTCTCACTATCCTTCAAGGCTATTTCCTTAATCTCTCAACTGACATGCCAGCCTTTCCCCAGTGTAACAGTTCACATCTACATGAATATAGAGAAATGAGTCTGCCAGGAATGGCGACTCTACAACTTCCAGCAGTCTTAGCCCGCAAGGCTAATGATGGGGGATGCTGGGAGTTGTAGTTCTGCAAATCTGTATAGAACACAAGTTCTTTACTCTTCCTCAATAGGAAAAAAAAAAACAACAACGGGGAGTTTTCAACCATTTCATGAATACTGGGGCGAGATCATTTCTTTTGGCCGACAGGAAATTCCACAATGGTTTAGGGAGGAGTCCATGTGTCACCAGCATTAAAGGATTTACAGTTTGCATCTCCTCCTTGTCCCCCATAGCAGCAACGCTGAAAACGAGAGGCTTCTAAGGTGGTTAATTGATGGTGGTTGATGTTAAAAGGCACATTCACACTGAGATTTCCATTTTAGGCTATTAGGCAAGCTAGTTGATGCTGCCTGCAATCTAGCAGTCAGTCAGTCAGTCACGCTGAAATAAGATGCTGTCAGCAGTGACGATTGTGGTTAAATTATAGTAATTTTATGCTAATTGAGAATTTGGGTTCAAAGCTGCACTTTGTGATAAATCAGTGACAACTTGCTGGACAGCCTGATATAAAAACGGACAGTGGCAGTGAACATCTGTCGGATATGGATTACTGAATGCAAATGAGTTGGCTAGACATTGACAGCATCAATATATCGTACTGAACCTTAAAAAAAGGAAAAAGGAAGAGGAGATGATGAATTATCAAGGCCATGTTTCTCCAGTACTCCCAAAATAATTATATCTGTGTTTTCTGCAAGCTCATGTTAGCATGAACCCTGTTCATTGAGGATCAGGAAGTTGGATGGTTAACTACAGCCAGGGAAAGACAGACATGTCTGAAGGTCAACCAACTCTTTAATGAGAACATATCAAGTAGAAAGTGTTGGAAGAAATATCCATCTGGTTCAGTTCCAAGCTGGGAGAAAGGCACTGGAGACAAAATGGAGGCTGGGGGCTGATTGGAAAGAGGGTCCATTTATTGATGAAACAGAAACACATATTTATAGTTCTGGTGCAGCTGACTACATGGAGTTGAGAATGGGGTTTTTTTTATACCTTCTCTTGTGCTTTGCACTTGAACTTCCTGTTCCTGTGCAAGAATATGTATTCTATTGGCTGTGGTCAGATTCCTATGGGGCCATGTACAAATCCTAGGAGTTTGTCTGGGCTAAGTTTGGTTCAACTTTGAACTGCTGGGGGTGGTGCAACTGAGGTGATGCAATAAAGGGGCTTTGGGAAATTCCTATTGTGGCTGAGGGCTAATCCTACCTTTGTTGGATCTTGGTGAGGGTATTTGCTTATGAATAGAGCTAGCAATCTCTTTATATCTTGAGTGCTGACGTCTGCTGGGGGCTATTAAGAAAGGTGGGGGCTGCTTTCCAAGAGCATGTTTCTCCATTTCTCATCCAGGGAAATATAATAGTCTGCCTTTTTAATATTTCTCAAAATATTTCATTCTCCTAGGAGAGGGGAGGGTGCTCGCTTTCTACAAGAGAAATAGCAATTAAGACTTTCCTGGTACTTTGTAGGTTTGCACTGGAAGATCTCAAGTTTTCAGCTAAGATTAGAGACGTAGAATTGTGTTTCCTTTTGCTTTTCTCATTTCTGAAAAACTCAGCAAAAAAAAAAAACCTTTATCAAAAGTTATTTCAATTATTGGATTCATTTATCATATCCAAAATTTATTGAATAGGTGTATATTGCTCCCAAGATTTGTCAGTGCAGCTGCTATTTATGGAAATTCATTTTGACTTTATATATTGTGCTAATCTTTGGTTTTTTAAACCATGGTTTGTTCTCTAAACCACAACAGTAAGGTTCAATAACCTGCTAAGCCATAAAGCTTGGCTTACAACGAACAATTTAAACAGTCCTAAGGATTTTCTTGCTGAAGGTGAAAAGAAGAGCAACTGGTCTGCTGCTCAATATTTAAACAAAACACAACATTAAGATTATGTCAACACACAGTGCTAACCAAATGCAAATAGACGGAAAAGATGTTGAATTTGTAACAGGCTTGATCCTCCTAGACTGAAAGCATTTGCAAGGATAATGATTGTAGCACCGGAATATAAAAATATCTGCTGCTTGGGAAAAAGTCTTTGCCAAATTTGGACCATACAGTCAAGAGCAAAGATGTCACATGCACAAGAAAGATACATTTTGTCAAGAGTATGGCTTTCCCAATTGCAGCATGTGGGTATGGAAGGTTGAACAATTCTTAGATTGTGATACTGTAGAAAATAATTGAGAATAATTTGGATTGCAAGTAGTACACATAATTCAAACTTTTAGATGAAGTAAAATCAGACTGCTACCCTTACTCCCAAAGGATCCCTTCTTGCTTCTCTACTTCAAAGACACTTAGAAAATCCTCCAAGCTGCCCTGAGAAACCCTATGTCAGGGCTGTCAAACTCCTGGCCTGAGGGCCAGATGCGTCATGCACTGGCCCTACCCGTTTACCGAAGGGGAAAAAGTCCTGATACGTCACATGATGCCACCATGATGACGTGAGTTTGACACTCCTGCTATGGGCCTTTCACTAGAGGGTCCTCCAGTGCTCTGCCCATGCCTGCAGGGCATGCTGGGCTGGCAAACCAGCCCTTGACCACCCCAGCTACAGACCAGCATCCTCAGCATCAAGAAGAGCTAGTGTGCCCTCCACCCCTTTTACATCAATTTCTGGGAGCACCAGATTATAGCTCCCCACAAGTATCAGCCCAGAACCCCCATGTCTTGTGCTATGGCTACAATTCCCCCAATCATGCCATTGTCCAGAACATGATCAATGAGTTGGTGGACTAGCATACCTTCCTCCCCTCTTATATTCCTATGATTGCAACAATAGCAATAGCACTTAGACTTATATACTGCTTCACATTGCTTTACAGCCCTCTCTAAGTGGTCTACAGAGCCAGCCTATTGCCCCCAACAATCTGGGTCCTCATTTTACCCACCTCAGAAGGATGGAAAGCTGAGTCAACTTTGAGCCTGGTAAGATTTGAACTGCCAAATTGCAGGCAGCCAGCAGTCAGCAGAAGTATCCTGCAGTACTGCATTCTATCCACTGCACCACCATGGCTCTTTGGTCATAGTCATATCCATACTCATACTCAGTCATGAATACATCCTCATCTTCATAATTGAACAGAATAACAACATCCTGCAAAAGGTATATGAGAATATAATTGCTGAATTCCTCAGTGAGTAGCTTCAGTTGGGCAGCCCCAACCTTTGTCATGGCCATGAGCTTTGCAGGCTGTAGCATGACCTCCTTTTCTGGACTTCAGATTATGTTCCACTGTGTTCCACCAAGAGAAGATCCAGATTTTAATTCATTTAGCAACTTCTCACTTGGATCCCTCTGTTTCCCAGTGACATAGTAGACTAGCACCATCATTGGGTTAGTCCAATGGGCTAGGAAAGGATTTTGGTGTGCAGGTTGTCAAATCCTCCTTCTTTTACAAGAAAAAGAATGCACTGGTAGGCCTCCCAAGAGTCATTGGAGAAAACATTATGCTTGGGAAAATGGAAGGCAACTGAGAAAGAAGCTGATAGGTAGCTAAATAATATTTCTGATGGCATCAGCATGCACTTACAAGACCTCAAAGATTTAGGTACAGACCCAATTTGGCAGAACTAGTGTCCACTAACATGTCAGAATCCACAACTAGCTCTATATCCTATTATAGTTGGTGATGTGTAATGTAACTCAAACATAGCCAAAAGTGATTAAAAAGGCTTTAAAATAATTTAAGAAAAGTTTAGGAGAAATTTTAACCATCATGCTATTAAGGCCTTCATATCAGAGGAAAGTTGCTTTAAGATAAAGAATATAATGCAGGTACTGGATATTTTCTTGAATAGTAGTTCCAGACATCACCTCAAGACACCAGTAGTGGAAATGTCTCCAAAACTATGATTTCAGCAACATAGATCATTCTTGTCTTCTTTCTTTAGCCAATGGCTTTCAAAAATTACTTCAGTTTGATTTTTTTAAAACCTCTGAACAAGTAAACAGATAAGAAATAAAATATTTTTTTCTCCCAAAAAGGGACAAGATGGGGAATAAGCCTACTTTTTCAAAAGCTCAAACAGAAATCACATAATCAACCAAACCCTGAGGTGGTTACATCCATGGATCTCAGATTTATGAATTCCACTGTTCTAAGATATGTGGATGCAGTCGCTGTAGTTGGACTTCCACCTTAAGTCTTTTGGTTACTGTCTTCCTGACTGAAGATCTTTCTAACTCTAAATTATCTCATGGAAGAGTTAGTCATTCAAGGCACAAAACTCTAGCGGATAACTTCAGAAAACTAGGAACTTTTATGTCAGGCCCTTCTTTCTCTCCCCTCTTACTTCTGGAAAGATTTCCAATGTATTGTTGTCTTTGCTTATGAAATGATGGGTAACTGCATTTACTAGCCCAGATATTTTCCCCAGTAACCTATTAAATTGCCAAATCCCTACTCCAAATCCATTTTTCCTGTTTTTTCTAAATATTTTGCCCGAGTATTTTTTTTATCATAGATAACATAAAATGCAATCACAGCTGTGCTGACTCATGGGGGGTGGGGGTGGTGGAAACCCAATAATTGGGAAATATATTTATTAAAGTAACACAAATGGTCCAAAAGAGGTACAAGCTTTTGTTGTTGTTTAGCATTCTTTCATTAGGCAAGATATTACACAAAACAAAGGATAGGGAAGAAGAAGGGCATTCCAAACACTGGGTCAGCCATTTCACCCAGGAAGTCTGCAGTTCAGATTTGACTGTTCTCACCACAACTGTCATTGCTCCTCCTCCTCCTCCTCCCCCTTTCCCCGTCCTCCTCCCCAGCATTCAAAAGGTGTTCATTCCAAATTGTATAGCTGAAAATCTGTAGAGATTCTCAGTCATTCAGGTCATGGTTGTCCCAAAGGTGCTTTTTTTTCAGGAGGCAACTGGACTTTCTGGCTTTTTCTTTTGAAGACATTTTGCTTCTCATCCAAGAAGCTTCTTCAGCTCTGACAGGATAGTAGGGAGTGGAAGCATTTATATTCCTTGCAGACAGCTGGTGATTTGCATCCTTTCTGTAACCATGACTTGGATGACTGAAAATCTCTTCAGATTTTTAGCTATACAGTTTGGGATGAACACCCTTTGAACGGTGTGGGAGTAGGAATGGATTTCCAGAGGAAAAATGGCAGACTGCAGGAACCAGGAGCACTACTCAGGTGACTATGAAGACACAGATAAACCTCCAAGTGCTTCAAGGACCCTCTAAAAGGATTCTATTCATATTGTCTATTAAAAGATACACAAATGCATCTTTTGCATCACCTTATGTCACTTGCATGATGTCTCTATTGCAGTACAGTTGAGTCATCAGAAGGCTGGAGGTTCAACCTCCCTCTCCCATAAGCCCTCTAGGTCTTTAGATCCTGTCCCCACCTGTAACTTGGCTTTGCAGCTTGCTAGTCCCCACTGTCATTGCTTATTATCCAGGGGTACCTCACGGAGTACTCCTCCCTTAACTTTAGTATGTTTGACAGGGAACGTTCTCCAAACCTGTGCAGCATTTCTGGTGATTATAGGGTAACAAAAACAAAAATAACCCCTCAATAATGAACAATTTTTAAAAACATGTTTAGTCATGTAGTTACCAGCCCCGTAAGACAGACAAGATCAGACTGGAATCAACTTTACAGAAAAGCTAAAAGTTCATTTTATTAAAATTGGCAATAATGACAGAAACTCTTGACTGTGCTTTAACTACTCTTTTTTTATACCCCTGTGAATTAAGAAGCTGTTTCTGGATACTTTCTTCTTCACTTTGGACTTAGAGAGCCATGGTGGTGCAGCGGTTACAATGTAGTACTGCAACTAATTCTGCTGACTATTGACTACCAGCAGTTTGGCAGTTGGAGTCTCACCAGGCTCAAGGTTGACTCAGCCTTCCATCCTTCCGAGGTGGGTAAAATGAGGATCAATTGGGGCAAAGTGCTGACTCTGTAAACTACTTAGAGAGGGCTGGAAAGCTCTGTAAAGTGGTATATAAGTAAATGTTATTGCTATGTTTTTCCCGTCATTGCTTTGGTGGATCTAGCGTCCCTGTGTAGATCGTCTTTCTTATAGTAGCACAGAAGCATGTAGTAAGAGGTTTCTGCACTCGTTTTCCATTCCCTACTGAGAAATAAACTAATCTCATAAGAGATAAACAAAATCAAACTTTTTTTTTTTGAAAAAGGAAAACTAAATTGTAAAAAAAAAAGCTTTTAAAAATGCAAAAATGCAATGCTGGAAAAGACAAATAGTATTTGGTGAGAAAATAAAAAGCAAAATAAAATGCAATGCTCTGAGCAGACCACAAGATGATGTTAGTCAGTTATATACAGAAATTTCTCTGGAAGATTCTTGAAAGAGATGCTGTAGGGATTTTATCTTGATATCTATCTATCTATCTATCTATCTATCTATCTATCTATCTATCTATCTATCTATCTATCTATCTATCTATCTATCTATCTATCATCACCATGCTCAGCCTAAAGAATCAATAATTAAAAATTTTAAAAAAAATTAATTTTTTTAAAATTAAAAATCACTAGCTTTTATAGTGAATTAAAAAAAAACCAAATGATTTAGTACAATCGGAATCCATAGGAGAGAGGGAGACAAGGAGGAGGAAATAAAGAAACATACATCACAAATATCACTGTGCAAATTAATCCTTTTGTGTATATGTCACAACATTGCACAGAGGTATCCACATTTTGAAACAGGTGGTCTCTTTGCTTTCCACTTGGAAAATGCTAAACATTATCGTGGAAATGCCAAATTTAAATCAGAGAGTTTGGAAGCTGTTAGCTCCAAATTTCCTCAGTTCATGGCTTCTGTAGTTTTGACTTTTCTATCTCCAGCAAGCGGAAGAGCTGGTATTTCTGTGCCTGTACTGTATGTGGACCAAGAGCCAAACTTCACTTCTGGAAGTAGGCTTTATCTGAGATGAGCAGATATGTGTTGGAAATATCTGTGTGGCTCCAAACATCAGGATTTGTAACCTGCATAATAACAGCAGTGTTGTTACACAACTGGCGCAGATGACATCATTTGTGCCCATGTACTGCATCTGCATAATGACATCATTAACAAATGATCATAATTGCATCTATGGGTCAATTGACATCATGTGCACTATGAGGTAATCGTTCCAATATTACAAATTGTATTGTTCATATCAATTTCTGCCATTTGCACCATGACCTCATTTGTTATGAGGTCATTATAACATTATTGCACAAAAGGTACAAATTTATAATCTGCATCTGTTTCATAAAGAGATTAACGTGCAAACGGTAGTCATGGTAGTCCATTGTCAGGGAAGACTTCTATTGAGGCCTTGCAAAACAAAAATTAAGTAAGCTTAAGTAAGCTGGGAGGGAAAGAAAGAGAGAAAGAAAGAAAGAAGAAAGGAAAAAAAGAAAGAAAGGAAAAGATAAAGAAAGAAAAGAGAGAGAAAGACAGGAAGGAAAGAAAGAAGGAAAGAAAGAAAGAAGGAAGGAAAGAAAGAAAAAATGTGGGAGGGCTGAAGGAAGGCATTGAGAATAAAGAAAAAAACAGAAGCTTTTTTTTTTGTCAGATGACCATTTTTGAGAAATTTTAATACAGATTTCAGCATACCACTAGCTTTCCTATCTAGTGGTCTAATAGCAGTTCCTTTGGGTTGAGTCACAGCTGTAGCAGACAGAGCGGGGAATGGTTATGCCTCTTTATACCATTGTTAAGCTTGGATCCAAATTCTCCCCCAGTGCACCGAACTGTTTCTATGAAGCAAAAGGTACCCAGAGATCCAACCATAAAGGTCTAATAGCTTCGTGTTTCTGTTTGCTGGAGTCTTTCCCAAGCTAGTGCCTCCCAGATGTATTGTATTTCACTTCCCATAAAGCGTTCACTCAGCTGGGATGGAGCCATATTTGCTGCAGACTTGGTCCACCACATCTGGTAACTCCAGGAAAGATTACTGCAGCTTTTAAAAATTAGTTTTATTAGTTGCCTGTGTATGAATGCATATATTAAGAGGTGTGTATATATGTGTGTGTGTGTGTGTGTGTGTGTGTGTATTTTCAGCAAATACTTTAGGCTTTTGTATTAAATTTCCCCCCGCCCTCCTCCTGAAATGTATTTTTCTAATTTGTTTTGTTAGCTAAATATATGTGTTGTTGTTTGGTTCAGTTTATGTAGCAGTAGAGGGAATTGTGCCCAACTTCCCCAAGGATTTGCAGGAATGCTAATCCAGCTCGTTCTTATTTACAATTTCTGACATTTGAAGAATCCTCAGGTATTTTTTTCTTGAAGAGAGTGCACTGTACGTGAATAAGTCTGGGATCTCAGAGAAGCTCCAAAATGTTTTTAAAACATTCCAGAAGTGGCTGAACTTGATGTGGAAGACACGCCCTTGTTTTTGAGGGGTTGTTTAGCCAAGTTGGAAGGAAAAAGAAGGCAACCAGCAGCCAGGTGGATGGACTCACAAACAATAGCAATCAGTGCGCCACTGGAAGATCTGAAGGACCACATTAGAGACACATCATCATGCAGAAAATCTATCTTAGTACATGGATGCTAAAAGTCAACATCGACTTGATGGCACATCATCAATCATAATTCCCCTGGGAGCCAGAAGTCACCTTCAGGAACTCCAGAATCTGGCTGGGAATGCAGCTTTCATCAAATTGAATTAGACCAGCAGACATTAAAAAAAAAATGTTGGTCCATGATAAGGAAGAAAGGGATGGAGCACATAAGCACCCTCAGGTTTTGGCAATTCTGGGAGGAAAGAGTGGGGAAAGAAAAAAATAATGCTAAGCTATTGGGGGAAAGAGTTGGGGGAACAAAGAAGGGCAGGGAATATATATGAGTGGGTGGGGATGGGGGAGAGAACCCAGAATACTCAGTAATATACATATCACCCTTCACTCCTGCAGCCATTTTGTCCAGGGTCTTTTGGTCTATTAAGGCTCATGTTTCTGCAATTTTTGTTCTTGTTCTCATTCAGATTGACAAAAGAGGATTGGCTTCATCACATTTTTTCAGAGGGGAGAGAGAAGGAAAAAAATTCAGATACTTCTCATGGAGGGGGGGCGGTCATGCTCTTCAATTTATTTAATGACAACATGGCTAAAGGTGAATGTGGATGTTTCAGCTTTCCCTAAGGGGGCAAAGGGGTTCACGGGGAGTTGAACTAGCAAGATGGTAGCAAGAACACCACCACCAAGGCTCCACCTCTTTTTAATGCGCCTCATCATGCACACATATAAGGGGAAGGGCTTTGATTGTGTGGTGGCAGCTGCCATCTTGGTTTAAAAAACAAACAAACCCTGCAGACACCCTTGTATGAGGTAGGAGTTGGGTGTTACTGTCCTTAAGAAGTGGTTGGAGCTTTCTCTTTCCTTACTCTGCCCATATACTTGTTGAAGAATTCCAGAAAAACATCTGGTCTCAGTTCTAGGCATATGTAATGTTGCTTCCGATTCCTCTATAAATGAAACTCTCTTGCATACCAGGACTTGTACTTGTAGCATTTGTTTGACATTTTTGTAGCAGTGACAAAAATGGGACAACACTTTCCAAACCCAAGGACCAGCGTCTAATGTAAACAGAGCATTTTGTTTGCCAACTTATATAAAATGTTGTTTGCCAACTTATATAAAAGGATCTCACACACACACATAATCACACACACTAAAGTTGAATGGATGGCTTGAAATGACTGAGCAGTCCAAAGCAGCTCATTCATGAAGAAACATGTTTTGGAATAAATCAAATTAATGAAACAGAAACTAATGTTAGCAAATAATAAAATGTGTATGAAATGAACATCTTGTCTTTTTATAAATAAATATCTTAAAACCTACAAAGATGCTGATGTATTTTGACTATGAGTATAATTAGGATTCTCTAATCAAAAAATATTTTTGATTAATTCAGGGATTTTCTTTCAAGTAATAATTTTGAAGGAGCATGGATCGATTGGTCCTTGTCAGATAAGAAGGAATTTTAAAAAAGTTGAATTCCTGATTGGTGAACGTCCAAACAGAATTTAAAATCTCTAAATAAGGAATCATTATTTAGACTAAAGAGTGAGAAAAGACCACTTTTGGATTAAGCCCTACTGAAACTGTTCAATTTCATTTTTATTTGAAAAGGGCGAGAAGTCAGTCTGAGTTAACCACTAGATGGTAGCACAGAGATATAGAAAACTAACTCCTTGCTTCCATCTACTGTTTTTCTGGTTATTTGTAGTCCAGATATGGTAGCCCTCTTTCTGCTATCAGTGAACAGCTCTTAACTCTAATACTACCTAGTGGAGTCTGGATTTTTGCACTAACTTTAAGGATAGTGTAGCATGTCGATCTTTTGCTACGACGGGAGCCCAATAGCTACACTTGCAATAGCATTCACACTTCTTCCTAAAGGCTGACCATTACAGATTTGCTTTCAGAAAAACTAGCAGCAACTTAGAATGAATGTATTGGAGGGCATTCTAACCCTAAAGAAGTCAAGCTATTGCAGAAACATGTTTGGGATTGCTTGTAACAAAAGCATGCGAATGGAGAACTCTTTCCCCGTAGCCTTGCCTTTTCAAGAAGATTTATCGTTGCTTCAGATTAAATCACACTGAATTGAAGTGATAGAAGAAAGACCATTCATCTAAAATATATGAAATGCTACTTTCTTATTGTCCATACCTGCATCAATAGGCTACTTCACTGTTGGAAAAATCCATAGAGATATTGCAGACAGGAAGTATTGCTGCCTTCATACGTATTATTTATTAACAGTTTGGTTCATATTTCACTATTTGGGTTCTCTTTCTTTCTCTTTGCATCTGCAACTCTTATTTCAAGGGATCAAACTTTTCCTTAAGTTGTCCTTCTTAGCTCTTTTGTAAAACCTGATACATTGGGTCTAATCCTACATATAAATCTTATAGTCAGCTGGAACCTCGATCTTTCTTTGTGGTAACCATTTGATGTCTGCCTGATTATTCACTTACTCTGAAAACTGACTTGCTTGTCAAATGAGCTACAAGAATTTGAGGGTGGGCTACAATTCTTGAGGGAAAACCCTTTTACTTATGAATTTGTTGTATTCATACATTACATTCAGCCATATTGTTATTTATTTCATTTTGGCTTAGCATCTTTTATGAACCTAATCACTGTGGTTACTGAATATGATTGATGGCTTTGGACACTTTATGTACTTAGCCATCTCTGAGTTATTCAACCACATTTGGATAAGCAAACCATGACTTAGGATGATATGTGAACCAGGTTGAGATACTTAATGTTATTTAGTTATGGCTTGGTGTGACTTGCAATTCTTTATATTGTAATTTGTTTACAAAGTTTAATGTAAAGTATTATAGAAAGTCAATCAATAGGAATGTATGCAATAAGCCATGGTTTGATGCAATGTAGGAACCATTCTCTGTGTTGGTAGTGCTCTTACATTTGAAAACTTTAATTTTATCCACTCTCACTCCTGTGGATAAGCTGGAAGCTGGAGGCTATTCAAACAAGACATTGGTTTAGGCTTCTGTCTTTGATTCTACTTTTCTTTCCTTCATCTCTAGCTGGATTTATTATTGGAGACTTTTATGATCTCTGAGTTTGGTTGTTTGCTTGCACATTACCCAACTAGATAACTTCACTGCAATGAGTGTGAGGTTTGTGCTCTATTTATTGCTCTGCCAGATTTGGTGGCGGTATGGCACTACATTCTCCTATATTGGATTCATTATTTTTCTTCATTCTGGTCCTAAGAAAGTTTGTTCCATAGCTTCCATACCAAATTTTCCAGGAGCAGATTACACACACACACACACACACACACTCCACAGCAAGCATGCTTGCATGCATATACCTATACATAAGTGTCAATCTGTCATGCCCCTGTTGGACATCTGATTCCGAGGGCTGAGCAGCTGACAGGGAGTGGGAGTGTGGCTCTGGTGGCTGTGGAAGAAACTGGGGAAGGGCAAAGTCCGGCTGGGCAGAGTAGGGGAGAGGTAGAGCAAGGCAGAGGGAATTCAGAGGAAGATCCAGGTCTACCCGCTCTTCATCCTAGGGCATGCAGGGCGGAACAGAAAAGGGAGCAATGTGAGTTGCATGGCTTATGGGGGAGGAAAGGGATCTGATTCCCTTCATTAGCTGCTGCCGGGAACACAGTGTTTAAAAAGGGAGATTGCGCACAGCCACTCGTGGGAAGCAAATCATGAGTTATCTTTTATTGTTGAGGCTTATCTGGGTTCCTGGCATCTTTCGAACTGTGTGTGTTTTATTGGCCTTTGAAGTCTGCAATTCCTTATCCTGCCCTGTCCAGTTAATTGCTGCAGTGTGGTTTGTGTGGATTTTTATTTACAGTTTATATGTGCTTTGTTTTTGGACTGAATTTCCTCCACTTAAAGACTGTTTTGGGGAGAGTTTTTTCTCCAGCCAAAGGTAACTGGACATTGGGGGCAAAGTTGGAGGTATTAAAGAGACTTTTCTTACTTATGTGACTATGTTGCCTTTGTGCCATGCCCCGGCTCATCACACAATCCCTCCTTGGAAAAACTTGGGGATAAAAACACAGTAGCTGAACATAGTGAAGAATTGCACAGCTATTGGCAAAAAAACCTTTGAACTTTGTTTATAGCCTTTGGTCGTTATCTTCACATGGCAGGAAATAAACATCAGCATCAAGTTGTGCTACTGCAGAGGGATATCTTGGTTGGAATGACTGCTGGACATATTATTTAAGATGTAGTTAGACACCTGCAGCTTTAGAGAAATGTAAAGATTTTGTTTCTATGTACACCTCCAGGCATGAGAGGATCTCATTATTTAATTATTGTCATTTCATGGCTTAAGTTTCTTGGCATGCTGGGGAGTTAGTGTTTAATGATTTCTCAGGGGGGGCCTTACAGATCAGATGTGCATAAAAGAAGTTTACAAAGGAACATTTTAGGATACAAGTGGGACTCCCGATTCTTGCTTTTTCCCAAGCAAATAAACAGGGCCACTGAAGCTTCTTCATTTCCTTCCACTATTCATTTCAATAGCTGCATTTCTTGTGACCGCAGGTGTCTTATGTATAATTAACACATTTCCTCATGCAGAGTTATCGAGTCTTGGTCCATGCCTTCTGCGTTAGAGTGAACAGTTGTTTATTTGCAAAGGTCTGCTTGAAAGCATCCTTTGTCTGAAGGACGGTCCAATTTAAGAATGAAAAAGAACAACGTTGATATAATTTAAATAACTGTAACGATTTTTCAACGTACATTGATGGATGCATTTCCCCTGCAACTCTTTGAATTCATTTCCCACTGTTTCGTATAGTACAATCTCTCTTTTTTACCATGCGTTAGCAAGAAGGGGGAATCAATATTTGGCCAATAGGATGAATTAACTCCTAGCAACAAGGTCATGCAACCAAGAGATAACTGCAGGGCACTCTGGATAGAGACGTTCCATTGTGGCCATGTGGAACATTAGACACAGCTCCCCTCGCGTTTGTTCCACTCACTCCATTCAATCACCTTCTCTCTTTTGCTCTGTATCCTTTCCATTGCATGTACGTGTTCCTGCCTCCATTGGAAACAATGGGGAATATAGGTACAACAGTTTGTTTAGTGACCATTCAAAGTTACAACGGCACCGAAAAAAGTGATATGACCATTTTTCACACTTCTGCATGGTTACCTGATCAAAATTCAGGCACTTGGCTACTGACTTATATTTATATTTATTTATTTATTTATCTATTTTTAAAATTTGATTGAATATTTACATTAAAAACATTGAACGTGGTGGTCTTCTTTGACATACATTTTTGTCAGTACCTATTACATTCAGAAATTTTTTTTATACATTGATATACATGTATATACATATGTACATTTGAACTTTATACCTTTTAGTTCTTTCCCATTACTTCTCGGGTAAGTAATCCCTCACATCCTCCCAATTTCACCTTTAATCCTGTATTCCATTTTGTAAACTCTCTTTCATATTTCTCTATGGTAAAATTTATTCCATATTTTGTGGTATTCTGACTCATCTTTATCCTTCAGTTCTAACGTCAACCTATCCATTTCGGTGCATTGTAATATCTTATCTATTACATCATCATCCCTAGGAATTTCTCTGGCTTTCCAATTTTGGGCAAATATCATTCTTGCTGCTGTGATTACATGTATTATTCGATAAGTATCAGCTTTGCTAAACTTCTCTTCCATTATTCCCGGTAAGAACACCTCAGGTTTATAGCAAATTTTTAACCGCGTCATTTCCTCTAGCCACAGCCAAATTTTATACCAGAACTCCTGAGCCTTTTTACAGGACTACCATGCGTTGTGGTATGTGCCTCATTCTTTCAGATATATCCAACAATTAGGCGAATAGTTTCCATACATTTTGGCTAATCCTGCTGGTGGGAGATGCCACCTATAGAACATCTTGTACAAGTTTTCCTTGTAAGATGTGGCTAATGTTATTTTTTTTTATTTCGCTCCCAAATTAATTGCCATTGATCCAAATTTATATTGTGGCTACTGACTTATATTTATGATGGCTGCAGTGTCCTGGGGTCATGTGATCAGCTTTTGCAACCTTCTGACAAGCAAAGCCAATGGACAAGCCAGATTCGCTTAACAATCGTATTACTGACTTAACAGCCGCAAGGATTCTCTTAACAACAGTGGCAAGAAAAGTCATAAAATGGGGCAAATCTCACTTAACAAATGTTTCACTTAGCAACATAAGTTTTGGGGTCAATTGTGGTCGTAAGTTGAGGACGACCTGTATTTTATAGCTTATTTGCTGAGTCTTGAGAAAGGTTGTTGGTAGGAAAGAAATGGTTTGTGTTTCATTCCCCAGTAAACAATCTCCCAGCCAAACGCCCTCCTTCATTGTGGGGCTTTAATATGGCTTTATTGATATAACAGATAAAACTGGAGGCTACTTTAACACCTCATTGCAATGTGATAGAGATACTGAATCTTACCTAGTACCAACTAGACAATAGCAATAGCACTTAGACTTATATACCGCTTCACAGCACTTTCACCGCCCTCCAAGTAGTTCACAGAGCCAGCATATTGCCCCCAACAATCTGGGTCCTCATTAGTAAGACAAGCACTTACTTTGTGTTTCATTCATTTGTGGAGTAGGCTATCTTAATGGGAACGTGGTGGGCGGTATGTGAAGCACAAAAGGAGGGGGGAACTTATGATCCCCTTCACACCCAGGACACTAAGCAGATGCTGCCTGCCACAGTTTCGCCCCAGGAATATGGCTCTCTCCAAGCACCAAAAGCCTGTCAAATTGCAGGTGCTTAGATGTTTTTCTTGATGTAATTAACTCTACGCAGCCAATTGTCTCCTAAGTCATGTTATCAGTCCAACCTCCGATTAGCATCTATGAGTCAAAATTAAGGAAGGCCCAATGTTCTTACTATTGTGGGAACAAGACATCTCTGGCCTTCTTGTAAAGAAATTAAAAGAAAGGCTTGAGAAATATGGGAGAGAAGAAAATGCCTTACATCCACTTCTGTAGCGGGGAGGTAATGAGAAAAGGTAATGTAGCGGGTTGTCTTCTCGGAAGATCAGGGAGTTGAATATTTTTATCACCTGGCAGAAAGCTGCTACTCAGAGGCTCTCTCTCAAAAGTATTATTTCTGATCATCCTAGAAATGTGCCTGTCATTCACTGATCATCCTGCTCCGAGGTCGCTTCAGCTGTTGCTTCATCACGAGTGACATTTTGTCATTCATTTAGGTGGAAATCGGAGTTGTGTTCTAAGCTTCCCGATGGAGATTCAAGACAGTTAGAACACACACACACATGCACACACACACACACACACACACATACACACACACACACCCTTACAAATCTCTAAAATGCTCAAGATACCTTGCAATCTTTCTTGTTTGCTGACAGCACTTACAAGTCCACTACTTTGTCTCACCTACAACCTCTAAATGCAGATTTGTGTAGTGGGCACCCTAATTAAAACCACACAGGAGGGGAAAAAAAAAAGTAAGACAATTGACATATGATGTGTGCTTAATGAGGGTGCTGAAATATTTGTTTGCAGTGTTTTGGCAAGGATCAGGTTTTTTTTTTTTTGAGAGAGAGAGAGTATAAGAAAGCTTCCTTGCCACAGTTGTTGCCTGTCGCATGGGTGGGGAAGTGAAATATTGAGCTTGGCTACAATACAGCCCGATTCCTTTTCAAGACTACTAGAGCAGTAAGAATAGATTGCACAGGCTCAAAAGCTGAGTTTGCACAAGTGGAGCGGTGAGGGGGGACACAACAAATCGCGTTTATTATAGCTTTGTACAAGTGCCAGCAGCAGAAGATATACCAGGTGACACATTACAATTATAACTTTTAATTAGGTTCACGGGAGAAACAGTAGAACGCACCCCCAGTGTTACATTTCTTAAAGCCGAGGATCTGTCATAATAACAAATGCTTGCTTTGACTAGGAAAGGAAATGTTAAAACTTCTTTTGTGGCAGCTTCTACGGCAATTTGGCATCGGGAACATCAAAACAGCTCTACGATGCAGCTGTTGATGGACAAGCAGGGAATCTCCTCCTCCCCGTATGGCTGCAAGAATCAGTGCTGAAGAATGCTTATATTGATAGTGTTGCTTACCCATGATGAAGGTGATTAACTGAACCCAATTTTCTGGGCTGGCACGCTATGGCGAATTAAATATCTTGACTGGTTTTGCTCACTATACTTGTCTGAAGTATGGATGGCTGGAATGTGTGAACACATAATTTGGAATTGCTCAATGTGATTGGAGGTCAACCACCCACAACATCCCCCTCTTGAACCCTCTCTGGACTTCTATCTTTCTCCCTGATCCTGGTATTGGGAATGCAGGACGGGAATGGGTTACAAGGTGGGTGGTTTTATCTCTCAATGTATCAAGAGTTTGAAGGATATATGGATGGCTTGAACGTTTCAAAATTTGCAGTTCTTCCTCAGTATTTTAGACTGCTCACTGACTGCCTTTTTTCATGCAAAATATTCCCTAAAGACGGAAAAGGAACAATATGTTATGGATTGTATGAAGGAGAAGATAAATCTGTAGCCTTAGGCCACAATATGAGGTTTACATGGATTAAGACATAAGCAATCAAGTTAACCTTCACAAGAGTCACGGTCTATTCATTCTGAATGAGACAACTCCACACTAAGGGAATGTGTAATGGAATATGTGGAAGACCTTGGGGAATGAGAGGAAGAGATGCTACCTACTTAGGAAACAATGAAACAAGAGAGGCAGGAGCCCCCAGTGGCTTAAGGGTCAGAGAAACACAACTTAAGAAAGACCCACCCTTAATGAATCAAGCAATTAAAAGTGGTTGCAGGAAGTTTATACCTTCAGACTTCCAAGATTCTATTAGTGAAGACTCACAATAAAGTAGAATTAGCTGATTTAATTCATCTGTCTGTCAAGATTCCCAATAATCCAGAAATTTCCTTTTGAAAATGTTTTGCTTCTCATCCAAGAAGCTTTTCGGATGAGAAGCAAAACATTTTCAAAGAAAAAAAAAAACCAAGAAAGTCCAGTTGCCTTTTGGAAAAAAAACACCTTTGGGAGTTCATCAAGTTGTGCTTCCTGTCTGGTTTATCTGGGAGGGCTGACATCCACTGACAATCAGCTGTTATCATTTTCAATTAGTTGACTCATTGTTTTATGACTGTTATTGAGAAGTTCAATGATATAGTTTAATAGCAAGAAGATCAACTTGTCTGTCTGATGACAAGAGCCAGTACTCTGAAGAACTTTTCCCACAAGGAAAAACACAGCATAAAAAAGGATAGTGAATCAAGTATAGGCAGATCTTCAGTATGGAATTTTCAAAGTTGCTTTGAAATGAGATGGGCATTAAACAAACAAACAAACAAATAAATAAATGCATAAATTTAGGACTACCAGATCTGGGCTGCAAAAATCTAGATGACCAATAAATGAAAGCAAAGTATAGCAATATCTACTTTTCTACTTCCATCTAATGTTTGCTTAGATTTTTGCAGCTCCAGATGGATTAGCCTTTATTTTGACTAGTCCTTGAATGTAAGAGAGATTCATAGCAATCTAACTCTGGGTTGTTGTCTAGATTTTGCAGTTCCATTTAGCATCTTCAGAGATTAATGAAATTTATATTGTTTTAACTTGAGATGCATCTACAACTCTTGATTGGTGGTATGAAAAGATGGAAAGGGTGGCATTTCAGCCATTGTAGAATCTTCTGTTTCATCCCCCCCCCCCCCCAATTTTCATGTGATAAATTGTAGTTGTGTAAATTATCTTTTCTATGCCATTTTTAAAGATATAGGTTTCTTACTCTACTTGCATGTAACTGCTTAATCAACTGTTATAGGGATCGGTGAGTGCAGACTTGGTCATGATTAGAATATGCACTGAAATAACTAAGTATTAACTTAATCATCATTCAGTTAAGTGTAATTGATATCAAAGGATCTCTCTAAGCTTGGCTAAGTCTGTAGCTAACATAGTATCAAAGGCTGCTCTTCTGATCACTGTTGAGTAAAAAATCACGACCAACAAGGCAATCTGTCTTTTATTCTACAAGCAATGTAACATGGATTACATGAAAAATAAAGTCGATTGACTCTCTGGGATACAGTTGATATTTATCCTTGCCATGAGTTGAAATGAAGCCTTCTCATTTTTAATCGGTCATTTTCTATAGCTCATCCTCAGTGCTAGGCAATTGGGGCTGGCACATCTGTCAATTAAATAACATCTGTAAATGAGAATTTACCTGTTTTATTCAGGAGGAGAAGCACTAGGAATACTCCAGGGCACAAGGTTTGAACACAGCTTCAAAAGAACACTTTGTGTTGCTTTAACTTATAAGAGACACATGAATACAACCCTTGCCACTGAAAAATTAACAATGGACTTTCTTTTTATATTACCTTATCTTCACAAATCCTTACTGTGATTTCTTCTTTAGATAACTCTCTGCTCTCAACTTGTCTGGAGTGATTCAAGCTGCATCTGGCTTATTTAATGTGTCCCGTTCACTTAGCAGAGTGTTTTTCCACCCAAGTTTAAACCCAAGTTTTAAATATTTTGACCTTTTTCAAGCTTCCCTAAAAAGTCAACACAAGAAATGAGAAAGCTGTATCTTCCAACTAGGGAATGACTTACAAAGACTCCATTTTTTAAAATCTCACAAGGTTGCAAACAGTAGACGCCCTACTTATAAGTAATATTTAGTATTTGTTTAAATTTAGTTATCAATATATAAGTAAAATAAATATTATTGTTAAATCAACACATTTCTAGGGTTGCCCCCCACCAGTCGTTTGATAGTGGTTGCTGGATTGCAGGAAGAGCTTCTATGACAACTCTTGCTTGTTTTTTTCTTTTTCTTTCAGGGAATTTGCTTCTGAAGCCTTGGCAGGTGGGATTCAAGGTGGCCCTTGATTATGCTCTTCTCCGTATCAGTGCAAAGCAGATACTAGTGCAGTCATGGTTAATTTTTGGGGTTGGGTCCTCATTAATTCAGAAAATGCCTACTCTGATTGGACAGGACATCCCTCCCATCATGGACAAAAGAGGCTTCTCTGGGCCTCCTCTACAGACCCGCTGAAGTCACAGGCGAGGGCCCTCTTCTCTAGGGCATTCGGAAAACCGTGCTAAATGCTTGTACGATTTTCAGGTGTCTCAGAGGCTGTGCAAGAACAAAGTCTTCTCGCACTAATTCCAGAGGGTTTGGAGGCCTGGTATGCCACCAAAAACGGCATGGTGTGTCCTCTATGACATGCATGCCATAGGTTTGCCATCACTGTGTCAGACTCCCAATCCACTGCCCTAATTGTAGATTGCTGACTTGTACCAGATTGGCAAACACCGACTGGAATGGAAAAGTGGGAAATCAAATGAGGATGCTCTGACAGGAACTTTATGTGTCCTGAAAAGTGCATTGAAATATATAAACCAAATCACCCTGGGGCTATTTTTGTAGATGTATGCTTTCTGATGGATAAATGAAAGCGGCCCACAATTAATATTCTTAATCATTAGGAGTGCAAAATTAATCCTCAGAAATTGATGAGCAAATATAGCCATTATGTGCTATCCTGACCATCCCAAGGTTGACTCAGCCTTCCTTCCTTCCGAGGTGGGTAAAATGAGATTGTTGGGGGCAATGTGCCGATTCTGTAAACCACATAGAGAAGGTAGTAAAGCACTGTGAAGTGATACATATGTCTAAGTGCTATTGTTATTGCTATTATTTATCAAAAAATAGAAATTTTTGTTGGTGAGCCCAACTGATGTTTTGATACTTAATAGAATCTCAGAGAGAAATAAGATATAGTGCACTGATTAATATTACCACTAGCAAGTCTCCAAAATGATGTTACATACCTAATGGATATTATGTAATAAATCTAATGGGAAATCATTTATTTCTGCAAATATTTTTTTTAAATGCTATAGTTTCCCCTCATGTTCGATGTACAAGTATGGTTTAGGCAAAATAATTTATCAGGATCTAGATTGCACAAATTTTGTATGCATGAATGGCATTGTTTTCATTTTCATTAGGTAACATTAGGTTCAGCATTTGAAATGCTTAAAAGTAATTGCTTAGCAGATCAGATGAAGAAACTGTAAACTGTAAGTGGTAGATGGAGATGTTCTAACTTTTGGTCATAAGCAAACTTATAAATAGAATCCTGCCAAGTTTTGCTGAAGTATATCCATTAAAAGGCAAACATATGGCATGTGTGGGTTGTAGGCATGATTGCTTGAAAGCAAATGCCTCATTATGGGGGGTTTCATGAAGTAGTAGCTTCTCAGGCTTCTGGTAGCATGATGTAATGGTATGTGAGAATGACCTTGGGAGTCAGAAAGAAAAGCTGCAGACAAGGCAAGAATAAGATAAGAGGAGTAAGGAATGTCTCAGAAGGTTTCTTAAGCTATGAAGGTGATGTGGGAGACTTGTAAGATTCTATAAATGTAATTTATAATAAAATTAAAGCTAATACATTTGAGTATGCATCTTAATTCTTAAACTAATCAAGGAGAGAATTAACCTAGAACTAAGAATAAATTTCCTGACAGTGAGAATAATTAACCAATGGAATCGCTTGTCTTCAGAAGTTGTGGGTGCTTCATCACTGGTGGTTTTTAAAAGAGATTGGACAGCCATTTGTCCAGAATGGTATAGGGTCTCCTGCTGGTGTAGGGGGTTGGACTAGAAGACCTCCAAGGTCCCTTCCAACTCTGTTATTCTACTATTCTTGTTTGGAGTTCCTTGCAAGGCTGACCCATGGCTGCCTCCTCTTCTCCCAGTAATTTTGTTCCCAAATGCCAGGTTGGTTTCTGATGCAATCTTGGATTAGAGAGTTGATCTAGCTTGTATTTTTTTCCCCAACTGAATGAATAAAACTGTGTTTATTAGAACGATCATATCTAGGCTGAAAATCCAGAAATCACGTTTAGATTGCCACTAAAAATGCTAGTCACATTTTTAGTGGCAATCATACAGAGACCTCGGATTCTCTTTTCTCATGACTTAACATTGCAGCAAGAGCTACTGTATAAGGGTGCAGTAGATAAGAAAATAATATGGATTCAGTTCGTGTGGCTGAAACTGTTTTTGTCTTTAGCTCACCCAGGGCTTGTTTTGTGACTCAGCTGGTGCAATTGTATTATTCCATTCATTTCCTGTGAGCATGCCAAGTTCTTGTGTCACATCATTTGCCTATTAGTTTTTGTGCTAAAACGAATAGGATCAATTGACACTGCCCTGCTTCTGATTCCATCAGACTGACCCTAGCAGCTTACAGCTAGCTCTTGAGTTATTTATTTCTCACAACAATTATCTCACAAAGGTGCATGAAGTGGCTTGTGCCACCAAGCAGCAATACCCCTTGCACCTCTCATGTCAAAGGCACATTTAAAGAGGTGTGGGACACAAGAAAACCATTACAGGGTGAAAAATGCAATTTTTGTGACAAAGATGGAAAATCAGCCCCAAAGCTCAAAAAGGTTGTGTACATCATAGAACATAGATGTCTGTTTGGTTTCCCTATCTACTGACTAAATCCTTCTGGGACTCCAGTTGAGTAACTTTCTAAAATAATGTGGCTTATGAATTTTACCCAGAGGTGGTATTCAGCCAGTTCTGTCCGGTTCTGGAGAATCAGTAGTGGAAATGTTGAGTAGTTCAGAGAACCGATAAATACCACCTGTGGTTGGCCCTGCCCCCATCTATTCACTGCCTCCCGAGTCCCAGCTAATCAGATGGGTCTTCTTGTGTTGCTCTGCACAGGAGAACGGAGCTGGAAATTAGGTTAGTGGGTGGGGAGGGAATGGGGATTTTACAGTATCCTTCCCCTGCCGTACCCACCAAGCCACACCCACAGAACCAGTGGGGAAAACTTTTGAATACCACCACTGATTTTACTCCAGGAGGAACCTTCAAATGTTTGTCCATTATCTTGGCATATGGTTTGCCATTTGAGGTTGGCATCCAGGATGCTACCCCCTGAACCAGTTTTGTAGAATTTTGTAGATTTGCCCTTGGTTCCCTTACAGAGACCCATCTTTCACAGGTTGACTTACATTGGATGAACTTAGCTAGGGATCTGCTTCAATATGTCAAACTCCACTAAGAGTATCATCGTCATCAGTCATGGAAACGTCATGGGTGATTTCCAACTGTGATCTCTCATTTTGGCTTATTGCATCAGCTTGTATTCTGGTGAAAATTTGGAAGAAGTACGATATAGGTGGCCTTCTGGAAGAAAGACGGGGCATAAATCTAACAAATGCATGTATTTAATGAATTGAAGTTACAGCCAATTCTTGAGATTCATTGCGTGTTCTACAACTGTGACCATACCCAAGAGTTTGACTAGTGAAACACTCTGTTCTCCTTAATGGTATGGCTAAATGATATAAAATCTAGTTTCCCTAATTTGCCTAATTTGAAGTGAAACATGGTTTTGTGGAATATTTTCTTTGATGCTTTCTTGAGTCCCTGTTTCCCCATCAGTCTTACCTTTCCCTGACCTTGAATACTATGAGAGGAATATTGGGAAAGACTTTAAGCAATTTCGGCCAGTTTGCTTTGGGTTTGCAGCTACAAGTAAGGCCTTTCTTGAATGCCTACATCATTTTCTTCCAGATATGGCTCTTGAGTTGAAGCCCTGCACTGCATCCCACTTCCATTCAAGCCAAATGATGGAGAAATTGTTCTCCAGACTTCAAAGTGGCTTTCATTAACACTCTCGTGATACATATTGGATAGCTGCATGCCATTGGCCGGAGGAGTGTTACCTCAGGTAGTTTGTAAATCTCTGGGACACTTTTAGAGCAATTTCCATTTTATCAAAGATTCTACAAGTCCCTCCTTTGGGTTAGCTTTAGATTGATTTATATGAGATAGGTAAAGAGGCATGGCCTCTAGTTTGGCAGCACATATTTTGCTGCAAGACATGGATGGCCCCTTTGAACCACGATGATGCAAAACACTAGAGAAAAAGCTGATTTGAACAGAAAGAGGGATGTGGATAGTTTTCCGATGGCAGATGAGCAACTGAAATAAGAGCTGACAGAGGTCTTGACCTGAAGTGTTGCTCTCCACCATCCTTAAAAAAGAAATCCACTTCTAAAAGTATTTAAAGAAAAATATTAAAATGGAGCAATCACCTCCTTTGCCACCGTTTAGCCCTGCAATCATTATTATTAGAATGACCTATTCTACCATTGCTATTTTTGAAATAATAAATCATAGGAAATGTTTTCAACCCTGAAAGAAAACAAGGCTATAATTTCTATTTCTGTGCTGTGATATTGGAAAATTACTGTAAGAAGAATGATGACATGAGCTATTGCCTTACACACAAATCTGTGAAGAATTCTTTCTAAAGCAAGTCACAATATTCTATTTGCATTTTGAAGCCAAGGATTTTCTAACTTGAGATTCATGTCAAGTTAACTTCTTAAAATGATTTTTAAAAATGTAGACTTAGGTGGACATGAAAGTCCATATCATTGTGTGGTTTAAAATGTTTTAAAAGCATCACAAAATTAAACATCCTGCACCATTTCCACTGCTACTGACTTGGCTACATGCTTCTCAGATGGGGTATGGTATTTAAGATATTTAAAAAGCATTTTTCCCCATCCCAGGGCCATCATATAATGTGGGGGCTCTTTGGGTTAAAAGAAACACCCCCCAAAAAGGATTTGCCTCTGAGACTGAGAAATTGGGAAGGAGTGGGACATGTAACCAATTGTTGGAAGCCATTTTTGTGAATGTTCTGTACTGTAGGATGGTCCATGGATATTTCTCTTATCCATGTTGTTGTGAATCAATAAAAGAACTAAGCCCAAATGCAAAGCGGGTTTTGAAAGCCTGCACACCTGATTGGTCCTTAAACAACGAACAAGGATTGGTCCATAGCAAGTTCCTGATTGGCCCATATTAGGACACTTCTTATTGGGTATTAGTTGAACTTGTTGCACATATTATTGGTTAATAAGGTAGCAGCCAACCCTATAAAAGGGTTACTGCTGCCCATAGCCTTGCTCTGTTCTGTTCTATCTACTGTTATTAAAGAGTTGAAGTCACTGGTCAGATGTCTGGTCTCCATTATTCTCCCAACGTAACACATGTTTTGTCCAAACTATGTATATATGCACTCTATGTGCAACATTTGAAAGTGAGATCACCTGGATCAGGGTATGCTGTACATCCCTGGTCTGAAGGCCAGAGAAAATTCCTTTGGTATTGTTATTTTTTGGAGCAACATTTTCCAAATGACTTACTTGCCCATTTGTCTGTTTGTGTCATGCCCCTGTTGGAATCTGATTCTGAGGGGGAGGGCAAGCAACCAACAGGGAGTGGGAGTGTGGCTCCAGGGGCTGTGGAAGAAACTGGGGAAGGGCACAGTCCAGCTGGGCATTCAGAGGAAGACCCAGGCCCACCTCCCCTTCATCCTAGGGCATGCAGGGAGGAACGGAGAAGGGAGCAACATGGGTTATGGGGGAGAAAAAGACCCTGATTCCCTTCATTAGCTGCAGCCGGGAAAACAGGATTTAAAAAGGGTGTTTGCACACAGCACCTTGCTGGAAGCAAAGTGTGCATTATCTTTGTTTGTCAAGGCTTATCTGGGTTTTTGCGTCCTCCCAACTCTGTGTGTTTTGTTATCCTTTGAAGTCTGCAATTTCTTATCCTGCCCCATCTCATTAATTGCTGCAGAGTGGTTTGTGTTGATTTTTATTTATAATTTATATGTACTTTGGTTTCAGACTGAATTTCTTCCCCTCAAAAACTGTTCTTGGGAGAGTTTTTTCTCCAGCCAAAGATAACGACATTGGGGGCCAAGTTGGAGGTATTAAAGGGACTTTACCTACTTTTGTAACTTTGTTGCTTTTGTGCCATGCCCTGGGTCATCACAGTTTGCAAAGGAAGGAACAAACCTTTAAGAGATTTGATTCTCAGCTACTGGATGTTCAGAGAATAATTTCTCCCACCATTCACCTTAACATTCTTCCTTACATGGTGGCTGATCACTCCTCTAATGGATGCTACTGCGGGTAAGGCAAAGGCTTTCTTCCATCACTGTACGGGTTGCCTGACCTTCTCTTGTCAGGAAAGGGGAATAAAGTGCAGGTAGTCCTCGACTTACAACTGTTCGTTTAGTGATCCTTCAAAGTTACAATGGCACTGAAAGAAGTGGCTTATGACCGTTTTCATACTTATGACCACTGCAGCATCCCCATGGTCATGCAATCAAAATTCAGACCCTTGGCAACTGGGTCATATTTATGATGGCTGTAGTGTCCCAGGATCGTGTGAACACCTTTTGCGGCCTTCTGACAAAGTCCATGGGGAAGCCAGATTCTAACTTAAGTTACTAACTTAACCACTGCGGTGATTCACTTAACAAATACGGCCAGAAAGGTCATAAAAGAGGGCGAAGTTCACTTAACAATTTTCTCACATAGCAACAGAAATATTGGGCTCAGTTGTGGTCCTAAGTCAAGGACTACCTTTACTTCGGAATGCTGGCCCACTAGAAGAGTTCTTGTGGTAGACGGTAGTGAAGGGGACTTTGCTAATTTACGACATTTAAAGATGGCTCCCATTTCTCTTTTGTAGAACTGGCATTAGTATTACACTGGCATATGTGGGGGAATCTGGTACAAAGTTTCAGGAGTGAGAGGATCTTGGCAAGATTAGAAACCAAGTATGACACAAGAAATTACTTACAGTGGTCTCTTTATTGCTATTTGTCTATGGACAGGAATCAGGCATAACTATTAAATATACCTTATGAATTGTTAGGGAGGGTTCACGCTGGCCTTCTTCCTCCATGCCAAGGATTCAAGTCTGATTTCCCTCTTAACCAGAGGTGGTATTCAGCAGATTCTGACCAGTTCTGGAGAACCAGTAGCGGAAATTTTGAGTAGTTCGGAAAACCGGCAAATACGATCTCTGACTGGAGATTTTACAGTATCTTTCCCCTGCCACGCCCACCAAGCCACGCCCACAGAACCGGTAGTAAAAAAAATTGAATTCCCCCACCGGATTCCACCACAGCATATTTTAGTATACAATTTTGTACACAGTTGGGAGATATGGCAAAAAGGGAGGAATGTAAGCATGTAAGGTAAACAATATCTTGAATAAATGCATTACCTGAAATACTTGATTATTTCCAGCAAGTAGAGCTGGAAATATTTTTTAGGTAGTAATAATCTCTAATGAGAGAGAGAATTCCATATGGTTGTCTTGAATTCTTCTCTAGCAGTTTTTTTTACTTGAAATGTCTATGGATAATTTTTGGGGTACATGAACTGGAAGGAAAAAAAAGTTGTATATTTTCCTCCACAATTCACTTGTGTTACTTTGAAAATGGTTTTGGTAAAAAATATTTTTTTTAAATGTCAGATTAGGATATTAAGAACCTGCTTCTCTCCAAGCAAGTGTACCGTGGCATATTTTCTAATACCTTTCAACAGAATTTCAAAGGGTCTGTGACTCTCAAAAAGGTTAAGAACTTGCTGTAACCAACCTCCTCATTGAAATGTATGAAATTTAATTATCATCATCAAGCATTCTGGAATCAGTCTTGATCTGGTCCACGACAAGCCTTCAAGGTCTCTGCAAATATTTATTATTTTTAAAAAACCTATTCCACTGCCATTATCATATGTAACTTGCTTTGATATACACATTCATAGTATTACATGCATTTCTCCCCCCCCCCATTGTTTCCAAATGCATATTAGTTTGGCAGTAATGACCCCAGAGATATGCATTTTGCACACAATTTTTGAACCAAGAAATATTTTCAGACAGGCACTAACGGACTTCTTGAATTATGCGTACATTTATGCCGTGAAAAAATTCTTTTGCTAGATTGTGTCATTTTGCTTAGGAAAAAAAACCCCTTGTCTTTTTCTTTTCTTTTCTTTTTACAACCCCAGCAATCCAATCACCTTTTTCCTTCTTTTTAATGCAAGGGAAGGGAACAACTTCACATACAGAAGGGTGATACAGACAGAAAAACAGACAGATACAGAGAGAATGAGAAAAGGATTTAAACAGCATACAGTAATATTGCTAGCTTGGAATAAAAGCACAGATAGTTTTAATAATTGAGAAGAGCTGGAGACTAATGAGGAAAAGAAGAGACCCCTGGCATTTGCAAAACAAAAACAAAAAACCTTAGCTGTTATTAAAAAAATGAAACTACTTTTATGGTTAGATTTGCCACTACATGATGGAGTGAAAAGCAGTTTCCTTGCTCAGTCATTTTGGAAACCATTATTGGGGGGTAGTGTTTACAACTTTGCAGTTAAAATATGATTTAGGAGGACACTTTGCCCTTAAGCGCTCTGATATTTACTTCTCTATCAAATTCAGTTTAAATTGGGTCCCCTACATTTTAAATGAAACCATTTTGCAGGTTTCTAACATTGCTTCCTGGCACCCTAGGGAAAGTGCAACAAATTATATTTTAGGTTTTCTGAAGTCCTTTTTTCTGACACTTTTCAATATGATTGGTTGTTCAGTTTAAGGATGACATATTGTTCTTTTTTTTTTTTCATTTCTTTTTTAAAAGAAAGCTGGCAGTTCTGTTCCCTTAGTGATTATAGTTAGTTTCCTCCTATTACCATATGCTCAGTTTATATAGATAAGAGTTACTCTGAACAACGATCTATTAAGAGGCCCTTCTGTCTGATTTAAAAGGTAATTTTTATACATTACCAGTAATTTTCTGGTGGAACTGAAAGTTGATTCACATGATAGCCTTCCACGCTACCCAGGTTTGTGTATTTTTGTGTTCAGGGGCCCCAGTAATAGAGGCTGATAATTGATAAACATATGGTCATATGAGGGAACTGCAGATTTTCCTCAAGAGTGCCAAATTTTAATGTGAACAGAGAGTACATGCAATTAACCTTTCAATGTGGCTGCTGCACTGATAGGTAATTTCTTCCCTTAGGGGACTCTGACTCTTGGTAATTAAAAGATTTCTAGCATAGGATCTTCTGCATACTTAGGTAACTCTATTTCCCAGGATACTCTGGGAGCCATTCTCAGAACAAAATTTATGAGAGGCATTTAATCTTTAAAGCCCAATCCACCTTGGGAGATTGGTAATTGAACTTCTCCCATATTAATTTGCCTATCATTATTTTTCTAAGGTGGCTTTCCACCCATAGTTTCTTTATTGTTTATTTATTTCTATTCCAAGGCTGTATTAGAAACTAAAAGGTATAGTATTTAAGGAAAAGGAAGGAGAGAGAGAGAGAGAGAGAGAGAGAGAGTAATCAGATCAATGAGTAGTTGTTAAAGCCATAATTGTTTCTTTGTTTTTGTGATATCATACATAGTTGGAGGAGGAAGAGGAGAAGGAGGAAGGGAAGGAGTTGGAGAAAGGAGAAAGGAGAAAAGAGTAAGAAGACAGCACAGAGGAAAAAAAAAAGAGAAAGAAAAGAGGAAGAGTGGGAAAAATAAGTTTTGATAGAAGAGCTGCCACATAGATCACAACTTCAGAAAACCTTCAGGCTGAGTAGAAGATACATCTGATCTATGGAATTACTGTTATTGAAATTATTAGATTGAGCCTTTGATTTGAAGGCAATAATAACCTTCACTGTGTGTCAGCTGTTGCTCTTCCTAGATACAGAAAGCCAAGCCAAAGTTGTTTCCTTTCTCATTATATCCTGGTTAGATTATTGCAAAAACTAATTCATGTGGCTGTTTCCAACAGCTGAGAACTATTAAATATACAGCAATTGGTCTGCTAGTTGGTACAGCTATGTGAGTCATATTGTAGTTTACCAGCTTGAGGCACTACTCTATGGATAACAATTTGGGGCTGCTTCTAAACTTCAGACTCCAGCATCGCTTGGGACCAGCTACTTCAAGGTCTGACTTTCAACACAGCAACTGATGAACTTTCAAGGTGGTCTTCTGTAGCCTTTCCTGAAATCCTCCTTGCCATCCTAAGTGAACTGGATGATACGCAAGCCCCTTAGAAATTGTGTGAAAAATGAATAAAGAAATCCATAATATAATCTGTAAAAATAAAGCTGTTATGGAATTGTTAATAAAAATAAGTTGAAATAGTAGATTGAAGGGCTTCACCATGGAAATAGTTAGTGACAACCTATGTGAAGTAGTCAAGTACCCTGGCCGAGAGTTGTGTGTTGTAATCTATTAGCAAACCAACAATAAATGAGATAAATACACTTTTCTACTCTCAAGAAATATTGATAATTCACTTTGTGTAAGTCTTTCTGAAAGGAATTCCACAGAGAAGTATGGTATTGGCACATGAGCAATAACAACCGTACAAATAAAAATGAGTTGATTATGGTATGCTTTGGTATAGTATTCTAGATTAATCACAATTTTTAAAAATATGCAATTTGGAAAACCAACCCCCCTTCCCTTCCCTCCAAAATACTCCAACCAGAACTGGAAACGATATCCAGCAAAAATATTAAGGTTAATTTTGCTCTCTGAATACTGTATGTGTGAGCGTTTGGCTTGAGGTCACACTTAAAACTAACGTTAACATTAGACAGACTATCTTTGAAAATCAAACCAAGTCAAATCAAGTTTATTATTTTGTCTACAGAAAAGGAATGAAAGTTGGAGACCAAATGGAAATGTGTTAAACCATAGAATAGTATTGTTTTCATAAAAAGGGAAGAAAGGAAGAGAGAGAGAGAGAGAAAAAAAAAAAGATTTGTGTTGAATAGATTTGGGGGTTTATGAGTGAAAAGCCAACAGTGAATCTCTAAAAAATATCTTCATATAAGAAGCTGTAAATTTAAGAAAAAATTGAAAAGATTTATGTGAAGATCAGTAAATGTATAATTTCTAATGTATGAATAAAACATAACAGACCTGAATTTTATAGCCCCTAGTATGGTGCCATTAGAAAGCAGTTCTATTTTTACAACGGTTCAAATCTGTATTAAAAAGTGATGATGCTTTTTCTTTTAGAGAGGGAATGACCCTTAATTTTTTTGTGATGCAAAATATGCAAAACAAGAAGCCTATAGTTTTATTATCTTACATTATCGAAATGGAAGGATGATTTGAAATTCTAATATCTTTCATAATTTTTTTTGCCCTTACATAAAGCAAACGCCTAATGGAGTTCTCTATACTTGCAAGCAACTGCTAGTGGCCAGATATGGTATCACATCTGTATCTGCAGCAGCTGCCCACACAAAGGCCTATTTCCCAAATATATCCTGAAGACCTGGATTCAATTGGATCTGCAGCCTGCATCTGTACCTTGATCCTCAATGACATTGGATTCACGTGTGGTACATGTCCAGATTTATAATACAACTGCATATTAATTGCAACTATTTTTAACTTTGTTAGATTTTGCCCCAGTTATCTATTAATTTAAAACATGTATATAGCTACCCATCTTCCAGATAACTCTGTGTGGCTCCCAATGAAATCATTTTAAAGACTGTAAAATACCTTAAATCAAAACATAAAATATTTTCTAAAAAAGTAAAAACAAAACAAGTAAAAACAAAACTAGCCAATCCATTTATTTAAAACATTTATAATTTATAATCAGTTATCTATCCCTTAGTCCTGTCATATCAGGACTATTGTGGTCCATTCCAAATAATACTGTCCTTGAAAGGGCATTATAGTCATTTTAAAATATGACAGCTGGACACAAAACAACAGGATCATTCTATGCCCATGTTGATACTTAACAAATAGCTACAACAATAGATGTTTAATATAAGGAGCCCGAAGAGCAACCTGTTTGTTAGAGATTTGTTTCCATATCAAGGTGATAGGCAGTGCATTTTAGAGAGGTCTATTGTTTTCTCCTATCAGGATCAGGTAGTAGACCCCTATACAGAAACTAGTCTGTTACACCTGTAGTAGAAACAAAGACCTACACAGGCAGGTGTTTTATTTTCACAAGACTCTACAAGGCAGGTTACTATATAGAGGTCCCTATTGGTAACTTTCTTGGTGGGGAGCAGTGGTGGGATTACTACCGGTTCTGTGGGCGTGGCTTGGTGGGCGTGGCAGGGGAAAGGATACTGTAAAATCTCCAGTCAGAGGTGGTATTTGCCAGTTCTCTGAACTACTCAAAATTTCCGCCACTGGTTCTCCAGAACTGGTCAGAACCTGCTGAATGCCACCTCTGGTGGGGAGTCTGTCTTCTGCAACTAAAAGTAGCCAGGAGAAGCTAGGCAGATCTTAGTTCTGGGCAGGTCATTAACATGGCTGTGGTCAAAGTGACATAAATGGACTACATGAACATGGAAAACACTTTCACATTAGATTGGAAAAACCCATTTAGCTGGCTAGGCAATGGGCTGAAGCTGAAGGGTAGACTGTGTCACTTAGATACAAGGGTGGGATTCTACCAGTTCGAACCGATTCGCTATAATTGGTTGTTAACATTCTAAGCAGTTCGGAGAACCAGTTGTTAGAAGAAATTACTGGCCTAATCCTGTAAGGAAGGCAAGAAGGAAACATTTTGGTGTTGCTTACAGAAACTGCCTCTCCGTTAACCCTTATTACATTCTTGGCAGGACTAGACTTCCTGTCTCAGGAACTTCTCTGGAGTTTTTTCCCCCTCCTTTGCTGGTACTTTGCTTGTGTGGAGTGACCATTCAAAGTTACAATGCCACTGAAAAAAGTGACTTATGACCATTTTTCACACTTACGACTGTTGCAGCATCCCCACAGTCACGAGAGGCCATGCGAGGAGATGCGTGCCTCGATGTGAGTGATGTGAGTTGGCCACGCCCAGCCAGTAACATGACCACCAAGCCATGTCCACCCAGTCACATTACCACCAAGCCACGCCCACCAACTAAGCCAGGAAGTGTGAGTAAAAAAGCTGGAACACACTTCCTCACTAGTCCAACACATGAAAGCAACAGGTCATAGCATCGACTTCAATGGCACCAAAACCCTAGCCACTATAGAAAACCCCAGCCACAGAATTATCAGAGAAGCCATAGAGATTGAAAAAAGACCTGAAAGCATGAATAGAATAGATGATTCCACCAGACTGTCAATTATCTGGAAGCCTGCACTCTCAAACAAAAAAAATCTCCACACCATAAGCCAGGCAAACACCTGGGCACAAACAGATCCCCCCTGATACCTCCAGCTCAAACACACCCCAACCAGGCACCCAGATGAAACCTAGCTTCCTAATAAATGATAGCCGTCCGTTTACCTGAAGCCAAGCCACACTAAAAGCCTCCAATAGAGGAAACACAATGTTGCCAGTCAATCAAGACAAAAAAAGCTACAAAACAGACAGAAGATATTAGAGACACCAATCAAGCAGAACACAGCAAATTCCAAGACCAATAAACACAGACCAAGACTCCCAACCAATCAGGATGAAGAAAAAACCATTCTGGCACAGCAGTAGGCTAGCCCCAAATTTAAAACTGAAACGGCTGGGAAAGTCTGACTCACAGACAAACACAATACAGAAGCCTGATGATGGCAGATGAGATTCTGCCGAAACGTTGCTACAACTTTAAAAGCACAACTATAATGACATGGGAAAATACCCAAACAAAGCTGAATACCATACATGTAAGTACCCGTGAAAACTTAAGAATATATATATATATATATATATATATATATATATATATATATATATATATATATATATATGTATGTATATGTATGTATGTATGTATGTATGTATGTATATATATAACCTTGATCAAATAAACCAACTTAATATTCATACCTTTTAGCTCTAACAGTCTCAATCTTCAATGCAATCAAATATTGTCATGATTTCACTTTAATTCTTATTTATTTCATCACAGATTTTTTAAAGGTTGTAACAAACTTCTTTTCTAGATCCAATAAGAAAAGTTTTACCAGGTCATTCTCTTGGTTTAACATTTGTATTTCCCTTTTATTTTTTAAAAATCTTAGCTAATTTCTTTTATATATCCAGTAAAGAATCCTTTCCCTTTCCCTATCAAGTTAAATTTGTTCTACCTCTGTCATTCCTTTATTAACATCTTTTGGACACAGTCTATTGATAGAAGCAGATGTCATTACTGACAATATTGATATTGTAATATATCTCTATATCTATCTATCTATCTATCTATCTATCTATCTATCTATCTATCTATCTATCTATCTATCTATCTATCTATCTATCTAGCTATCTAGCTCCCACCCACCCACCCACCCACCCATCCATCCATCCATCCATCCATCCATCCATCCATCCATCTATCTAGCTATCTATCTATCTATCTATCTATCTATCTAGCTATCTATCTATCTATCATCTTGCATATATTGATATATTTACACACACACACACACACACGCACACATTCTGCTTAGAATCTTAGAATCTTAAATGCCTGCTAGTTTCCAGTTTCTAAAATAATAAAGTAAATTATCTTTGTTATGACTTACAATAGCCAGGATATTCACACAAAAAGTTTTATTTAACTTTTTGATGTTTATTTCAGATTATTTAAAGAAAATTATTGTTCTTTATTATTTATTTTTCTTTTGTTCAGAGTTGAAGATAAAACTCACTGGATGACTCTAATAGCTTTAAAGATGGCTTAATAGGCAATTAGAAAGTGAACCTAGTGTCCTTTGAAAGATTGTGCTGTGGTTGTGAGCAAAATGGCGGATCCTGTCATTTCCTTGCAGTCAAACTCATGGAAAACCACTGGTCCTTTGGTCTCCTGTCAAGGAATGGACATTTGGAGCGCACGTGGGCAATCTCCAATCCTCTCCTTACCTGGAGAAGTTCCAGTGCATCAGTCTACTCACTAGTTCTTCGGTCTGCTGAAGTTGTTGGCTCTGCTTTCACATATAGCCATCTTCATTTTGCCATAACGCCCCCACCTCCCCAAGTCCTTCGTAGCGAAGTATCTTCATGCCAACACTGTGAATGAAGATATGCCCCCTCTTTCATGTTAAGTGTTTCCATCAGAAAGAAGAGCTTTTTGGAAGATGCTCCTGCTGTCAGAGGCCAGAGAAGTCCGTTTCTTGCATCTCACACACATTCTGAAGAGTAGATGTCAGGAGCTGTTTTCTCTCCAGTTTTAGGAAATGGAAGAAAATACATTTCTTTGGCCAGATCAAAGTTCTTATTATTTATATGTTACTTTATTAGATTTTTTTTCTTTTAGTATTCTGGTTTGCTTTTGTTGTTTTTAAACCATAGGCTCCCTTTGCATATAAACCAACTATAAATAAATACATAAATAAATAAAACCAAGGAGATTTTGGCTGTGGAGGCAGTCAGATGGAACCCCAAATATGCCACCTTGAGTCGAATCATAGAAGAAAGCTGGACTATAGAAGAAACAAGCAATTATAATCTCCCTTGTTGGATGAGAATGACCAAATTGATTTCAAGTTGCAATTACACACTGCTTGAATTTTAAAAGCACAGTATATATGCATATCGTGTTTACCTAAGAGCAACTTTGCTATAATCTCCCCTATTGATCCATCTTGCCTTGGTGTTCCCCAGGGATGTATAAATCGATAGAAATCCAATTCATTTTACTTATTTGCCTTTCTCTTTTTCCCCTCCAAGAAAAATTCAACAGACTTGTTTACAGGCGATGGTGGCATAGAAGATTTCCATTTTAAAATGTATGAGATAGTTCAGGTGTTTCCTTCCATTTCCCACCCCCCCTTTTTCCCCCTTCTTGTTTACAGCACAAGTGTCCTGTATGGACATTGTGATATAGCAGACTCCACAGGGGGGCAAAAAAGGATTTTTTGTTTAAAAAAGGAAAAGGACTGAAAGAAACTCTAACTCATCCTAAAAATGATATTGAAGAACAGAAACATTTTTTTTTGCAGGGGGTGTGGGTGTGTGTGGAGGAACTCTTCAGAAAATTGGCAGCCATATTTTGGTGCACTATTAATACAAATCCTGTGCAAAGAATGTCATAAGAAATGACAGGGAACCCAGGCTGCATGGAAGAAATGTGCATTTTTCTGTATACCAGATGGTGCCCCTTTCCAACTCAAATGTCTATTTCTGTGGCTAGAACTTTTTATCTCTGGATAATTGTATAAGAATCACATAGTTTTGCAGTAGTCCTTGGTACTTACATATTGCGCATTGGTGCATTTACAATCACCAATGATCAATTTACTGATTCCACTAATATACATTAAGCCTCCTTAATAAATGAAAGTAAGACAGATGATGGGTGTGTAACAAGTAGAGTGGAAAGTTCAATCATCCACAATACAATTATATCTTTACTCCTAAATAATCTCAGTCTGTTCAGTGAGACTTAATCCTAAATATCTAGGACTGTAGGAACATGCATATCTTAATCTGCAAGTCTCTGTTAATTTTTTTATGTTTCCCAATGGAATACTTCACTCTGGTTAAAATTAGTATGTAAGTGTTATGAACTAAAGCAAACACGTTAGCTTAAAAACCCTAATAGTTTTTATCCTACAGCAGGCTTGTAAACCTGCACTTCTGATTGGCCTGCGAATAGCGAGCTATGATTGGCCATCTCTGGCTGATCTGATTGGCTGACAGCTGGTCACCCCTGATTGGACGCTTCTAGCGCGGGTAACTTAAATCATTGGTTGTTGTGGCTGCAGCCAGCTCTATAAAAAGAGCTGCTGCTGCCCATTTATTGTCTCTGTTCTGAAGTCACTAATAAAGAGTTGAAGTCACAGTTCAATGCCTCGTCTCCGTTCCTTGCGCCCATGCTCAGGACATAACAGTAAGATTCTTTTTTATATGGCCTATGGGTTTTTTTTATCTCTTTCTCTCTCTGTGTGTGCACCCTTTGAATCAGTGTTGACTCTTGATGAGTCCCTGCAGTTTTCTTAGCAAGGTTTTCGAGAGGTGGTTTGCTTCCTTCTAAGGGCTGAGAGAGAGTAACAGGCCTAGAGTCACCCAACTGGCTTTGCGCCTCTGGTGAACCAGAACTCGCAATCTCCCCATTTCTAGCCTGGTGCCTTCACTACTTCACTAAATTGGCTCCCTATCAGTGGTGGGATTCAAAATTTTTCACCACTGGTTCTGTGGGTGTGGCTTGGTGGGCATGGCAGGGGAAGGATACTGCAAAATCCCCATTCCCTCCCCACCCCACTAACCTGCTTTCCAACTCAGTTCTCCTGTGCAGGGCAACAAAAGAAAACCCAGCCGATCAGCTGGGACTTGGGAGGCAGAGAATAGATGGGGGTGGAGCCAGTCAGAGGTGGGATTTGCCAGTTCTCTGAACTACTCAAAATTTCCACTACCAGTTCTCCAGAACTGGTCAGAACCTGCTGAATACCACCTCTGCTCCCTATGCTTTCTTTAGGCTTTAACTTATGGTATGTAGCTTAGGTTACTTTAGTTGTACCTTAAGAAACATTTCATTACACAGAATTTTGCGCGTCAACAATCTGCCCAGCGTTATGATATATGGTTCTGTGGAATCATGCCTGGCTATAACTGTGTCCGCAAATGTAAACAATATTTTATAATGTATGAGGTGTCTGTTTCAGTAGCTCGTATTAATTCATCTTGTGTCCACGCAGCCATCTTCCATCTTCCTATACCCTTTAAATAAGGAAATAATTACTTGGCTGCGAACCCAGATGGCCTCATCTTTACCACTTAACTTTTCCCAGGTTTAGTTTTCTATCTATGAACCAAGGTCATCACTGCTCTTGTCTTGCTAACAACTATTTTACTTATGCATATTTTCCTTCAAGGTCGCAAATATGAAAGTTGGGCTTCTTTATCCTTTCAGCAAGATTAAGGAATCCAAGTTTATGTTGTGATGGTTTCACTGGTCCTCAATGGGTCCTGCATCACTGAAGAAAAGAAAATGACAAGAAAAAAAAATATCCAACCAAGATTCTGCCCTCCCCCCCACAGCTTGATATGACAAGTCTCCATGACTGAACTGGATAGTTTTGATGGTATCTTTTCCTTCTTCCTCTTCTTGTAGAGCTGTGTGATTGCATGTCATAGTTAATGTCATGTCATAGTTAAGATTGTCCACTTTAAATGGGAGAATTCACTGGAATGCAAGGATCCATCTGATGGTGATGATTGGATGATTTCATCATCCAATGATGATAAAAAAAAACACTGGAAGTCCATTGCTGCTCCAGTACCCTAACTGGCTGCACACTCAATTCATATTTTGACAAAGTTGCTTTTTAATGGCGTGCTTCTGTAATACAAGTTTGTCCTTGACTCAGGACTCTAATTGAGCCCAGAATTATGGTCTTAAGTCATGGTGGTGTTAAGTTCATCATCACATGAATGCCCCTGATTTTATGACCTTTTCTATAGTGGTTATTAAACAAATGCCATGGACATTAAATTGTCCATTTTCTCCATTTGGCCCAAAATGGAAAGGAAATGGTGGTATTCAGCAAAAAAAAAAAAAATGCTGAAAATTTCAATCACATGACCACAGGATGCTATGTCTGCAAATGTGAGCTGGTTGCCAAACACTCAATTTGTGATATTGTGTGTGTGTGTGTGTGTGAGAGAGAGAGAGAGAGAGAGAGAGAGAGACTTTGGAGCTTTAAAAACCCGTGGTAAATTGCTTTGAAGATATCCATTGTAGCTTTGGACAATTAGCAATAGCCTTAGCACTTAAACTTATATACCACTTCACAGTGCTTCACAGCCCTCTCTAAGCAGTTTACAGAGTCAGCCTATTGCCCCCAACAATCTGGGACCTCATATTATCCACCTCCAAAGGATGTGAAGGCTGAGTCAATCCTGAGCTACTCAGAATCGAACTCCTGGAGTGAGCAGTCAGTTAGTTTCTAACCACTGTGCCACCATGGTTCTGTTTATTACTAAGCAACTTGTTAAGTTACTAATTACTAAGCAACTTGTTAAGCAAGAACTATACTTTGGACTTCTCGTCCTACACTCCTCTGCACCATTGCTGAAGAACTAGAAGTATGGAAATGTCCCTCTCCCACCACTAAATTCTCAACTGTCTGAATGGGGAGGCCTGAAAAGATTTTGACCCACATTCACAACTCTTGTGAAACCGGAGACTACCTGCTAAAGAGGAAGCTCTTTCAGGTTGAAGGCTCCACAGTGATAGCACTTTCGCATTGTTCCATCATATAATGCTAGAGTTTAGACAAGACATAGCACAGCACTCACATGCTGTCCAGTGGTGGGATTCAATTATTTTTACTACCAGTTCTGTGGGCGTGGCTTGGTGGGTGTGGCTTGGTGGGCGTGGTATGGCTTGGTGGGCATGGCAGAGGAAGGATACTGTAAAATCCTCTTTCCCTCCCCACTCCTAGGGAAAGGTTACAGCAAAATCCTATTCCCTCCCCACCCTACTAACCTGCTTTCCAGTTCTGTTCTCCTGTGCAGGGCAACAAAAGAAGACCCAGCCGATCAGCTGGGACTCAGGAGGCAGAGAATAGATGAGGGTGGGGCTAGTCAGAGGGGGTATTCTGAACTACTCAAAATTTCCACTACCAATTCTCCAAACTAATCAAAATTTCCACTACTGATTCTCTGAACTACTCAAAATGTCCACTACCAGTTCTCCAGAACTGGTCAGAACCTGCTGAATAGCACCTCTGATGCTGTCTAAAGAGTGAGATCGCAGGGAAAGGGACACAAAGGAGACCAGGTCTTTCCTCAACTCTAAATCTGGGCATTCCCCCTTGTGACAGCGGACTCTGTTTTGGGATGTTTCTGTTTGGAGATTCAAGGAAAGGTTTTAGACAGAAAGGTAGCTATCCAGTTTGATTTAATAATTAAGGCTATTACTATTTATTACTATTATTACTATTGCTATTACTATTATTATTATTTTATTCATTGAACATGAACATGAAGTGAACTGAACATTCAAAAATGCATCACAAATACCATTGACTGATGCTAATGGTTGATATGGGTTGCTGCCAGAGTCCTAGGTATCAACCAAGTACCTTCTTAAGATGTACAATGTTCCAAGTAGTGCAGTTTTTTGCAGTTCCGTTGGCGTTATTGCAGGAAGCTGCAATTTCTTGATGTGTTTTGTAAAATTCTTGGACATGGTACCAACTGCCCCAATGACAGCGGGTATCACTGTTACATGTTTCATCCATAACTGTGTAATTTTGAGGGCCAAGTCACGATATTTCATGATTTTTTCCAGTTATTTTTTTTCCGACTCTGGCGTCTCCTGGTATAGCGCTATCAATAAATTGTTGGCCCTTGAAAACCGTAATATCTGGTGTGTTGTGTTCCAAATGGCGATTTATCTGTATTCGAAAGTCCCACAAGATCTTCACTGTCTTATTATTATTTACTATTATTATTTATCGCACAGTCAGCCAGATGTTCAGACTGGGTTTGGCATTTTTTTCTACCTATCGAGTCCTTACCAAGGACCTGGGATAGGCAAATCTGGATATTTGATGGTGTTAGATATATTGTTGCAGGATGGAAGCTGTTCCAAGTAAAGCTGCCTTCTGCAATTGACTGATATTATTATTATTATTATTATTATTATTATTATTATTATTATTATTATTATTATTATTATTATTATTATTATTATTATTATTATACACAAAAATCACAGTATACACAGCAAACAATATAACCATGCTGGGTTTCGTATCACAAATCACTAGTCGAACACTTCCCAAGTGTTTAGGACTGCATGATGTATTGGCGGATTATGCGAGCAGATCCCAGTAAGGTGGCCTTCTACAGCTGACCAATGGTGATTTTGTAAGCGCCAATTGTTTTCAAGTGCTTGCCTAGGTCTCTTTTTTTTTTAAAACAAATTTTATTAATTTTAAAGACAAACAAATCATCATTAACCATTACATACTTAAACCTTTTTCCATTATAAATTTTACAAGTCAAATAAAACCTTATTTTATACAATATAATTCTATTTTAAACCATTTCCATATGAGCATACAAATACCTCTTATCCAATTTCTCTTTACTTCTCTTTACTCTTATTCAATTTCACTATTATTATTTAATCTATTTCTTTCTGACTTGGTTACCATTATTCTCATTCTATATTTCTGCAAGGTTTTATTAATTCTCCCAGAAACATAAACACACAACACACAAACATATAAAAAATCTTTTAGGAAAGTAACTTGGCCCCAGGTACCTCTCTCTACATGGACTTCAATTATATTCATGCTCATCTTACATGTCATTACCTATTTTATTTACCATTCTGTGTCTTCTATATTAGCTTCTCCACACATTTCACTCTTCTTAATTCTATCTTATTTAATCCATCTTAATTTGAGTCATTATATTTGTATCTTTTGTCCATTCTTTATTATCCCTTTGTCTCATTCCTTATAATAAAAAAAGAATTTCTCCTGAAATCACTAATCAGAGTATGATGCCTTTCTATCTTCCCCCTAAATTAATTAGATTAACATTTAAAATAACACCTAATACCCAATCTGATTCTGCTTGGTACATTCTATCTACTAATTTTTTTTTTTTTAATAAAAGAAAAATAATAAATCCAAAATGATTAAATACATAGTTAAATAATAGATCTAAATATTGAATCTTATAACATTCCCATTGCCTTTTCCAAAAACAAATGCTACAATAATAATTTTATAATAACATCAATACCATAGTCATATTAAACTCTTTAATTAAAACTCAATATTCTAAACATTCCCTTTAATATTTTATTAAATTTTAAAATCAATCATTACTAAACATTTCAACATTTTAATCTCTTATTAACTCTTAAACCATTCTAATTTTCTATTTCTGATACAAATGCTACAATACCATCTTATGTACCTTGCAAAATCTTTTTTAAAGAAATTGTATTTTACCCTTTGTCCCTAAAAAAGATTCCTCTTTTCCCATCTGATTTCAAAACTTTGTGGCTTTTCTCCACCTTTTCCCTTTCTTTCTTCCCCCACCAGACCTTTCTACCCCTCCTTCTCCTAGCCTCTGCCTTACTGGCTTCCCTTCTCTGTTGTGTTCCTTTTTTCTTTTGTTTGCTATCATTATATTGATTTTGCACCTTATTTTTCTCTTTCTTGAGTGTTTTTTTAAATGTTAAGTCCTTCATTTTCCTTCCTTTCTTTCTTCCTTCTTTCTTAGTTAAATTTTGAAATTCATTAAAGATGGCTTCTTCTTCTTCTTCTTCTTCTTCTTCTTCTTCTTCTTCTTCTTCTTCTTCTTCTTCTTCTTCTTCTTCTTCTTCTTCTTCTTCTTCTTCTTCTTCTTCTTCTTCTTCTTCTTCCTCCTCCATCTGTTGTAGTGTTTGTTGATAGTTAGCAAGCGCCATTTCTAAAAAAAGGAAGGCTTCTTTCACACCATCTTTGCCATCTTTTTTTGTTTGCTCATATTCTTTTCTCAGTTCCTCAGCAAAAAAAGCCATTATAAATCTTTTCTTTTCTTTTTTTTCCCCCTCTTTCTTCTTGCACCAACCAAGATATTTAAAAAAAAAAATAGAACAATCCCAAAGTCCTCAATCAATCAATCCAAGCCAAGACAAGGTTCTCACTTTCTCTTCCTGGGGTAGTATCAATCAAAAAAAAAAAGAAAGTCCAAATCTGTATCTTAAAGCCTTATTGGAATATATTTCAGTCTTCAAATCCTTAAGGCATCTCCTCCAACAAAATCTTAACATATAAATATATTTTTTGTCCTCTCCCTTCCCACTTATCACATAAAGCCAGTTTTTACCTGAAAAAGACAAGTTTCTCAGTATCCACTTGTTGATTCCGTAGGGAAGGAGAGTAAACTTTCCTTTCAGCACCTCAAAATTGCCGCTTATTTTCTCTTCTGGAAAGAATCATTCAAAAAGCCATAATTTCCAGGAATTGTGTTAAATATGTCTTAGAGTCCTGGGTCAACCAAGAAAAGTTTCACTCTCAAAGGCTTTCTCCTCTTCCTCCTGCGCATTCTTACCCAGCTGCCGGCTTCTTTGTGGCGGCCATTACGGACCGCCGCTGCACCGTCTTGGGAAAAGGGGTTCTGCCGGCCGGGGAGGGGTCTGCAACACCCCAAACCCCTCTCCGGATCCCCCTATCTTCAGCCGCCCCTGCAGGGCAGCCTTAGCTCCAAACCCATCCAGATCGGAGCACCAAAAACGGCTAGCGCAGCAGGGATCGCGCAGTATCGCGAATCCCTGCCGCTCACGAAGCCGACCAAGTGCTTGCCTAGGTCTTTAGGCACAGCACCCAGTGTGCCAATTACCACTGGAACCACCTGCACTGGTTTATGGCAGAGTCTCTGCAGTTCGATTCTCAACTCCTGATATCTGGTGACTTTTTCAAGTTGTTTCTCGTCGATTCTGCTGTCACCAGGTATGGCAATGTCGACGATCCACAATTTTTTCTTCTCCACAATCGTGATATTCGGGGTATTGTGTTCCAAAACTTTGTCAGTCTGTATTCGGAAGTCCCACAGTAGTTTTGCATGCTCATTTTCGACCACTTTTTCCAAGCTTATGATCCCACCAGTTCTTTGCTACAGGCAGATGGTAGTTGTGACACAAGTTCCAGTGGACCATCTGAGCAACTTTGTTGTAACATTGTTTGTAGTCAGTCTGAGCTATTGTCTTGCAACAGCTCAGTATCTGATCGACGGTGTCGTCTGCTTCTTTGCAGAGTCTGCATTTGGGGTCATCAGCAGATTTTTCTATTCTGGCTTTGATTACATTCGTTCTGATGGCTTGTTCTTGGGCTGCAAGAATCAGGCCTTCTGTTTCTTTCTTCAGTGTTCCGTTGGTCAGCCATAACCAGGTGTTTTCCTTGTCTACTTTTCCTTGGATCTTTTCAAGGAACTATCCATGCAGTGCTTTGTTACACCAGCTGTCAGCCTGAGTTTGCATCGCTGTTTTTCTATATTGATTCTTGGTTTACTGCATTTTGAGCAGCTTCCTCATGTTGATCTCCATCAAAGCTGGTTCAACACTGTCTTTCACATAATCTGCCAGAACATGCTTCTCTTCTTCGACTGTCTGCTTCATTTGCAAAAGTCCTCTGCTGCCTGCTTTTCTGGGCAAATATAGCCTGTCGACATCACTACATGGGTGCAGTGCATAGTGTATGGTCATCAGTTTTCTTGTTTTCCTATCCAAACTGTCCAGCTTTGCCTGTTTATGATCCCAGCAATATATCTGATGACTGGTACGGTCCAGGTATTTATAGCCTTGATGGCATTACTGCCATTCAGTTTGCTTTTTAGAAGTTTTTTGACCCTTTGTGTGTATTCTTTGCTGACCATATTTTTCACTTGCCCGTGCTTGATATTATCCAGCTGCAGTATGCCCAGGTATTTGTAGGCTTCGGGTTGGTGGAACTTGATGGTTTGTCCATTGGGCATTTCAATTCCATCACTTTCTATGATCTTAGCTGTCTTCAGTGCCACTGTGGCGCATTTGTCCAAGCCAAACTCCATGCTGATGTCAGTGCTGAAAATTTGAACTGTATTGGTCAGTGACTGGATTTCAATTTCTGATTTTCCGTATAACTTCAGATCCTCCATGTACAGCAGGTGGGAGATTTTCTGTGAATTTTTAGAAGTTTGATAACCCAGGTTAGTTTTCTGTAAAATTGTTGACAAGGGGGGTCATGGCGATGATGAACAACAGAGGTGACAAAGAATCACCCTGGAAAATCCCTCTTTTGATGTTGACCAGTTCATAGCTTTCACTTCCAATAAACAGTTCTGTTTTCCAGTGCTTCATTGCATTTGCAGTGAAAGTACCAATGCACTTGCATATTCTGATGACATCCAGGCAATTGATGATCCAGCTGTGCAGTAGTGAATCAAATGCTTTCTTGTAGTCAATCCAAGTTGTATGCAGATTTGTTTTTCGGCTTTTGCAGTTCTCTAAAATAATTTTGCTGATCAGGAACTGATCTTTTGTGCCTCTGCTTCCTCGTTTGTTTCCTTTCTGCTCTACTGGCAAGATGTTATTTGCTTCTAGGTAGTCCTGGATCCTGTCAGCTATGATGCTAGTCAGCAGCTTGAACATGGTTGGCAGACAAGTTATTGGTCTGTAATTTGCAGGTTTTGCCCCTTTTGCTGGATCCTTCTGTATCAAGTAGGTTTTCCCAGCTGTTAACCATTCACTGATGTTTCCTGTCTGCAGCATTTCATTGAATTGTTCGGCCATTTTTCCGTGCAGGCTGGTCAGGTATTTGAGCCAAAAGCCATGCAGTTGATCATTGCCAGGCGATGTCCAGTTCTTGACTTTTTTCACCCTGTTGCTTATCGTTTCAGTAGTTATTTCCAGTTGGTCCATTTTGTTCTTGGAGAATTTTGTCTCAAAGTCTCTGATCCACCCAGCATTTTTGTTGTAATATTTCTCAGTCTCCCATAGGTCTTTCCAAAACTGAGTAGTTGCCGTGTTTTCAGGTTTTTCAATTTTCGTATCCCCCATCTGATTCAGACTTTGATAGAACCGTCTTTGGTCTGATTGGAACAATTGATTTTGTTTGTACTGGATGACTCTGGCTTTGTATCTTTCAATTTTTCTTGCTGTTGCTGTTATCTGCTGCTTCACAATTTCCAATGCTTCGTCAATTTTTCTTGTGCTGAGCCCATATTTTTTTATCAGATGTTTCTTGATCTTGCTGTTCTTCAGCTTTTTCTCCTGCAAATGCTTCAAGTTGCTTGCATCTGCTCGCAGGCTCTTGATTTTCAACTCCAACCTGATTTTCCACTGTGGTTTTCCAGTCAATTTTCTAGGGGGCTGCGGCTGTTGAATCCCCAGTTCTTCTGTTACTATGACTGCTGTACTGTAGGCAAGCTGATTTGTTTGTTCAATTGATGTGATCTGGACTGCTGCAAGTGCATAGTTCGCATCTATCATCAATGGTGCCAAATATTTTCTAGGCACAGTCTTCAATGTTGGAAGCCTTCTTTCTGCATTTGTTGCAGCGTGTGCCAAGATTTTAGCTTTCAGTTCTTGTTGCCTGGTATTGAGTATTCCTGGTGTTTCAGTGATGACTTCAGGCCCTTGCTGATCCTGTTTTTGCAAAATATCTGCATCTTCTTCGAATTCAGGCTGTTCAATTGCTCCAGATGTTATTGGAGTATTTTCTGCTGCCACTTCAGCAGTCTGCTATTCAGCAGTCTGTGTTCCCGTTTCACAATTTTTCCATATTTCTTCAAGTTCGATTTCACTGAGCACTTTTTCTGAGTGATGAATCGTCGTTGATCGGCTAATCGTAATTCAGTTATCCTTGAGCCTGGATATTCTTGTTTCCATAACTTGTACATCCTTTTTTTGGTAGCTGTGCTGGCAGTAGTGCAAACTACCAGCCGGTCCAACCATGTCAGAGAGGTCTAGGCCGAGGAGCAGAACTGAGTGCACCCATGCAATGAGTCATGGTGAAACACAACCAAACGAAGCCTATACCGGCTCGGTCGTCGCCTGGGTTAACAAGGATCACATCGGGTGTTGGGGAACCTGGGCATCCGTTGACAAGTGGGCTACAGGCCACGGGTCCCATAACTGAGCAACCAGGGCATGGGCCTGGAGGGCTACTGGAATCTGAACAACCTCAGAAGCAGCAGAAATACACCATGTCAGAGAACCGCATTATTATTATTATTATTATTATTATTATTATTATTATTATTATTATTATTATTAATAATAATAATAATAAACTGTACCCATTATATTAATAACTAATAACTATTACTATTAATAGTTAAGGCTAAGTATCAGGCTAGAAACCAGGAGATTGTGAATTTTTGTTCTAGCTTGGGCATAAAGCCAGCTGGGTGACCTTGGGCCAATCACTCTCTCTCCAACCTAGGAAGGGGCAGGAAATCGACAAACCACTTTGAAACCTTGTCAAGAAAAATGCAGGGATTAATCCAGGAGGTCTCCAGGAATCAAGATTAACTCAAAAATATTTTCCCCTCAACACACACAAGTGTTGCTTTGTGCAAAATTATCCTCCTCCCTGATGGGAACTCTCACATGTGATCAAAAGTTATCGGAAATCCAAAAGACATCCGTACCTACCGTGTTTCTCATATAATAAGTCCGGGTCTTATTTTTTTTTGAGCCCTGAAAAAATGGCTAGGCCGTCTTTTCGGGGTGACTTAATTCCCCCTTGCATCTTTGGGTGGGCGGGTGGCGACGGCTTGGATGTTGACCTCGGCGTTGGTGGGGCACTTGTATTGGGGTCAACGCAGGCAGCACCATATCCGGGTGTGCAACAAAAGTACTTCCTAACGGCAAGCCCCCACCATTCCCCCCATTTCGCATGTTTTAATATAGGCCTTAATTTGGGGAGGAGGGGCTTAATTTCATTTCATGCCTATAAAACATGCTGGGACTTCCTCTTGGGGGAGGCCGTATTGTTGGAGAAACAGGGTACCTCCTTTCTGGTGATCGTGCATCTAGTTCACTAGCTTAGGGGCGTTAGAAAGTCAAATGCCGAGATCTTTCTTTTCTGCCTCCATCAGTCTTTTGCCCATTGGTTCTTTTTCAATCTTTCTCAGAGCGATGTTAAGGATCCCATAAGAAGAGTGACCAGATCTCCAATCTTGGTATATAAGGATGGGGCATCTGATTTATCCTGTGGAACATATAATTGCATTCTTAACAAGTGGGTGAAACACTTCTAAGATTTTTCCCCGTACTATATTATTTTGTTGGTGCTCCTCAGGATATTCCTTTCCAGTTCACCATTCAAACTAGAGAGGTGACCTTTGTCTAACCCAAGGATGAATCTTTTACTCCGGGCTCCTGCTCAAGGAGAAATGTTAAATGAGCTCCCAAGGATTCATTTCAAAGCATCTTGCTGAGTTGCTGCTCAGATAACTTGGCAGAGATCTCACTAAAAAGAAAACAATGTGAAAAAAAAGGAAGGCCAAGCTACCTGGCTCTTTTAGAGCTAGTCTGTTTGCCAATTTTTCCACGAAGCAGCTCATTTGGTGCTCAGTTTATAGATTGCCCATTACTATCAGTCATTGGTCATACAAGCTGAAGTTTTAGAAAAGCCACTGATCTGTATGTTGCTTTAACACAGAGAGAAATAAAAAAAAACCCAAGATAATATCACAATTCTCATTGCACTTCCTTGGCCCTCAGTTGCAGATATAAATTGGGGATCAAACCCATTTAATGAAACCTTATTTCTAAATATACTTAGCTTTATGATGTACAGCTCAGTGAAGATGGTGAACCTTACAAGGTTGACTCAGCCTTCCATCCTTCCGAGGTCAGTAAAATGAGGATCCAGATGAGGGGTGTCAATCTCAAGGCCCGTGGGGTGCTTAGATCTGGACCGCAGGGCCAGCCTGGAAACAGCAAAGGATCTGCCCATGGTAACTCTTCCAGCAGTCCCCCTGGGCTCCATTTTTGCTGGCAAAGGGCTAGAAAAACAAACTAAAAACAAAAGGAGAAATGTTTACCCTTTTGCATTTGAGCCTGCAAGAAGGGACAGGAAAGGAGAAAGGGAAAGAGGAAAGACAAAGAGAAAGAGGAAAAGATAGAAAGGAAAAGAAAGAAGAATGAAGAGGGAAGGAAAAAGAAGAAAAGGAAGGAAGAAGGAAGGAGATTATAATGAGAGTGAGGGAGGGTCTCAGGGAAGCACTTGGCCACCACAGGTCCCCTGACATGAGTGACATCAAGCTGGCCACACCTACCATGACCACATGCACCCCGGCTACCCCCCAGCTTTCTGAGATCAAACCCAACCCCATTGTGGCCCTCAATGAAATTGAGTTTGACACCCTTGTTGAGGTAATTCCCCGTTAGGAGAATGAGCGTACACAGGGAGACGTAGTGAGAGTGGTGGAGAATAACACAACCAGCACACAGATACACTGTATAGTAAAATGTAGGTTTTTACTTCCAGTAAATGGTTAAGCAAAGTCCAAACACAGTCCAAGTCATTCACGGTTAAAGCAGTCAGTTTTCAGTCCAGAGGTTAATCCAATAACAAAGTCAAGTATCATAAACAGTTCAGTAATAGACTCACATCAAATCCAAGAATTACGATGATCAGTAACAGTCAATAGGGAAATGCAGGTACGGCAACACTCTCAACAGAAGGACAGGACAACCTAGGTTTCTGGCTCTATCTTATGGCTGTTTGAGAAACCACACTCAATTACAATTTTAACATTCCCTTAAAGAGACTATGTCTATCCTGGTTTATGCTTATGGAAAAAAAGAACTTGGACAAAGAGAGTTGCTCCTTTCAATAGATTAAAATAAGCAATGGCACTTATAGCAGGGGTATCAAACTTGAGGCCTGCAGGGCATATGCGACACAAGCTGGCCACACCCACCCCATTTTAGCAAAGGGGAAAAAAGTTGAGATACATCATGTGATGACAATGTGTTGTTGTGAGTTTGACACCCCTGATTTATAGCATTTAGGCTTAAATACCACCCCATAGTGCTTTATAGCACTCTCTGGGTGTTTATAATGTCAGAGCATTATTTTCCCTCCAACAATCTGGGTCATCATTTTACCAACCTCAAAAGGATGGAAGGCTGAGTCAACCTTGAGCTGGTCAGGATCGAACTCCAGGCTGTGGGTAGAGTTAGCCTGCAATACTGCCTTCTAACCATTGTGCCACCAGGGCTCTAGATACGCTTGGATCCAGAAGCATGATTCCAGGGGGTATATCAGGATTCCATGTGGTATATTGGGAACCCATATATTCTCCATTGCATCATATATTTTGTGTGTGTCTGTCTTTCTGTCTGTCTTTCTCTTTTCTTTCAGATGGTGCCACAAGGCAGAGATACTGGTGTGAATAGTTTCATTTCAATTGAAAGCCCTTGCCCCTTCAGTGATTTCACAGAGCCAGGAATCAATTAGGAATGAAATGAAATACGCAGTGCTTGAGAGAAGTCAATCTAAGAAGCAGCACTTTAATTCCCTTTTCCTTTTCTTTAGTGAAAATTCAGGCATGTATAACATATATTTTTTTTAATTAAGAGTGTCTTCGAGGGGGATACCCCTTGGATTTATTAATTCATTTATGATATTCTTGATAGGCTCTCAGAAAAATATTTTTGGAGCCTATCCCAGAAGCTTCTTCTTTCACTGGATGTCAGCTTACATTTAAGTTTGCAAAATCACACACATAATTTGGTAGAACATATATAAGATTTCTTTTGTTATGAAAACCAGGCAGGGCTGGAATTCTACCGGTTCAGACTGGTTCGGGTGAACCAGATGTTAAATTTGCATCTGGTTCACTGAACCGGTATTTCAGCTATCCCGCCCACCCTGTCCCGTCCCACCCAGGAGTCTCCACGCAGCCTATTTTTGATGCAGGTAAGTACAGGGTTTGTGCGGAGGCTCTGGGAGGAGGAAAAACAGGCCTTCCAGAAGTCTGGAAATGGGCCGGTTTCCGGCCTCCAGAGGGCCTCCAAAGCCAGGGGGAGGCCATTTTTGCCCTCCCTTCCTTGGGAAGATGAAAAACTCCCCTACCAGAAGTACCGGAAGTCACAAAATGGGCCTGTTTCTGGCTTCCGGAGGCCCTCCAGAACCCGGGGGAGGCCATTTTCGCTCTCCTGGAGGCCCGAAGGTAGCCTCCGGACCCTTGGGAAGGCGAAAAGCTGTCCTACTGGAAGTTGCAGAAGACACAAAATGGGCCTGTTTCTGGCTTCCGGAGGCCCTCCAGAGGCCAGGGGAGGCTGTTTTCACCCTTCCATAGGCCCAAAGGAAGCCTCCAGACACTTGGGAAAGTGAAAAATGGCCCTCCTGGAAGTTCCAGTAGGCCTCACCCATCATGACCATGCCCACCCAGCAACTGGGCAGTGAACCGGTTGCTGGGATTTTTGAATCCCACGCCTGGAACCAGGATAGTGCATAGTGCTGAACCAGGATTGCCAGCCCGCCCCCCCCCCCCCCCCCCCCCCCCCCCCCCCCCCCCCCCCCCCCCCCCCCCCCCCCCCCCCCCCCCCCCCCCCCCCCCCCCCCCCCCCCCCCCCCCCCCCCCCCCCCCCCCCCCCCCCGGGTTTGTCCCTTCTCAGCCATTGTGTGAGTTATTGGGTGACTTTGGATGTCTTGGTGCAGCCAACTACAGGGTTGTTGTTGGGAGAAAAATGTCAGGAGGGAGCATATGTATGTCACCTTGAGCTCCTGAAGGAAAGGCAAAACATAAATTTATCAAAATTTTACAAAGTGAAAGTGTAAATAATCAAAGGACACTCTTTTTGAGACTTTTCATGCTAATGGCAGTATATTTTCAGCAGCTCTGGAAAGTATTCTCCCTTTTATTAGATACAGATATATAAATAACATAAATTACTGCCTTTGCTCATGTCTTTTCCCCCTATTTCTCCCTGCTTTTTGTCTGTCAGTTATGTTTGCCCATTATGTGCATAATATAAACACACCCCAACACACACTAGTAACATGTAGTTCTTGTTCCGATCTGGAGTGACTGGAAACATACTGGATGTAATTAAACTAGAAATTATCCATTGCATTCTTCCAATAAATACATATTTTACAAATAGGGAGGAATGTGATTCATCAGAGTTGGAGATTTTGCACTTTGACCCAACAATGCTTAAAACAGATTAATGGATAATATATTTGTTAGGTTTTTTTCCCCGTGTGTGAATTAGGGGTTAAGCAAAGCTGCTTGGATTTGTTAAACATTTCCTCCCAAATCTGCCCCCAAATTAAAGCAGCTGCAGGCAGTTTTATGCTTCTCTATGATAGCCTGTAGACCAGGGGATCTGGCCCATAGGGTACTTAGATCTGGCCCGCAGGACTGCCTTGGATACAGTAAAGGACCAGCCTGCAGGTGCCTCTGCCAGCAAAAACAGAGCTTTGCGCTTGGCCCTCCCAAGCTCCGTTTTCACTGGCAGAGTGCTAGGGCCACCACAGGCATCCACGACATGAGTGATGTTGAGTTGACCCTCCTGGTCACACACCCCTGGCCCATCCAAACCCGATGTGGCCCTCAATCAAATTGAGTTTGACACCCCTGCTGTACACTATCCCTTTTGTCAACTTAATTTTTTGACCAACTCAAATAGGCTGCAAATGAAGCCAGAAGTGTGCCAGATCTTAAACCCCAGATCTTCGATTGGAATTGAATATAATCTGATTGAAAAAAATCAGTTTAGAGCTTTTTGAGAAGAATATGAATTGCTTTCCTTCTTGGTATGGAAAGGACAGATTTGTATCTGCTGTAGCAATGAGTTAGATATATAGTGCCATAGTTCTTTTGCTTAAAAACAATTCTAGGAGAAAATTCTATTTTTTCATGTCTCGTGGGGATACTAGAACTTACATTAAACTAAAACCCATTTGTTGTTTTGTACCCGCTGAGATTCAGAGACATTGTTAAGTTGGGAAAAGGAAGACATGTCCTCCTTTGTATCTTCAGGTTTACCTGGAAGGCATAGCCTAAAAATCAAATATGTTCTCGCTTTTTTGAACGTTTTATTTTTTGTATATACCAGAGGTGGTATTCAGCAGGTTCTGACCAGTTCTGGAGACCCGGTAGCGGAAATTTTGAGTAGTTCAGAGAATTGGCAAATACCACCTCCGACTGGAGATTTCACAGTATCCTTCCCCTGCCACGCCCACCAAGCCATGTCCACAGAGCCGGTAGTTTTTATTTTAAAAAATGGTAACAAATTAAAAGCCATAACAGAAAATAAAAAATAAGGAAAAATAATGAGCAGTGAGAAAAGGAAATTAAAAAAGAAATAGCAAGGGAAGGGAAAAGGAAGAAAAGGGGGAAAAAGTTTATAAACAAGCGGCTTCTGATCTTGATGGCAGTTGCAGAAATATTTTTATTTAACTTCTCTCTGAAGGTTACATCATAATTTCCTTCTTCCATAAACTACACTTTCTACTCTTCAAACCCATAAATCACAAGTTCATTCTCTCTCTCTCTTTTTTTAAAGCCAAAACTCCATAAGACTTTCCAGTCACTAATAAATGAGGCTTTTCAAGGTTCCTTGGATGTTGTTTTTTTAAAACTGTTTTTACAACAGCCATGATTCCAGCAATTGGCTTCAACCCCCCCCCACTCCCCTCAAAAATATGATTACTATAGTCTCTAGCTGAGCTGTGATGGTGCAGTGATTAGAATGCAGTACTGCGGGCTAATTCTACTGACTGCAGTAGTTCGATTCTCATTGGCTCAGCCTTCCATCCTTCCGACATCAGTAAAATGAGGACGCAGATTGTTGGGTGCAATATGCTGACTCTGTAACATGCTTAAAGAGGGCTGTAAAGCACTATGAAGTGGTATAGAAGTCTAAGTGCTATTGCTATTTTGCTAGTTCATATAATTCCCATAAATTTGGTAGGTATAGTGTCACTGATTTATTTTATTGCTAGTATATCTTCTTGAAAATGAAGACTGAATGAAATGAAGACTTGAAAAACAAGTCTTTATGATGGTGGAAAAAATAATTCTGTATACATGTATACATACTTTTTGTAGTTTTTGCTGAATTTTTTTTGTCATAGATTCCAAGAAAGTTAAACTGTTAGTTTGTCTGTGTCCTTTGCACCTGTTCAGATATCTGGTAATCTTGATTCAGGGATTAATTTTCTTTGTTCGGTCATGACTCACATTAAGCTAAGCCCAATATTTTTAGGAAGAAGAGCAGTGGAATGTTATAAAATCCAACCAGTTGATTTTGTCCATTTGTGGACACTGGAAATATTTATTATTATATTTAAAATTCATTATATTAAATGATGGTTTATTACATGGTTAATTCTGGTTCAGTTCTGCACAAGACTCTTTTCCTCTTTGTGAGAACAGCAGGCTATGAATAATATTAGGCTGTTCCCCAAATGTTTTCTGTACTTTATTTGGAAACAGGTGCAATCATACCAAACATGAAGTGTACATTTTAATTATACCAGCCCCTCAAATTTCTGTTTTATTCCATGAAAAAACTTCATTATTTGCCCAAACAGCTGCATACAGTTTGATACTCCCACTTTGGTACAAATCTTTGGTTAAATTGAATCTTGAAGCAGTCTGAACTGGAATTGGTTTAAATTTATTTATTTGTTTATTCAATTTATATAGCCATCCATCTCAAATGTATGACTTTGAGTGGTCATATAATTATATACTGAAATATATTGGTAGAAATACGCTGTCTTTGGATTTTGGTTTTTCAGGGAGAAATGAGTCTAGGTTGGTTCTCAGAGGCTTAAGTCAACAAGAACTTCAGGGGAAAAAGTTAATTAGTCCCCTTGTATGCAAACAGACAGTCTGTTACAGTTGATAAGACAGGTTGATAAGAAGGCACTGAAGTGTGAAAAAAATGGCTGGGTAAGACTCAGGTTGGAGATTTGGGAGAAAAAAAATCTTATTCCTCCCCCCTCTTTTATTGTTAACAACTCATCTATTCAGCCATTTTGTAGAGATGGCTAAAAAAAAAACCCAGATCTGTAATTTGTATCTGAAAGAGCAGCCGGGAAAGTTTGACTTGAAAGAAGAAACAGAGGACTGACAATAAGATTGTGGTAAGCTGGAGTTTATGATATATTTGGAGTTATGATAGATTTGCTCTAAGTTTTATTTTGTAGTTCTTTTAAAAAGAAGCAGTTGTAGTTATATTCATTTTTCTCTTAACTGTTCTTTAACTGAATGTAAGATGGTTGTTTATGTATAGTCTATAATTCTTGGGGTTTGGTAGGTGGTGTGCTAAAAAATAGTTGGTGTGGTGGTTAAGGCAGTGGTGGAAGGAAGGGAGGGAGGGAGGTCTACTAGGTCTGATTTTGGACAGAGATTATTGTGCATTGGCACCTGCAGATTCTTTCTGTTGTTGTCAACAAGTCTTTCTGTTGGTGTGTGAATGGCTTCTTGATGCACTTAAGAAAGGCCTGCAACCCTTTTCGACCTCTTGCTGTTGTGATTGTCAAACTTCTCATGAAGGCTGAGGAATTCTGGGAGTTGAAGTCCACAAGTTTAAAGTTGCCAAGTTTGGAGGCTCGTACCGTACAGGTTTAAAACACATGATCCTCAGTTAATGGCCATTTGTTCAGCAACTGTGCAAAAATAAAATGGAGCTAAATGATGGTATTTATGGCTGATCCTCAAAGTTGGGGTGGTCACCAGAGGTGGTATTCAGCAGGTTCTGAGAACTGGTAGCGGAAATGTTGAGTAGTTCGGAGAACCGGCAAATCCCACCTCTGACTGGAGATTTTAGAGTATCTTTCCCCCACCACGACCACCAAGCCACGCCCACAGAACCAGTAGTAAAAAAAAATTGAATCCCACCACTGGTGGTCACATCATCCTATGGTCACTGCAGCAAGCTAAGTCAATGGGGAAGCCGGAAGGAGGTCACAAATGGCAAACATGCAATATTGCAAATTAACAAAGCTGTGGGATTCACTGAACAACGGCAACTGGAAGTGCCAGCGGCATGGTCACATGACATTGCACTTTAGGACTGCATTGCTTAGAATAGAAATTATGGTCCCATTTACCCTCATTCACTGAGAACCAGGTAGTCCTTGACTTACAACCACAATTGAGCCCAAATTTACAGTGGTAAGTGAGACATTAATTGAGTTTTGTCCCATTTTATGATATTTCTTGCCATGGTTGTTAAGTGAATCATTGCAGTTGTTAAGTTCATAACCTGGTTGTTAAATGAATCTGGTTTCCCCTTTGACTTTAGCAATAGCAGAAATAGCACTTAGACCTAGATACCGCTTTATAGTGCTTTACATCCCTCTCTAAGCGGTTTACAGAGTCAGCATATTGCCCCCAACAATCTGGGTCCTCATTTTACCCACCTCGGAAGAATGGAAGGCTGAGTCAACCTTGAGCCTGGTGGGATTCGATCTGCCAAATTGCAGTGGGAGTAGCTTGCAGTACTGCACTCTAACCACTGCGCCACCGAGGCTCCTGACTTTAACAAGCTGACTTTGCTTGTCAGAAGGTCGCAAAAGGTGATCACATGACCCCAGGAGATGGCAATTGTCATAAATACACATCAGTTGCCAAGCATCTAAATTTTAATCATACGACAGTGGGGATGCTGCAATGGCTATAAGTGTGAAAAAATGGTCATACATCAGTTCTTTCAGTGCCATTGTAACTTTGAACCATCACTATACAAATGGTTATAAGTCGAGGACTATCTGTACCTGCACAGATGTCTACCCATCAAAACTTTCATTTTATTCAAATCAGCGCTCATATCTCCATTGTGGCTTGAATAATCCTACATTCACACGTGAGGTTGTTGCAGATAACTGTGTAAATTGACAGCAGGGTTTTCTGTCTGTATAGCCTGGATGTTCTGTCAACATATCATTCTGTTAGCGAAGCTCTTTCTCAGCCTCCCAGGGGGAACCGGAGCTTTTGCATCAAATAAACAATCTTTCACTCACGTGTTAGAGATGCCACATCTGATTTATTGACAGCAATGTGGTCCCAACAGGCAAGAACTGGTATCCTGGTCAAAGTTAGCGCTGTTCTGCCCCAAATTTTTTTTTTTTTTTTTTTTTAAACAAGTTTTATTAAAAGTTTCAACAACAAACAAATCATTACATATTAAATCTTTCCCTGTCTTTCTACGATAATTTCCCCAATATTCTCATAAAACACAAACAAACACAAACAAACATAAAAAAATCTTTTAGTAAAGTACCTTGGCCCCAGTTACCTCTCTTTGCATGGGCTAAAATAATAGCGCATATCACTCTTCACAATTCTATCTTATTTAATCCATCTTAATTAAATCATTAAATTTGTATCTTTTGCCCATTCATTATCCCTCTATCTCTTCTTATAATAAAAAGAATTTCTCCTGAAATCACTAATCAGAGTATGATGCCTTTCTATCCTCCCCTAAGTTAGTAAAATTAACATTCAACATAACAAATACCCAATTTAGTTCTGCTTGGTACATTCTATCCACCAAAAATGTTTAAATACATTGTATCCTCCTTTCCTTCGATATTTTATTACATTTCTAAAATCAATCATTATTAAATCAATCATTATTAAAAACTTCAACATTTCAATTTTAAACTTCAACATTTTAATTTCTTATTAAATCTTAAGCCATTCTAATTTACTATTTCAAATATAAATGTTACAATACCATCTTCTGTACCTTAGCAGAATCTTTCTTACAGAAATTTATATTTCATCCTTTGTCTCTAAAAAAAATCCCTTTTCTCCCATCCAATTTTAAAGCTTTGAGGCTTTTCTCCGCCTTTCCCCTTTCTTTCTTCCCCCACCAAATCTTCCTACCCCCTTCTTCTTCTAACCTCTGCCTTGCTGGGATCCCTTCTCTGTTTTGTTCCCTTTTTCTCTTGTTTATTATCATTATATTTATTTTGCATCATATTTTTCTCTTTCTCAAATGTTTTTAAATCTTAAGTCCTTCATTTTCCTTACTCTCTTCCTTCCTTCTTCCTTAGATAAGTTTTGGGATTCAATGAAGATGGCGTCTTCGTCTCTTCCTTGTTGTTCTTCTTCCGTTTCCATCTGTTCCATTGTCTGTTGGTAATTGACCAGCGCCATTTCTAGAAATAAAAAAGCTTTTTCCATGCCATCTTTGCAGGCTGCTTTTGTTTGCTCATATTCATCCCTCAGGTCTTCAAAAAGGAAAGCCATTATAAATAAATCTTTTCTTTTCTTTATTCCTCTTCCTTCTTACACCAACCAAATATTCCGAGAGAAAGGCAAAACAATCCCAAAATCCACAATCCTCAATAAATCCAAGCAAGCCAAAATTCCCCCTTCCTCTTCCAGGGTGGTATCAAACAAATAAAAAAAAAGAGTCCAAATCTATATTTTAAAGCCTTATTAAGATTATATTTCTGTCCTCAAGTCTTCAAGGCATCTCCTCCAACAAGATCCAAATTTATATATTTTCTTTATCCTCTCCCTTCCGGCTTAATTCCGTCGGGAGGGAGAGTAAACTTTCCCTTCAGCACCTCAAAATAGCCGCTTTTTTTTTCTCTTGTGGAAAAAATCATCAAAAAACCATCTTTTCCAGGAATTAAATTAGATAAATCTCAAAGCCCTGGGTCAACCAAGAAGAACTTTCACTTTCAATAACTTTCTCTTCTTCCTCCTGCGCATACTTGCCCGGCTGTCAACTTCTTTGTGGCGGCCATTACGGACCGCCGCTGCATGTCCTGGTAACAGGGGGTTCTGCCGGCCAGGGAGGGGGTCTGCAACACCCCCAAACCCTTCCTCCGGATCCCCTTACCTTCAGCTACCCCTGCAGGGCAGCCTTGCTCCGCACCCGTCTGGGTCGGAGCCCCAAAACGGCTAGCGCGGCAGGGATCGCGCAGCTTCGCGAATCCCTACCGCTCATGAAGCCGACAAACCGGAAACCATCCTGTTCTGCCCCAAATTTTGTTCCAATACAAAACAGAGGTAACAGCAAAACCCTTTAATGATTCTTTACAAATTCCCTTCCTTCATAGTTAAAAGACTGTTTCAAACTAATTGTCTCTGATAAGAACGAGCCTTGCCAAGGTTCTGCAAGGCTGCCAAGATAAAGTTACTAAGAAATCTTTCAAACACGAAGAGTCTCCAAACACCAACCAAGATACTCTGAACGTCCACAAGGCTTGAGTGCAAAAACTTCTTTGCTTCCTGCAAAGAACTCCGGTTTCTCAGCTGGCTTTTATCTCTTAAGGGAGGGGCCATTACCTTGCAGCCTTTTTCCCGAGTCACCAGTGCTGCTGCAGCTGCTCTTTCCTTTGAGCAGCCCTGCGCGCACATGCACTGGGCACAGGCTCCTCGGGGACCTCTTCATCACTGCTGCTAGCCTCCACAATCTCCAAAGGCAGCATTCGAGTCCCTGATGGTCCTGGCCCCATCCATACATCACAAGCAGGCCCCTCATCTGAGTCCTCGCTCTCCGAGACCTCAGCCATCCGCATCTGCTGCTGGCAAACCACAACACGCACTGAGAGCGGTTGCCTCTCAGCGCATTATATATCTCTGCTGCCCCACCCTCTCCTATTCATCCCTGGTTGCCTAACATCCACCTAAAGTTACTAACATCGCCCGTGTTTCCACCCCCTGCCTACATCCCTGTGCCTTTCCCTGTTCCACCATTCCTTACGTCTCTTGTCTCCCGACCTTCCCCCTGTCTCTTTTCATCATGTCTTGTTTCCCCAATGTCCGTGTTCCATGGCTTATATTCTTGCATCCATGTCCTCATGTGGCTATGCACATCCGCCGGGGTCCTTTTACCCCATCTGTCCGGGAAACTGGTAAGAGCATTGTCTGCTGGATCTGTATGGTGATATGCCCGGCACCCCATACTAGCCCGCTCAGATGTGTCAAGCTCTGGGATGAGTGGATGGATACCTGGAGCCGATACTCTACTTTTGACAAAGGCCCTTCAGATGGTGTCACGCCAATACTCTTGATAGCTCTGCCCCTTGAAAACATTTTTTAAAAAGAGCGCAGGTGGTGGGTATTATTCTACCCAACTATCAAGGACAGAGCTGAACATAAGGGATTATTAACTAAGTGAGAAATAAATAAAAACTTAAAAAAACAGCAGCCCTGTAGTATTGCATCATTTTTAGTCATTTTGTTAGAATTCCCATATTAAATCCTGTTCAATTTTATTAGTGGAACTGGGACATCCATGTCTTAGTTTCTGTGCTTCAATTGGCCCCTTTCTGTTTTTTTCTCCCTTAAGCAATATACAATCTTTTACCTAGATATATTTTTATCTGCAAGGTATAATATATAGGAAATTCCACTTTTTTCTGCCAAATAAACAAGCAAATGGCCAATCTCTTAAAGATTTCATAGTACAGCATAGAACTTACTTTGGATAAAATGATGTTAAAAATCATTTATCAATTTTGTTTGTATTTCTAAAAAAAAAGAGGTAGAAGGATATATGATAGGTTATGACACTGGCTGTGCACCATAATATTACTAACAAGTGCTTGAAATTTTGGCTAGCGTAATTTCCTGTCAAGATTGAAGGCTCAGTTGAGAAGTCATTCACAAGGTTTCGTGTGCCGCCTACTGCAGTGATTCAACAGTCTGGGTATTTTAAAGAGTAATATATTGACAGCAAAACCAGGTCTCTAAATAAATGTGGAACCCAAGACATGTGTTTTGGATTTATTTGTTATGTGTGCTTAGTCCTTCTCAACTGATGTTTACAAGTGAACCTATTTATAATAGCAATCCAAGGATAGCTGGTGCCACATAGATTAGAGGAGGTATCTTCCAACCCAGCAACAGGAAGTTGAAACAAATTATTTTTTCAGAACAGATTTACAAAAAAAAAAAGTATTTTCTTTGTGGCAGTTAAATGGCCTATTATGCCTGAGGCATTTGACTTTGCATCCCTTTCTTTTCAGTTACCATCTTTTACAGGGAGGATTATAGGCAGGATTCTTGCAAAGCAAATTTATTTTTAGGGAAAGGTCACGCTGCAAAAGAAGCAGAAGTGTAAACTTCAAATAGAGATGTAGATCAGTATAAATCCAATCTGTCTTGTGTCTGATTAAGCACAGAGGGTGTTCTATTTTCTTTAACGGATGTGCAAAAAATATTTTCAAAACCATTGAAAATCCATATTAATGTTTGCTTTCTGGATCACGGAGCTTTTGTTGTGAAATTTCTGATTTTGTACTCTTGCAAAACCTTCACTGCTCATGTTCTTGATGTCATTCTATGAAAATGTAAATGTCTTTGATGTTACTCTGTTATTTTTAAACACATCCTTCCAAAACAAATATTAAGAAGCTGTTTAATAATGGTGTGGTAGATTTGATTTCACAGATCCCGCAAAGCTTCTCCCATGGAAATCTGTGGCAAATTTCTTTTGTGTTCAGAACTTCAGAAGTTCCAGTTGCTCTGTGATGTCTCAGTGATGAATCCATAGTAGATTTTTCAAACATTATGGTCACACATATTAATTGGAAGAAACCTAATGGCTTCCTTTTATTAGCAATAGCAATAGCATTTAGACTTATATACCACTTCCTAGTCCTTTACAGCCCTCTCTAAGCGGTTTACAGACTCAGCATATTACCCCCACCAATTTGGGTCCTCATTTTATCAATCTCGGAAAGCTGGAAGGCTGAGTCAACCTTGAGCCAGTGAGGATTGAACTCCTTACAGTAAGCCTGCAATACTGCAATATTGCCTTCTAACCACTGTGCCACCATGGCACCTTACTACATGGTGAGTCGCTATTGGCTTTATCTTGTTCAGCCTACCCTCCTAAGGAATTTGCATGTATGACCAGATCATCTCTATTTCCTTTTGCTCTGAGCTGAAGACATCATTGCTTATTATTGGGACCGTCCAGAGATCAGTATAAGAGGCTATATAAAGTTTTAAATAAATAAACAAATAATCAGACTTTAAGGTAACATCCTACAATTTCTAATGGATTGATTTATTATGTACAATCAAATTTGTGGTCTTAGAAACCACATAGATGGATTTCTTCCATGATCTGTCCCTAACCTGGTTTTTCAGGACTTCTAATGGAGCACCTATTGCCCTTGTAACTGAGTCCATCCATGTTGCTGCTGGTCATTTCCTTCTTCTCTTTCCTTCCACCTTTTCTAGTATTAGCACCTTCTCCGGAGAGCCAGGGCTTTGCAAAAAGTGTCTAGGTACAGTATATATATATGACTATAATGGGTATTTTTTAAAGCTTGATTTGAGATTTGGGTTCAGATCTTTCCGCATCTATTAATATCACCTGATAGTTTTGACAGCCTGCTATTTTTTCAATGTGAATGTACCAGTAGGGGTGTTTTATGGAGAAATTAAGATGTTGCTCATGGAGACCTTGGTGAGTTTCATGAAGAATAGCAGAACTGAAGCAGCCTATTTATATTCAAATGCCTGGCATGAAACACAATCTCTCTTGTATCTCAGTTCTGTCCAACTGAGTACAAGAAACCTAACACTGGTATTTGTTCTCAAACTCTCTTTTAGAGGAAATTCAAGTATTTTGCTTCTTACGCTGAGGCTGACACCGGAATAATTATTGTGTTCAGCCCTTTCATACATTGCTGTTTCTAACATCATCATGTCAGTCTGTACGTACAAATTTTAAACAGGCTCTGACAATCCCCGTTGCTTTTTAAGAAATGATGTCTTTTTGGCTTACACAGAGAAATTTGAAAGAACAACAGGAGAATAAATGGTAATGTCTTATTAAAGGGCATATGCATTTTAATACGGAAGCTTCATTGCAAGCAAATGCAAACTATATATTTCATTCTCAGTCATTTCAGGATTTGAGGATTCATCCGGGCTTCACATAATCAGAAAAGAAAAAAAGAAAAGAAAAGTGTTATATTGAAGCAGTAGGCTGGCTTTGATAACTAAATTTCAAAATGTATGTGCACTGTGTTCACCTTTAGACATACCTAACCGCGGGTAAATAGCAGGAGCCTAATCCTCTGTCCTACCTCTGTTCATATCTGTATAGGTAGTCCTCGATTTACAACCACAACTGAGCCCAAAATTTCTTTGCTTAACAATACAAATTATATTCCTAATCTTTAGCCCTTTTTTCCAGCCATTGATAAAATAAATTTCATGTTTGGTAGCATTCTGTATCTTCTTCAGAGGTGGGATTCAGCAGGTTCTAACCAGTTCTGGAGAACCGGTAGTGGAAATTTTGAGCAGTTTGGAGAACCGGCAAATACCACCTCTGACTGGAGATTTTACAGCATCCTTCCCCTGCCACTCCCACCAAGGCATGCCATGTCCACCAAGCCACGCCCACAGAACCAGTAGTAAACATTTTTGAATCCCACCTCTGATCTTCTTTCTGTTTAATCTTCAGTGTAAGTGTTGTGGAGCGGTGGTTACAGAAGGGAGACTGAGCCAGGGCTAGGCTAACATACTTTATTCAAGGAATAAAGGGTCGCCGCGGCTTCAGATGCAATCTGACAGCCAGCTGGTGGCGACAGCTGATGCCGTTTGACAGCTCCCTTTTATAGCCGGCTGTCAAACGGCATCAGCCAATGGGAGCGATCAGCGCTCCCGCTCAGATGGCGGACCAGAAGGGGAACTTCAGGCAGGTTCTTAATACACAACACTCCTTCCCCCTGGTCGCGCGCATGCGTAGTCCTGTAGCCACAATGGCGGCCTTCGTTCGCGGCTTGTCCTCCGCGGCTCTGGAGGCTTGGGGGCTGCAACACAGTCTCTGTCTTCTCCGGCGGTGCCAGGCGTCAGCGGAGGGTCGACGGCCGATCCGGACCTGCTATCTGGAGGCGGCTCTGGTGAGTCTTCCTGCGGCGGTCGGCTGGCTGGGAAGTCGGGCCTCTGGTAGACCGGGTAGTTCTGCGGGACGGCTGCGGCAGGCGGCGAGTAGACCGGGTGGCTCGGCGGCGGGTTGTCCAGGCTTTCGGCGGCAGGCGAGGTCCAGCGTCTCCTGAGCTGGTCGATATGCCTACTCCAGGTTCTCCCATCTTCCAGGAGGACTCTGTAAGATCTGGGCCCTGTAATAGAAACTATCCGCCCTGGCAGCCATAACGGGTGCCCTGCATAGTTCCTGGCATAAACCAGGTCTTGCAGGGCAAAGCCCCTGGCATGGCTGTCAGATGCCAGGGGTGTGCTGGGTGAGTAGTGGGGGTGCAACCTGTCCAGGGTGGTGCAGAGTCGCCTGCCCATCAAAAGTTCAGCAGGTGACTTGTTGGTTGTGGGGCATGGCGTGGCATGTTGCGTGAGTAGGTAAGTGGACAGCTTGGAGTGCCAGTCTGCCTGCCTCAGTTTGGCCAAAACTTCCTTGGCTGACCTAACAGCCCTCTCTGCCATCCCATTACTGGCGGGTTGAAAGGGGGCTGTAAGGGCATGCCTGATGCCCAGGTTGGCAGTGAAGATGGCAAATTCGTTTGAGCTGAATTGAGGCCCGTTATCTGACACCAAGGTGTCTGGCAGTCCATGAGTAGCAAACAGTCTGGTCAAAACCCTAGTGATGGCTTGAGTAGTGGTGGAAGACAGCATGGCTACTTCAGTCCATTTGGAAAACGAGTCCACTACCACCAAGAATGTTTTCCCCAGCATGGGGCCAGCTAGGGTCAATATGTAGCCTGGCCCAGGGTGCCCCTGCATCTTCCCATCTGGTGGGTGTAGCTATGGGTGGAGCTGCCCTTGTCGCCTGGCAGGCCTGGCATGCGTTGACCCAACTGGCAATTTGGGCATCTAGTCCAGGCCACCAAACGTAGCTGCAGGCCAAGGCCTTCATCCTCACCATGCCTGGATGACCCTCGTGCAGTGTTTTTAGAACTGGCTCTTGCAAGGAGGCAGGAATGACCACCCTTGTCCCCCATAACAGACAGCCCTGTATTGCAGACAACTCCTGCTTGCGAATCTTAAAGGGAATTAAATCAGGGCAAAATGTATATCTGGCCACCCCTTCCCACCCAGTCCAGGACCTGGGAAATCAATGGATCTTTTTTTGAGTGCGCAGCAACATCCCCGGCTGAAAGTGGGAGGTCCAGTCCCGTGCACTCGAAGATTGTGTGGATGGGAGCTGGGTCCTCGACTGGTGTAGGCAGGGGGCACCTGCTGAGGGCATCTGCGTGGCTCAGGTTAATTCCAGGACGATGGATCAAGGTGTATGAATAAGCGGCCAAAAAAAGTGTCCACCTGGTCATTCGCGGGGAAGGTACCTGTGGGGTTTGTTTGTCCCCAGCTAACAGCCCTAACAAAGGTTTGTGGTCAGTTACCAGTTCAAAAAAATGGCCATAGAGAAACTCATGGAACTTTTTTACAGCAGCTACAGCTGCCAAAGCCTCCTTATCGATCTGGCTGTAATTTCTCTCAGCAGCAGAGAATGTTCTTGAAAAATAGGCAATGGGTGCCTCAAATCCATTTGAAAGCCTGTGGCTTAAAACTGCTCCTATCCCAAAAGGTGAGGCATCCGCGGCGAGTACTAGGGGCAAGTCCTTGTTAAATTGAACTAACACTGCGTTTGAGGTTAACAGCGACTTCACTGCCTGGAAAGCGTTGGCTTCTTTATGTCCCCAGTGCCAGGAGACCTCCTTGTCTAGGAGCCTATGTAGGGGCTCAGCTACAGAGGCTTTGTGGGGTAGGAAGGATGCATAGAAATTTAGGAGCCCTAAAAAGGCCTGTAATTCAGTTTTGTTAGAGGGAGTGGGTGCCTCGTGAATGGCCCTGACTTTACTTTCTATGGGGTGAATCCCTGAGGCATCAATTCGATAACCCAGGAAGTCTACTTGGTTGGTAGCTATGGTGCATTTATCTTTTTTTAATTTGAGCCCATTTAGTCTAAATCTGTCAAGAACAGACCTTACTCTGAGTAGCAGTTGTGCCTTGTTAGGGGCCGAAACTAAAATGTCATCAAAGTATGGAACCACCCCGGGTAGGCCCTGGAGGATTCTTTCCATGAGTGATTGAAAAATGCCTGGGGCTACGCTGACCCCAAACTGTAAACGTTTACATCTGAAGGCGCCCCTGTGTGTTACTATGGTTTGGAGGTCAGCAGTGTGCTGGTCCACAGGGAATTGTTGGTATGCCTGGGACATGTCCAATTTTGCAAAAACTACGCCTGGCTCAAATGTGTGAAGCAGGTGTTGAATAACAGGTACTGGGTATGTGCTAACTTGAAGGAAACGGTTGATGGACGTCTTATAGTCTGCGCAAATTCTCACGCTACCATCCTTTTTTAAAGGGGTGACTATGGGTGTTCCCCACTTGGCAAAATCTACCTGTTCCAAAACTCCTTGATTAATGAGTTTGTCTAGCTCAGCATCTAATTTGGGCCTAATGGCGAAGGGAACCCTTCGAGGTTTCAAACGGATAGGGGTGGCTTGTGGGCCCACATTGAAGGATATGGGGGTGCCCGTATAACAGCCCAGGTCATTGCTGAAGACATCAGCGTAGTCATTAAAAAGGGCATCAACTTCAGAGTTTTTGACAGAGTGAATCTCTGTGATGTTTAGACCTAGGGCAGGGAACCAATCCAGTCCTAGCAAGCTAGGTAGGGCACCATCAACAACTACCAGTGGCAAGTAACCTCTAAAGTTTTGGAATTGAATAAGGAATTTTCCCTTACCCAGGACCGGAATGGTCTTTCCCTGGTAGTCCCGAAGGTTCAGGTGGCAGGCAGTCAGCTTCCTCCTTGGGAACGAAGGTAGAATCTTCTTCAGCGTGGACCAAGCGATGATGGAAAGGGTTGACCCGGTGTCTACCTCCATGTGGCAGGGTTTATCTTCTAAGAGAAGAGAAATGCTTATTTTGTTAGGGTTCGTGGAGAAACTGCCCGCATGATGGCAGGTATAGCAGCTTTTTACTTGCCTTTGGGATGAGGCAGAGACTCGAGATCTTTGGAAGGGGGCTTGCTCAGCTTGACAAACTCTGGCTATATGCCCTTTTTTCTGGCAGTTTAGGCAAATAGCATTCCTGAACCTGCAACTGGATCTAAGGTGGTTACCTCCACAGCCTGCACAAGGGGGCTGTTGTTTGGTGAACTGGTTGTTGTTTCTTCTTGGTGGAGCTAAAGGTGTTCTGGGGTGTGTGAGGCGATTTACCTCTAATGGTTCTTCTATTTCCTCCTGGGATACCTCATCATAATGGACTGTAGCCTGTCCTTGTTTTGGGGTAGCTCCCTGAATCTCAGCTGCAGATATTTCAGATAGTTCAGCAGCTTGAGCTTCTTCAATGGCTATGGATAAAGTTAGATCTTTCTTTGCTAACAGCCTTCTCTGGAGCTTTAAATCCCTAATACCACCCACTATCTGGTCCAGTAGCATGTCCTCCAGGTAATCCCTGAAACCGCAGTGTATGGCAGCGGATCTTAGGGCTGCCATATATTGGCTCACGGTTTCTCCCTCAGCTTGAACCCTTCTCCTAAAGGCTAGCCTCCTAGCTATCTGAGAGGGTTTGGGGGAATAGTGGTTGGCTAAAATCTCTTTCAGCTCTTCCCAGGGAATAGCCTTAATGGGTCGTGGTGACACTAATGCTGAGGCAGTGTCGAAAACTGTAGCCCCACAGAAGCTTAAAAAATAAGACCTTTTCCTCAGGTCTGTAGCCCTAGACAAGTCTATAGCGTTTAAAAAACATTCAAATCTGTTAATGTAGGATTCCCAAGTCTCTGTTCCGGGCTGGAAATGTGGGAAGGTCGGCGTAGATGCCATTTGAGCGACAACAGTGGGTCTGCTGGGTGAGGAAAAAATTAGCGGTCGCTTTTAGAAAAGCGTTTCAGTAGCGCCTGTCAGCGGCGTTCGGCTCCTCAGCTGCGGAGCTTTGAAGTTCGCACTCTTTTGGAGAGCGCCGGCGGCGGTGACTTCACTCGGCACTTAGCGGCTTCAGCTCTTTCTCTGTGTGACTTCGGCTCAATTGTTTCGCCTGGACGTCTTTACTGCATCCTGCCCTCGTTGCCAGTGTTGTGGAGCGGCGGTTACAGAAGGGAGACTGAGCCAGGGCTAGGCTAACATACTTTATTCAAGGAATAAAGGGTCGCCGCGGCTTCAGATGCAATCTGACAGCCAGCTGGCGGCGACAGCTGATGCCGTTTGACAGCTCCCTTTATAGCCGGCTGTCAAACGGCATCAGCCAATGGGAGCGATCGGCGCTCCCGCTCAGATGGCGGACCAGAAGGGGAACTTCAGGCAGGTTCTTAATACACAACAGTAAGTTTGTCCATTTCTGCACAGTCCAGTATCTTCTTAATGATCTCTTCATCTAATGGTATTTCTTCATTTTTCCAATGCTGCGCAAGTACAATCCTCACTGCTGCTAATACATTTAAGTAGATCTTAAACTTGAACTTTTAAAATTAGGTATAGTACCAGAAAACTTTGATGAACAAAGTGTATATTTAAATTGAGCCCAAACTTTCTGTTGCTAAATGAGACAGTTGTTAAGTGACCTTTGCCCCATTTTACAACCTTTCTTGCTACAGTTGTTAAGTGAATTGCCATAGTTATTAAATTAGTAAGATGGTGAATTTCAGTGGTGGTATTCAAATTTTTTACTACTGGTTCTGTGGGTGTGGCTTGGGTGGGCATGGTGTGGCTTGGTGGGCATGGCAGGGGAAGGATTCTGTAAAATCTCCAGTCAGCGGTGGGATTTGAGCCGGTTAGAATCGAGCTGCTCGCAGTCGGCAGAATTAGCCTGCAATACTGCATTCTAACCACTGTGCCACCACAGCTCTTACTTACTGCTTGCCTCTGAAATCCAACACAAACATAAGTACAGTAGAGCAGGAAACACATCATATCATATTTTTAGCATGCTCTGGTACTGAAGTAGTGAAAATAAGTGCATGTACAATGGCAGATCGGATCATCTTGGTGGTAAATCACCCATTCAGCTTCTATTTTGGCTTGGGGTCTGTGTGTGTGTGGGGGTGCTGGGGGCAATTTGAAGTTAGCAAATTATTCCACTAACTTTGTAAACCACTTGTACATAAAGGATCAAAGGCCAGATATGACCTTCTGTCTGAAAAACAGTTCATACCTTGAATTAGAAGAACTAATGGGATGGAAATATTAAGAGCCAATGTTGAACATGACATAACATTGGGGCTGGATTGCTGTCTAATGCTTTACAGTCTAACTACTCCATGTATTTTAAGCATCCAATTCAATCTTTCATTCAGTGAGAAATGGATTATTTAAAAAAAAAGATCAGTAAGCATTAAATTATTTAGAATTTGCCTTATCCCCCTTAAATGAGCCACAGATATTGTTTCTCAAGCCCTTACTGCCTACTTTTTTTTTTTCATTTTATAAGGAGGTGACCTGAGTGACAGGCAACAGGTGTCTATCTTGCTGGAAAAAAATATTCCCATAAAGGACAGTGTTTATGATTCAGTAGCCAAGGCCATCTGGAGTGGCTGTTTAATAGGGCTCCGTAAAGCTTGAAGAGTGGATTCCCTTCAGTGAAGTCTTATACAAAGTGTCCCTTTGAAACTACCTGTAAAAATCAAAGCAGCCACATTGTTTGACTTCAAGACCCTGTTCTGATAAGCCAGAATGAACTTCTGTGCGTTTGTTGGAAGTGCCAAACAAAGTTTTTGAGCCCATTCCAACTGCCTTGACACAGCAAGTTGGGTTTCTTCTGTGGCATCAAGTACTTCAAAAAGGAAGCACAGCTGCTTCTCCCACCTGTAACTCACTGGCCAATTTTCCTGTAACTCACTGGCCAACTTTTCTGCAAAAACTCAGAATTAGTGGCCTTAATCTGACACATTTCCTCTTTGAAATAAGCTTCACTGACTTCAATGTCCAAATTTGCACCCCTGCTTTTTAAAGTAGCATTTTAGTCAGGAATCGGTATTCTCTTCTCATCTCTCTCACTCTTCTGGGTATTTGTTTCAAGACCACAATCTCCTTGTCTTTATATTTCAATGTTTTCTCTTTTGCCACTTGCAATATTTGCATTTTAATGGCTTTCTTTGTAAATCTAATGTGAACTTCTCTTGCTAAGCTATTTCTCATCGCATATCTTGAGAAAACTCGATAAACCTCATCTATTCCATCCATCATCTTCTCTTGAGTTATTTCCAAAGCTTCAGCCAGTATTTCTATCATTATCTCAGCTAAGTTTTGTCCTTTTTCTTCCTCTACATTTTGGAATCTAAGATAGAATTCTGATCTATCCATCTCCCATCTCAACATACCACTTTTATCTTGTTCAACCACCGTTAATCTATTATCAATATCTCCAATCTTCTTGTCTCTTTGTTTATCTTCTTCAATTTTTTGGAATCTCTCATCATACTTCAAACATCATTTGTTGGATGTTCTCCACTTTTTCATCAGTTTTCCCTGTTCTTTGTTCAATGTTCTCTGTTCTTTGTTCAATGTTCTCTGTTCTTTGTTCAATGTTCTCTATTCTCTTTTCAATATTCTCTGATCTTGCTTGAATATTTTGAATTCCTTGCATAATCATCTGCAGTCACTTTTTCTTGTTCTTTTTCTTGCTTTAACATTGTCCTCCAGATGGTGGAGAGGAAGAAGTAGAAGTTGAAGAACCAGGAGCTGTAAATTTCCTGCTCATTTTAAGCAATTCAAAATCTTCAGGTTCTTCTAAACCTTAATCCAATTGTGAAGTAACCAATTATAGTTCAAAATAAAAATAGTAGAAAAAAGAAGCCCAATAATAATGATTTTAAAAAAAGAAAAAAAAGGGAGGACAAAATTTCTTCAGGTTCTTGTATACCTTAATCCAATCAGTAGTTAGATGAAGAAAAAGGCTTGGAAAAAAAAGAAAAAAAAAGGAAAAGGAAAAATTCTTCAGGTTCTTCAACACCTTAATCCAATTGAAAGGTCTCAAATAGAAAAGAGTGCATAAGAATAAACCAGAAAGGTAGATGAAAAAACAAAAATACCAGGAAAGGAAAAAAAAGGCTATTCCCTTAAAAAAAAACATTAATACTAAAGCTTTCCCTTTAAAATAAAAAGCAAACGTAGAAATTGGACTTCCAAAGAAAAAAAGAAAAACAAAGACAAGCTCCAACAAAGCCAAAAACCCAAATAGTTATTACAAGAAAAAAAAGATAAAATGAAATACAATAAAGCTGGTGAGGAGGGATAGCACAACTTAGAAAAAGTAAAAAGAGCACACTGCACTTTGTTTAATTATCCAAGGCTCTTATTATAGCTCTCTTCTCCAAAAACCTATCACCTTTCCCCCCCTTGGTTTCAACACCAGACTCCAGCTGTTGATAGAAACCCAGAAGAGCACTTGCAATAATACTCTCCCATGCTCTTCCCTCTATCTTATCAAATGACAATGTCCTTGAAAAAGAGTGTCAGTTTTTTCTTTCTCAGCTTTGTCTGGTCACAGGGAAATAGAATATTTTCAAGCCTCTAGTTGGCAGTGTTACAAAGTTTCTTTGCTCTCACTTTCCCTCTCCTTTTCCAAGCAAGATATAATAAGAATTAATAAAAAAGCAAAAGATATTTAAAAAAAAGATATAACTAAAGGGAGCCTCTAGCCTAAAATATTACAAAATCAAAAAGGAGAAAAAATAGATGTAAAAGAAAGAACCAGTCCAGTTTCAAAATATAAGATTGTGTATAGAAAATCCAGCAACGAGAAAGAAAACATTACTTTGACATTCCTGTTTAAAATTGCCGCTTAATCACTTCTGTCAAAACTTTTACAGATTCTTTCTTTTCCTTAGGGTGTCCTTTCAAATCTTAAAATAAAGAAAAAGTTCTCACCAAACTGGCACACTTTCTCCTTCCGTTCTCTTTCGTTTCGGATTTGTCCCAACTTCAGCAGCTTTAATGGCTGCCTCTTTGCCGCTGGCAAGAAGAGCTTCTCCTGGATCTACCAGGGACTTTGTGGTATCCCTGGGATCAACAGGATGCACTCTTCACTTTCACCAAATCTTCGGGATGGTTTAGATCCGATAGGACCGTCCAGAAGCAAAGATATCAGCAGCGATCTCAGACCTCCAAGATCGCATGCCGTATCGTCGCGACGCCAGCTCCACCCTCCTCCTCCTTTGTGTCTTATGGGAGGGGCCAATCATCTCCAAGCCTTACTCCCGAGTTGCCCCCTTTGTCTTAACTGTTCTTGCCTTCTGGCAGCTCTGCGCAAGTGCTCCTCCTGTTCCTCTCCTTGCTGATGTCAGATTCTGGAGGCTCCGGAGTCAGCACATAACTCTCAGATGGCCCTGGCCCCATCCCTATATCGGATGAAGATCCCTTGTCCGAGTCCTCCCCAGACTCCAGGACTGGGCCATCTTCCTCCCCACTGTCCGACACTGCTGTCAGCTCTGCAGGCTGCCGGTAGACCACAACACTGTAAGGCAGGTTGTATCCATGGAGTGCATGAGCCTGGAATTGCAAGGTGACACACATAGTCTCCCTTTGTTGCTGTTCATTGTCTCTTAACCACCTATCTTCTCTCACTCTAGATTTATGGTTGTGCAATTCCTTAATTGTGGAGCCATGCCACATACTTATAGTAGGTTCTGCGTGACCAGGTTACTTGGTTACAAATGAACATTTGTATGTTGAGCAAAGCAATTTTGTTTAACAGAAACACTTAGAAACCGAACAATGGACTGTGCCTCAAACAAAGAAACTGTCATTATAAAGCAGCCTGAATTGAAACAAAGTAATTTTAAAAAGGGAAGTGAAATTACTAAAACTTAGAGAACTGCAGACTAGCCTTACAAACCCTCAAAGGTAATTCAAAAAAGAAGGAAAAATTCATATTATAATATTATGTATTACCCCAATAACATTGCCCTGTTAGAAGCAGAATCATACATAAAGTCTTTAATTACTGCTTCACTAACATGTCTAATAAGTATCAGCAGTCCCATCAAGGTATGTCATTGGTGTGTTTGTTAGGGGTGCATCTCCAAATACTTATAAAACACTCCGCTTCTTGAAATTTAAGTAGGGTTTATGCATTGCCTTTATCCTGGATATATGCATTCTGGGCAACACAAAAAGTCAGAGAGTGATTTCAGTGTATGATGATTTATTATAGTACTTTATGAAAGGCATTCAAGGTTTCACAGCTTCTGCCTTGTTCCTCTTCACCATTTCCTTGCAATCTTTATTATTCTAATCCACAGTTATGGCATAGCTCAAGGTCACCATAGAATTTACAAGTGAGTGGGGACTTCAACCCCACTTCTCTCTGGTGAAAATGCAACATCAGTTATTCATTATGTTAACATTTGCAGCTGGAAAAAAAGTCAAAAAGGTGCCTTAGAGACCCAAATTATTATGTACCATAGGAACTCTCTTAATACTTGGCAGCTTATATACCAGCTAGTTTCTCTGTATTCATTCTTCTTGGTCCCTTTAGGCTGCCTTAAAAAAGTTTGATAGTGGCAGTGAAAAACTAATGTTCTAGCAGGTCTAGGCTGCCTTTTCACATCACCCTGGGCCAGAATGTATTTATATACAATTAGCTGGGTTCATATGATTTTTCAAGTTAATTTTACTCCTAGCAAGTGCCTGCATTAATATCTGCAATTTAATAAGGAAAACCTCCAATTTCCCTCCCTCTTAAAATAAAACAATAAAATCAATAAAATAAAATAAACATAATAATAAAATAAACAATAAATCAATCAAATAAAATCAATCAAATAAAAATAATCCATGGCCAGAGATATGGTCCAGCCACACTCACTCTGCTGGTGTCAGTTTCTTCCTGGTATTAAGTATTGTCTTTGAATATTAAAATGTGTTGCCTTCTTTCTGATTTAGGAAAAAAACAATTCTGTGCATTGTTATTGGATAGGGAATGCTAGCTTGGAAATGGTACGTGTGGAAAAGATTTTGTGACTCTGGTTGCTTATAGATTGAAGATGAGTCAGTAGTATGATGAAGCTGTAAAGTGACACATGCAATTTTATGTGGTTTATAAAATGTGTAAACATTGTAGAATACAGAAGCATTGTTCCTCTATCATGGGAATTCTACCATACTGTGCAATTGTCCAAAGAGACAATGGATTCTGTTGGGTTGGGGAGGCTGGAGGGCTACTGTCAAGAATGCTTTAATTTTATTCCTGGGTTGTACTCAAAGAACTTTGACAACTTGGCATTTTATGATTCAACACTGAGCAAACTACATTATGACTAATGTGGTGTTTCAACCTAGTCACCTGAAGGCTACCAGATTTGGCAATGAGTGCTTTAGATCTTTATTACCAACTTTCCAAAGAGTCCCAGCAATTTACAAAAACTTAACATAAAATCCAATCCCCTCCCACCCCAAAACACATACCCTCAGCCCAAAACCAACATTCAAGAGCCAACTTCCCTGGCTCCTCATCAGTCCAAGGTGCTGTAGAATTGCTATTGGCCAGCTGCTTTCCAAAAGTTTAGCGTATTAGGAAGAGTTTATGGATTTCCAGAGCTGGAATGTTCCATTATCTCTAGCCTCCCCTTCCCTGGGGTCAAACAGTGGTATATTCTCAGCATCCATGTTTAGATGAAAAGATTGGAGAGATCACTTCCAATGGAAGCAGGCAATTCTGCAGATTTGCCAGGACACCCCACTCAAAAAAAAAAGTCTATAATGAGCCTGCTATCCAAATCTAGGCTAAGTCTCCCCAACAGACATAACTTCAACCTATCAAGCTGTAGTTACTTGCAGGATCCCCCATCATGAATCTGCTCATTGAAACAGTCCTTTAAGTCTTTTTTAGTTCTTCCCCAACCAGAACAATCAACAGGACAGGGAAAATGCCAGATGGTTCATGGACAAACAGCATGTACATCTTGCATTTTTGACTTGTTTCTTTCCGTCCAGACTCTAACAGTTTCCAGACACTGGATTGGACTTCCTCTGCATCTATGGTTTGGAACTGGATAATTAATTATTAGTTAAAACTACACTGAGTATGGAGATGGCCTCATTAGCTTAAATGGCCCTTATTCCTCTGTGAATTTACATACATACACACACACACACAAACAGAAGTACAATAATACACCCAGATTTCATTAGCCATTTGTTCAGATGGAACTATTTCTATGAGGAAATACTAACCCTGAAATTCTAGAAACAAGACAGGATTATATAAATACAAAAAGTCTGTGATTTCATACATTTTTAGCTTCTAATTTATTTATTTTTACTTTATCCTAGCTTTAGTTAGAAGGCCAGCTGCCTGAGGAGGGAGAGACTGGCTTTATTCCTCACGGTCCATGCACTGATTAAGATCAGAACTTGCTACACGTTGTGATTCAACAGCATAGAATTCGGTGCTTTGATCTTTTAATATGTTGTTATTGTGTTTTCCCCATTAATTAATAGACATTTAATTATTTTCAGGAACCTGTAAGGTTTCAGCCTTCTACAAGTGCTCTATAAGTGTAAAAAATATACAAGAAATGGGAAATACAGTATAACATTTTATTTACTCAAAGCATGCCAGGTCCTATGGAATTACATATTTCCTGGATGGAAAAAACTAGCTTTTTTGTTTGAAATAGCAAAAGGCCTCTGTTCAGCATTAAAATTAGTCTGGTGCTTTTGAGATCATAAGACCATATTCTCCCCCTCACTTATTTTTAAAGGGTTTAATTGAGAAATAGGTAGTTCATTAGACAAAACATTGTGATTTGGAGAACTTCATGAATCTTGCTACAGTTAGAATGTTTGGCTACTTTCCAAAACTATTCAGTCCAACATATTAAAAGTGACAACTTAAATGCCCTCATTAATCTACCACCAGTTATAAAGGTGATAGTTGAAACTAAATAAGGTTTCTGTGAACTACACCCAGCAGTTTCAGAAGCCGCGTGTGCCTGTGTGACTCTAACATGACATTCCCTGGTTTAGAGTTTATGTGACTGGATCTACAGATATGTGCACTGGTGGCTAAAAGAGATTTTCCTCACTCTTCCAGTGTGGAAAATATCACTTTATGCTGGTTGGTAGCCATCTTGACTGCTTATTTGTACCTTATTAAGTGCTCTACCTTATGATTTTTGATTAATGTATCTTTTCTTTTTATGTACACTGAGAACATATGTACCAAGACAAGTTCCTTGTGTGTCTAATCACACTTGGCCAATAAAGCATTCATTCATTCATTCATTCATTCATTCATTCATTCAGTCATTCAGTCAGTCAGTCAGTCAGTCAGTCAGTCAGTCAGTCAGTCATTCAGTCATTTATTCTTCTTGGTCCCAGGCAGAAGCCTTCTGTAGTCCTAAATAGAGATACTGCACACTGAATTTGGGATCTTCTACCAGCACAGTATGTGCTCTTCCATTCAGTTGAGGCTTCTCTATTAAACTTTGTTGGAGTGTTTGTTTGATTTTGTTTTCCTCCCAAATACAAATATGTATTTCAGCATCATCTCTGGAAACAACCTGAGGGTCATAACATTTAATTAAGAATTGGGTAATTGAAGAGGCCAGTAGGGCATATTCCTGTTCTCTTTATTCCCCAGGTTAAACATCAGTTGAATAATACCATAATAATGCTGGTGATCATGAGGCAATAATCTCTGTTTTTCAGATAATTTGGACACATTTCTGTCTTGCTTATGTGCTTGCTAGAAAATGAAGCAGAAAATGAATTTGTTCTCAATTTGTCCCATATTTGTTTTTCTAAGAGCCCCTTTCCATTAACTCCAACAGCGGGGTATGAATTTGGAAATTAATTTAGGATAATGCATATAAGAGTATGGTTGAACTCACCTTATTTTAAAAGTGAGAACATGTGTTTGTAAATTTTATTCAAAATATTTTAAATTTTTCTTGTGTATTTAATAACATGATTCCCATTTTCTGTTGCATGTAGGCAGTATGTGATAATTTTGGTCATAGTTTAATAACTGGAAGACAGTAAAACAAACATACTGGGGTGAATCCTTGCATTATGTTCTCATGTGATAAGGTAGACCATCTGGAGATGTCAAAAATACAGCATTTTTTAATGGAGTTGCGCAGAACAGATCAATATATTAAATAGGTTTAACTCTATTTTTATTTTGATGCTAGCAGGAACTCACATTTAAACATTTCTATTTGAGTTATCTTTTATATACATATGGATGTATATTATATGCAAGACATAAAGAAAAAGATATACATGAACATATACAATTCCTTCATTCGTTTTATAGCCAATAAATGTATCTCTGTCAATAGTAATGATTTAAATCAGTCAATACACTTTTGAAGATATACCCTATTAAAAATGAATTGAATCATAAAGTTGCTGTCTCTGTGATTTAAATCTTTTCTATATTTTAATATCCAGAAACCTTGGCTTTTTTCCTTCTATCACAAGTTACATTAGCAAACAAAACATTCTACCAAATATCTATATAATCATTTCAAAATAGTCCAGCATTTTCCTCAATTAATTCAACCTACAAGCCTTTTTAAAAAATGCTTCAGCCTTTTGTCTGAATATTGTACTTGCCAGGTAATCAAAGATTGGCTGTTATTCTTGCGAAGGAAAACACTAACTCATTCAAAAATTACATTTCTGAGTCAGGCTCAAGTTTCCACAAAAAATGCAATTTATCTTCTTAACCAATGTCCTTCAGAACAGTTGAATTTTCTTAGTGCTTCAGCATGCCATTATGACTTTGTGTTGCATTATTATGCTACCCCTCTAAACATCTATTTAGACATGTTACTAAACTCAGCAAGAGTTATATGCTGATGAAAGTGCATTAAATTATAGCCTTCATCTATAAGAGGTGTACAAACTCTGCACGGTTCATATTCTCTCTTCAAGTACTCTTGAGACTAGTCACCAAATATTCTGCTTAAATCATGATAATAAGAGTACAAATGAGAACACAAGGATTCCAGGGGGTGAAAATCTTCTGTTATTATGCTTCATCTTGGTATATCCTCCAGAAATACAGCCAAAATTATTGCATTAATAGCCAGTTTGGCATGCTTTTTTTTTTTTAAAGGTGAAAACAATTAGGTAACAGAGAGAATTGGAATACATGTTCTCCTGGAGATTCATCAGTCAAGTTCTCCCTCTTAAACCTCTTTAAAGTCTTCCAGAAAGCAAGAATAAATAAAGACTTAAAACATTTGGGCCTATCTTTTTAGGGGATGTTACCATTTTGCTGAAGATTTCGCTAGTTATTAGGAGGCTGAGTTGCAGCGCCTCATTTGGAAAAAGTGGCTGCTGTTTTCCTAAAATCAATTCCATATAAGATAAGTACACAGAAGAACAAAAAGAAAAAGAAAAAACAACCACCTTGCATAGTTCTCAGTGCAATCCTATATATGCCTACTCACCTGTAAACCCATTTGAATGGCTATAATTGTGGTAGGACAATTCAAATCCTTCTTTCACTGGATCACCAGGACATCCAGCTACCTTGCTTTCAGCTGTATGGTAGCACCATCAATGTAGATGCCGAAAGTGACTTCAAACCCTCAATTGAGTGAGGATCAGATGCTTTGAAACACCTGGATGACCCACAACTGATCCTATAATACCACTGACTTTGACCTGAACCCATTAACTGGAAAAGCTTACCCTTACTATGATCTTTCTGGCAGCAGTACTAGCTGAATTCTCCATGCCATCTAAATCTGATTATGAATACATAATGGCAGAAGCCATTCCAGACTGGATCTCTATGGTTAGAAGTCTTTAATGTTGCTTATCAGGACAAGTACTGGATTTGCATTCTCTTTGCTCTAGTCTGCCCCCAACTAGTCCTAACTCACATAAAGCAGTTGACCCATGGAAAACTTAGTTTCTGTTTATGCTTTTCCTTAAGTGTAGTTTTCATAGCAGTGCAAAACCTCCCTGCTTGTTTGAAGTATGCTAAATCTAATGGGAAATTGGTTTTGTTGAATCATCTTATATTATTTCAGCACGACAAGCCTTGCAACAAGGAGGACTGTGAAATAGTTTCTGGTTAAGGAGACCTGCAGTGGCAAGGTGGAAGATAGGACATTTAAAAAGCTCTCTTGACCATTATTATTCCTGTGGAAAATCAATGCGACGAGACAAATTCCTCTTAGAGGCTCAGCTGTCCATTTTGTAGCCTTCTCCGATTTCCTCAGGAACAGATTCCGCTAATTTCTTTGCTGGGAAAGCTTCCATTCTAACTTTATTTCCAAGGGCCTTGACAAAGAGTAGCTATCTTTTTTTTTTCAACCCTGAAATGAAATTAATTTGGTTTTCTGAATTTTCACATTGCTCAGTTCTCAAAATTGGGTTTCTTCCAGTGTAATTGGATCCTTTATTTGGAGCATTGCCATCAGCATTGCTTTTTGTATAACTGCCAGAACTATTCAAATGCAAGAAAGCATGATGACATGAAGAAACCTAATTCAGAAGGCTTATTAGAGTATCTATTGTTGCTGGCAGGATTGACCCAATATTTTATTATCCCAAACAATGGAGAAGGTGCTTGGATTGGCACCAATCTTACCTTTCTCTTGGGGAGAAGAAAGACACAGCCCTGAAAAAAAGAATTGAGTCTGTGAAGGTTAACTGGCTCTTGTTCAAGATCAGATCAATCCCAATTCTCTTAGAATCTTAAACTTTGCTTATGTAAAAGATGATAAGTAACTACTAGTGGTGTTCAGGAGGGGATGTTTGGAGGAACTATTTAAATATTTAAATTCGGGGAATTACTGGATGGTGTATGTGAAATTCAATCCAGATTTAATTCTGATCACAGTTTGAATCTGGTTATAATGGGATATTTTGAAGATTTGCACATGTTGTATCTTGTAGGTTTCCAGCAAGCAATTACATTGAAATATTTCAGCAAAGAGTTAATGATCTTTGCTGACATTCCTTCTAGGGTTGTTAAAAGATGCAAAGAATTCAATTAAGTTTGTGTATGACAAGATAATAAAATATTACAAAACAATTGCAGAGTAACAAAAGAACTTTTTTGCAACATTTTGTTTATCCTTTTTTAATTTTTATTTTATTTGTACAAACATTCCATCTTTCATTTGAACAGTGTCTCATCTGAGTATCTTGTGCAATAACCATTATAGTTTATACATATTCATTACTGTTACTTTAATACTCTTTTCTTACATCATATTAATCTATTCTACAACATATATTTAATTCTTCCAACATTCCCCATCTTAACATTTTTAATTCTTATCACGTTTACTATTTTATGCTAGTCTTTTTTAGTATCTAACTTCCATAATTATTTTCCAACCATTGATAAAATGAATCCCTTATCATATAATATTCAGTTTATTCCTTCCCTTGGATTGCTAATGTTAACCTATTCATTAGTATTTTTTTAATCACATTCTTTTCATTCGGAATCTCTTCACTTTTCCAATTTTGTGCAAATACAATTCTAGCTGCAGTTAATACATGAATAATTAAATATACATTCTCTTTACTGTAATTTTCAGGCATAATCCTCAACAGAAATATTTCAGACTTTAAATCACTACGTTGCTGTATCATCTTTTCCAACCATGTATGTATTTTTCTCCAATATCCTAGCTTCTACACATGTCCACCACATATGATACTATGTTCCTGGTATCTGATGACATTTCCAGCATTTAGCTGATTTATCTTTGAACATCCTTGCCAGTCTTTTCGGCGCAAAATGCCATCTATAAAACATCTTATACAGATTTTCTTTGTATGAGTTGAAATGTTAATTTATAGTTTCTATCCCACAATTTCTGCCATTTATCTAATTCTATAGTATAACAAAAAAAAATTGCCCATGCTATCATTGTTTCCTTCACTTGTTGTTCTTCCAATTTAACACACAGTAAATAACTATACAATTTTTATCACTCTTTCTTCTGTTCCTGTTATATTTTATCCAATTCTGTCTGTTCTTTGTAAAAACCATCTAGTTTGACATCTTTTTCATATCTGGATTGTATTTGCAAATATGAATACCAAACCATATCTATCCCTTGCTCATTTCATTCTTGCTTAGTTTTGAGCTCACCCTTTTCATTTAAAATATCTTTATATCTAACAACATTTCCCATATTAATAATATTTGGATAAATAAGTGGTTCCATTGTTGAAAGCCAAACTGGAATCTTCAAGTAATGCTGGTCTTTGATTTTCTCCCATGTTAGTGATAAAGTGTTTCTTATATAATGTCTTTGAAAGTAACCATGAATCTTACTTTTCCAATACCATAGAAAAGCATGCCAACCTAATTGCAAACCATGCCCCTCCAGAGTCAATAATCTTGTATTCCTCAATACAATGCATTCTTTCATCAATGTTAACACTGCAGTCTGGTAGTATAATTCCCAGTTAGGTAATCTAAACTCTCAACATTTTGTTTATCCTAAGATAACAGACTGAAGAAATGTTATAATCCTGAAATTCTTGCAAATGATCTAAAACTAAGGCCCAAGACCTAAATGTTTTAAATACAACACAGTAATGTTCACAGCAAAAACATATCTGTTAAAAAGACTCTTCTTCATATCCAATTCTGAAAATAGATGATAATAACAATCATGAAGATATTCTTTGGGTGAATTTCAGTAGGTTGGCTTCACCAATGTTTGGAACGTTTGGGTACTTGGCAGATAGATCTCAGAAACTTAAATTTAACCCTTTTGAGGAGAAGAAATAACCTTTAAGGGGCCAGCTGGACTGGAAAGAAGAGCTAAACTCAGATCTTGGCTGATAAGACATTGAAGGCTTCGGTTATGTGCTGATCTTCTTTGGGGATATAGATGAATCATAGAGTTGAAGCTGTTTTTGGTGGCTTTAAAATGACATAGCATGGGATTTGCGGTTGCCCATGGCATGGGAAAGACTCCCTAGGTATTTGAAGGTCTTAATTTGTTCTGTTCGATGGTTGTTTAGATGCCAGACATATGTCTTGGGGCATTTGGAAAATCCCTTGGTTTTTGAGTTGCTGATTCTTCTTGACAGTGCTCAGCAAGCATTTAAAGTGTCAGCTTCAGGCCAATCTGCCTCTGAGAGAACAACACAGCATCATCTGCATATAAGAACTGAGATGTGCCCCTTTCCCAGTTTAGATTGGTGAAGAGATAGATAGTTGAACTTGTCTACAAGGGGATTGATTAAAATATTAATAAGGAGAGGAGCTAGAATGCAACTTTCTCCCATTCCCCTTTTGACTCGGATTCTTAAACTTACAATTGTACTTGTATATAATATTTATAGCTTGTTTTACTCTGGTCAATTTGTGTGCTTTTTAGGCTGCATTGACATTCTGCAAGTTAAATGTGACTGTTTTGTTTTGCTGATTAGTGAATGAAATAAAAGGATTGACTGACTTTAATTAGTGTCTGCTACTTTTTATACTTTTATATTTCAAATATTTCTTATATACATATATACATACACATGCATGAATGCATATATGCATTTGCAACACACATGTTTATATTGTTTATTATTTTTATATAAATCCTTAATGCCATTTTAAATCTTATTCATATATTATAGTTTCCCCCCTTAAACCAGCGATAAACAAGAACAAGTCTTTGTTGTGATCTTGACCTAGTATCATATGGGATCATTCCAATATCAAACTAGACAAGTTTAATTTTTTCCCCTTGTAATGACACATTGTTTGTATTAAAGAAGTGCAAAGATGTGAGAGGCATATTTAAGAGGAAAAAATAAAGTGAAAAGGCCAACTCCTAAGGGGTTTCTTGCAAAAAACCATTATCTGACAAAAAAAAGGTATCCATACAAAGAGTAAGGGAAGTGATATTAGTGAAAATTCAAAAATGTTCAAGAAAGTAAATTGGACAAATAATCTGACAAGTCAGTAACTATGTTAATTCAAAAGTATTTGAATCTTATAACTGAACAAAGACACTAGATACCGATGGTTATTATGTAACCTTGGTTAGCGATGATGATAGTAAGACTGCTCTTATAATTTTTATGGCCTGATCAGAAATAACGAGGGTACTTTGCATAATTGTTTTGTATGTCTTTTTTTCATTGACAGGTGACCCTTATCATTGTGTATGGAAATTTTAATTTCATTTTTACCCTTCGACTGGTTGAAAATAAAGTTTGTGAGAAATAGTACTCATAGAATTGGAGTGTTGTCCATCTGTATTTTCAGGAACTGGATTTATATACATGGCCATCCATGAAAAGTGGCTTGAAACTACAACCGGTACAAAATGTGGTGGCCCAGCCATGGATCAGTGCAAGGTACAAGGATCATATCCTGCCTGTACTGAAAGATCTGCAATATCTACCAATTGCCTTCTGGGAAGATGTTAGTATTTATGTTTAAGGCCTTTAATGGCTTGGGCCCAGATTGTCTGCTGAGTGGCCTACTACAAATTTGCTGGACTATTTAGACTACGGAACACACACACACACACACACACCCTACACACACACACTGCTAAAAGCTGGCTATCTGATATGTATATCAGGCTTTGAAACACATTCCCTACGAAGATGTTTTTGGCTTCCTGTTGTCCCAATATTCAGGAATATGAGAGGTCCTTGGTGCTCTCTGAGCTTGCTTGTTTTCTTGAAGACGTTTCATTACCCAAACTAGGTAACATGATCAGTGCTAGTGCTATGATGTTACCTAGTTTGGGTAATGAGCCTTCTGCAAGCAAGCTCAGAGAGCACCATGGACCTCTCATTTCAACCCTGAGCTACAAACATTCTCCTTTATGTTCAGGAATATTGCAGAAAGACATGTTTCCGACAAAGCTTTTACATTCTTTATTTCAATGTTTCATTTTAATTCTGATGTTAAATGTGTTTGACAGCCAGCACGATGTGGTACTTAAAGCATTAGGCTAGAAACCAGAAGATGGTACTTCTATTTCTGCCTTAGGCATGAAAACAGGTGGGTGACTTTGGGCCAATCACTCTCTGTCTGAGAACGAGGAAGGAGACAAGAACAACAATTCAAGGATCTTCTTGAAAACTCTATCCTTAACACTTGCAGAGGTTTAGCTTTTTATTTGCTGGTGGCAAGATTGACTTGAAGGCCATAGATACAGATGTATTAATGTTGCCTTAGGTTACAATTTGTCTTTCAGTTGGCGTATGACCCGAGTGTTGAAGAAAAAGAAAAATGGAGGAGGAATCTAACAAACAAATAAGTTTCAGTGCCATATTACTTTTTACAGAATAGTGATTTTCATAAACAGGAATCCAGTATCTTTTTGCTTTCCTTTCAGGTTCCTTATTATAAACCTTGTTTGTTTAATTATTCATTCAAATCACATTTGTGTCAGGAGTTCATTTGCTGTTGTTTTACTAGTTAAATATTCTTGCACTATTTTCAAAAGGGAACTCAGCAGTTTTTCTGCTTCCTGTAACTTCTTGCTTTTTTTAAAAAATCCCATTGGGATGAAATTTTAAATGTACATCTTTCTGAAAAGATTGCCCCAAATAATTTCTTACCAGGTGCCTTAGGTGTTAATAAGATTTCTACTTAAACTTTAAATTACCAGGGAGGAAGCTATTTCCCTCAAAATCTCCTTATAAATTAAGGTAGCATAGAGCGGGGCTGTCAAACTTGTGGCCCATGGGCCAGATGTGTCATGTGCTGGCCATGCCCACTCCCAGTTTAGTGAAGAGGAAAAAAGTTCTGAGAGATCTTCTCACACCACTGTGACGACGCAAGTTCAACACCCCTGGGATAGAGCATGGATGTCAAACTGTGGTGTCACATTGCCATAATGTATCGCAATGTTTTTCCCTTCACGGAACTGGGGTAGCCATGGCCTGTGCATGATGCATCTGGACCACTGGCCACCAGTTTGACACCAGTATAGAGCACCAGTATAGAGCACCAGTATAGAGCACTATAACTTATCAAATATGAATTAAATAAACAGTCCTTAGTTTGACCAGTGTATGTTCATATTAAAAATGTAAGAAGGCTGGAGTCTTATGTATTTTCCTCTGTTTCCCTTATCAGTTCAGACAATCAAAATAAAGATCTTGAACAGCAAGGTCTGAGGTCTGTAATTTGGGTCTCTTTAGATTATTTCTTTGGAAGTTTAAAAACATCAGCCAGAAAGTCCCCACTGAACCTTTCAAAGTAATCTCCTTATTTCTTCCAGAGCTCTGTTCCACATGAAAAGCAAATGATGTCCAGGACTTGAACTAAAAAAACAAAACAAAAAAACAAATGATGTCCACAGCTTGCTAAACGAATAAAAAAAAATATCAGCAAATAAAACCAGAAACAAAAACAAGGCTCTTTTTTGTCACTGCCTCAGTCATTTAACTTCAGTTGTTATTTTTCCTACCAAAGGAAAATTATAATGAACGAAGGAAAGGAGCCACAAATGAATGATCATTCATCTATTGATTTGTTGCTTTAGCTTTCACTTTGTGAGAAATGTAATGAATAGCCCTGGTTTGTGATAAGTCCTGAAAAGGTGCAAAAAGGAAAGCAAATTTAAAAAAAAAGAATGCTAGTATTTTCTATATAAGAAAAGATGTTAATTTTTTAAGCTTGAAGGGCCTGTTAGAAAGTCTGCAAAGTACCATAAAATATTTTTTTCTCTTTCATGCATGATGCTAGAACCTGCACTCATCCATTGAACAAAAAACCAGGAGATTCAGTCTTTGCCTCTGTAATTTCTTTACACAATACACAGTGAAGCTATAGATTTCAGTTCTACCTGATGTGGTAATGGACACCTAGATGTATTCATAATGTGCTACAAAATTGACTTATCATTGTTCTGTCCATACTCATAGCCTACTGAAGCTTGTGGATTGGGTGGTCCAGAACAGAGGTGGGATTCAGCAGGTTCTGACCAGTTCTGGAGAACCGGTAGCGGAAATTTTGAGTAGTTCAGAGAACCTGCAAATACCACCTCTGACTGGCCCCGCCCCCATCTATTCTCTGTCTCCCGAGCCTCAGCTGATTGGCTGGGTCTTCTTTTGTTGTCCTGCATAGGAGAATGGAGCTGGAAAGCAGGTTAGTGGGGTAGGGAGGGAATGAAGATTTTACGGTATCCTTCCCCTGCCATGCTCACCAAGCCACACACACCAAGCCACACCACGCCCATCAAGCCACACCCACAGAACCGGTAATAAAAATTTTTGAATCCCACCACTGGTCCAGGACACACAACTCTTGTTGAAGATGGGAAATAACTACTAGATTCATTTGCAAATCACTTTGATTGGAACACTGAGGCTCTCAAGATTTTAAATGAGAGCCAGTTTGGTCTAATGGTAAAGTCCCCAGGTTAGAAATAGGAGACAGTAAGTTCTAGTCCCGTCTTAAGCATGAGAGTCAATGGAGTGACTTTGGCACAATCACTCTCCCTCATCCGACATTTCCTTATTGTGGGGGAAAATACAGTCAGGAGTATTGGATGTATAACCTTATGTTATATATAAAAAATAATAAAGATGGGATATTAAATAAATGTAAACCCAATACTTGGAGACCTGCCCAATTTAAAGCCACAGCAAAGCTTTACTGATTCAAGTATGAAGTTGCTCTCAAACCAACAGCCTAGTTGATGTCATGCTTTCACTAACTCATACAGATATCTCCATTTACCTGATTCAGCTGAACTAGCCTGGACAGTTGATAGTAAAATCAAGCCAAGTCCAGACCCAGAACAATTCAGAGTGGCTGGGCTTCAAGGCCCTTTTTTATATATTCCAAAGTCCTTACCTCAGTGATCTGCAAATAGAATAAAATAGAATAACAGAGTTGGAAGGGACCTTGGAGGTCTTCTGGTCCAACCCTCTGCCTAGGCAGGAAACCCTATACCATTTCAGACAAATGGTTCTCCAATATCTTCTTAAATACTTCCAGTGTTAGAGAATTCACAACTTCTGGAGGCAAGTTGTTCCATTGATTAATTGTTCTACCTGTCAGGAAATTTCTCCTCAGTTCTAAGTTGCTTCTCTCCTTGATTAGTTTCCACCCATTGCTTTTTGTCCTGCCCTTAGGTGCTTTGGAGAATAGGCTGACTCCCTCTTCTTTGTGGCAGCCCCTGAGATATTGGAACAATGCTATCATGTCACCCTTAGTCCTTCTTTTCATGAAAAAATCTTGTCACCACTGATGGATTAGGGATTCCTTGCACTCTGCACCCTCTTCTTTTTCTGATTTCTGATGACATTTCGTTTATATATCCTTTGGCTCTTAATGACTTGGTTCCTTCTTGTTTATTTTCTGATGGATGTTTTCGACAAGACTCTTGGCTTTTTGTTCTCTCTGTGTATGTGCTTGGTTCACCTTTAAGTTATGGCCACAATTGTCAATCTCACCCTAGTCTCACACAAGCACACAACTACCAATGATTTCTAGAATGAAAAGCAGCATTTTTAAACACTTACCTTTCTCATGTACTGCTTGTGAGCTTCAAGACTCTATTTGGGTCAAGTACTGGGTGCCTGAGGATATTACATTAAGTAGGTGTTTGCCTTGATTTAACAGGACTCATCTTTTTTCCCTTCCTTGTGTTAAAAATGAAGGCAAACATGACATGCATCAATCACTATATTGAGTGAAACAAAGAGGTGACTTCCATAAACAGTCCCTGTGGGGTTACTTAGAAAGGCCTATTTTTCATTCAGAGAGTTTTGTTGTATGTAAAGTAAAATAGTGGTGGGGCATAATATTGTGCAGTTCAGGTACAGACAAATTGCTAAATATATATTACTATATTGAATTACTATTATTAATTACTATATTTAATTGCTATTATTTTTATGTTTGCATTTCTCAGCATTTGTTTACGGACTTCAGAACAGCAACAACCCAAATCCAAAAATGTGTAATTAAATAAAGATTTACAAGTTAAGATAAATACTTGTAAGAGATCCATGTCCAAGGCAGAACTGGGTAATGCATGGCTATTACAAAAATATATTGGAAAATGCATATAAATATTCCTGCAGACTTTTTTTTTTTAAAAAAGTAAACTGATGCAGGAAATAAAACAGAAAAAAAAAGAAGTCAGAATGACAGATTGTTTGTGTATGTTATAAAATATATTTAGATTTTCAAGAAATATGGGGAATTCATGTGGAGGGTTAAATGTGTCATGGGATAATCCCAAACGGTTTCTATACTATCAGGAATATATATTTAAATAGATATTTATTTTTTTCCCTTATCTTTCCTCACTTCCCTTCCCCTTTCCCGTCCCACTGCTTTTCTATTTATTTTTGTATTTTGTATTTTACAATATTGTATAACTGAATAAAAATGTTAGACAGAGGAAGGTATATTTAATAGACTTGTTTTGTCATGTTGTCATCATTTTGCAAACCTTTTGTGTAAGAATGGCAATTGCACATGAATAATTTCATCAAAACAGAGCAATTATCAAAAGAATGCATCTGAGGTAATTACTAGTGTCATGCCTCTCCCTTAAATTTGAGGCTTTGGGGCTTTTCTCCTTGGGTTTTTGTTTCTTCTTAAACCTTTGTTTCATCATTACAGAAGAATCTTTTATTTCACCATTAATGCTGATGAATCATTTATAGTTCATGCATTTAGCCACTTTTAATGGGCATGGCCCATTACTCCACGCCTTGATATCTTTAGATTTGCAAAGCAACTTATTTAATATTGAGGTTAATCAATCATGTCTCTTTAGCTGAGATGCTTCATACAGTTATTCTTATCCTAGAACATGTGCTTGAAAAAGGAAGTGAAAAGTAATTCAATTTGTCATTATTTTAAGAACATGGCCAACCTCAGCAGTAACAAAACCTAGCAAGTATTTGTGTTTGGACGTTCTCTGTCATGATATGGATATTATCTTAGCTACTTTATCTTTCCACTGTCAATGAAATAAGATGAGGTTATGCTCGATTTATGTACAATTGAAGCTTGTGCGATTTATACTTGGTAGTAACTAGGGAAAAAAATTAAGTGATGAAACACATTAGAATAAATTGGATCACAATAAAGAATAAACTAACAAAAGAGATAAATAAAGATAAAGAATTAAGCTGAAAAGTTGTGGTTTCGGAGATTCCAAATCCAAAATATTTCGGAATTCTGCACCCAAAATTAGAGAGAAGGCTCTGTCTTTAAAGGGAAAAATCTGATTTTAAAAAACAACCCTCATTTTACCTTCTAAAAAGAAGAAAAAATACCAGGAAAGCTTGAAGATCCACCATGAGGAGCCATGGTATATATTACTTTATGTTGGCTTTTCCTTTATTTTATTTATCAGAAATAATATTTTTTTTTGGTCAACTTCTGGTTTGCAGGACTTCGGCGGCAGGCAGGAATCCACGATCGTGTGCGGTTTCTACCTGGGCTCGCTGCTGGAGCGCCCCGAGCCAGCTGGCTTCGGGGCTAAGCCACCCCGTAGAGGTAGTGAAGAGGGGGGAGATCGCCAGCAGGGTCAAGGAGAGCCGCATCTCTCCTCCTCAGCTGGTCAAACTCCCTTTCCCGAAGGCGGTAGGAGCGGTGGTCAGAAATGGCCACCTCAAAGAAGCACTCAACTGGAAAAGAAAGTGCAGGAGGAAGATAAGAAGTGAAAGTTTTGGCTGGCCGGGATAAAAAGCTAAGGTACCCTGGAATTTAAATTTTATAAAAGATAACATCGCTCCCAAAGAAGAGTTGGAAGCAGCAAAAGAAAGTGAAAAGGGAAACTTTTTTTTTTCTTCACTCTCCTTCCTCACATTGACAACAAAGAGAGCTGAATAAGAAATCGGAAAAATTTGCTTTGGCACTAATAGGTAATTAAGCTGAAAATATAATTAAATGCCAAAGGGACAATAAAGATTTCTGGACACTAAAAAATCCTTTTTTTCTATAAGGAGGAAGGGAGAGGAAAAGAATAAGGGCAGGATTTGGAAGGAGGAAACTGCCTGGACTTCAAAGAATCTAAAGTAAAATCTCAATAAGACTTCTAAAAGATACATTTTAACTGGAACTTTGTAACTAAATAGTAACCCCAGGAAGAGAAAGTGAAGAAAGAAGAAAGTGTAAAAAGAAACAGCTTGTGTGTATTTGGATTGCTTGGTGACTTTGGGATTTTTGGATATTATATTGGAATGACTAAAAACAATTGGATGGCTGTTTAAAAAATTCTACAATGGCATCACTTCTGGATGAACTGAAAATGGAATTTTAAAAATATAAAGAAGAGACACAAGAAGGGAAGGACTTCTTTGGCTCCGTTTTTCAATTCTTAGAAATGGCGATCTGCACCTATGAGAAACAACAAGAAAAGACTGTGCAACTAGAAGAGTGGGACAAAGAAGAATCCATCTTTAATGAACAAGTAACTCTATTTGGGGAAGAAAGGGGAAAGGGGGGAAAGAGAATGGAGAATTTAAGACTTAAAAAAACAGCCAAAAAAGGGAAAAATAATTTGAAAAGTGGATATAAAGTTGGAAAGCAACAGAAAAGGGGAATACAGAAGAGGGAAATGGAGGTGGAGAGACAGAGGGTAAAAAGGGGAGAGAGAAGAAGAAAGGGAAGAAGGAAAGGAAGACAAGTTACAAAGGTTTGGAGCAAGATGTAAAGAAACAGGACCTATTCAGAGATAATGGGTGAAAATTTAACTGAAAAAGGGGATTCTGTGAAGGTACATAAGAATGTATTGTTATATTTGTAATAGAAATAATGTTAGAAAATTGGAAACAACCTATGATTAAAAAGTGGGATAAAATAGTCAGTGTAATTTAGTGAAACTTTTGTGAACAAAATAAATGAAATAAAATAAATGAGAGAATTGAATTAGGAAGGAGCGGGAACATTTTAATTACTCAATGTTTTATAAAATATAAGTGAAGTGGGGGGGGGAATTAACTATGGAAAGTTTATAAGTGTTCCCATAGAAGTATGATACTTATTTGAAAAGTAATGTGTAAAACGTTAAGATTTAAATGAATATTAATATTAATGATAGAATTGAATTGGTATGGATTGTTGTTTTAATTATATTATACATTTGTAATTTTTTCTTTTTTTAAAATACAGTGTGTAGTTTTAGAATGTACCAAGCAGAATCCGAACGGAAGTTATGTATTATATTAAGTGTTATAATTTTAGGGGAAAGATATAAAGGCATCATACTCCAATGAGTGATTACAGGAGAAATTTTGTTCAATGAGAAAAGATAGTAGACAGTTGAAACAGGACAGATAAAGAACATAAGTACAATGATTTGAATCGAGATGAAATAAATAAAACAAAATTAAGAAAGTTAAAAGAGAGGAGAAGCTATATAGAAAATGTAGAATAGTAATAAGATATGGAATGGAATATAAAAATGAGCATGAACTTGAATTTGTATCTGTACGAAGAGATGTAACCCGGGATTATGCTGCTTTCAAAAAAGATGTTTTATGTTTTTATGTTTTATGTTTTGTTTGTTTATGTTTGTTTTTAAAAATGAATAAAATTTTCAAAAAAAAAAAAGAAATATTTTTAAATTGTATGAAAGTAACTTTTTGTTGCTATCATTTTAAAACTGTTTTAACTATATTTTAATGGTTTTGCTTTAATTAAGTTGATTGCTTGGCATGTGTTTTTATTTGTGGGTGCCACCCACAATCACAATGCCCAGATGCTTTGGATAGTGAGATGGGCAACATATTAAATAAACAAACAAATAAATAAATAGGAAAGGAAGAAAGGATAGAAACAAACCAACCAACCAACAAATAAATTGTCTAACATTCACCAAAGATCATTCAGGGATTCAGCCAACAACATGATACTATTTATATCAAAAAATACATTCCTACATTTCCAACCAACATAACTCTACTTATGGTGGAATCACTGGTTAAAGGTGAGGGAGGCCCTTGAAGGGGAGTAAAGAAATATTCCAGCTTCTGAATGGAACAACTCACTGCAGCCATCTTGCCACTGCCAACTTGCCATGGCCAATTTGCTGCAGCCAACTCAACACGGGACAACTTGCTGTGAGATGATTCAACAATTCAATTTAAATTATTTACAATAATTAAAACATATTTTAAATTTTGCCATTCACATTTCATTTTGTTCCTCCCTTGGCCTCCTTTCTTTAATGAGTGTATTCCACTATTTCTTTGTATGTAGTATAACTCTTGAGCCACGGTGAGTTTTCCTGTGACGAGTTGACTACGGTAAGTTGGTCAGAGCAAGTATGCTATGGTAAATTGGCTGCGGTGAATTTTTGTAGACCCTTCTAGCTTAGAGTCGATTCAGGGAAGAAATGTCTAGGTCACACCCTTAGATCTAGATCAGGGGTGCCAAACTCGATTTTATTGAGGGCCGCATCAGGATTGTGTTTGACCTCGGAGGTCCAGGGTGGGTGGGGCCAGGGTGGATGTGGCCAGCATGACATCACTTGTATCAGGGTGAAAACAGGTCCCCGAGCTCCGTTTTCAGCTGAGACGGCCTCCTGCAACCCTCTGCCAGTGAAAACAAGCTCCATTTTCGCTGGCAGAGGCACTTCGGGCTGGTCCTTCATTATTTCCAGGGCAGCCTCATGGGCCAGATTTAAGTACCCCGAGGGCTGGATCCAGCCCCTGGCCCTTGAGTTTGACACCCCGGGTCTGGATCTACCATTTGCCAAGGGAAGGCAGAGAGTCTGGTGAGATTGATGTCCAATGCAAGCAACCAGAACCACCAATGAACAGGTTCAAGTCGATATTATATTGGTGGTCACCTATATTACAAGAATTTGTAATGTAATTTGCATACCTGTGATACCCCCCCCCCCATTTTCGATAGCACTTGTCTTCTTAAATGTACACTTTTTTATATACAAGTTTTGAGATCAATATTTAGAGATGAAGCTTGGCTAATTTACATGCTCATTTGTGATGTGCTGAATTCCATTTTGGCAAAATGCACCATTTCTCTGAAAAGAAGCCCAAGATGGAAAGCCAAGTGAGTCTCTTCCAGAATTGTCATCTTGCAAAGATTCCATATGTTCCATATGTCTTCATTAATACCAGTTTTTGTTCCTTGTGTTCTTTCAAGACTATTGTTTAAGCAGCAAAGAAGACAAAGCTCCTTCTTTGCTTAAGGAGTCCTGAAAGTGTAACATTGGGAAAGATTATGGAGAGGCTGCAAAAAATAACAAAAAATGTTCCACAGAAATAACAAAGAAATCAAGCAAGGGTTTTGTTAGTAAACAGCAGCTTAGACTAGTCTGCAAATGCACGTGAGAAAAAAAAAATGATCCCCCCCCGCCATAGATTCTGCCTTAATAATCTTAGTGATAAAGGAGGGCTGGAAATTTTTAAGATATTGTACCCAACTCTTAATTCTGACATCTTTTTAAAATCTGGGTAATCACTGCTTCCTTGTATGTTTCCTTCTGTGAGGGACTTGAAGGGTCTGTCTTTACCCAGCAAAAACAGAATGACTGAAAGATACACAAAATGGTCAGGGTTATTCTAAGAGTAGTAGGTGTAGGAGACAATTTTCTGCAGTCTCTTTGCCATCATTGTAGGTTCAGATCCTGCACTGGCATCCACTAGATTGGGGGTTAGGGAGGATTCAAAAGACAAGATAGTTGTGATGACTCGGGGCATGGCACAAAGACAACCTAGCCAGATAATAAGTTGGGCAACTTTGTCCCCAATGTCCTGGTTACCTTCTGGTTTAGAGAAAAAACTCTCCCAGGAACCTGCAACAGCCTTTGGCTGCAAACATTCTAGTCCAAAATGTTGTAAACAGAAAACTTTAAACTATAAATCCAACAAAGCAAGATAAGGCAATAAATCCAGCAGGGCATGATCAGGAGTTCCAGAAGTGAAGTAACACGGCAGTCAATCAAAACAGTTGCAAGGATTCCAGGAACGCAGATAACAGCAGCCAACATTTAGATAAACGTTCCCAGTAAACGCAGCTTGCAACTGCCTCTCCTTTAAACTCCCTCCCCAGGTGTGTCTTGTGAGGGGAATCAGGGCCCTCTCCTCCCTCGTAAGTCACACAACCCACGTTGGTCTCTTCTCCATTCTTCCCTGTGTGCCCTAAAATGAAGAGGGAGGTGGGCCTTTGTCTTCCTCTGAATCCCCTCTCTTTTGTTCTACCTCTTCTCTGCTCTGCTCAGCCTGACTTTGCCCTTCCCCAGTTTCCTCCACAGCCAATGGAGCCAATCTCCTGCTCTCTGTCAGCTGTTCATCTTCCTCTTCGGAATCAGACTCCGATGGGGGCATGACACTACTGGTTGAAACAGCGTGATATAAACTCTATTCTTTTAAGATTGTATGCTGGGTATTGCAATCTCAACACACATGTAAAAAAGCAGGTTTTTAGTGCACCGTGACAGCCACCATCTTGCCTTTTTTGATACTCCTTCCTGCAGATAATGAGGACTGCTATCAACTTACTTGTATCTTATGATTTATATGATCTATTACTTATCACTTGTTTGTCTGTACACTGAGAGCTTATACACCGGAGACAAATTCCTTGTGCGTCTAATCATAGTTGGCCAATAAAGAATTCCATTCCATTCCATTCTATACCAGAAATCACAGAGCTATTTATTGTTACATCTTTGAGGTGAACAAAGTGACAGAAATACTTAAATGTAAAGATATTTCACTGTGGTAAAAGGAGATCAGGTCAGTGTCATCAAGTTAATATTGCTAAAAATAAGGCTTACAGTGTAAAATTTGTTTTACATTAGAGAGAAATTATGGCTCCAGTTGATTAAAGCTACGGTGATAAGGACCTCCTTGAAAATGGCTTCCAAGCATACTTCATGCTATGGATTTCCTCAATTTGTGGCTGAACTTTTAAATGACCGAAAACTAAATCTGCTCCCTAATTTTATTGACTAGAACAGGAGGAGGAGGTGCACCTAACAATGTAAATAGACAAATGAACACACACACATACACACACACACAAGCAAACCAAGCAATCACCTCTGAATGCTTCTTGACAACAATTCAGACCCTTGATCCTTTCTCATGGGCTCAAAACTTTTTTTAAAGGGCACTTTCTGGCTTCTAGTTTCTTTGTTCTGTTTCTACCATCATTACCTTTCGATTAGAGTGAGAAATTTCTGAGTTGAAGATGAAGGGCTTGGAGACAGTTATCCCTATGATTATAGGCGTACACATGACTTTTATTTTCAACAGCTATTTAGCGGTGAAGTAGAATTGACTCTCTAAAAGGAATTGTGCTTCTAAAGTTATTTCTCAGCTTGCTCAGAGTGGTTGTTTCATTTCATTTATGAGGAAAATGGAAATGCACTAAGGCTGGGCCACAATCTCCTGTGGGAAGGAGTGGGTGGGTGGAAACCTAAGAGTTCATTCATCATTCCCTCGAATGTTTCTGGATTTTGCTTTGTTTTGTACAAACCGTATCTTGTGAGTGCTTGAAGCAACTCTAGACAAAACCAAGCACAGAAGTACTTTCTAGTGGCTTAGAGGGGACAACTAAAGGGTGATTATTATTAGTTTATAGCTTTATTAAAAATGCATTTGATTAGTATTCTCTTGCAGAGACACAGCACTATTTAATTTCTTCTACCATAGGTTTCCTACCAGCAAGTGGACAGATTAATGATGGGCTACACGACTCCCTGCAGAACAGAATTATATGGTTATCCTAATTATAGTGGGATTCCTTTTGGTCCAATAACAAGCTGCTATTCTCATTTTTGCCATTGGGAAGAGAATATTATAACAATTGCTATGTACCTGGTGCTCTTCCTGGCTGCTTATCTCTCCAAGCGCTCCTGGGTATTCCCTTGTCTCTGGAGAATGAGATCGGATTATAGATGACGGTTCACTTCCAACCACCTAGTATCTTATGTTTACACAGAACACAGTCTGGAATTAATAAAAGGGGGAAACCTGAAAATCACAGTTTCAAAAATCCAGATTCTTTTGACAATTAAAAATCTGACTTATGCATATCTTTCAGCTTTTCTTTACTCGAAGGAACACATGTGTTTGATGTTTTTATTTTTAGAGCCTTGGCGGTGCATTGGTTAGAATGCAGCATTGCGGGAAAATTCTGTGCCCACAATTGAGAGTTTGATCCTGACAGGCTCAAAATTGACTCAGCTTTCCATCCTTTTGAAGTCGGTAAAATGAGGGCTCAGATTGTTGGGGGGTGGGTGGGGGTGTTCCAATATGCTGATTCTGTAAGCTGTAAAGCACTATGAAGCAATATATAAGTCTAAGTGATATTACTATGTGCTATTGCTATTGTTATCACATTTTTACTACCATATCCTAAACTTCTTTAATGTCCCTGACTCCTGCAGTATTATCTCCGGCAAAGTTTTGTGCTAAGGAATAGTTGAAAGATATGCATAAGTCTGATTTTTAATTTTCAAAAGAACTTGGACTTTTGAAATTTCACAAATATAACTATCTACATTAAATATTTCTTACTAGCCTCCTTTATTTATCATACAGTGGTTGACCTATCTTGGTTTCTCTCTATTAAACACCTTCATTCAATACTTTTCTTTGAAGATCTTCATAAAAGTTTGTCTTCATCAAGAGCTCTATATTTCCCAGACTACTGATTTCATATAAATTAAGGAGAATTTACACAAAGAGTAATATTGCAGTGTTCAAAAATACACGTGCTTTTCCTGGGAACATCATCACAAGCTGCACATTTGAAGTGGTGTTTTAAAATACGTCCTTGGAAAAATAGTAGCATTCTTATTTGTCTTGCATTTACTGTTCTACATTTGCCTGCACTTGGGAGAAGTTGTAAGAAGTACTATCTCCTTCAACTCAAGCTTGGCATCTGATGACTTCAGGTTTGTACCCATGTAATTATTTTAGCAGCAGCTCGGAAGTCATTTGTCATTGTCTTTTTGACAAACTGTGATATTCTCTGATAGACTCTTATTCAAATACTTACCAGGTCTGATCCTGCTAAGATTCTGGAGAAATGTGCACAGGTTTAACTGAATGGAAATCCTTGGGAAACTTTTTTTGTTACAGAAGATGAAGTGAAACTTAGAGTTCACATTGTCTCTACTGTGCTGCTAATGAAAATAAATGAGAGGGATGTCTTTAAGAATTGGGAAACTTAGCTATACAAGTGTTAGTTCCAGCTCACTGTAAGTGCTTACCAGCTACATCAATAATAAATCCATATCTCCCTAAAATTGTCTTTCTGTGGTTAAATTAATCTCTTTGGCTTCTCTTTCTATAAAACATTTTATTGTCTCTAGAACATGGATACTTTTTTGACTCCAGTCCTACAATAGGTACCTGTACTCCATGGTTAGATAAAGTTAGAAATAAATCAGATTTGAAAAGCTTGTGTCTGACACCAATTTCATTCCCACTTTTTGAAGCTGTTCTTTCAGTCAAATGCATTAACACCTAAATGCAGCTGGGTCTCAAACTCTAATTGACACAATAACCAACAAGGACTGAAACCTTTTCTTACATTTATACAAAATTCTCTAATGAGTCAAAAGTGCAGAAAGGGAAGAATATCACAATATACTATTAAATATATTACACGTACAGTTTTAAAAAACATAATTTAAAAAACATAACATAATTTTAAAAAACATAAGAAAGTCACACACGCTTTCTATGAAATCCACATAGCTAATCTGGTTAGGGAACATTTAATGTATAGTCTTGACATAAATTTATAGTCTTGACACATGCTCACATTTGGAGGCATTGTGATTAAAAGTAATAAATAAAGCCCACTTTAGGCCTGGATAAATGAGGATGGTGAACTTAAGTAAGTTAGGCATCTACCCTAAATGGGAATGGATTTGCTATACCTCTCTGCACTTCCACTTTAATTTTTCTTCACTCTTTTTCATCACCAATCTTGAGGAAAGTTGCAAGAGGCCCCCCCCTTTTTTTTTTCAGAGAGATTTTCTTATTTCTTGTCTAGGAAGAAGTACCCTTCATTTCTATACAAGGTCTTTTATGGGCACTAACCTCTGCAAAAGCTATTTTTTTTGCTGTTCTTTCTAAAAAAACAACCTCTAGTTCTTTCTGGGATGGTATTGATGGGAAGATTAAAGAAGGAAGAATAAACATCACTCCAAGGCATGTGAACTAGATAGTTAGATGAACTCTCTTGATTAATGTTGCTTTCTTACAACATTATTACTGGGTGTTTTTTTTGTGACCTTGGATGTTATGATTTTGTTTGGTAAATTGGTTTTTCACTATGCATAATTGTGAGATGGGTGATGAACAAGAAAGAAGGAAAAAGAGAAAGAAAGGAAGTCTGTACTATTTATTTGTTTGATTAGTTGTTAGTTTGTCAAATTTATGGAGCCAGCTATCTCCCAAAAGATAAGAAGCAATGGGTGGGAGCTCTTAGATGGAGATTCAACCTGGAACTAAGGAGGGATTTCAGAATGATTAAACAATGGAACTGCTTTGTGAGTGTCAGAAACTTTCTGACAGTGAGAACAATCAACCAATGGAACAGTTTGCCCTCGGAAGTTGTGGGAGCGCCATCACTTGAGACTTTCAAGAAGAAATTGGACTCCCATTTGTCAGAAATGGTGTAGGGTCTCCCGCTTGGGCGGGGGATTGGACTAGATGACCTATAAGGTCCCTTCCAACTCTGATTATCTGTATCTGTGTGCTTTATTGCTGGAGATTTCCAAGAAAAGGTTGGACAACCATTGTCTGGGACGATATAAGGACTCCTGTCTTAAGCAGGGAGCAAGACTAGAAGACCTTGAAGTTCCCTTCTAGCCTATGAATCTATGATTCTAAATGAATCCAGTTTTAAGAAGCAGTGGTGTTCTCACTAACTCCTCACTAAGTTTATAGGTTCCAATTGGAGACAATATAATAAGGCTCAGTGTTCTGGTAGACTTAAAATGCAAATAGACATACAAGTGATGATGCAGTCCAGGGGGAAACCTCTCCAGGTGGTTTTCTTTACCGTGATAGTCAAATAACAATTTAAATTCATGCTTCAGAGTATTAACACCCAGGAATTTTGGGGTGGTGGGAATGAAAAGCTCTTCGCACAATTAGGTGTTTTAAGACACTTATTTAAACAAGGTTGTTCTCCAATATGGAACTTTTGGCTGCCTGGCGGCTGCTTCCATTCTACAAAAAGTCCTTCCAGGCTCAAAGGTGCCAAATGAAAAACGGTTGAGGGGTGACTTCAGGATTGGAGCTCCTGTAGAGCACAGCAGATTGAAACAAGGCCTTTAATGAGGTCATACCAGCTTGGTGCCTTTCTTATCTCCAAAGGGGCTGACATTTGGAGACCCCTTGTACACACACTCACAAAACTATGTGCCTTATCTACAACTTAAAGAGTTCTGCTACCATTGCAAATAAAAAAAGGGGGGGTGGGGAGCTGCTCGGCAGGAAATCTACTTTACAAGATGTTCCCTGCAGGGAGGTTTCTTACTTTCAGAACTGTACACTCTTGAAATGAGCTTTGTAATGCAGCAGAAATGATTCTCCCCCCCCCAGCCCCCCGATTTGCAAGAAATGGAGCAGGAATGGGAATGCTCAAAGTGATTTCAGACAGTGAGAAAGAGAAAAAAAATGGCTTCATATTCCAACTTTGTGTAGATTAGGTAACCGGTGCCAAGAGGGGCATGTATGTCTCCACATCAGGAAGGAGGTGATGTGTTGGAAGTGCGGATGAAATGAATCTAATTTGTGCAGTTAGGGGAAATATGTAAAATTGATGTTCTTGAGGAAGGGCAAGTAGTTGGTGAGAACTCCTATTTCCTACCTGGTTTCCAATTGAAAAGGAGAAGACAAAAAGCAGTCACATTCAATGGTTAGAGAGCAGAAGTGTATTCAGCAGGTTCTGACCAGTTCTGAAGAACCGGTAGTGGAAATTTTGAGTAGTTCAGAGAACTGGCAAATACCATCTCTGACTGGCTCCATCCCCATCTACTCTCTGCCTCTGATCGGCTGGGTCTTCTTGTATTTCCCTGCACAGGAGAATGGAGCTGGAAAGCAGGTTAGTGGGGTGGGAAGGGAATGGGGATTTTGCAGTAACCTTCCCCTGCCAAGCCACGCCCACCAAGCCGCACCATGGCCACCAAGCCACACCCACATAACTGGTAGTAAAAATTTTTGAATCCCACCACTGTTAGAGAGGGAACAGTTCCCTGCACTGTTTACTACCATAAGAAGCAAAAAACGGACTGTCTAAGTACAAGACAATACAAAACATGCTGGGATTTTTATAGATTCTTTTTTGGTCATTAATGGCGATTTTCTCTATAGCGTTATCTTTTAATTAATGTTGCTTTTAGGCTGCAGAACACATATTCTACTAGTAAATCCAACTGAGCACAGTGGGGATTATTTTTGAGTAAATATGTAAAAGATATTGCTGTAAAACTCTCAGACCAAACTATCTCTTCTGAATATATTGTCACAATCCTCCGTCTGGAGTGAAAATCCCTTCTGCAATCATTTTGGGGCAACTTTAAATTTGAGGGATGGAAAGAGTGATAACACTTTTCAAATACCTGAAAGGACATCCACACCGAAGGAATTCCAGAACCTGTTATCTCTTTTTTTCCAGAATGTAGAATTCTGAATAAGGTAGGAATAAATTAAAGGAAAGCAAACGTTGGCTGAATGTTAGGGGGGGGGGGGGGGAGAAATATGATAGTGGAACCAATTATCTAGAAAGGTTGGTGGGTCTCCTTTCATGGGATTCTTCAATTAAAAGCAAGATAGCCATTGCCTTTTTAAATTTGGATTCAGATATAAAGTAGATGTTGATGTTGAAGACCTAAATATATTCTTTGCTAACCTCAGCTGATGAAGCCAACCTGTATTTTGTCGCCTGAAATGTCCCAGTCTTCATGATCATAGATGAATAATAAACACATCTCATAACCAATAACCCAATAGGCAATCTTTCAGGTTATTGATCTCCCTGAGTTATGCTTTAAAATGGTAGATTGGTTTCGGATGAAAGCGACAGTTTTCACACTTACAGAATACTTCTGATTCCCTACTCTCCCACTTTGCCAGCAGCTCCAGAAATCTGTTTCAACAGCTCATATATTGTCAGTTGGTCTTTTTAAAAGTCACTTGGAGAAAACAAATGTTTCCCCCCACCCCACATGCACAGTTTTAATACGCTATTTATTTCGAGCATGTAAACAAGAAAATCTGTTTTCCTGTTATACCATTTTGATTAGATGTAGGGAAAACTATACGGAATTAAGCAAAGAGCAACTGTTACTGATGTGAGTTTGTTCCGGAGAATTACAACATCCCTTTCTTCTGTTGCAAAATTATCAGGGTTTTGCTAGGGTTTCATTTAAGTACAAAGAAAGCTTGAGAACTTGTGTTTGACCTTTACACTCACAGAGCAAAAAAACTGTGCTTTTTATTCTATTTGCAATCCTTCAAGCAGAAATGCTTTCTGGGTTTGTTCAGTGTGGAATCTAGATGGGAAGTAACACTAGACAGCCCGTTTGCACAAATAAACAGGATAAAAGGACTTACCCCTTAATGTGTAGATAGGCGGGGTTGCAAGGAACAGCTCAGTCCAGAGAGAAATGAAAAGAAGTTGGGCTTTGCTGCCTTCCTTCCCTTCTGCAGTAAGTATTCATTTATTATTCATTTATTTTATTTATTAAACAAATGTATTTATTTGTTCCCATAGTTTTTGTGAGCTTCGTATTAGTAATGGCCAAGTATTAGTCTGTGCTGTGGACAAAGTATTCCACTTCCTTCTTTGTTGCGTTGTGCTTGCAATTTGCCTACCACTAGTGATGATTTACTGAAAGACAGGTTGTTCTCACCTTCCAACTGCTTTGTTTCTCAATTATCCAACTTATGATGGTTTTTTTTAAAAAAAAGAACCAGCATTGAGACCAATTCTCCCAACCATTGTAGCATCAGGGGATTGATACTTGGGGGCTTTCTACCTGATTGTGACAAGGAAAAACAGAGAAGTAAAACTGAGGTTTTGCTCAACAATTGGAAAGATTTGACTTAACTTCCAAAGGGGAAGTGAGGTCATAAGCCCATTGTGGTCATGTGATTCCCTTCCCCCCAGTTAACATTTTTATTCGGTTATAAAGTATCATAAAATACAAATACAAAGTAAATAGAAAAGCAGTGGTGGTGGGGAAATGGGCAATAGAAGTGAGGAAAGATAAGAAAAGAAAAAGAAGCATTGACTTCCAACTCTCTCTGTTACAGTGAAATAAGGCATTCACATCAAGTCACAGCTTTTTACTTTTTCATAATAATATGAACAAGCCCTCTCTATAAAGATATATCAGTCTAATCCAAAAGGGTCTTCAAACTTGGCAAGTTTAAGACTTGTGGACTTCAACTCCCAGAACTCCTGAGCTAACATGACTGGAGGAGGAATGCTGGGAGTAGAAGTCCACAAGTCTTAAAGCTGTCAAATTTGAAGATCCCTGGTAATTGGTAAAACCCAAAGTAGAGTTTCATTCTTTTCCACATTAAGCACAAAGTTCAGAAGTGGTCTCCATGTGGAAACAAAAGTACTTATGTTCTTTTCTTTAATCAAAGCAGTCAGTTTTGCCATTTTGGCCAACTCCATCAACTTTTAGGAATCGAAGTGTCCTTCCATTTTTGTGCATACAATAGTCTTGCTGCTGTCAATATATATAATAACAAAGTTCCAGATTTTTTTTCTCCAGTTCTTTTTCCATGATTAAGCCCAAAAGGAAACTTTCTGGTTTCATTTTTATCTCCATTTTCAAAATGTTCTGTAGTGATCATGTGATTTTTCAGCTAGTGATCTTACTTTTAAGGGTGGAGTTGCCAGTCCCATTGGTAGGTCATTGCTTTCCTCTTTTCCAGCCCATATTGGCTTTTGAAGTGCACGTCACCTTTTAGAAGGATGCACTGTGAGAATGGCTTCTTATGCTTATGTTTTCATGGAGGAGTGGGGTGGGCAATTACACAGATCCTATTCTGGGCCTTTTGTGGATAAATTTAAGACTTCAGTAGATCATTTTCATTTGCTTTATTGGTTTCCTATATTTGTGATCTACTCCTGAGCTGACATTCCCACATTTCCCCAGCATACAAGTTCTGCATATTTTCCAGCATAGTATAAGGATTGAGATATTGCAACAGGACCAAAGAGACTCAGGTTCAGGATCATCCACAGCCATGGAAGTTTATTGGATGATATTATTGCAGTGAGTCTCTTTCAGCCAACATACCTGTCGCGGTTGATGCAGAGGGAAAAAAAACAGGCAAGGGAGCACTATATACCCTAGATCATGTTTCCTGAAGAAATCTAATGGATAATTACAAATAACAGTAATATGGAAGGCTACAGGCATAATAAGCTTAGCATTATTTCGAAGGGAGTGGGACCTTGTATTTATGTGGTTGCTAAGAGTCGATAATGACTTAATGGCACATAATAATCAATCAGTCAAAAGACCTTGAAGAATTACTACTTGAGAGAGTGCAATGTACCATAAATTGTTTTCTGTAACGGGGAAGATGTTCGGCATTGTATTATGATGAAAAAAGAGGATACAATATATGATAAACGCCTTGGAGAAAATTTCTGTAGAATGTAGAGGAATCCCTGCTACTAATACATTATTATCTGAGTAGCCTCTCTGTATCATGACAGCTACCTGAACACTGTAATCACTGAAAGCTGCAAAAAAAAATAAATAAATAAGAAGAATGAAGCTAACAAGAATGATAAAGTTACACATAGTTCTGTGATTGTAATGGACCTACAAAGCAGAGTCTGAAACATAGTCAAATACAGTATGTCACAGAAGTGAGTACACCCCCTCACATTTTGTAAATATTTAAGTATATCTTTTCATGTGACAACACTGAAGGAATGACAGTTGGCTACAATGTAAAATAGTGAGTATATAAGAGTGTAAATGTGCTGTCCCCTCAAAATAACACAACACACAGCCATTAATATGTAAACTGCTAGCAACAAAAGTGAGTACACCCCTAAGTGATATTGTCCAAATGGGGCCCAAAGTGTCAATATGTTGTGTGGCCACCATTATTTTCCAGCACTGCCTTAACTCTAGAGTTCACCAGAGCTTCACAGGTTGCCACTGGAGTTGTCTTCCACTCCTCCATGATGATGTCATGGAGTTAGTGGATGTTAGAGACCTTGCGCACCTCCACCTTCCGTTTTAGGATGCCCCACAGATGCTCAATAGGGTTTAGGTCTGGAGACATGTTTGGCCAATCCATCACCTTTACCCTCAGCTTCTTTAGCAAGGCAGTGGTCGTTTTGGAGGTGTGTTTGGGGTCGTTATCATGTTGGAATACTGCCCTGTGGCATACTGTATATGCAACAAAAAGTTAATGAGTTGAGAAAGCATCAAGAAAAGTGAAAAGGGTGGAGTAATCTAATAGCTTTGCTATTAGAGGGCTAGTTTGTTAGTTGGTTTCTGCGCCTTTGAGACAGTGTTAACTCCTGGTGTCTGCCTGGAGTGTCTGCCTTACAGTTTTCCTGGTAATGTTTTTGGAAGTGGTTTGCCCTTGATTGGTCCTTCTTGGAGCTGAAAGAGAAAGCAACCAGCCCAAAGTCACCTAGTTGGCTTTGTGCCCAAAGAGGGACAGGAGGGACTTAGTTTCTCATTTCTAGCCTGCTGCCTTAAGGCTTATTTAGATGTGCCTACAACTGCCCATAGTCATTGCTGCACACCCACACTGTGAAGGGGTTGATGTGGAGGTTGCAGAGGGCTACAGTCAAGCTGACTCAAACACCTCCTGAACCCCAACTGCTGATTGTGTGGAGGTGCATGGTTTGCGTTTTGATTGGTTCTGCTAGGACAGGATTGTCAAACTCAAGGCCTGTGGGCACGCAGCCCTCCTGAACTCTGTTTTCACTGGCAGAGGGTTGCAGGAGCCCATCCCAGCTGAAAACGGAACTCAAGAGCCCATTTTCACTGGCAAAGAGCTCAGGTCATCACAAGTGCCCCCGATATGAGTGATGTCAAGCTGGCTAGGTCCACCTTGGTCATGCCCATCCCAGCCCCCGAGGTCAAAGGTAACTCTGGTGAGGCCCTCAATGAAATTTAGTTTGACACCCCTGAGATGGGACAAAGCAAGGCACATTCAAATGGGGAACATTAATATCCACCGAGGTATAAAAAGAACACCTACGCCGCCGTCCTCGAACGACAGAAGTATATGTTCCCTTATGTGCCATGTTCTGTCTTTAAATTGCTGGCTGAACATAAAGACAGTCAGGCAAACTCTACAAAGGCTTCCATACAAAGTTTCTTTATTGAATCACAAGGCATCCTCAAAGTATAACTCACAGCTATGTTGAGATTAATCTTAATGTCCAAATCTTTGCATAGCTGACTTCATAGTGTGAAAGTATAGTGATCTTCATCCCATAACGATGGAGCAAAGGGTGAGACACCAGCAAGTGTAAAGGAAACTCTCCCAACCCAACCAAGGGTCAATTCAATGACCAATCAGGATTACAGATGTGACCACATGACATGAGCTACATTTCCCATGAGGCATTTCCTTAAGGAGACAGATCCCAATTCTCACTTAACTATCTCAATTCCCAATTAACTATATACTGTCTGGACAGCACATGCCATGCTGGAGAAGTTGGCTCCAACCTTGAATCTCTACACCAAACCAGCTCTCATTGCAATGTTAGACCATGCACAAGATTGATCGGCTGTGATCCTTTCTCCCTTAGCAGAAATACTGAAATCATAGTAAGATCATTGGAATTGAAAGAAGAAACATGGTCTATGTTGTCCGAAGAATCTCAGGCAAGATCTCCCAATGACTTCTAGATTCTTATGTATAGGTCACAACAGTGAACTTTTCTGTGCTTTGAATCCAACAAAAGTTCCTGATTATTCGCACCTGACAATAATAACCATAATAATTTGGTTGACATTTGTGGGTTTAATATCCTTTTAAAATAATTAACTTTCTGTTATTTTTGTCATATTCTGCCAATTATTCTAATCATCATCATCAAGCAGTTGCCAGCATATGGATGCTTCATGGGGAAAATAAGAGCAGACACCCACATACATATGTATGTGTGCCTGTACTGTATGCCTATATATCTCTGTGTATAATTGTACACACAGAACACAAACATGCATGCGTATATATCTACAAATATGTAAGGAGTACAATGGCCTCTCATTTCTGAAACTATTTGGCTAAGGATGAATAGAGTGTTGTAATGTTTGTTTTATGACAGCTTGTGCCTGATTAAACGCCGTTATGTTTGCACTGTGGACTTGAAGTGACTGCTATTATCAGCTCTATTTTAATGGACAAGCAGTGTCCCATGAAATCAAATCTGCTCTATGAAATCAAAATTTGTGCTTTTTAAGTGACTCGGCAGTGTTACAATCATAAAAGTGTGATTAACCTAGCTGTAACACATTCTTACAATAAGCTGTTCCTACTGCTCATAGATGTCATCATTCATTTGCAAAATAATTGGATGCTGGATGAGAGGATTTCTATCAACTTGAATCATGTTCTAATTTTGAAAGTGTCTTCCAAGCATTTATGGTATGATATTGATGATCAGCTACTATTCACACATTTCCAATAATACGGTCTACTGATCCAATTAATATGCTGATGACACGATGAACTCTGAACACTTGTAATTCATAGCCGGCTTTAATCCTGCTTCCAATATTATTTTAAAACAGTACCCCGGACCCCTTCTGCTTGTCTTGGTACTATACTTAGCTTTTAAATCTACTGTGTATCTCACCAGGTTCTCCATATTTAGTTATAATTCCAATTTTTTAAAATTGTAAACATTTGTTTAAATCCAAACATTAACAGCTCTATTATATTGAATAGCTTTTAGAGTAAACACTGGATGTTAACTGAGCATCAAGGAAGGCAATATGGCTTCAGAAGTAGGGAGAAATGCATTTCCTGGCCTCATTTGTAATGCTTAGAGCAGCCAGCTTCTCCCTGCTATTAACTCTACTGCTTTCTTTTAAATAATGTTCTGCTCCATCACTCCTTCTCCATCTTTTTTTCCCCTTTGCCTGCTGCTCAGTTGAAGAGCTCTCAGCCCATATTTGAAGAGTTAGCAAACTGGATGGCCCTGGGATTTGCTCTTTCCCCACCAAACTCCTCAGACTACTTTTGTTATCACCGTTTCAATCTCTTGCAGCTTCCTTCCAAGATAAGCCCAAAATATTTTAACATAGCTTGGGCTTGCTTTGGATGAGATCATTATCAAGAATAGAATATTGTTTTAACATCAATATAGCTAAGGGCAACTTATATTTGGCTCAGTAATGGACTGGAGATGAAACGAAGAGATTGGCATAAAGATACAGCAGAAAAATGCTGCAGCCGGAGAACATTAGTACCTACCTAATACCATGATTGGATATAAATGGCAAATAGATTCTCAGTCTCGGCTTCTGATTTGGTTGTTTTAATTCTGCCCATCCTCACTCTTTAGGAATGTCCAACCTTCTGTTTCTCTAGCATAGTCCAACCCCCAGATAACTTTGGCAAAAGGGAATTTCTTCTCCCATCAGGCATTTATGTTTCTCTCGTTGTCCTTTGGACCCCATGCCCTCAGTTATAGCCCTTGCTTTATTAAATTAATCTACACCTTTAACCTTTTAAAGTTGCCTCTTTCGTGTCCTAAATTGTACTTCTAACATTTCCAGGTTGCCCTTTTGCCCTTAAATGAATATGAAACCAATTCCACTTTAACCGTCTCTATAGAACAAAAATTGTTCAGCAAAGATCTGAAAAGGGCCACAACAGAAGCCTTTACTCAGGAATTTGTTTAATTACAATAATTCTATGCCTGCTGTTCATCGCAATTCCAAGGAAAATATAATAAAAATATATAAAATTTTAAAATATAACATCACAAAATACATATTCCAACATTCAAATCCATAAATATAACCACTTCAGTTTTATGTTAGCACTTTGAAGGTATTGGAAGACAATTCCATAGTTCATAATACTTGTATCTTGAATGTCTCTCTTAGGTTATGCATGTGATAACAAATAAGAACATCTTCAATAGATGCAAAAGTTCTAAGGCAAAGAGTATCTAAGGCATTAGACACTCAGATCAAAAGCAAATCACACTTAGAAGGCCAGCGCTAAGAGTAGCAAATTGCCCTAATGGAAGCCCAGAACTCTGTTCCTTTTCTATCATTCTCCAATTTGGTGGTCATAATTTGACCAATGCAACCTGCTAAGTTTGGTATTTACTGGCAGGTTAATGCACAGCACAATTCTATTGAATCCACTTCAGTTTCATGTTAGCACTTTGAAGGTATTGGAAGACAATTCCATAGTTCATAATACTTGTATCTTGAATGTCTCTCTTAGGTTATGCATGTGATAACAAATAAGAACATCTTCAATAGATGCAAAAGTTCTAAGGCAAAGAGTGTCTAAGGCATTAGACACTCAGATCAAAAGCAAATCACACTTAGAAGGCCAGCGCTAAGAGTAGCAAATTGCCCTAATGGAAGCCCAGAACTCTGTTTCTTTTCTATCATTCTCCAATTTGGTGGTCATAATTTGACCAATGCAACCTGCTAAGTTTGGTATTTACTGGCAGGTTAATGCACAGCACAATTCTATTGAATCCACTTCAGTTTCATGTTAGCACTTTGAAATAAATTTGAAGCTATCTCCTGATTGCCACAAATAGCGCCTTCTTACTCCCCACTCCCCCTCCTCCTCATTAGCGCCATCATCTCCCCATGAGGGACTACCTTGACAGGATTATAGGGCTTGTGTGCTCTGAGGAAGTTGAGAGCTAAGCCAGAGAACTATCCAAAAATGTCTGAGTAGTGGACATAGCAGTACCTGGAGACAGCAGAAGAGAAGAGAAAATCACAAAAATAGAGAAACATGCAAATAGAAGTAGAATGACCATGCCAAAAAAGCAAATATACTACCAATAATAACAGGCACCTTGAGTACAATCCTAAAACATCAAGAGCATCACTTTATAACATCATTGGCAATGACAAAATAACCACCAGTCAATTGCAAAATACATTTTCATAGCAACACCTGCCTATCCAAGGTCCTTGGGTGGAACTTGAGAGGTGGACCAAAGATCAAATCCAATCTAAACATCTGGTTGACTGTGTGACCAGCCTTAATAATAAACCTTTACATGTTGCCTCAGTATACCCACTAATTTGGCAATTCAAAGTATATAAATGACTTGGAAACAATATTTTCTTTTTGTACAAGAATTTAAAACCATCCGTCGAGAGCTGTGTGCTCTTTCAGTGAAGCAAATCACTTAATTTCAGCTGTTAGAATTCTGCAGAATTAATTTCTCTTTGCATTAAGTGAGATCACTCACTCAATCTTCCCTGCACTTCTGAGTCTAAGAATATTTGGCCATATTTATTTATCATTCAGTTTTTAATTAGAGGATTCATGATTGTACATATGCATATAGCTAAACTCTCAAAATTAGTTCATAATGTTTGAATGGATGCATCGGGGGCAGGAAATTAATGCATAATATCATTGTAAGATTTCTGTTTATTGCATATACTAATCACTGGTGGGATTCAGCCGGTTCACACCAGTTCAGGCAAACTGGTTATTAAATCCCCCTCCACTATCAAAGTGGATGCTGGGCGCTATGCTACACTGCAATGGAGAAATGGGCAACAGAGTGACCGGAGCAATGGAAGGAGAACGTTGCTTTTCCTCCTACTTCTCCCCGCTCCTCCTCCTTTTCTCGTGCCGGCCACTCCGTTGCCCATTTCTCCATTGCAGCGCAGGGCCCAGGATCCATTTTGATAGTGGCGGGGAGGTAATTTAACAACCAGTTCACCCAGGGTCAGGTTGGCCATTGCAGAAGGTTCATCCCGCATGTGTGGAGGAGCTGGAGGATGAGGATGGGCCACGCCTCCCACGACAGCCAACCTGACCCTGGGTGAACTGGTTGTTAAATTATTCGAATCCCACCACTAATACTAATCCCAACAATCTGTCCAGAATTGGTTACTAGGAGGTGAAGGAGGAAAAGTCAGGAGTTCTGCAAACAGATGTTAATTTCAAGAGAGCAGATAGTGACTTTTTCCACTGTCTTTTAGATCTTCTATGTGGAAAAGCAGCTTGATGCCTGACAATATGGATATGGGATAGAAGCAGGAAAGAAGGGGGAGGTACTTTAACTTTATGTTTTAAAAATAGGCATTGGGCCTTCTAAACTGCCGTTTTCAAGCAAAAATAGTTCCTCCTCAAGACCCAATTCTTTCATCATTGTTCTGAGCATGGGTACAGTTGGTGGCTCTAACATTGACTGCTGACTCTGCAAACACAGAAGGGGACATGAACTTGAAACACATTTGGTTATTAATTATCAATAGAGTACAGTACAGGATCCAAGGTAAGAGTACCTGACTCATAAGAACAAGATTTATGAGCAACGAAACCTTATTTTACATTTCCATTGTTTGCAAATTTCCCCCATTGCCAATGCTGTCAAAGATTGACTCCTGCTGTGAATCAAGCAAACATTGTTTGCAAGCTGCTGTGTTGCACAGACAGTTTCGTGGCATTTAACTTCAGAAGTCCTTCCTGTATTCCCTAAGTAGAGAGTAACTGAAAAAATCACGAAAAAATTTCCTGATTTTGGTTAGGTACTCTTGGTCTTGTGCAAGGGCCTTCAATCTTGGCAAGTTTAAGACTTGTGGACTTCAACTCCCAGAATTCCTGAGCCAACATGACTGAAGGAGGAATTCTGGGAGCTGAAGTCCACAAGTCTTAAAGCTGTCAAGTTTGAAGACCCCTGGTCTAGCGGTTAAAGCACCAGGCTAGAAACTTGGGCCTGTCACTTTCCCTCAGCCCAACTCACCTCACAGTTTGTTGCTGTGGGGGAAAATAAGAGGATGAAGGAGTATTAGCTATTGTCATCACCTTGAGTTATTTATAAAAATAATAAAGATGAGAAATAAATAAATAAATAAATACAGTCATGTTTACAAGTTTATTCAAGTGAGGAACTGGTTTTCTAACACTAGACATGTAGAGCTAAGTGAATGACTGCTTTGTGTTGCCTTCTGGCTCTCTTTGTTTTGTCTGATTTAAATGACACATTAAGGAGATGCTATGAATACTACCGTGTTTCTCCAACAATACGGCCTCCACCAATAGGAAGCCCCACCATGTTTTATTGGCATAAAATCAAATTAAGCCCCTCCCCCCAAATTAAGGCCCATATTAAACATGCAAAATGGGGGGGAATGGTGGGGGGTGGCTTGCCATTAGGAAGTACATTTGTTGCATGCCCGGATATGGTGCTGCCTGCGTTGGTGGGGCACTTCATACTGGGAGACCTTCCGCCACTGTTACTTTCCCTTCTCCCTTGCTGCCGCGGCATTAGAGCAACGCCGCAGCATTTGGCGCAGCCACGTGCGGCCAGCCAGGGCTCCTCCCTGCAACCGGAGCCCTGAGGAGACATTTGGCTTCAGGTGCTCCTGTCACCGCCTTCCCTTTGCCTTCAAAGGTAAAGCGAATTATTTTAAAAACAACACCCTACTACAACAAAGCCTCCCCTGCCCGAGAGGGCAGCCCAACCCCACATGGGGAGGCGAATCTCCCGGGGCCGCAGCACAAGATCGGCCCACCTCGGGAGAAGTGCCAAGCCGCCATCCCTGCCTGGCGCCGGGCAGAGCATGAAGAGCTTCGCCTGGGGCGCCCAGCGCAGCTGACAGGCGGGCCCTCCTTCCTGGTGGCAGAGCTCTAACCCTAACCCTAACGGTATTTTAGGAGTTATTTCCCCCCCCCCAAGCCTCATGCTCCTATACAAATATGAGGGAATGATCATTCATAAATTAAAACAGTAATAATATTTGAATCAAGCGTGGGGATATTTGGTTGATGATGGAGAACATTTTTATGATTTAAAAGTTGAGTGTCCACTTTAAAAATCATAAGAGATCATCTTTTCATTAAATGAAATTCTCACACTAGTGCCTATTCTTATCCATGATAATGAATAGTGGAAGAGCTTTTGAATAAATATTCTCTGGACCAGAGGTGGTATTCAGCAGGTTCTGACCAGTTCTGGAGAACCGGTAGCGGAAATTTTGAGTAGTTCAGAGAACCTGCAAATCCCACCTCTGACTGGAGATTTTACAGTATCTTTCCCCTGCCATGCCCGCCAAGCCACGCCCACAGAACCGGTATTAAAAAAAATTTGAATCCCACCACTGCTCTGGACTTAAATAATTCCTGAAGTACTATAAATATTTGTTGAATCCACTTGGACCTTCCTTTATAATGATGATCTTAATCTATGTTTAGGCACATGGCAGATTGCTGGAGTTGCTGTACATTAGGTAATTCCACTGCCCTCCTGATGGACAAGGCCATTTTGGGCTGAATTAAATTACATTTGAATTAGAGGTCTATTTTCAAGAGGATTTCTCATGGGTAACTTTTTCTTAAGTAATTAAAAAAATCTACTTTTAGCTTTTGATTAGTAGGTTAATTTCTTTTTATTTCCTAATATCCTTATCACTTTCAAATCAAGTGGTTTTTTTTATAGCCTTCAGCCTTGTTCTCCCAGCTGTGAGAAGTAAAATGGGACTCAGATTTTAATTTTATAATCCCAACTGTGCTTAATGGATACCATGAGGAGGCTGGATTTTTCCACAAACCCCTAAATTTTAACCAGAGAGCAATTTGGCTAGTATGGAGGAATATTTCCTGTGTCCCTAGAAATCTTCTTGGTCATACTTTTATTAAAAACCATGTATTTGAAGGAACATGTTTGAGAGAGGATAAAAGGATATTGAAATGCAAAGTGGCTATTACTTTCTGAAAAAGGAGCAGCAAATTGATCTGGAGAATTTCTTCGGAAGAACTTTGTCAAAAAATGTATTTGCAATCCTCAACTGACTTCAAAAGAAGTGACTAAGACCCATTATTGCCCCCAGCAAAACACTAAGTATAGTCATATTAATAAAACAAAATTGTGCCTGGCTTTAATGAGAATGTAGGTCACAGAATTAAGGGCTGCAAACCCAACCCTACATAACAGTTAATGAGCAAACACTGACAGCAGTAATAAGGGTGACATACATTAGACCTGAGCTGAAATGTTTCTAAAGACCTTTTTCTTTTCAGATTTTTGAGTTGTTCTTTTTTCTCAACTGCTCACCTCCGTGCAATTTTCAGAATTTCCCTGTTTTTCTTTGCCTTCGCTGCCTCTCACAATAATGATGGGGCCTTATGAAAAGATGACAAATGTGAGCCAGCCCACCAAAGGGAAATTATTGGAGGATTTCACACCTTATTTGGGAAAAACGATAAAATGGTTCCCCTCACATAAAGTGGCCAGTTCCAAGAAGCTAATTATATATTGGCAAGTTTTATGTGTCAGCAATACATTTTTAAAAAGCCTTAGATTTAATAACTGTACAAGTAGTCCTCAACTTACAACAGTTCATTTAGTGTCTGTTTGAGGTTCCAACAGCAGTGAAAAACGGGACTTGTGACCTCTTTTCACACTTCACGATTGTTGCAGCACCCCCCTGGTCATGTGATCAAAATTCAGATGCTTGGAAACTGACTCACATTTATGACACTTGCAGTGTCTTGGGATCATGTGATCACATTTTGCAACCTTCTGACGAGCAAAGTCAATGAGGAAGCCAGATTCACTTAACAAATGCATCGATTCATTTAACAACTGTAGCTGGAAAGATTATAAGATGGGCCAAAACTCACTTAACATCTGTCTCACTTAGTAAGAAAATTTTTGGGTCAATTGGAGTCATACGTTGAGGGCTACCTATACAAGTCACTTTGCTTGTGTGACACTAAAAATATGGTGGCTATCTACTAGTTGGTGTGCTTTGCTTTCTTCAGAGTTCCTCCTTGTCCTCTTCTGTTTCATGTCTAGGCACCTTTTGAGGTCTTGTTGATCCTGTGGGTCTTCTTGACCATATACTTTGTTAGGTAAAGGCCTCGCCTACACACCTTACTCACTTACACACCTTCCCCCAAAGGAATGTTGCTTCTTGTGCCCATAGGGAAACCTGAATGAGGTTGCTAGTGAAGGGAGATCTTGTTCAATATCAAGACCAATATTCTTGTTCCAGGTCATTGGTTTCATTCTGCTAAATGTTGCCCCTGGAAAGTAAGACAACATCATTGCGATTCTGTGACACTTTCATGTTATAAGATGCGACCTTCAGTCACAATCTCCTCTCAGTACTAAATGATAAAATATCTTTATGCATTGTTTTTTTAATTGCTTAATTATTTCCTCTTTGACTATCTCCTCAGCTCCCATGTTTCTATTTTTTTCCCCTCCCATTTCCTTTAGGTTATGTCCCAGTTTATTTTTCTGTTTAATTGTGGAGTTGATGGAATAGTGTAGATGAATTTAGTTTGCCTTATTACATGAGGTAATCACAATCTTTTTTTTTCCTTAACTTTCACAAAACTTGTCATAGATGCCTGACTCCCTCAGGCTTCTGCAACTCTCTACTACATTTTCTAGGGACCAGATCAGAGGCTAGGTCAAAAATACCATGAAAATCTCACAACATGATGTTGCAAGGGATGGTTGCCATGGCAAACTCCACCAAACTTCCAATTCAGAAAAAAACACCAGCCATTTTTTTAAAAGGGTCTTTAGGCAATGACAGTTCCCTGGCTACCTTATATCACACAGATAAATAAAGCTACTTCCCAGCTTTATTCAGGTTATTTTATTTTTGTCCCCATGAATTGCAACAATATTGGGATCAAACATGTCAAATCAGATTGAAAAATATGCCTCTTTGCCATTGTCCTCCTTTCTCTCATGTCCTCCTTTCTCTCAACATTAATTGATGAGAAGTAAAACCAATTGAAAGTAATTTGCAAACTTTAATACATATTGTCTCCACATACTAACTATTACATATATAGTATTGGAGTGCAAATCTTTCAAATCTGGTAACCCCGAATTAACCATATACCCCTTCCCAGAAAAAATAAGGCAATATATTTTTTTTCTTATTGCACACTGACTTTTCCAAATATCAGATCCTGGCAAGGTGTGTTTCTATTCAGTGCTTTCACTCAACACCTCTAAATGAGGATTCAGCTATTCACATCAAATAATGACCCTGTTAATATACACACCCACAATGGAAAATTCAGCCCTCAGAAATGTATCATTGATATACATGATGGGTACAAAACCCCAGAAGGGCATTTGATACCCTTTTGCACATTATATAGACAACAAATCTCTGGATGGAGCCCTCAGTGAAATCTAGTTTGACACCCCTGCTATAGAGCTACATTGATGGATATTCTACTAGTTTGGTGGCTTCCTAGGAGAAGCTAGCTCAAATGTACAGAACCCCTAAAAGTAGATGAATGTACACTATTGCTTACCTCTGTGTGACTTGATGAATGTGAAAAACTGACTACAGGTGAAACCCGAAAAATTAGAATATTGTGCAAAAGTTCATTTATTTCAGTAATGCAACTTAAAAGGTGAAAGTAATATATGAGATAGACTCATTATATGCAAAGCAAGATAGTTCAAGCAGTGATGTGTCATAATTGAGATGATTATGGCTTACAGCTCATGAAAACTCCAAATCCACAATCTCAGAAAATTAGAATATTGTGAAAAGGTTCAATATTCTAGGCTCAAAGTGTCCCACTCTAATCAGCTAATGAAGCCATAACACCTGCAAAGGGTTCCTGAGCCTTTAAATGGTCTCTCAGTCTGGTTCAGTAGGAATCACAATCATGGGAAAGACTGCTGACCTGACAGTTGTGCAGAAAACCATCATTGACATCCTCCACAAGGAGGGAAAGCCTCAAAAGGTTATTGCAAAGGAAGTTGGATGTTCCCAAAGTGCTGTATCAAAGCACATTAATAGAAAGTTATGTGGAAGAAAAAGATGCACAAGCAGCAGGGATGACCGCAGCCTGGAGAGGATTGTCGGGAAAAGGCCATTCAAAAGTGTTGGGGACTTTCACAAGGAGAGGACTGAGGCTGGAGTCAGTGCATCAAGAGCCACCACACACAGACGGATCCTGGACATGGGCTTCAAATGTTGTATTCCTCTTGTCGAGCCGCTCCTGAACAACAAACGTCAGAAGCGTCTTACCTGGGCTAAAGAAAAAAAATTGGTCTGTTGCTCAGTGGTCCAAAGTCCTCTTTTCTGATGAGAGCAACTCTTGCATCTCATTTGGAAACCAAGGATCCAGAGTCTGGAAGAAGAATGGAGAGGCACACACTGCAAGATGCTTGAAGTCCAGTGTTAAGTTTCCACAGTCTGTGTTGATTTGGGGAGCCATGTCATGTGCTGGTGTTGGTTCACTGTGCTTCATTAAGTCCAAGGTCAACGCAGCCATCTACCAGGAGATTTTGGAGCACTTCATGCTTCCTTCCACAGACGAGCTTTATGGGAATGCTTACTTCATTTTCCAGCAGGACTTGGCACCTGCCCACACTGCCAAAAGTACCAAAACCTGGTTCAATGACCGTGGGATTACTGTGCTTGATTGGCCAGCAAACTCACCTGACCTGAACCCCATAGAGAATCTATGGGGCATTGCCAAGAGAAAGATGAGAGACATGAGACCGAACAATGCAGAAGAGCTGAAGGCCACTATTGAAGCATCCTGGTCTTCCATAACACCTCAGCAGTGCCACAGGCTGATAGCTTCCATGCCATGCCGCATTGAGGCAGTAATTGCTGCAAAAGGGGCCCAAACTAAGTACTGAGTACATATGCATGCTTCTACTTTTCAGAGGTCCGATATTATTCGACATACAATCCTTGTTTTATTGATTGCATGTAATATTCTAATTTTCTGAGATTGTGGATTTGGGGTTTTCATGAGCTGTAAGCCATAATCATCTCAATTATGACAAATCACGGCTTGAACTATCTTGCTTTGCATGTAATGAGTCTATCTCATATATTAGTTTCACCTTTTAAGTTGCATTACTGAAATAAATGAACTTTTGCACGATATTCTAATTTTTTGAGTTTCACCTGTAAGGTAGTAAGTGAATAGAGATACAGGTTGGAGGCTAAATCATGATTTGCCCAAGACTAGTATTGGTGCTGAGTGTGATAGATTTTTTGGGGCGGTTATATTGTTGAGATACAGGAAGACTTTCTTGATACAGGAAAGTCTTTCTTGAATGTATTTAATGAGCATAGTATCCTTAATGTAAGCTCATTGGATTCCTTTCAAACCATATATTTTCCAAACTTATTAACCAAATATTATTTGTTCTGTAAATTACTCACTTAAGGGACTTGTCAGTTACAAATTATCATCCTGGTCAACCAATTATATTTTCTTTCTCTTAATGGTTCTCTCTGCTCTTTTGAAATGAAAAATAATTAAGTTAGATTCAATAATCAGCAAGCAAGCAAAGCGACTTTATTACAGCCTCAGACTCACATAAGATCCCTTGTAGTTCATAAATACAACAGTAAAGGAGGATTCAAAAAGCAACACAGAACAATTTATGTAACAAATAAAAATTTATGTTAAACATTTATTCAATAAATTTTATGATTGGATAGAAGACGAAGTGTCCTATTCAAAGGACAAGTAAGAATTAGATGCTATAGAGCAGGCAATCATACTACAAAACTAAGTAGAAAGATATGTTTATGGATCTAAAAGTCCACCTTGCACAACTTTGGTAGATCTTAAGCTTGGTTTAGATTCTGTATTTACATAAATTATAGAATAAATTGCTGGTTAACAATATTGATAAAATACTATTTTTACACCCACACCCACACATGACACACCACTTTGAGAATCAAATGTGGGTCCCAAGAGAAGCTAATGGTTTACTACAATACAGATCTACTACTTCCAAGTTTTATACAAATATACTGTAGTTACACCATAGTTATTATAACTGTCATCCATCTAAACTGGCTACCAAATGTATTCCAGCGCTCTTGTGTATATTATTTTTCACTAACTGCCATAGAAAGAAGGTCTCTAAAACTGTTCACTCAATACTGCAAATATGAAAAAAAAATCTATGATGTTGCCAAATCTACAGATCATTTTTAGCATATCAACTGATAGCATATTATCTTCACTCTTGCATTTTTATTTTTTTTCTTCTATTTTGTAAGGATTTATAAGTTGTAACATTCAAAGGGAAGATCAGATCAAAGAAAGCTTACTTATTGCAAATAATACCGTACACCACAGATTATAATACTATTTCTAATGCATTACACTAAACTTTGATTTAATGGACTAATGGGATGGGATATGCTTATCTGTTGCTGTATCCATTCAGAGATGAATGGGCTTTTATCAAAGCATAAAAAGTTATGAACAGTTATTATCCACTTCATCTGCAGTCTGATAAATTGAAGGTTTATTATTTTATCTTAAAGTAGAGGTGCAGAACTTTGGCTAGAAAGGCACTGTTGGCATTTATTTATTTATTTATTTGCATTTATATGGCTCCCCAACTCATTCTCAGTGACTCTGGGCAACATGCAAGGATAAAACCCCAATACAAAAACTGTACAAAGAGCAGTAGTTCCCCACTCTCCTGATAACAACAATCCAATGAGCCACTTGTTGGGCTTCATTTCATCTGGGGTCTCCAGACCCATTGACAGAACCATGTCTTCAGGGACTTCTGAAAGAGTGTCAACGTGGAAGCCAATCTAATCTCTTCAGGGATGATGTTCCACAGAGAGGGAGCCACCACGAAGAAGGCCCTTCTTCTTGGTCCTGCCAGACGGACCCTCTTAAGAGAAGGGAACTGTAGCCTTCCCTGCCTCTTCATTCTGGTGGATCGGGTAGATCTAATTGGGAAAGACGGTCCTTCAAATAACCCGGTTCCAAGCCATGTAGAGTTTTGAAGGTAACAACCGGCACTTTGACTTGGATCTGGAAGCAAATCGGCAGCCAATACAGCTTCTACAGGGGAGGTGACATTTATGCATATCTAAACTTGCACAAAACCATGCAGGCTGCCCCATTTTGAACCAGTTGAAGCTTCTGGATACTTTTCAAGGGAAGCCCCCTTTTAAGAGATATTCAAGGGCTACACTGAAGCAGGATAGGCTGGAAAAATGGCTAGATAAAAATTAAAACAATATTTAACATAATTTACATGTATGTGAATGAATATTAAGTAAACATTATTGATATGTTTACTACTGATGTATTTCATTACTTATGACACACTATAAAATAAAAGTTGGTAGCAATTTTGATAGACTCTGTGTATGAAAACAAAGCTTTGGTAAATCAAATATAATCTTAAAATCCATATTTTAAGGGCCTGCCTAAAGATGGAGAGCCAGTTTGGTATAATGGTTAAGGCAACCGGCTAGAAACTGGGAGTCTATGAGTTCTAATCCCACCTTAGGCAGAAATCCAGGTGAATGATCTTAGGTTAGTCAATTTCTCTTACCCGTAGGAAGGAGAGAATGACAAACAATTTCTGTAATCTTGCCAAGAAAATTAGTCTTGAAGTCTTAAAGGCAAGACTAAGGTAGATGCCCTAAAAAGAACTATGGACCTGAATACAGAGGGACATTATATTAACCAGACATAATCAAGCTAATTTCATTAACAATTTGGGTCACTGAATTAGCTTTTTCAAAAACAGAATATCCCATCCACCATTGTACCCTGTCTTTAAAAAAGCAGTTGTATAGTTCCCTTCAGAAAGATTGTCATGTTCTCTTCTCTAAGAAGTTGATATATTCAAGAAAATTATGTTTTTATGAAGATGGCATAAATGCTCATCAGCAAATGCCATTATTAACCATTATCTAGTACTGTATAAGGTTCAGCTAAGCTATTTCTTAATAACCTGCACATATTTATGAAACTTCCTCCTCCTTAAATGTTGTAGCATTTCATCAAATTCACACACAGTCTGAGCTGAACTGCATAATTATTTTCAACTCATACAGGACTGTGTTGGAGCAGTTAATTGTATTGTTAAATAAGAGGGGTCTTTAAGGAACATAATTGTGGCAGCCATAAACTATCTTAAATAATGAATGACTATAAAAGGATTAAAGCCTACATTTGTAGACACTATACCCCCAAATGTCACCACCTAGAGAAATGAATCCATGTTTTATTTTTCACACTTGAACGTTTTATCTCATTTCCCCCCAAACTGATGAAGAAATTGTCAGATATTAGTAAGCTGTTATAACAACATGCCTTAAATGAAATTCCTTCCCTAGTTCTCAGCTGTTTCCTTCAGGCAAATCCATCTTGGTGGAGACAAGAATGTAGGTGATTGTTTTTGAAGTCTGAATAAAAAGTAGAGAACGAGAATAGCAGTGTGAGCCATTAAAATAATATTCATGTTATGGTCTCTTTCAAAGCCACCTATTTCATTTAATATTTCATTTGCTGACGAGGCTTTACTGATAAAAATGATCTACATTCTGGATTTATATGAATTATCCAGGATGCTGAAGAACTGGAAAGAATGCATACAAGAGTAGCCAAGAAAGAAAGAAATTTAGGGGCTACATCCTATGAAGAGGAGCTAAAGGAACCTTGTATGTTTAACTTAAAGAAAATAAAGCTAAAGGGAGACAGTCTTCCTATTTATGAAGAAGGAGTAGGTTTGTTCTCCCTACCACCTAAGAGTGAGATAACAACCAATCCTTGGATGTTTTACTGTGAGGGATGCAAACTTGAATAAAGTTTGGAAATTCCTGATTGTATGAGCTATTAAGCAATGGAGCAGGTAGGGCTCTGAAGTTGTGGGTGCTCCATCACTGTAGATTTCCAAGTGAAGTCTGGACAGCCATTTGTCTGGGATGATATGAGGATTACTGTGCTGGGTGGGAGTTTGGATTAGAAGACCTCCAGGGTTCCGACCCGTTCTAGGATTCTATGACCCAGTTCCAAAGGCTTACTGAAGTGTTTAAGGGTTTGATGATCTTCAAAAGGTTGATAGAGCGCCATAATAGAGCAAACAATACATTAAAAAAACATCTCCTTTCATAGAACGTTCTTCTCTTGGTACAAATTATTACAGAACAAATCTGTAAAACAAATCTGGGGGGAAAAAAAAAGAGAAATCTTGCTGTAAGGTTCAAGAAATGGAGAAACTTGGGAAACCTAGAATTCTCTTTTTTAGGTTGATTTTCTTGACAATTAAATGAATTCTTACCAGTAACTGTAAATTGAAAGAATAGCAATGAAATAAAAAGGATGAACCTGGATCTGACAGAATGCTTTAATAAGTTGCAATATGCTTCCTAGCTATAAAACTAAAACTTTTACAGGATGCTAGAACTAGAGGAGGATTTGGCCTTCCTAATTGGGAGTTGTATTATCAAGCTGCAAACTTAATGTGGGCTAAAGAATGGATAACGTTAAGAAAGTCTAGATTACTGACATTGGAAGGACATGACTTATTATTGGGTTGGCATGCCTTTTTATGGATGTTTGCCAAGGGTGATATTCAAGACAAGGGAATTCCTACAAGCATTCTTCAACAGTTAAACAGTGCTTTCCCTTAAAGAGTAGGTTCCCCAAAACGCTAGATTCTGAAGCCGTGGAGCCCTAATAATGCTGGCGGAGCTCCTGCTAGCTGATCCGGAGCCCTCCTCTCCTTCCCCAGAGAAGTGAAGCTCTTTCCATCGAGCCCTATTAACTACACTGGTGGAGCTCTTGAACTGGATCACTTGGAGCCAGCAGAGTGCAAACAGTGTACCTTCATTTCAATCCCTCACACAGATGATAGAAGTATCTTCCACGCCAGACAACGTGTTTCCATTAATATCCCACACAGTTTCCCCGGAGCCACATCGGACAGCTGGCAGGGAGAAACAAGGGAGGAGGAGAAAGCCCTGAGGCTCTTAGAGGCGAAAGTCACCCTGGACGGGTGGTAAAGGCAGAGGAATGCTTCCGTGGTCGCGAGGAGAGGAGAGTCTCCTCGACTGACCAAGAAAACCCCTCCATCCGAACTAAAAAGAGAACTGCCAGCATGGCTAAATCGAGGCCAGAAAGGCAGCTGAGACAGAAGTGAAAAAGAAAGGAAAGATCTTGTAACAGTGTGCTTAGTCTTGGTAAGAATCACTCCAATTTCTGCAGTGGAATTTTCCTTGGAAAGTGGGACTCAAAGGAGGAAAATAGCTGTGATTAACGATCTGGAGTGACTGTCAGATTTAGTTAAAAAAAAAAGATATTGCAACTAGAAGTAACTTTAAAAGTAAAGGACGGATTGGATTGGTTAACCCAAATTTCTGGACTGTATTTTTACTACTACTCAACTTGAAGAACTTTAGGAAACTATTGGAAAACAATCTTATTCAGAGACATATTGATTGTAGTTAAAGTGTTTTAATTCAGCGAGTTTTGCTCTCTTTCAAAAATCCAGCGTGCTTTGAACACTTGATTAGCCTATTGTTTACAGAGTAATATCGCAGCAATCAGATTAACTAAATTCATACTTATCTCCCGTAAATCAAGCTGTAATAAAACATAGTCAAATGATCCTTTAATATGCAGATTGCTATATACTACCTGATTGATAATATTTATCAAACACTAATTAATATCATTACCTAAAATGATCACAAAACTGTTAAACCGACACCTATATACTGTATTGATAAATTTTATAAAAATCATTAATGGTTTAATTGATGTTATTGTTTTAATTGTTTATGTGTGTTTATTGTTGTTAAAGTCAATAAAACTTGTTACCGAAAACGTAAAAAAGATCAAGATTCATGTAATTTAATTGATTAGTAAAATCAGTGATTTAGTGAATTTAATTGAACAGTGTGATTAATAATTAGTGTAATTAATTGATTAGCAATTAGTGTAATTAATTGATTAGGCTGATTGTTGCTTAGGAAAATTATTTTGACTAGAGAGATCACTGCAATTGATTGATTGGTGTGATATTGGCTATATTGATTACACAAAATTGTTCCATTAATTAATTTAATCAACGTACCATCTTAACAAACCTACCATGCCAAGAAAAAAAATCTAATGCCATACCACAACCTAAAGAGAAAGTAATCCCCACCAATGAAACACAAGACTCCTGCACATGCCTTAAATGCTACAAAACTCTAAAGGATAATGAAAACTCCATCAAATGTTCTCTATGTAACAAATACGCTCATCACGACTGCTTGGGATTATCCGAGCAAATGATTCAATACCTAGAATCATCCAATGAGTTTCCATATCTCTGCAAATCATGCAGACCCAAAGTGGATCTGTTGGAAAGAGTTGATACCATTGAAACACAAATAACATCCCTTGACACCATAGTAGCATCCCTGGACGCCTAAAAAGAAAGATTATCCAACCCTGAAAAAAAAGACACAATGCAAAAACCTGAACATCCAATAGCTACAAACCACATCTCTACCCAACAACCACAACCCAATCCACAACCCAATCCACACAAAAAATATGCCAGACAAATAATGATATCCCAATCCTCATCAGAGAAGCTATTGAGCGTGAACGGAAATGTCCAAATGCCATCTTATTTGGTCTAGAGGACATCAATGATAATGATGACATCACAACTGTCCGAAACATCATCAGTGATTATCAAGCATCAACCATCTCCCCTGATGAAATACTTGACATTTCCCGCATTGGCCGAGAGCTCAAAAACAGAGACGGCTCTGTGGCCCCACGCTTCTGCAGGGTCATTTGCAAAAATGAATCAAGCAAACGTAAATTCATTTACACTATAAATTCACTCACCAAAAGCAACACCAACCATAAGAACCTCCGTTGTCGCCCTGACCTAACCATACAGCAATGTGCCCGCTCCCGTGTACTCCGCACTGAACTCAAAACAATGGAGAGAAGGACCTGTACATTGACTATCATGCTGACTGTATCAGAAGTAAGCCACACAACCTGCAACTCAGCTTTAATCTTCAACCACAACCCTACCTCAACCAATCCACCATCACCCAAGACTAGGCACGCACACCCCTAACTACCTCAATTCCAACTACTGCTGGCCTTAAATGCAAGCTACTCAATGCAAGAAGCCTTGCGAATAAAATACCTGAATTTCTCCTCTTACTAAATATGGCTAAATTCGACATCATATTTGTCTGTGAAACATGGCTCAACGCATCTCTCCCTGACTCCATTACCACAGTAAGAGACTATCATGTTTACCAATCAGATCGTGAAATTCATAGAGGAGGTGGTGTTGCTATCTTCTATAAAAAGTCCTTACATCTAAAAAACATCCAAGTTACCCAGGAGCTTGCTGTTCCTGAGACCATTATCTGTGAACTAGCCTTAAATATCACATTTTGGTTCTTACTATGTTACAGAGCACCTGATTATGACATCGAACATGTAAACAAGCTAAATTCACTACTAACATGGGCAGCATCCTGCCCACATGCTTTTATCTTTCTTGGTGACTTCAATCTACCTCATATTGACTGGACCCTAAACGAATGTAATACTGAACCCATACATGCAACCTTCTACAATGCTGTTACAAATCTGGGACTGGAACCAACAACACTAGACTAAACAACTGCCTCGATCTCATCTTCTGCAATAGTTTGAATTTAATTTACAGAATACAAACTAAAGAACCCTTTTCCAGCAGTGACCACAATATGATTGACTTTGGTCTCAACATACACCCACACAAAAATCGTCACAATGACATAATCCCCAATTGTAACTTCAAAAAAGGCAACTATGATCTTATAAACAATGATCTCTCATCCCTTGATTGGCAACATCTATTCACTGGATGCAATACTGTTGAAGACCATTGCAACACATTTTTACTTGAAGTCAAAAGAGTCATCAAACTATATGTACCAACAACAACTCCCAAAACAAAACAAAAAACAGATTACCCATAACAATAAGGAAACTTCAATCCAAAAAGAGATCACTCTGGCAGAAAAACAAATCTGGTCATGTTGCCAATTTCAAAAGCCGATACAAAAATTTATGCCACCACATTAAACAAGAGGAAACCTTCTACGCACCAATTCCACCTGTGCTTTTTACAATTTTGTAAACAACAAACTAAAAGACTCAAGGTCCATCCCACCCCTGATAGGACCTAATGGTAAAGACTGCAATGACGACACCATTAAAGCCAACATCTTCAACAGATTCTTCGGCTCAGTATTTGTAAACAGCAATGGATCATGCCCAGTATTTCCTAGCTGAACCACAGACAACTACAATGATCTAATACATATCGATTTTACAGAAGACAATGTTGAAAAAGCACTATGCAATCTAAAACCATCTCTATCTATTGGACCGGATGGAATATGTGCCTACTTCTTAAAAAAGCTATCCACTGCCATAGCTGAACCTCTAAGCATAATCTTTGAAAAATCTTTCAGGACCAGCTCCTTGCCAAAACTATGGTTACAAGCCACGGTCATCCCCATCTTCAAAAAGGGAGACCCCATCCTAGTTGAAAATTACAGACCAATCTCCTTATGCTGCATCACCTGCAAAGTCATGGAATCAATTATTAACCAATCCATTATCCTCCACTTAGAGACAAACAACCTACTCTCTAATAAACAATTTGGTTTCAGGAAAAAACTATCCTGTAATCTGCAACTCTTACACTGCAAAAACATATGGACTACACAACTCGATCGGGGCAAAGCAATAGATGCAATCTACATAGACTTCTGTAAAGCCTTTGATTCAGTGGTTCACAACAAACTACTCCTAAAACTAAAATCTTATGGTATCTCTGGACACCTGCATAACTGGATAGAAGCATTCCTGTCAACAGACAACAAATAGTCAAAATTGGGAGCGTCCTATCAAATTCTGTACCTGTCAATAGTGGTGTCCCCCAAGGCAGTGTTCTAGGACCAACTCTCTTCATACTCTACATAAATGACCTCTGTGATCATATTAAGAGCAACTGCGTTCTTTTCGCTGATGATGTAAAGCTGTTCAATACCACAGACAATACTGCTACCCTTCAATAAGACCTCGACTATGTATCAGAATGGTCAAACAAATGGCAACTTCAAATCTCAACAAATAAATGCTCTGTCTTACATATTGGCAAAAAAAACCAGAAAATAAAATACAAGCTGAATAGTCAAGATCTTGTTGATGATCCAAACTCTGTAAAGGACCTTGGAATCCTCATCTCTAATGATCTAAGTGCTAGAGCCCACTGTAACTACATAGCCAAAAAGGCATTAAGAGTTGTTAACCTAATCCTACATAGCTTTTTCTCTGGTAATATCACACTACTAAATAGAGCATACAAAATATTTGCTAGACCAATACTCGAATACAGCTCATCAGTCTGGAACCCACATTACGTATCTGATATTAGCACAGTTGAGAAAGTCCAGAAATATTTCACAAGAAGAGTTCTCCACTCCTCTACTCGTTGTAGAATACCTTATGCCACCAGACTTGAAATTCTAGACCTAGAAAACCTTGAATTACACCATCTTCAGTCTGATCTAAGTATGGTATATAAAATCATACATTGTAATGTCCTACCTGTCAATGAATACTTCAGCTTCAACCACAACAACACAAGAGCAAACAATAGATACAAACTCAAGGTTAACCGCATCAAACTTGATTGCAGGAAATACGACTTCAGCAACAGAGTGGTCAATGTCTGGAATACTCTACCTGAATCTGTGGTTTCTTCCCCAAACCCCAAAAACTTTAACCTTAGACTGTCTACTATTGACCTCACCCCTTTCCTAAGAGGTCTGTAGGGGGCGTGCATAAGCGCACCAACATGCCTACCGTCCCTGTCCTATTGTTTCTCTTATTCTTCTTTTATTTTTCTTATATGTACCCATTTCATGTATTCATAACTATGTTTATACTTATACCTATTATCTTGTAAGTGATTGATAAATCAAACCTTACTCAACATTTGTTTTGGAATCTGCTTTTAAAACATTGGATTCATTCCAAGCATTTGAATTTGAAAGAATTTTCGTTACAAATTTGTGTGTGTTCAAATTTATTATTTAGTTATTATTTATTATTATTTCATAATTATTATTTAGGATGTAGAATTTCAGGTTAACTCTGCTCACTGCCAGGCGTTCAATCCTGAAGGGCTCAAGGTTGACTCAGCCTTCCCCACTTCTGAGATCAGTAAAATAAGGACCCAGACTGTTTGGGGCAATATACTGACTCTGTAAACTGCTTAGAGCAGGCATGTCAAAATGGCGGCCCACAGGCCTGATGTGTTACGTGCAGGGAAAAACATAGTAGTATGTCACATGATGGCAACGTGAGGTGGTGACTTTGACTCCCATGGCTTAGAGAGAGCTGTAAAGCATTATGAAGTGGTAGATAAGTCTACATCACTGGTGGGATTCAACATTTTTTACTACTGGTTCTGTGGGCATGGCTTGGTGGGGCATGATGTGGCTTGGTGGGCGTGCCTTGGTGGGTGTGGCAGGGGAAGGATACTGCAAAATCCCCATTCCCTCCCCACCCCAATAACCTGCTTTCCAGCTCCGTTCTCCTGTGCAGGGCAACAAAAGAAGACCCAGCCGATCAGCTGGGACTCGATGGGAGGCAGAGAATAGATGGGGGCGGGGCCAGTCAGAGGTGGTATTTGCTGGTTCTCCGAACTACTCAAAATTTCCACTTCCAGAACTGGTCAGAACCTGCGGAATACCACCCCTGGTCTAAATGCTATTGCTATACTTGTATCTAAATGCGGGATACTAAAACATACAAGACAAAAATGAGTGTATATAGATAGATCCTGATAGCAAAGATGTATACAAATATATCCAAAAAAAGATTAAAAAGTAGCACTCTCCTCCAATTATGAAGTTGATCTTCCTTATCCAATAAGGCGGATTATTTCTTGAATACATTTGGACTAGATGGTTTCATTATGTTGTACATTCCTTGGAACATGCAGGCCCCAGAAAAATTTACTACAACAGCAATGTTTCTCAACCTTAGCCAATTTAAGCTATGTGGAACTTCAGCAACCCAGAATTCCCCAGCCAGCATGCTAAAGTCCACATAGCTTAAAGTTACTTATGCTAAGAAACCTGGGATACAGTCAGACAGTCCTTTTTGAGCAGTTTTGCATTTTTACCATGTTTATTTTACTTTTGGTTTGAAAATAAGAGTTTAAGAAAAAGAGTATCATTGTTTTGATTCTTAATTACTCTACAGCCTTATGCTCTTCCAAAATAAAATACTTTAAGTAAATTGCCAATGAAAGAAATAATAGAGCTATATTAAGCATTCCTTCAAAGACATATGTCTCACAGGTGAACAACCATCTGTAAGTAAGTTAAAAAAAGAATAGGAAAATTTAATAAATGATGGAAAAGCAAGTACTACATTTGACTGCTGATATATATAAATGTTACATTCTGGTGTGAGGTTAATAATATTCAGTATTCTGTGCAAATTCAGGCTATGTCTATGAGATGGGATGTAAAAGAATTAGAAAATATTGTAAATAATGTATTTTAAAAAGTCATAAATATGTTTCCTACAGCAATCCATTTGAACCTCGCTTTCCCTGGTCATAGTTTAACTCAGTGTTTTTCAAATTTGGCAATTTTAAGACATGTAGACTTCAACTCCCATACTGGCTCAGAAACTCTGGGAGTTGAAGTCCAAACATCTTAAAGTTGCCAGGTGTGAAAAACACTGGTTTAATTCATTAGCCAGAAGAATGCACTGGTTTTAATATTTTGGAACTCCATAGTTCCATAAGAGCTGTGGTGGCGCAGTGGTTAGAATGCAGTATTGCAGGCTAATTCACTGCTCACTGCCAGGAGTTCAATTCTGACTGGCTCAGGATTGATTCAACCTTCCATTCTTTTGAGGTCAGTAAAATAAGGGCCCAGATTATTGGGGGCAATATGTTGACTGCTTAGAGAGGGCTATGAAGCAATGTGAAGTGGAATATAAGTCTACGTCCTATTGCTATAGTAAGAACTGTCTTGACAGGACAGAGAAATCCTATCTGATATTCATTAATAGCCAGCAATGTCAGAGATTCAGTAACTTTTTCCTCAGTCTCAACAATCACCTTTCTTACTGAGATGTAGTTGAGGGTCACCTACCCAATAAGATTATCTGGAAACCATCTTCTTTTTGCTAGAGAGAACCACCCGTGTCAATTTAAAGCAAAGAGAAAAATTGGGAACTAAGGCCAAGCAAAGAACTTATATCTCCTGCACCAATTTTACCCTTTCCTGGACTGGGGGGAATAGGGACAGTGATCATGGTCACTCATGTCTTAGTGACTTCCAGGTAGACTTCTCAACATTCTATAATTTGAAAGCTGAATCTGGTTTGGAATGTAGTAGCACAGGCAGTAGTGGGCGTACCAGAATACACAATGTAACGCCACTTCTGGATGAGTTGCAATGGCTCCTTATAGGCTTCTGAGTACAATTCAAGGTGCTAGTTATTACCTTTAAAGGCCTACATGGCATGGACTGGGGTACTTGTGAGACAGCCTATTGCTGACAAATTCTGCCTATCCTATTAAATCTAGTAGGGTGAACATGCTCCAGGTCCCTTTGATGAAACAATGCCTCTGGTGGGGTGTTGATAGCATACCTTGTCTGTCATGGCACCTATCTTATGAAACAGCAAGCCTCCCCCCCCCACCCAGACCTGCCTTTTCCCCCTAGTATGGAGTGATAGATGGATGGACATTAGTTTTATTGGGGCATCAACATTGCTTATTGTTTTAAATTGCCTTTCTTTGTGTACTATGTTTTTATTCTGCTTGCTCGAAGCTCTCTCGAGTAGATAGCCATCGTCATCATCATTTTAGTCATTGTCTATCCACAGTGACGGTATTCAAAAAAAATGTTACTGCTGGTTCTGTGGGCATGGCTTGGTGGACATGATGTGGCTTGGTGGGCGTGGCAGGGGAAGGATACTGCAAAATCTCCATTCCCTTCTCACCCCCACTAACCTGCTTTCCAGCTCCATTCTCCTATGCAGGGCAACAAAAGAAGACCCAGCCGATCAGCTGGGACTTGGGAGGCAGCGAATAGATGGGGGTTGGGCCAACCAGAGGTGGTATATTTACCAGTTCTCCGAACTACGCAAAATTTCCACTACCGGTTCTCCAGAACCTGTCAGAACTAGCTGAATACCACCTCTATCTATCCATTGTAAAACAAAGGCTTCTTCTGTGTGTTTCCAACCAATACGGCCCTGAGCTTTCATTTGCCAATTGGGCCTGCAATACTTTCTGATGTCATCAATCCATCTTGTTTTAGGTATCTTTCATGGATGCTTTTTATCAAGTGGGATCCATTCTATGACTGCCTTGGTCCACCTGCCATCTGTTCTTCTAGCTATGTGACCAGCCCATTTCCACTTCAATTCTTTGACTCTCTTGATGATATCGTATACTTTGGCTTGTTTGATAATCCATGTGCAGATATTTCTATCTTGTCGTACAATGCCAAGCATGTAGTTTTTCCATGGCTCTTTGTGCCACTCACAGCTTTTGTGTCGATTGTGAGGTTAGTGTCCATGTTTCACTGGCATATGTTAGAGCAGATAGCATGCACTGATTGAACACTTTTTTCTTCAGGCATAGGAGGAGGTTTTCCTTGAAAATTAGGCTTGGCTTGCTGAATGCCTGCCAACCACATTTAATACACAATTCAATTCCCTTTATTGTATCACCTTCCATTGAGATCATTGGCCAAGGTATATGTAGTTAGTCTACTATGTCTAGTTCTTCTCCAGATATAAATCTTTTCTTTGGTTGGTGAATTTATTAAACATAAGCTGGCTCTTTTTCAAGTGTATTTTTAAGCCACATGGTTCTTCTGCTTTGTGCAGTTTCTGAGGCATCTCAAGTATAGTTTTGCTAGTATCTTGTGTAAACACCAACTTTTAGCATTTTAACTGTAATGCAGTCATTTCCGGAAGCTTTGCCATTTTTCATTGATTTTATGGCACTTGATACTTCCTCCACTAGGATATCAGGCATTTCCTCTTTTGTGGGTATTGTTACTTTTGAGTGATCTTGATCTTTGTAGAGCTCTGAATAGAATTTTCCAATTATTTCTAACAGTTCCTGTTTTGTTCTACACGCAGTGCCACCTTCATGTTTTAATGCAAAAACATTCTTTCTTGTATTTATAAGCTTGAGCATGAGCTTATAAATATGAGCTCTTTCAAATAGACAGGTGACTATATAGATTTGTTTAATAAATAAATATATCTGGCTATCTCAGAATTAATTGCCTAGAACTCTCAGGAAGCTGGAGGAAAATCAAGGAAGAACTGAGATGGAGATAAATTTAGTTCAGGAAAAAAATGCTAATATGTAAAAGAGCTAAAATATTGCATACTTTAAATTTGTTTAAATCTAAAGTACTGTCTTGGATGATTATTGTCTCCAAAAATGTACAGTCACACATTTTATGCAAGTTAGTACCTCTTTATCTCAGAATTGCTTCTTTATTAGTAGCAGATCTAGTGATTGGCTCAGATTTTTATATTTTTCTGTTTCTTTTCAGATGTAGTCTGTCAGACCCCTACATTGTTTTAATCTTCTCTGCCATTGAATATTTTTGTGTGATTACTTAAAGCTACAAATTATTATATTGTAAGTTGCTTTGGATAGCGAGATGGGCGGCATATAAATTTATTAGAAATAAACAAATAAATACCTCTTTTCTTTTAATCACTTTTTTTTTCTTGTCAGAAGAGGCTGTGGGAGTCTCATGAGAAGTGGAAAAGCGTGTCATGTAAAAACATGTGGGGTCAATATATCAATTCAGCTTCATGGTCAAACTTTGCAATCTTAGACTCCATCAATACATGTGTGAAATTAATTTAGCTTACTTTTTGTTTTGAGATTCCAGTTTGCTTGCTTTTATACTTATCTTGGCATTGGCCATTTTACTAGCCCTTAGCTGATTTTCTAGAGTTCTCTTTCAATCCCTTGACAATTCTTTTTTTAAAATTCAACATTCTAAGGAGTATCGTCAAGTACTGCTACATTTTCAAAGTTATGAAATGAGATTGGCTCATAAGACATGCAGAAGCTGCACATTGATTCTTCTTCAGAAAACCATCTCCTTTATGATTAATAATTTAACAACGTGTCCCATCAGAATTTAGCTAGCAAAATTTCATGAAATCCTTCTAGATCTTTCCCCCCCAAAAAAGTTCAGTGCTGCAGTAGCAGGTTTTCAATTTTTAACTACAGAGGCTAATAGGTATATGTTGCTTTCTTTTTTTTCTTTCTTTTTTCTTTTAGAAAAATAGAACTTTCTGACTTCTGAAAAATAGAGCTTTATGAATATGATGCTTGCTAATGTTTATTAATCACTGAGAATTAGAATGTCATCACGTCACCAATACATATGCTGCTCCAATTTGTCATTTTTCCTGTGTTCCTGGGATCATCTGCAAATCAGTTTCATTATACAACTCTCAGTTTTAGTAAAGACATCGTAATTCCTTACAACATTGAAGTGTGGTAATATAACCTATTGATCATTTTATCATTTTCTGTAAGGCCTTTGTATAACTAGCAGTAAGTCTAGGAAGATGTGGGCATTCTTGGTGGGGGTAGGAGTATCTTTGCTCAGAGTGCCTCATTCTGTTTTGATTCTGCCAGTTTAGAAGGAATAGGAAAATGGGTGAAAGTTCAAGGTACAAGATACACAGTTGTGCTTTCTCATGGGACTTTCCAAACTTTCCCATGAGACTTTCCGTGGCTGTATGATCTCATCCTAGCAAGGTAACATCTGGGACTTTCCAAGATTGTGTGTTCTCATGCTGGTGAAGTAATCTCCTGTTGAGGTCATTGTTTTCTGAATATGCATACTGTATATTTTGCTTGTGTTTTTCTCAATAAATACTGCTACCTGAGTTCTCTCAGGGTTGGCATTTTCTCAGAGACAGTTCCCTGTGTCTCATTTCAATGTCAAACCACCATAAATGGTGACCCGACGTGATAGCTTGGAAAGCTATACGTTTCCCGCATCCTATACTCATCGTCGCGGACGTCGACTGGGCCCTCATCTTCTTCGCTGACGAAGATAGATTCTTTTCGTGAGTATGGGGGAGATCTCTCGAAGGCTCAGAAAGAGCACATCAGGGAATTGAGAGGGATCATTGGGAATAGTTTTGGGTTTGGAATTGGCAGTAGGGGTTGTGCTGTAGGAAAGAAAGAAATTGAGGACTTACTACAGTATGTTTGGAAAAATATTAAGTCATATCCGGAGGGAGGTAGTATTAAAGTAGAGTCCTGGGAAAAGATAGGGAAATTTTTGCACGAGGAACCTCGTGCCCCTTCTTCAATTTTGTTAACCTGGAGGGTGATAATGGATGCATTAGCTACTTATGAACAACCGCTCCTAGCACCCCCGAAGAAGGTTTGCCGCTTTACCATGTGGTACGTTTGTTGCCGCCGACGGCACCTCCAGATAAATCTGGGGGACTGTCCGGCGCTAGCAATACTTTGTCAGAGGATAAGAGTTTACCTTTAAGGGTTCAGGTGGATGCAGTTACTGCAGCTATTCAAGAAGCAAAGAATAGAGGGGAACTATCAGGAGATGATTTGGTGGAGTTTGGAGTAGAAGTTCAACTTAATCCAGTAGAAATTGTCATGGATGCTGCATTAAATCCGCGGCGGGAGTGGAAGCCTTTACAGCTCAGAATTTTGAGGGAAGTTAAGCAAGCAGCAAAAGAATATGGTGTTAGAACGCCATATACTCAGGCATTGTTAGAAGCAGTTGGTTATGGAAATAAAATGATTCCGGCTGACTGGAAAGCTCTGTTGAATATGATTTTAACTCCAGCTCAATATTTGGTGTTAGATCAGAAATGGAGACAGCTGGCAGTCCAGAGGGGAACAGCAAATGTTACCCCAGATCAGCTTTATGGAGCTGGTAATTTTACAACAGTGGAACAACAGAGAGATGGTATGCCTGAGGAAGGGTTCATTCTTCTCCCACAAATAATTTTTCAAGCCATAGGGTCTCTCCCTGACGGCGAAGGTGGTGAGAAGACCTTTACTAACATCAAACAAGGGAACAATGAACCCTATGAAAATTTCATTAGCAGACTGAAATTGGCTATTGAAAGACAAATTGATAATCAATTCGCCCAGAAAGAGTTGCTTTTAAGTTAGCAGTAGAACAAGCTAACACAGATTGCAAAAAGATTTTAAATCCACTGGTAGCAAGTGGAGAGCGAGAAATCGCGATTTGATTAATGCATGTAGAAAGGTAGGGAGTCAGTCTTTTAACATGGAAACTTTAGCTCTGGCTTTACAAACAGGACATGCTCAGAAGGGGAATTGTTTCAATTGTGGGAAGCCTGGACATTTTAAAGCGCAATGTCGGGCTCCTGGAGGAGGTCAAAGTCAGCAGAATAAGAGATCAATGGGACAGGGTGTTAGGTCCTAAATCAGTATGTCCGAAAATGTAAGAAAGGATACCATTGGGCATATCAGATGCTCCTACAGTTTTTACTGATGGAGGGAAAGTTTTTGGTGCTTGTGTTTGGAAAGATAAATCTGGAATTTGGCATACAAAAGTGACATCAGAGCAGAAGTCTGCCCAGCAGGCAGAACTTGCTGCTGTAGTTTTGGCTTTTCAAAATTTTCACAATCAGGATTTTAATTTAATAGTGGATTCATTGTATGTGTATAATTTGTTACCCTTTGTAGCAGGTTCTTATTTGTCTCCTGGAATATCACCTGATATTTTAAGATTGCTTTTGCTGTTACAAGGATGTTTGGAGCAGTGTGTGAATGTGTGTTTTGTTGCTCACATGCCACGCTCAAGACCATGTTGACTAAATTAAATAAAAAAGGAGGGAAGCTCCTGGGGCTTCCGGCGATTCAAGATCAATTAAATCTAGCTTTATATACTTTAAATTTTTTAAATTTGTCTGGTAACCCCCCTGCGAGCGCGGCCAGCAGGCATTTTTCTTCTCCTTCTACAGATGCGGTGAGACCTCGGGTGTTGGTGCGGTTCCTTCCGGATCCGGCATGGGTTCCTGCTGAGCTGATAACGTGGGGACGTGGTTATGCAGCAGTTGAACATCTTGGTCAAATTCGTTGGGTTCCTGGTCGGTGTGTTCGGCCTGATCATTCGCAGGCACCTGTGAAGGAAGTTTCGGAGGAGCAGGATGGCGCATCTGTGGTTCCTGATCCTGCTGATTCTGCCTAATCTGTCCTGGGCTGCTCGGGTGCGGAGAGAGCAGCGACAGCATGTTCAGCGTGCCGGAGATTTGGGCGATGATTTGTGGACAGATAATAATTACATTAAAGATTTGCGCTCAACTGCCAAAAACTTGAACATCACCAATTGTTGGTTGTGTATGCACCTTCCTGGGAGAGTGGGAGAAGGACTAACATTGCATGGAGTGCCTTTTGAGGAAAAAGATTTAATAAAGAATGCAACCTGGAGAAAACAGTTGTCTTGTGCTACAACAGAGCAATTCCAGATCCTAACCATGGGAGGTAATCTGTGGACACAAATTTCTCGAGGTCTTATCCCGCCTTTGGGAATTGCTATGAACTATAGGGATATTCATATTTTAAATAATTTTACTGTTGCTATGTTTAATGATACTATAAAGAATATTAAGATGATTAATGTAGAAATGTCTGAAATTCGTACAGTTACTTTGCAAAATCGATATGCTTTAGATATTATGTTAGCTGCTCAAGGAGGAGTTTGTGCTTTAATTCATTCGCATTGTTGTGTTTTTATACATAATTATGAGCCAAACATCACAAAAACTGTTCAGGACATGGAAGATCGTATTGCTCAGCATCAATCTGGAGCTGATGGGTTTAATGCATCATTCTGGGACAGTCTGTGGTCCTGGCTTCCTGATGGATCATGGTTTCGCTCCTTATTGCAAGGGGTTGTTATTATTATTGCTATATGTATCTTATTATGTTGTTTTATTCAATGTATTCCTAATCTATTACAAATGTGTACCTCATTCTTCCGGCGTGAGGGATCAGGTCATGAGGGAACTGTGTACTATGCCACTAAAACACCCCCTATCTTTGAATAAATAAAAAAGGAGGGAATGTGGTAATATAACCTATTGATCATTTTATCATTTTCTGTAAGGCCTTTGTATAACTAGCAGTAAGTCTAGGAAGATGTGGGCATTCTTGGTGGGGGTAGGAGTATCTTTGCTCAGAGTGCCTCATTCTGTTTTGATTCTGCCAGTTTAGAAGGAATAGGAAAATGGGTGAAAGTTCAAGGTACAAGATACACAGTTGTGCTTTCTCATGGGACTTTCCAAACTTTCCCATGAGACTTTCCGTGGCTGTATGATCTCATCCTAGCAAGGTAACATCTGGGACTTTCCAAGATTGTGTGTTCTCATGCTGGTGAAGTAATCTCCTGTTGAGGTCATTGTTTTCTGAATATGCATACTGTATATTTTGCTTGTGTTTTTTCTCAATAAATACTGCTACCTGAGTTCTCTCAGGGTTGGCATTTTTCTCAGAGACAGTTCCCTGTGTCTCATTTCAATGTCAAACCACCATATGAAGTAGTTCATATTTGTTAATGCATCTTTTCTATTTTATAGTTATTTTTATTAACAGCTTTAGTAAATTATTGATAAAAGTTATCAGGAAGTAATTCCGTCATTGATTACACTTGATTGATTTTTACCCTTCTCTATGGCACATACATCCGACAGTAAAGCTATCAAAATGGCAGTGTTCTGACAAACAAGTTTCCCAAACTTCCTTACTTTGAATAAAAAAAAGTCTAAACTGAAAAGTCAGTTTAAGCAGTATAAAGTTAAAATATTATAAAGTAACACTAGGTGAAGACTCTTTATATTAAACATAAAGTAAAGTAATCTGGTATACTACATTTTTCCAAGATATGGGTAAGTCCAAAAACAGTCACCCAGAATAACAACATATCCCATTAAATATTAATAGAATAAACTGAGTTTGTAGTCCTTTTTCCTTCTATACAGAACAATTTTTCTCTGAAATCCATTAAAGTGGTTGTTGATCCTTGGTTGTTGGTTATAAATTTCTTTAGCACTTCAAACTATCTCTTTTGTGAATCCAGAAAAATAAATTATTCCAATTGCTGTCTAGGGCTTTGATTTTGATCTTTTCTTAAGTTTTAAAACCTTGTATCTGGTGACAAATTCTTATTAAGAGTTTTATTTTTTCTTGGGTAAATTTTACAGCATATCTTGTTCAATAGTACCTTTGCTGGGAACAGACTATTGCTTAAGAAAATGCAGCAGGGCAGGGGTGGGATCCGACTGGTGTAACTACCGGTTCGGTGATTTTACGTTTGGTTGTAAAAGCAGGAAATAAAGGTCAGGTAAGAGCCCAGGCGGGTGGGTGGGCCAAAACAGCAGCAAACATAGAACTGGTTTTATGTATGCTCTCTGTCTGCTGCTCTTCAGAGCAACTGATTCTACAGAAGTGGACAGAACCGGTAGAATCCCACCCCTGCAACAGGGATGACATAATTGAATCAAATTCATGGCACAAGTCTCAATATATGTAGTTCCCCAAACATATATCTGAACGCTATTTTAAGTTACGTGTTACTTTAAGTTACTTATTATGTCTCCTAACTACAGTAAAAAAACATTTTTCCCCAGAAGCATATATTTATTCTTTAAAAACTATGTCAAAATCTTAGTATTCAATGTCTACAATTCCAGTGTTTTCTCATCCCTTAATACTTTCAGCCACTTAAACCTTGTGTTGATTTTTGCAGTTGATTTTAAATTCTTCACAATTATAAAAAAAACAAATATTCATATTCTTATACTGAGGATTTTTATTTTATTTATTTATTTTGTTTGTCAAGCATGTATGAGAAAACAAGTATAAGTATGAACATAACATATAAACATGTAAGTATAAATAGGTATAAGTACATATGTAATAAATGAGTACAAATAAATGGATAAAAGGGGACCTGGGAAAGTGCAAAATTAAAAATGTAATGAACTCTGTCTCATACCTACATATTTGTATTTTTAGTGCACTGAATTTATGAATGGCTCTTCACTATGATAATGGCTGTGTACGGGGTCTAGGATACGTAATGATAATTCCCAGAGATTGCATAGAATCATAAGCACATCATCAATTATAAGTTTAAGGACACTTTTCTGAATAGAGTTACAAGCCCTCACAATTATCAAGTCAATATCTAACCAAACCAAGCACAACTCACTACTGTGGTAGTAATAATACAAGTAGAATCTTTAAATGGAGAATTTTGTGAACTGAACATAAAACATTTCCTATCACATATTTAGAGATTCATTTAACAAGTCTACTGTTTGTTCATCAAAACATACCCAACATAAGGAAGGGGAACCACTACCTGTTTCTCAAATTGTTATTGCATTTGCAAGAAAAGACAAAAATTATAGAAATCACAAGCTTGTAAAAAAAATAAATTGACCGGTCCCTTCAAGCATTTTAAGTGCTTCTGTTCACAGCACGGTGCCTTTTGTGCTTTGTAAGTTGCACTTAACGTTTTAAGTTGGGGGGGACAATGAATGACAATGTATTCATTTGTTTCAGAGAACAAAGCACCTTTAGATGGAAGGCTATGTCATTAACGCACTCAGAGACGCACTTGAGTGACAAAAAAAAAAAATGGGTCAAGGAGATTCAATTGTCTACTCCAAAACCTTTTGATTAAAGTGTATGACAAAGGGAATGCTGATAAACAGGCTCTTCTTCAGCACAGCAAGAAGAAGCGAAAGAGAGATTGGGGGTGGGGGATGAACACCGCAATGAAGAAGTTTGGTGGTGTCCAATGGAAGAAAAAAAATACAGTAGAGAATGAGTGGTCAATGCAGTTGGTGCAGAAGAAGGATTCTTCTTTTTCTTGTGCCATATCCATCATCGGACATTGGCGATCATGTTGGCGATCCTATTTTTTATCAACAGCCGCACAGAAAAGTCCCTGGAAGATTAAAGTGAAGTATGCCATATTTTTCCAGGAGTCACATCACAGGTTCGAAATATTCTAACTTTCGCTTTTTTAAAAAAGGTTTTGATGATTTATCTGGGCTTTCCCAGGTGGCTTAAAGAAGGATTAGGCAAAGAAAAAAAAGAATAGAGGCATCATGAAAAGGCTGGTGGACACTAAAAAAAAAAAAGACCTTGGGAGCTGAAGCATGATGAAGGGCGTGAAGGATGAGCATAAAGACCAGGATTGTGGTGAGAAACAGAAAAAGAGGGGACCATAAGCATCCATACAAGAGGCAGGATATATAAATAAATAAATAAACATGTAAAAAAGAGAAAGGACCTTGTATATGGGAGCGTAGGAACCTTGTTGTCCCTGCTTATCCTCGGAAGTTCCAGGTCTGGGCAGGAATTGTGCTAGAAAAATGAAACACAGAGTAACAGTTTGAGAGACATTCTACCAGCCTAGCATTTGAACGAAGGTGCAATATTTCGCTCTAGACCCCACACCCTCTTTTAAATTCTCCCTGGATATAGTTGCTTGCTTCCAAGCATCCTCATCTATTTTTATGGAGTGTGTTCAAGTTGCTAATGTTGTTCCAGGCAACTTAAAGATCATTTATCATATACTTTGCTGTCTGAAAAGACTTATTGTTTGGGGGAATAGCATCCCCTAAAACACTTGTCCTCAACAGGATTCTGGATAGGACCGCTGCTCACTAATGCAGTGATGTTGTTTACCCAACAGAAAATTCAGCTTTGGTCACGGATAGAAAATATCTGTAATTTCCTGTTCAATTCAGTTTTCAATATATCTTTCATATATCCACAGAGGCAATAATTAACAAAAAAGTTATAACCTTGGAAAGCTTTCTTCAGAAAATTCCATTAAACCTGTCCCCATCTCCGATACTGTTTGAAAGCAGCCTCAAGGTGCATAAAATTTGAGGAGTGTCAGGTGCCATAAAACAGAGGCGGTAGAAGCAAAGCAGGGATCAGCAAAAAAGAACAGGGATGTTTGTGCTGTTACTTCAAAGATGGGTCACAGCTGGAACAAAGCTCACAGTTTGTGACTTTACCTTGTTTCAGGTGGGTTTTTTTTTATGCAGTGTTCGTGGATCAATAAATATTTTAAATGAATAAATTTTACAGTTCCATAATTATTAGTAGCAAAACAAGTCAAAGAGATGCTGGCCAAATCACTATTTTATCTCCATGATGGCTTGTAACTAGGGTAGGGCAAATGTACTTTTCACATTTATTTATTTATTTATTTCTATTGATCCATATGGCCACCCATATCAGTAATGTAACTTTATCACAGGTTTTAAAGTGCAATAGAAAAAATGTATATAGTGGTACTAAAAACACAAGATGGCTCCCTCTAATACAGTATACTGGACCATTGTGGACCAAATTACTTTCCTGAACTCAGAACTTGGGAAAAGAACCAGGCTTTCAAACTTTTCAAATCAAAAGGTGAGGAGGTGGGGGCCAACCTACTCTCAGGTGGTACCTCAGACAGCAGGTGCACTTTGGAAAAGACATACTAGCTGTCCCGCTAGGTGGCTGTCCCCTATCAATAGGATCTGGATCACATCCTTCCTGCCCAACCTAATGGGATGAGTAGTGACAGTGAGAATAAAATGACCCCTCAAATATCCTGCCTTTAGTCCACAGAGGACATGATAGTTAAGTGCTAGCATCTTGAATTGCACCCTGAGGTAAATTTGGAGCAGTGCAGCTTGTGGAGCAGAGTGCAACATGGGCATAATGTTGATGTATCCATAATTGTCCATACTACCTCATTTTGGATTAACCAAAACTCCTGAATAGTTTAGAAGAGTAGCCCCATGTAGAGTACAGTTCACTAATCCAGGGGTGGGATTCAAATTTTTAATAACCGGTTCTGTGGGCATGGTTTAGGTGACTTTTCTTTCCCGTCTAGGCAACCCAATAATCTACGCATTGAGACAGAATTCCCACAGCATCACCTGGCCAGTTAGGTATGGAGTTGTTAGTTGGGTGTATCTCTCTCTCTCTCTCTCTCTCTCTCTCTCTCTCTCTCTCTCTCTCTCTCTCTCTCTCTCTCTCTCTCTCCACACACACACACACACACACACACACACACACACACCACACACCCACACACACCCACACCCTGCTGTTGAATGATCTCACCCATTTCATGTAGATGTTAAACAGGAGGGGGAAGAGGTAAGCCCAAGAGGTGCTCCATACAAGAGCATGCGTAAATTTGCCTACCCATCAATATGTACTGGAACTGACCTTGGAGAAAAGATGAGAATGAGCAAACATATGTCCCAAGACCTAGCACTTGATATTGGCTAGAAGGATATCCTGGATAAATGGTATTGAAAGTTGCTGAGAAATCAGAGAGAGCAAAGATAGACAAACCAACTTCATCATTCTCCGTTCAAAGTAATCTCCAAGTGCCATTTTAACCCCAGGCCCCAGTCTGAAACCTGACTGTAAGAAGTCAAAAAATGCACTTGATCCAGAACTCAAGAATCTTCAAAGCAACCCCCTTCCCTAAAAAGGGAAGGTTGGAGACAGGTTGAAAATTCTCCAAAGTGGTTGGGTTTAGCGATTCCTTCTTGAGGAGGCACTATGCACTATTCATGGGCATGTACCCATGTGGCATCTCAGTCCCAAATCAAACATCACCGCCATTAAACCTCCCTATAATTAAAAAACAACTATATAACATTATTTAGTAATGAAACAAATGATAGATACATGCACATAAAACAAAACACTGTCAGTTTTTAAAAACATATTATAAAGTGTGCGGTAATACTCTTTATTTATGCTACATCTTTAAATTTAACTTTACTTGCAATGTAATTCCCTGCAGCCCTATTCAAACTGTAGACCCAATGTTCAGGTGTGTCACTGTGTTACATAATGTAGGTATTTCCAGGTGGTGATACTCAACCAACTGTATAGGTTAGAAGCGACTGCCGGCGAAGGCCCCTGGACTGGGGCTGAAAGGCAAAAGCAGAAGCAGTATGCTCCGTTCCATATTTGGGTAAATCAGGTTGCTCTGATAGACCGGTCTCACCAGAAAAAAACACTGAATCTCCTCCCTGGTACAGCCAGCAAAGCAAGAAGAGCCTATGGCCTAGAGTAGTGGTAGCTAACCTTTTTGGGCTCCTGTGCCGAAAATGCCAGCACCCAGAAGGCAATGTGAGCAGGGACCCCCCACATCCCCTGCAAATGCGCACGCAACCCCCCATGCGCACTGCACATCTCTGCGCATGCACACATGATCCCCCATGTGCGTCTTGCATCTCTGTCTTTGCATGCACATGAGACCCCCCGCATGTGCACCTCTGCGCATGCCTATGTGTCTCCTGTGCCTCCTTATGCATGCATGCCAGATACCTGACAATCAGCTGTCTGGAGGGCAGCGAGCGCACATGTGCAGTGGGGCTCTTCCAGGTGACCTCTCGCAGGCCGGCAGACGTGGCTCTGCGTGCCACTTCTGGAACACGTACCATTGATTCACCATCACAGGCCTAGAGGTTAATACATCTGCCTAATATGCAAGCGGCCAGGGTTTGAATCCCAGAGGGCATGGCTAGCTGATGAGAGCTAAACAGCTTGAAATAGCTATACTAGTCCCAGGGGTGGGATTCTACCAGTTCGCACCTATTCACTAGAACCAGTTGTTAACATTCTAAGCAGTTTGGAGAACCAGTTGTTAGGAGAAATTACTGGCCTAATCCTGTAAGGAAGGCAGGAAGGAAACATTCTGGTGTTGCTTACAGAAACTGCCTCTCCGTTAACCCTTAACGTTAATCCTGCCCTTCTTGGCAGGACTAGACTTCCTGTCTCAGGAACTTCTCTGGAGTTTTTTTCCCCTCCTTTGCTGGTAATTTGCTTGTGTGGAGTGACCATTCAAAGTTACAATGGCACTGAAAAAAGTGACTTATGATCATTTTTCACACTTACGACTGTTGCAGCATCCCCACAGTCATGAGAGGCCAGGCGAGGAGATGCGTGACTCGATGTGAGTGATATTGAGTTGGCCACACCCAGCCAATAACATGACCACCAAGCCGTGTCCACCCAGTCACATGACCACCAAGCCACACCCACCACCTAAACCATGCCCACAGAACCGGTTGTTAAAAATTTGAATCCCACCCCTGACTAGTCCCCCTTTATTTCTTTGTTGGTAAATTAAATTTAACCCAAAAATAGTTTGTTGAGGAGCGACTGCCTGCGAAGGCTCCTGGATTGGAGCAAAGGCTGAAAGGCAAAAGTGGAAGCAGTATGCTCTGTCCCATATTTGGGTAGACCAGGTTGCTCTGATAGACCGGTCTTACCAAAAAAACACTTAACCAGAGGTGGTCTTCAGCAGGTTCTGACCAGTTCTGGAGAACCGGTAGTGGAAATTTTGAGTAGTTTGGAGAACTGGCAAATGCCACATCTGACTGGCCCTTCCTTCATCTATTCTCTGTCTCCCATTGAGTCCCAGATGATTGGCTGGGTCTTCTTTTGTTGCCCTGCACAGGAGAACAGAGCTGGAAAGCAGGTTAGTGGGGTAGGGAGGGAATGGAGATTTTGCAGTATCCTTCCCCTGTCACGCCCACCAAGCCATGCCCCACAGAACCGGTAGTAAAAAAATTTGAATTCCACCATTGCACTTAACCAACTATAGTTAACTTTCTATAGTAGACTTTTACTGGCAGGTTTCTGTATACCAATGGGTACTTCAAATAATGTCTTTGGTAGGGAAAATAGTACCAACATACTGATTTAGATAGCATTTGAAATTCTTAATTACCTCATCCCCAGCTTGGGGTATAGGAAGAGAAGAAAAATCCCAAGGCACGGTCCATCTTGCAACCTGGTATGTGACCCACAGTATATGCACAGATGTGTGCATGTTGTGTGTGTGGAAACCCTCAGCCTATCTTGAAATGTGTGCTTTGTTCCCTCCCCTGCAGACTTTTGAAACAAAAGCTGTTGCCTCCAGCTTTTACCACTGTTACGTGTAAGGTGAGCACATTAGTGCAGAGGTATGGCAACAGGGTGCTTCTTTGCTCCAGGCCTTCTTAAATAATAGATTTGCAAGTCAAAGCAATAGGAGATTTGGTGTCTTTTAGCTGCTCTTAAATGTATGACTTTCTGCTGGCTCTTGCTTAGGTAAATGAATGAGTTGGACACATGTCTTCACATTTCCAGCTTCCTTGCAATAAGCACCACACACCACCACGGCAGAGGCACAAGGGAGGACGCTGGCCGAAAGAAATGAAGAGTGGTAAGATAAGCCTATTATATATGTCCAGTTTAATGGATTTCTGGAAATATATCACCTAGCACACTGTCTGACACAGTTGTCCTAATAAATGAGAATGAGAAGATAAAAGAAAGTAAAATAAGCAAGTGCACAGGCTCTAGTTTACTCTCCATGAGTATGAATAATGCATGCATTTTGTCCTCTTTCTATTAAGCAAAGCAATGTGTCAGTTTTGCATACATGCTATGCCGAATGCTAATTGGGAATTAATGTCTTGTTGTAAGGTGCATACCTCAGAACTGGAGCACCTGTTGAGTTATGATGAGAGTTACTAATTTTCCATATTTTTATCCTCTTTGTAGTAGAAGTGTGTAATTCTTCTGCCACTTACATTAGGCTGATCTATATAGATGAAAATATAATTGGATCTGCTATTAAAATTAGGATTTAAATAATCTAATCCTTTCTTATATCCCACATGCATTTTTTAAAAAGCTTTTTTATTCTGGTATGTCCTAATCTTGTTTGACATGATTTATTGAAAGGAAGTGAAATTTCAGAAACATGTTTCAATTGCTATTAAAAGCTCTAATTAATCATTGAAAGACTATAGGTAGATAAGTTTGTGGAATGCAGTAAATAGCTGGCATACACTAGCATTAGGGTTAGAAATAGGAAAGCTTCTTTTATGATGAGGTCACAGGGAAGAAAAGACTTACACAAATAGGAATCCATTCATTCCTCTTTTCAAAGACATAGAAGTGGCTATGGGCACATGGAGATCAATTACTACCAGGTTCCTTTATGGAAGCCCCATACTGGATAGAAGAGTTACTTGAAAAAAATATGGAAAGAAACACTTATGAAAGTAATGTTTTAAAACTAAAACTTGAGACCACAATGTGTCCTTCCATACATACGATACTGAAATAATACGATCTGGGAAAGACGAACAACAACAACAACAATATCACCATGTATTCGTAAGAAAATTGGGTGTATTAAATAGGATAGGCTGAGCTTCTGGAAAAATGCAATCACATCCCATAGAATGAGGCAGAGAAGGCCTTGCATTACAGTTCGTTTTAGAAAGCTGAGACTGATTAGTCCATTTTTGAAAAGCGTAATTAAAAGACTTTTCAGAGTCAGAACGAGATGCAGTCTAGAACTTGGCTGAAATTCAGCTTAGAGTTTCCCTAGGTATCAATAGAAAATATCAAACAATATCAAAACACAGTCTGAAATGTGGAATTAGACCGAGAGAATTAAATATTTCACAGAACGTTTGAAAGGGTTGGGTAACAACCCAACCCAATAACCCTTCCCTTATTATCCTTCAGCTTTACAACGAGAAAGCGTGCATCTTCGTTAAATTGGGAAACACACTGGCTGCTGTTGAGACTGAAAACATAACTCTTGCAAGTACAAGTACTGAAGATGGCGTTTGATTTCGTTGTAAGAGGTGCAATGACGATAAATAAACTAAACTACAAGCAATATTGAGCAGAATCTTGAAAACCAACCCCAGTTAAAAGTTAGGCCCTTAGGAAAAATGTTTCAGGCAAGCAACTCATCTATAAGTTGCCTTTTCTTGTCAGCTACAGCCAATGCGGATTCTCAGTTGGAGACTAAGCAAGGCATGTAAATATAAGGTCTCTCCCTTTTTCTTCCTTCTTCCTCATTCAAACAGGCAGGTGAAAAAAAAAAGAATCAACAGCCAGGAAAGAAGAATCAAGGGCAGAGAAGGTCTACAAATTGCTGAGCATAGACTTTGGCAACGGCCCAAAGAATGCCAATCTTTTATTAAGTCTCTAATAAAAGAATTCCGGCATGTAATATAAAATGTTCATGTCATCTCCAGAGATGTAGCCAGGAGAAAGTATATCAAGCAAGCATTTATTCATTTTAAAAAGCTGTGGCTATCACGTAAACAAAAACAAAATCCCAACCCAAACAGGTGAGAAATACCATCCTTGAGGCCTTGCAACGAAAAAAATATCTCCTCTTTTCCGTTTCTCTTATTTCTATCATTAATCTAACAGCTGTGGGAACAATTTAGATAGATTTGACAAGTGAAGCTCCATTTACCTACTTATTTTGATTAATATCAGAGGGTTAAAATACAAATTAATTTGTCCTCAGGAAATTATGAAGAAAAAAAACCCGCCTTGATTATTGCGTACTTGAACTATGCAAGAAAGTCACCCTATGTTCAGAAAGGTTTAATGCAAGAAAAAAATGTGCATAAGATTGGTGCCAATGAATAGAGCAAATGGGGACTGCCCCTTCCAAAAGTTAAAATAAATAGCTAATCTTTAAACAAAGGGTATATGCTTTATTTATACATATTAATATGCAAATAAAGACTAGAACAATTCTTATCAAATGTTAGAAATTATAGCAACAGCAATAGCACTTAGATTTAGCACTTCATATGCTTTATAGCCCTCTCTAAGCAGTTTACAGAGTCAGCATATTGCCCCCAATAATCTGGGTCTTCATTTTACCCACCTCGGAAGGATGGAAGGCTGAGTCAACCTTGAGCCTGGTGATCTGCCAAATTGCAGTCAGCCGGCAGTCAGCAGAAGTAGCCTGCAGTACTGCACTCTAACCACTGCGCCACCATGGCTAAAAACTAATAAGTTTCCTGTTAATGTTACAGGATGTAACACCACATTATAAAATGTCCCTAAGTCTAACATTGTGGTTTAGGCTTAGATCTAATCAATGCTCATTTCATGTATTTTCCCTTCCAGATGGTAAGCCTATATAAAATTTGAGAATGAATTAAAATAAATGCCATGTCCAAATATCACATCTTTATCACATAATTGAGTATAAATCCCTATTGTTGTATAACTAGGAATAGATCGGGGCAATTAGAGTACTATATGTTAGGACTTCAGGGAGACTTTATAAAAGAGATTCAAGTTGATTCACATATGTTGTTCAAAATACAGATTGAGAATTTTGCTGGGACAACTTCATATGCAATACTGTACCTATCTTAGAGGCTGTTTGGAAATCAAGTCAAGTGCTATGGTCAAATTTCTTGCACATGTAAGGGCTTAGAGTCATAGTGAATGTGTCCTCCTGATGAATAATCATGGCTGAATGTCAGATTTATAATTGCTTTATAATTAAACCACTGAACCATACATAATTTGTGTATAAATATCATATACTGATGATTAGAAGGCAAACCCTGTGCAAAAAAACCCCCTGTTTACTATTAACTTTGCAGGCACCCTGCCAATCTTCCTTCCCCAGCTCAGGCATGGATTGGAGAAATTTTGCTTATTCCCTCCGCAGTCCCAGATGATCACAACATCCAGCATTATAACTCCCATTAGTGACCTTTATCTCTCCAATTTAATCTTACAGTCAGGAAACAGGCAGTGACTAAAACACAAACACACACACACACACACACACACACACACACACACACACACACACACATGGAATAAATATCTAGGTCCAGTTCCATGCCAGGAGAAAGGTACTGGAAACAAAATGGAGGCTGATTGGAAAGAAAGTTTATTGATGAACAGAACCACAGTGTGACAAAACTGTGGGACAGCTGACAAAATGGAGTTGAGAATGGGGATGGTGGTTATATCTTCTTTGGGCTTTGCATTTGAGCTTCCTGTTCCTGTGCAAGAACATGTCCTTTAATATTCTAATGGCTGTTGTCAGATTCCTATGGGGGGGGGGTCATGTAGGGGTCATAGCTGGCTGTATAGGCAGAAGGGGAAATGTAAATCCTAGGTGTTTATCTGAGTTAATCTTGTCAACCTAACTGCTTATCTGGAGTTTCTGTCTGGCCCAGTCTTTCTGAATGAAAGAGCCAGTTTGGTGTATGGTTCAAGGCACTGGAATAGGAAAAATGAAATCTGATTTCCAAATGTCTATGGAGATTCTCAGGGACGCGGTGGCTCAGTGGCTAAGACACTGAGCTTGTCGATCAGAAAGGTTGGCAGTTCGGCAGTTTGAATCCCTAGCGTAACAGAGTAAGCTCCCATTACTTGTCCCAGCTTCTGTAAACCTAGCAGTTCGAAAGCATGTAAAAATACAAGTAGAAAAATAGGGACCACTTTGGTGGGAAGATAACAGCGTTCTGTGCACCTTCGGCGTTTAGTCATGCTGGCCACATGAACACAGAGATGTCTTCAGATTGCACTGGCTCTTCGGCTTTGTAATGGAGATTGGGCACTGCCCACTAGAGCTGGAAACAACTAGCATGTATGTGTGAGGGGAACTTTTACCTTTACCTATGGAGATTCTCAGTCATCCAGATCATGGTTGTCCCGAAAGTGTTTTTCAGCCAGAGCTGAAAAAGCTTCTTGGATGAGAAGTGAAATGTCATCAAGGAAAATCAAAGTCCAATTGTCTTTTGTGAAAGAAAGCACCATTGGGACAAGCTGATTTCTAGTTCTCTTTGGATGTGGCATTGGCTCAGTCACTCTCTCTCAGTCCTAAGAAAGAAGGTGTAAATAAGCCAAACTGTTGCAAGAAAACTGCATGGACCTGTCTATATAATCATCAAAAATCTAATTTGTCTCAAAGAACAGAAACAAACATTTCAGTGGTGGTGTTGCTTAGGGTTTAGGTTTTCATCACATGAAGCAAGTTGTCAGGCACTCCATATCCTCTTTCTTAAAATGTGGGGTGGCAACCACATTATTTCCTTCCCCGCCCCATCACCATGCATGCACAAGTGCACACAAACACCCATCGACAATAGCATGAAAAGCAGAATTCCTCCACTGTAGCATTCAAGAACATGGAAAACACAGAAACTCCTCCATTCGCTTTAGCTACAGTTAATGAGTCCCAAAGCACCATAATAGCCAATGAGCCGAGAAGGTTTGCATACTGTTTGCAGTTCATCAGTCGGATTAAATGACACATGACTAGATGTAACAAAACCCTCTTTGGCTTTTTATAAAATAAGCGAAACATTTTTAGGGGACATTTTGAAGAAGGAAAGAAGGAGAAGGAAGGAAGGAAGGAAGGAAGGAAGGAAGGAAGGAAGGAAGGAAGGAAGGAAGGAAGGAAGGAAGGAAGGAAAGAGGCAATCGAAGGAAGGAAAGAAGGAAGGAAGGAGGCAATCGAAGGAAGGAAGGAAGGAAGGAAGGAAGGAAGGAAGGAAGGAAGGAAGGAAGGAAGGAAGGAGGCAATCGAAGGAAGGAAGGAAGGAAGGAAAAAGAAGGAAGGAAGGAAGGAAGGAAGGAAGGAAGGAAGGAAGGAAGGAAGGAAGGAAGGAGGCAATCGAAGGAAGGAAGGAAGGGAGGAAGGAAGGAAAGAAGGAAGGAAGGAAGGAAGGAAGGAAGGAAGGAAGGAAGTAAGGAAGGAAGGAAGGAAGGAAGGAAGGAAGGAGGCAATCGAAGGAAGGAAGGAAGGGAGGAAGGAAGGAAGGAAAGAAGGAAGGAAGGAAGGAAGGAAGGAAGGAAGGAAGGAAGGAAGGAAGGAAGGAAGGAAGGAAAGAGGCAATCGAAGGAAGGAAGGAAAGAAGGAAGGAAGGAGGCAATCGAAGGAAGGAAGGAAGGAAGGAAGGAAGGGAGGCAATCCAAAGAAGGAAGGAAGGAAGGAGGCAATCGAAGGAAGGAAGGAAGGAAGGAAGGAGGCAATCGAAAAAAGGAAGGAAGGAAGGAGGCAATTGAAGGAAGGAAGGAAGGAAGGAAGGAAGGAAGGAAGGAAGGAAGGAAGGAAGGAAGGAAGGAAGGAGGCAATCGAAGGAAGGAAGGAAGGAGGCAATCGAAGGAAGGAAGGAAGGAAGGAAGGAAAGAAGGAAGGAAGGAAGGAAGGCATCTTTTTTGTTAGAACTATTTTTTTAATCTCAGAGGATGCAGTTAGATTTATTAAAACAAAGAAAAAGTGCCAGCAAAGCTGGAATGAATTTAAAAAGCTCCTCCTTTTCTTTTCCCAGTTATAACTGCACCCTTGTGTGGGAATGTTATTTTGGATGGCTTCACAGATAAGCCCAAATGGAGGTAGAAATATGAGGGAGTAAGATTACGTGGGCAGGCATTATACATCAGTAATCATGTGTGTACCTGCCTGACCCATTTTGTCCCCAGTTTTAGCCTGTGCCATACCCCAAAGCTGGTATTACTTAATTCAACACAGTTCATGTTGTTATGAACTAACAAAAATCATTTAATAAAACTTATTAACATTATGTTAAGCAGGCTTGAAATCCTGCACTTGGATTGGCCCTTGGATAGCGAACTGGGATTGGTCCTCACAGAGCAACCTGATTGGTTATTAGTTTAACATCTCTCATTGGGCAAAAGTTAAGCATTTGGACACAGGTCATTGGTTAACAGGTCAGTAGCTAGCTCTATAAAAGGGCTACTGCTGCCCCATGGTTTTGGCTCTCTGTTTCTGATCTTAAATAAAGAGTTGAAGTTCACTAAGTCACTGACTCGTCTCAATTACTTGCACCCATGCCCAGAATATAACACTGGCGACGAGGATGGGATGCAAGAGACGATAGAGCTGACTGAACACTAAAGAGCACCAAGCAGAGCACGTGGCTGAACACGCACCAACGACGGCAACATGGCCAGCGGTGCTATACCACCCGCTCCATTCGACCCGGCAAACGAAGACTGGGACTCATATATGGATCGGTTCCAAATGTTTTTGGAGACCAATAACTTAAAGGACGTGACAACCGGCAAGAAACGAGCAATATTCCTGACCCATTGCGGGCCGGCCGTATTTAAAATGGCGAAATCACTTGCAAAACCGGCTGAGGTGAAATCAATGGACTGGGACGCCCTCGCGCCACTCCTAAGGGCCCATTATGCACCCGCAGTACCTACACTTGTACGAAGACACGAATTTTACCAGAGGGACCAACGGAAAGGTGAAAGTCTCGCAGACTACATCGCTGACCTCCGGAACTTGGGAGGCCTCTGTGGGTTCTCCAACCTCGAAGAAGCCTTGCGAGACCGCATAATTCTGGGATTAGATGACCAGACGGTACAGAGCAAGATCATGGCCAAGGGGGACATCGATCTTGCTGATGCCATCGCAGACGCTACTGCAGCAGAAGCAACCAGGAAGTCGGCCGCTCGAATGCGCCGCACCAACGCACCGCTCCGTCAACTCGCGAATGACACCTCGCCTCGCCCCGAGAGGCACTCAACAACGGCGCATCATGAAGACCTGGAATCCCCATGAGAAAGTGATGAGGAAGAGGTCAACCGACTCCGGTCCGAACGAGACCAACAAACCCAATGATTCCCGCGACAATGCGCGGGTTGTGGGGCAAACCACCCACGATCCGACTGCAAATTCCTCGACGCACTCTGCCGTTCCTGTGGAAAAAGAGGCCACATTGCAAAGGTCTGCAGAAGCAAGCGAGGGTCCAGTCCCAAGCGCAGGGAGAATAACTGCAGCCAGTCTTCGGGATTCGAACCCGCGAATCGGAACCACCCGAACTACCAATGGAACAACCACTCCTACAGAAATAAAGCACCTGCCTCTTCCACGAGACGGGAAGAGGCACACCAAACCATTACCATCGGCCACACCACATCCTTAGACGCAAGGAAGATCCGAGTGAAGGTCGCCATTGAGAACCAACGTTGTGTGATGGAAGTCGACTCGGGGTCGTCCCTCTCAATGGTTTCCTGGAAAACTTTCAAGCAACTAATCCCGGCCATCCGTTGACAGGACCTCAGCCCCCAAAGGATCATACTCAAGGATTACCAGGGCAACAGAATTCCGGTCGTCGGTTCCAGCCAAGTCCAAGTCTCTCGTCCAAGAATTCCAGGACGTTTTTTCAGACGGACTAGGCAAGTACAAGGGGACCCCAATATCGTTTAACCTCAACCCTGAAGTAGCTCCCATCCGCCTTAAGCCTCGTCGGGTGCCTTTTGCACTAAAACCAAAGTTCAACGAGCAACTTGATAAATTAATAGTCCAGGGCGTTTTAGAACCAACCGACCACGCCCGTTGGGAAACCCCAATTGTAACACCCATTAAACCAGATGGATCGTTAAGAATTTGTGGGGATTATCGGGCCACTTTGAACCACGCACTTCAGCAAAGTGCTTACCCGGTACCGGTGGTTCAACACCTTCTCCACTCCCTGGGTGGTGGAAAGATATTTGCTAAATTGGATTTGGCACAAGCGTACCAACAGTTGCCCGTTGATGCGGAAACTGCGGAAGCACAAACTATCGTTACGCATAGAGGCGCTTTTAAGTGCAATAGACTCCAATTCGGAGTGAGCGTAGCTCCGGGAATTTTTCAAAGTTTAATGGAGAGACTCTTACAAGGCATAAAAGGGGTCGTACCATACTTTGATGATGTGATAATCGCCGTCCCTAATAGAGACATCTTAGAAAAGCATCTCAGAATGGTTCTAAAGAAATTTAAAGACGCCGGCCTGAAGGTTAAAAAAAATATATGTCAACTGTGTACCAAGAGGGTGGAGTTCCTGGGATACCTTCTCGATAGTCAAGGAATCCACCCCACTGATAACAAGCTAAAAGCGATTAAAAACGCCCCAACGCCCAAGAATAGAACAGACCTCCAAGCCTTTCTGGGGCTCATTAACTTCTACAACTTTTTCTTGCCCCAGAAGGCGACTGTAGCGGAGCCCTTACACAGACTTCTTGATAAAAGAGCTACCTGGGTCTGGGGACGTCGAGAGGAACGCGCCTTCCAACAAGTGAAAGACTTGCTAACCTCTGACGCTGTTTTGATGCAGTACAATGAGACTTTACCTTTAACTATTACTTGCGATGCTTCACCGTTTGGAGTGGGAGCGATCTTAAGCCATGTACTTCCAAACGGAAACGAAGCACCTATTGCGTTTTTCTCACGAACATTATCAAAGGCCGAAAGGAACTATAGCCAACTCGATAAGGAGGCCCTTGCTGTTGTGTCTGCTGTGAAGCGCTTTCACAAGTACGTGTATGGACGAATATTTACGATAGTTACAGATCACAAACCATTGCTTGGTATTATAGCGGGAGACAAGCCAACCCCCTATATATTATCGCCAAGAATGACTCGATGGTCTGAGTTCCTAGCTGCCTACAATTACGTGTTGCAACATTGCCCGGGGAAAGCCATTCCCCACGCTGATGCATTGAGTCGTTCTCCACTTCCGGAAGCCGTCGACGACCCAGCTCCAACCCTCACAACGCTCCAAATCGAAACGCTGCACTCGCCACCACTAACAGCGAGAGACATCGTGATCAAGACAAAAAGGGACCCTATCCTGGCACGAGTCCTCAGCTGGGTCGAAAGAGGATGGCCAGCCAACCAAATCCACGATGATTTCGCACCATTCAAGAATCGGCAGACAGAGCTTTTCTCCCAGAGAGGTTGCGTTCTCTGGGGGGATAGAGTAGTCGTCCCAGAGAGGCTACAACAGACTGTTTTAAAAGTATTACACGAGGGACATCCGGGCATCGTGCGCATGAAGGCGCTCGCACGAAGCTACGCATGGTGGCCGGGTATTGATAAACAAATTGCAGCCTGGGTAACCACGTGCCAGAAGTGCCAAGACGTTAGCAACGCCCCACCTAAAGCGACGCCAACCGAGTGGGAAACCCCTCAAGGTCCGTGGTCCCGTATCCATGTTGATTTTGCGGGACCCACCATACGTTTTTATTAACAGTTGACGCCTATTCAAACTGGCTAGAAATCCAAAAGATGAAGACAACCACAACAGAGTCAGTCATTAATAAACTGAATAAATTATTACAACGCATGGGTTACCAGACGTTTTAGTTTCTGATAACGGGCCCCAGTTCACGGCCCTAGCTTTTGAACAGTATCTAGAGCATTGATCCCCAACCTTTTTTATGCCGCGGCCCGGTACCGGCATCAGCTGGGCGCCGCCATCTTTTTTTGACGAAAAAGTGCTTCCGGTGACCTCACCGAAGCACTTTTTCAAAAAGATTCTCGGTGAGCTTTTCGGGAAATGGCTTTCTACCTGGAAAAGCTCAACGGAAGCGCCATCTTTTTGATGAAAAATGTGAGCTTTCACCAGAAAAGCTCACCAGAAGCACTTTTTATCAAAAAGATGGCGCCCAGCAACCAGCGGCCCGGTAAGACTTGTTCCGCGGACGTGCCGGTCCACGGACCGGAGGTTGGGGACCCCTGATCTAGAGGACCGGGGCATCCGCCACGCGCTCACCTCACCAGCGCACCCTGTGGCCAACTGAAGGGCGGAGCGAATGGTACAGTTCGTCAAGAAAACCCTACATAAAATGGACTATGGGGACATCGACGACAAGCTCAACCGAATACTCCTGCTCAAACACATCACCCCACACAGCATCATGAATAAGATGCCTGCCGAACTGCTAATGGGGCGGAGACTTCGCTCTCACCTCGACCGCCTCCATCCCTCTTATTCACCAGAAAAACCCTGTGGATCCAGCGGGAAGTGCCGCAAATTCAAGGTAGGCGACTTGGTGTTTGCTAAAAACTTTTCAGGCGACCCATTATGGGTCCCTGCAACTATTACCCAACCCACCGGCCCCAGATCCTACCGCCTACAGACTAATGACGGGAGACTTTGGAAACGCCATATAGATCAACTTCGATCCAGAATGGCACCCACCTCCCGTGACTCCCATAATACAAACTAAGGGGGGAGGAGATATCGAGGAGGCCGAAAACGGGCTAGATGACGACATAATCACGGGGACCCAGCAACCTAACCGAAGAAACGCGCAACCTGAAGAAGAATCAGGGAGCGGGGTGATATCTCCGCCCAGAATTAGCACGAGGGAGGCAAGCCCACGGGACCCGGAAGCAAGCCTAGGAGACTGGGATAACAACAACGAGAGCCGCGCCGAGTCCTCCCGCGCGGAAACGGAACTAGCCACACCAGAAACCCTTAATAGTGTTCCACAGGAATCGGACTGCAGACAAAAACCAGTGGAACTGCGAAAATCAAACAGGCAGGTGAAATGACCTGCATATCTATGCGAATATGTTACCGCACCCCTCAAACGGAACCTAGGGGGGAGGGATGTTATGAACTAACAAAAATCATTTAATAAAACTTATTAACATTATGTTAAGCAGGCTTGAAATCCTGCACTTGGATTGGCCCTTGGATAGCGAACTGGGATTGGTCCTCACGGAGCAACCTGATTGGCTATTAGTTTAACATCTCTCATTGGGCAAAAGTTAAGCATTTGGACACAGGTCATTGGTTAACAGGTCAGTAGCTAGCTCTATAAAAGGGCTACTGCTGCCCCATGGTTTTGGCTCTCTGTTTCTGATCTTAAATAAAGAGTTGAAGTTCACTAAGTCACTGACTCATCTCAATTACTTGCACCCATGCCCAGAATATAACACATGTAGCTGTGGAATTTAGGGGACAGCGTTGAAATGCAAGATACAAATGGTTATTTATTAACATAATTGTCAATCAGCATTGGTCAGTGGAAGACAGTTATATTCTATACCAGGGGTGTCAAACTCGTGTTGTCATGGTGGCATCATGTGATGCATCAGGATTCCCCCCCCCTTTCACTAAACCAGTATGGGCATGGCCAGCACATGATGCATCTGGCCCATGGGCCAGGAGTTTGACAGCCCTGCTCTACAGCCTTTTGGGAGCCAGGGACCAGTTCCATGGAGAACTATTTTTCTGTGGACCAGGAAGGGCTAGTTTCATGCCTTGCCTGGATCCCACGCTTGGGCAGATGGCACTTTCCTTGCTTGCACAGCCCAATTCCTGGTGGGCCATGGTGCCAGTTCATGGCCCTAAGGAGTTGGGGACTCCTGCTTTATATTACATGAGAGCAATAATTGGTGGTTGGATAATAATCCTCTTTAAAATAATAAATGATGAATGTTAGATGTTGATATTCAACCTATTAAGTTTCAAGAAAACGGGATAATTTTCTAAAGCCATTCTGCCCTGTTCCCTATCTGGGAATGATTAGTACTATGCCTTGGGTTTGTGGTGTGGATGTACATCAAGAGAATTATGCAGTGGTGGGCTGCTGGATGGTTGGCAAGGTTCGGGTGAACCCCTAGCTGTGATCTCTGGCTGAGCTTGCCCACCCAGCCTTGTGCTATGCTTTAGCTACTTTTAGTAACTTTAGTTACTAGTAGCTTTAGTAACTTTTCCCCCCATTAGGTGAGTTCCGTGCCACCCTGCTATCACTGGAGCTGCCTCTTTGAAACTACGCTGCAGCCTCAAAGCATGCTCACGATCAGCAAACCCCTTATCAAAAAATAGTGTAGCTCACCTCTGGAATTAGGTATAGATGAGAGGTGAGGTGTTACAACACATTATGTATAAATTATAGCAGGGATAAATACAAACTCATCAGATAACAAATCAGTATAAGCAGGGGTAGGCTTCAAAAATGTTAGCAAAGGGTTCTCTGCCCGATTGCTGGGTGGGCATGGCTATGGTGGGTGTGGCCTAGTTGGGTCCCTGCACCACGGTGCGGGGGGGGGGGTGTTTTTGCCCTCCCCAGGCTCCGGAGGCTTTCTTCGAACCTCTGGGAGGGCAAAATTGGCCTTCCCAGGCTCTGGAGACATTTCCTGCCTTCCTGAACTTCCGGGAGGCCCATGTTTCACCCTCCCCGAGCCTCTGTGTGTGCCCTGCACTTACCTGCATCTGAAATGGACCACATGGGGTCTCCTAGGAGGGGAGGGGCAGAGTGTGCAGGGCCAGCCAGGAGTGGGATTTGGGGGTTCTCCGAACTGCACAGAATCTTAGCTAGGGGCTCTCCTGAACCCCTGCGAACCCCCAGCAGCCTGAGTATAAGCAATGTAAGGGCTGTCAGACCTCATGTCCCAGGCAGCTTATGGATACTCAAGTATATGCACAGTGTGTACAGGTGGGGGGACCATCTGCTTGGCTCTACCTTTGAGACCGGACAATACCTGGGTTTTGAACTTTTTAAGAAATTGATATAATCCTGCCTCCTCCCCATTAGCCAGTGATTGTGCCTGAATTAGTTTCCGGTTGCTTTTTAATAAAACTGTCAATTGGCACAGAATAAACTGCATAAGTAGCCACCTCACTAAAGATGGATGCTATTGGTCAAGGCGAATGAATTGCACAGAATTATGGAATGACCCAGTACGCAAGGAGAGTCCATAGGATCCCATCACTCATCGATAAATAAATACTTCCTCGAAGAAAGTATCCTGAAAAAAGGGCTGCTAAAAAAAGTGGCTATAGAAATAGGAAGGAGAATAATACTTTTATCCCTCCTTCATTTCAATTGAACATCACAATACAGTGCCTCTGTTTCTCCTCTTTCCCGCTGTGAGAAATTTAAGAGAGCACCACATCTACTTGTCATAACAGCCTTCAGGAGCAGAATGAATTGATTATTCATCTTCTTTAGTTAAAACTTCCATTTGGAGTGAATGTTTTTTATAATTATGAAATTGTTGCTGCTTCAATCCAATAGACAGGAATAAAGCTGCTGGCAGCTTCAGGAATATGAAGTAGCCATGCAACAATATATTTTACTTGGAACTCAATCATCTAATTTCTTCAGCGCTGGGAAATCTCCCTGGGGTGATTTCTGACTTGGGGCCTTTGTACCAATTACAGCCCAATAGGCCTGACTTAAAATTCATCTCTTGAGGGTGCAGAGGAAAGAATATTCAAGGCTGTACTGTTCATGGCTTTGGCAGCTGGGTGGTGGGGAGGACCATAGTACTTTTCTTGGTCTTTTGGTATTTTTTTTTAAAAAAATAGTTATTATTTTTGGCGGTGGCGCAGTATTCTTTTGGTTAGAATGCCTTATTGCAGGCTAATTCTGCCAACTGTCAGCAGTTCAATCCTGATGGGCTCAAGGCTGACTCAGCCTTCCATCCTATCAGGATTGGTAAAATGAGGACCCAGCTTGTTTGGGGGCAATATGCTGACTCTGTGAACCACTTAGCGAGGGCTGTAAAGCACTGTGAAGCAGTATACAAGTCTAAGTGCTATTGCTATGGTTGGGTGCACAGTCAGCCAGTTGTTTAGACTGAATTTGGCATTTTTGTCCACCTATCGAGTCTTTCCCTAAAACCTGGGATAAACAGATGTGTTTAAGAAGTCATTGTAGGATGTAAGTTGTTCTTTTGCAACTGATGGATGAGATTTTGTCAGTGGTGATTGTATCCAAATGGTGCCCTACATGTTTGGGAATTGCACCCAAGATGCCTATTCAGTTGATACAGTCTTTGTTTTCTTTTGCTCCAAGCAATTCTACTTCTATCTGCAGGTCTTTGTAGTTTGTGATTTTCTCCAGTTCTTTCTCTTCTCTTCTGCTTTCTCCAGGTGCTGTCACATCCATTATCCAGACATTTTTGTTTTCCTTATTGATAATTATTGAGTCTGGAATGTTATATGGCAGGGCTAAGGAGATGCAGTAGAGAAGCAGAGGACAAGAAGATGAATAACCTTCTGCAAAGATCCATCCAAGGTGGACTCCCAAATGCAGTGCAACAATAAGTAACAGCAGAGCCACCAACAGTAGAAACTGAACAATACTGGGAGAATATATGGAGAAAGAGTAGATACCAATGCAAAATGGCTGCAGACAATCCGAAAGCAGACCATAGAAATCTCTCAGATTAGGAATAAGTTACCATTAAAGTAATAGATATCCAACAACAGGTCAAGAATATGAAGATTTGGACAGATTTGGCCTTGATATGCTCCACAATACCAGAGACTTGAACCATAGTTGCTCTTAGAAACAGCAGTCACTCCAATCTCAAGGTTTACACAGTCTGACCTGAGCATAGCCTGGACTGATTACAGGAAAGCCTTCAACTCAATGCCACACACATTGTTAGGAATGTAAGTCACCTAACAGCTATTTGGGTTGAAAATATATAAACCAGGATAGACATTTTAAAACTGTATCTTTAAGAGAATCCTAAAAGTGTAATTGGGTGTGGTTTCTTGAACGGCCATAAGATGGAGCCAGAAACCTGGGTTGTTTAGTCTTAGTCTCAGAAGAAGTCTCAGTGAGTCTCTGTTTCCTTCTGTTGGAGAGTATTGCCGTTCCTCCATTTTTTCTAATTGACTGCTATTCTTGGATTTGATATAAGTCTGATACTGAACTGTTTTTGACACTGGATTTTGTTATTGGATTATCCCTGGACTGAAAACTGACTGATTTAACTGTGAATGACTTTGGACTGCTGATCTTGAATTTTGCTTAAACCTTTATCAAAAGTAAAACCCTACATTTACTGTACAGTGTATCTGTGTGCTGTGTGTGTATTATTCAAACACTTCTCTCAAATGCATCTCCTTGTATGCGCTCATTCTCCTAACGGGGAATTACCTCAACACACATGTTTCTGTGAACGTCTGGCTAGTCAACAGGACATTAAGGGCCGTCCTCAAGAATTCATTGTGAATCTGGAAGACAAAACTAGAAGTCAACTCAAGACAGCTTGCCATGGTGGCCATCATGTGAGGTATATATTAAGGTGATGCACTGTCCCTGCTTCTGTTCTCTGTATTCTTCCCTCATCCAGATAATCACAGGGACTGGAAATGGATACAGGTTCAAGAGTGGAACTACCATGAGCCACCTTCTCTAAGTGAATGACATCTAGCTGAATGCTCAGAATTAACAAAACATAGACATGTGATCCACTTGAGACAATCTTCAGTGAGGATATTGGGATGTGAAGTGTGGCTGGATGGTAATCAAGAGAAGAAAGGTGGTTACAATTGATGGGATGGTACTACCAGAAGGCAGACATACAGACCAGTTATACATACCTTTGGTACCTGGCCACATGGGAACCATAATGAAAAGGCAAGGAAAACAACAACATCCAAGGATAAGACAGATCCCAAAGAGTCAGCTTAATGGGAAGAACAATATCCATGCCATCAAGATATATGCCATGCCCATAATCAGACACTAGCCAGTATAATAACTGGCCAAGGAAGGGCATGGAGTCTGCCAATCTGAAGATCTGGAAACTTGTCTCGGTGTATAGAGATTTTCACTCCAGGTCCTAGACAGGTGGGAATTGGCCAATCATCCAGGCATCGTGCTAGTAGACAAAGACCAGAAGACAGTAGTGATAGATGTAGTGGTGCCAAATGACAGCAACATTAAGAAGGAGTATGGGAAGCTAGACAAGTACTGGGCCTGAAGGAGAAATTAGAGAGCATATAGAAAATAAAGGCCAAAGTAGTTCTTATAAAAATAGCTGCAACCTAGGGCTATGGCTCCTAAGTTGGGAAAATGGTCCCTCAGATCCCAGATACAACACCAGAGCTCTCTGTCCAGAAGTGTGCAGTGCTAGGAACATAGGTAGAGGACCTGACATTGAGGGAGACACACACCATCCATAGGCATGAGAAGGGGTTCCTTGGAGTAGGAACATGATGTGCACTTCTGATATATTTGCAAGGAGTTCTACCTTAACTCCCCTAATTTTCTGTGTGTACCAGATGCACTGACTTCAACTATCAACTGCATCTGACAAAATCAGTACTAGTATGGAGAGTAAGAAATGTGCAAAACTGTTATCAAAATAAAAGTGATCCATGTTTGCTTAATGTTGTTTGGTCTGCCTTGATTAACATGACTATTTATACATGACTAATTGGGAAGTGCATTTATATGTTGTGTATTTAAATAAATTGACCCTGCCTGCCTCAAATCTACCCTGCCAATATCTATTTCTATAGCCCCTCTCACTTCAGTAGCTTTGGGATTTAGTGGAAATCAAAACCATTTACTTAATTTCACCCTTTCCAATGACAAAGTTCAGTTATTCACTTATCTGTTTGGATGTAAAAGAGACCTTTGAAGAATAAATACAGTGAGAGCAGGATGGAATCCTTTTCACATTAATTGGCTGAACATTAATTGCTGTCATCTGAGTAGACTTTCTCCCCTACTCCAACCTTCCTGCATTCAACCAAGGACTCTAAAGAGACATTGTACAGCCATCCACTTGAAAAGGAATACAGTATAATGTTTGGTATAATTTTTGATCCCAATAGATACTGAAACACTCAGTTTTAGAATGCTGGTAATAACCTCAAAAGCTTTTCTTGAGTAGAGACAGCAATATTCTATTCTATTCTATTCTATTCTATTCTATTCTATTCTATTCTATTCTATTCTATTCTATTCTATTCTATTCTATTCTATTCTATTCTATTCTATCCCATCCCATCCCATCCCATCCCATCCCATCCCATTCCATTCCATTCTTCTCTGTCTCCTATTTCATGGTTTGATATATATCCTAAGTCTAAGACATGAACCAGAACTAAATTCTAAAGACATGTTAAAAGCCCCTGTGGGAACTTGCTCAAGCATTCAATTAAGCCAGCACTAGGACCCAACACACTATGAATAGGACTGCAAAGATCAATAGGACTGCAAAGATCTTAAATCAAGAACTTTTATTTTTGCATTTTCAGCCAGCATAAAGTTTTGAAAATGGCAGTGATACCAGGATTGGAAAGTTTCAGGGTTGATGGTGGAAAAGAGTACAGCAAGTAGAGCATGAAGATGGTGGTACTATTTGAAAAGCTGGATCTCTCAGAGGTTTGGGAAATGCCATGTTCAAAGGAAGCCCAAATCAGGATAACTTGGAAGAAAAGGATGGATGACTTAAATCTGAAATAATTCAGATGTTGAACACAACAAACTTTACATTGATTCAAAACTGTGTTATAGAAAAAGAGATCTGGGACAAACTGACATACTGTATACACACTCATGAGTAAGTAATAATACACTGATATAAGAGAAAACTGGAAATCTGAAATTATGATGAAATGAAACATATTTCAGGACATCTCTCTAGTTGGAAGAACTAAAAATGCTGTGAACCTTTCTGATCAAGGAATTATTATTATAATATCAGCATATCGGCATGATTTGAATGGTACATCAAATCTCCATGGTACCATGGTATCATTAGAGAATGGTACAGCATTCTCTAAACAAAAGGAGAAATGTAATCTGTCAGTACTACAATTTAAAAAAGACATGTTAAGAGGAAATGCAGAATTTCCAGAGCAAAAGCCTACTGTATACAATATAATAGAGAGAAATGATAAAAGCAAAATCAAGCTTGAAAAGAAATTCCAGAAGAAGTTTTCCAGGACTTGAATTTAAACAAACCAGCCAGCTACTTGAACTCATCTCTTTTCAGATCTTGTGGTGTAAAAATAAAAGGCAGAAAAACCTATTTTGTAACATTACAAAATTTGATTGAAGAAATTCAAACTATATTGTGCATAGGCAAAGAACAAGTTTAACATAAAAAAAGATATTAAAGTTCAATAATGGTGGAGGTGAGTATTACAAATTGGAATTTGAAAAATATTTCAACAGTGAAGGCAGAAAACATTTTTTAAAATGGGGTTGCAGAAAGAATGATTCAAAGCCTGCTAAATATGACAACAGTCCTTCCTGCTTGATGTAAAGCTGTCAGATGATTTTTCTAGAACTGCATGTCACTGTTATCTATCTGCAAAATCATTTATCAGCCCAAAGTACAGATGAAACCCACATGAGTTACGGAATGGGAACGAACCAGTGTGTTGCAACTAAACATATTGGGATGCAAAGCTTATGCATAAACCCATAATGAAAAAAAAAAAGGAATACATTAAATTGCCTCAATAAATTGGGTACAATGCTGGATTATCAAAGAGGAATAAACAGCTACAGGGTTTTGGATGTAAACACCGGAAAAATAAACACCTACGGTGTTGATAGTTTTAATGAAGAAGAAATGAAAATTCAGATGAGCTGCAATATTTAAATATGAGTACAAACCAGCTTAGTTTCCTAATAGCACCTGTATCTGTCCAGAAACATTATTGAAAATAAATCTGAGGAATCTCAAACAGCATCAGCCTGAAAAAGGGGTGGGTGAGATAGAACTAGCCTAAAATTGGGTTTAAGAAGATCTCAAACATTTACTAAAGGGATCCCATGTAAGGCAATGTGCTCACAGCTTGGGGCTGGGGGTAGAGGGAATTGACCTAATCCTAATTCATGGACAAAAGTCCAGGAACTACCACCAGTCGAGGCAAAGAAATTGGGGGAAGATGTATGGGGAGAAGCAAAAAACAAAAGGTGGAACCTAACAGAATTAGCTAAGGACAAGAAAGTTGAAAAGTGAATCTTTCAAAACAAAACATGGTGATGCTCATGGATATGTGCAATGCCATAAAGCTAGTTTAATATCAAAGGAGGTTTAATAGTTTAATATGAGGAGGGTTAGGATAAAAGTTTTGTTCCCAGAGTGAAGCATATCTGCATCCAAATTCTACTAGAGAAAACAGCAGGGGTGGGATTCTCCCGGTTTGGACGAACCCCTTGTTCCAACAATCGGGCTGACTCTGAACCAGTTCTCTGTGAGCCGCCTGCCCACCCCTGCTCTTTCCTGTCCTTTATTTGCTGTTTTTAGAGCACAACTGATTGGTGTGGCACATCGGTTTGCGTGCCTCAGCTGTTTTACTCACAGGGACTGCAGCTGAACTGAAAATGGGCTTTTTAAGGTGTGGGTTGCGCGTGCTCACCGAACTGGTTATTATACCGGTTGAATCGCACCCCTGGAAAACAGCATTTAGAAAACGGCACATGAAGAACTTGGATTATTAAGATAAGCTTTCCATGTTGTGATATGTAAAAGGATGTCTATGGAGACTCTAACTCATGCAGGTCATGGTTGTCTCAAAAGGGCTTTTTAGAGAGGCAACTGGACTTCCTTGTTTTTTTTTTGAAGATGTTTAGCTTCTCATCCAAGAAGCTTCTTCAAGTCAGAAGAAGCTTCAGAACTGAAGAAACATCTTGGATGAGAAGCAAAAAGCCTTCAAAGAACAAAGTCTTCTTAGTTGCCTTTTGAAAAAGTCCCTTTGGGACATCTCAAAAAAGGAGGATGACATGCCCACATGCATTCCAGGAGTTTGGAGTGTGTTTGCTTGTGCATGTATTTGAAAGAGAGTCAGTCATTCTCCTGACAGATACTGTTCTACTAGTAGACACGTACAACAGTTACCCAGAGGACTTGCAGACCTCAAGGAAGAAAACATTCTCTCCCCTGAGTGAGGCCTGTCTTCTGCAAGCTCCTGGAAAAGAGGGAATTTGAGAATTTCTGTCCCTTTTTTCCATGAGAATCTGAACTTCTATGCCTCCTACAACTGTCATATGAGAAAGACAGTCCTAAGCCATGTTTCTTTACTGTGGTTCAGGAACTGTAATAAGCTGGCTTTATGTCCACTTCTTGCATGGCTTACAAAACCCCAACCCCGGTGCCCTCCTACCCTCCCCCCTTAGTCCTTTTTTGGGTTCCCCACCCACAGGGTACCCAAACCACACCCCCAAGCAGGGAAAGGAAAAGGGGGGGCGGGGGGCAGGCCCCCCCCCCCCCCCCCCCCCCCCCCCCCCAACCCCCCCAACAAAGAACCGCCCAAAACCAACCCCCCCCCCACACCCCCAAAAAAGTAAAAAACCAAAAAAAAAAAAAAAAAAAAAAAAAAAAAAAAACTTTTTTCCTTCCCCCCCCCCCCCCACCACCTTAAACCCAATTCCAAAAAACCCCCCCTAAAAAACCTCCCTCCAAAAAAAAAACAAAACCGAAAACTATCAACCAAAAACCCCCCCCCCCCCCCCCCCCCCCCCACCAAAAAAAAAACTCACCCCTTTCCATAACCTTTTTTTTACAAACCTCTAAACCCCCAAAACCCTACCCCTTCCCCCCCCTTCCCATTCCTCCCCCTTTTCTTTTGTTTATTTTTTTTTTTTCCCAAAAAAAATTAAAAAACCTTCCCCCTAAAAAAAAAAAAAAAAAAAAACCTTACACACAAAAAAAAAAAAAAAAAAAAAAAAAAAATAAAAAAAAATAACAAATAAAATAATAAAAAAATATTTATTTTTTTTTTTTATATATATATTTAAATTTATTTTTTTATTTTTTTTTTTTATATTTTTTTTTTAAAATTTTATTTTTATTTATATTTTTTTTTATTTTTTTTTTTTTTTAACTCAGCACCAGACAGATCCCACTCTGGCTTAGCGTGATGTGGGAGGACAGCCGCTACCATTAGGAACTGCTCAAATCCCAGAAGGGTTTTGCACACAGGGGTCTCAGGGGGATTGCAGGAACAGTAGATGTTGGGCACTGATGACTGACTGACTGAATACTGGCAACATTGTATAAAAACACCTACCTTTTGCATCTGTGAATTGGAATAGATATTCTTCTAAATTGGGCACAACTTGATATTCTTGGGTATTAACAGCTGCAGTTTTGAAAACTGTTAATTAGAGTTTCCCACTGAACAAAGATGTTGAGATCCTGGAAATATCGCACCAATCTGTAATTTTTCAAGGTTATGAATGACATAGTGCCCCAAAGACAAGGGATACCTACCTACCTACACACACACAAACACACACACACATTTTTTGCAGGGAAGAATTCCAAAATAATAATTTAATTTTCTCACTTATGTCTGAGACTAGTGGAGGAAATGAAAAGCTTGCTAACTTCTTGGTGACTTTTATTATCTAATAAAATAGTCTGAAAGAACAGAAGGGAATAGGTTGATTCAGCATCACTCTGCTGCATTCTCTCTCACTAACTGAATCGGTTTCCTACTGTTTTTCTATTATTATAGACTTCTTTTTAATCTAATCATTATTTTCAGTAGCTGCAGCTAGAGAGTTTTTCAAACCAAAAGTATTGGAAAAAAAGGCCTATCTGGATATTTGTATATTTGTCTTTTTTATATATAGATAATTACTTCCTTTCAGGTTTTAACATTGATAAACTTGCATGAGATTCATCACACCTGTGTAATGGTTTCATTATAATGGAGAAGCCAGTACTGGATAAATTTATTTCCTGCCAATAGCTTTTTAGGGCAAGCATTCCTTCTCGTTCCTTATAAACCCAATATGCTTTAATGAAAGGGAAAATGCCTCGTTGGACAATCTGGTCATTGAGTCCCCTCTTTTCTTTCTCTTTCTCTTTAAACTGTATTTGATTTTTGTTTACATTTATTTGCCACCCGGTCTATGAATTGGGTGGCTTATAAATTTTCTTAATAAATAAATAAAATCATTTTTAATGCACAAGACTCCCTTAAACTTAGGTTCTTCCTCTTAAGAACTTGTTATGGCCTTGACATACCAACCTCTGGAAGAAATAATAGCAATAGCACTTAGACTTATATACCGCTTCAAAGTGCTTTACAGCAGTGGCCCCCAACCTTTTTTGTGCCACGGCCCGGTACTGGCATCACAAAATGATCCGCGGCCCGGTACCGGCATCAGCACGCATGACAAGGCAAGGTGAGCCGAGCGACCGGCCAGCCAGCCGTCCCCCGCTTCTCCCTGCCACCTTCAACTCCTCCTTTGTACCTTTGTCGATGGGCTTCGCTTTGGGACGGCTTTGGGACGGTTGCTCGGCTTGCCTTGCCTTGGGTGCTGAAAGAATCCTCATGCCTTAGTTTCGTTCGAAGCCCACCCCTTCGATGAAACTAAGGCGTGAGGATTCCTTCAGGACCCAAGCGCTGCTTTCCAACCAGAAAAGCTCACCCGGAAGCACTTTCTCATCAAACAAGATGGCGGTGCCCAGCAAACCAGCGGCCCGGTAGGAAATGTTCCACGGACCGGTACTGGTCCGCGGCCCGGTGGTTGGGGACCCCTGCTTTACAGCATTCTCTAAATGGCTTACAGAGTCAACATATTGCCCTCCAACAATCTGGGTCCTCATTTTACCAACCTTGGAAGGATGGAAGGTTGGAACTTCCTGACAGAATTAGCCTGCAATGCTGCGTTCTAACCACTGTGTCACCACAGCTCTAGCCCTATGATATCATTTCTTATTAATTAGAAATTAATAAGATAATTATTAAGGATTAATAAGATAATTATTAAGGATTAATAAGATAATTATTAATTAATTAACTAATTCATTCTTAATAAAGAAAAGATCCAAATCAATCCAAAACCCAATTCAATGTTTTCTTTAAGGATTTCAAATCTTAGAGGCTGATTTAAAGCAGTCACAGGATTTCTACATGACCCATTGTTTGAGTGTGTTGCTTGTTTCTTCTCTGTGCTGTAACAATATTTTTCAATTGATTTTCCAGTTCATCCTGATGCTGGCCAACTCTCCAAATGAAGAAGCCTTCCAGAAAACATCAAACAGACAAGCATATGGAGTTGCACTGAAAAACTGGTGTCCAAAGCTGTAAACGTCCATTGCAGGGACTGATGCTGGCAAAATCCTGGGGAAGAATCTAACGTTGATTCCCCACCTAAAGAACATCGACAGGTATCTGGCAGCTTCACAGAGAAGAACAAGAATGGAATAAAATTTTTGTGTTAGTCGATTCAAAGTGGGAAATGAGCATCCAGGATTTTGTTCAGGAAAAAAAACAAAGCTAAAACAATGCAATAGAGCCAGTGATCACCATGGCTAAGAGTTCTCGAAAGCATTCTTCTGCTGAAATGTGCAGGGAGGAACCTCCAGGTGTTCGATGCAGGGTAGAGCGCTTCAATATTCCCTTGCAAGATCTAAGAAACCGATTTGAATTACCTGCAGGTAAAAGCAGGCAGGTAAGGAGAAATCCAGCACAGGCTAATTAAATCAGAAATGACTCCTACTCATAGATTTGTTTCCACAGGGAAAACAGCTGCATCGAATTTCTTCTGCCTTGCAGAGCATTTCTTTTCTTTTCTTTTTCATGCTTTTTCTCCTCTACAAGCAGATTAGTAAATTCAGATGACAGGCTGTTCATCTGTATTATTAAGCTGCGGCGTGATGTTGTTGCCTTTATTCCACACAAAGGCAGAGGAAAATGAAAGCAAGCAGGAGGTTACTAATATCATTTGATGCTACTTACTCTGTGAGTCTCTCAGTGCCCTCCAGGTATGCTGGGATTACAACTCCTAGCATATCTAGATAAACTAGCCATCTTGATGCCCCTGGTGGCTCAATGGTTAGAATGCAGTGTTGCAGGCTAATTCCGCCAGCTGACAGCAGTTCAATTCGCACCAGCTCAGGGTTGACTCAGCCTTCCATCCTTCCGAGGTGGGTAAAATGAGGAGCCAGATTGTTGGAGGCAAATATGCTGACTCTGTAAACTGCTTAGAAAGGGCTGTAAGAAGCACTGTGAAGTGGTATATAAGTTTAAGTGCTATTGCTATTGCTAAATGTCTGCAAATGTCTTCTTACTTATAGTGTTGCGATGTAAATGCAAAGGGCTGGAGCTTGCATAATGATGTCCCAAGACACATTTCTTCATTTCAGCGTCATCATAGCATCACTGTTCAAATAAGTGTTTTGGGCCATGCATTTTCAAGGGGTTATGCTACAGAAAACAACTCAAAATATTGGAGTGTGGTATATAAATAGCTAATTCTAAAGGTATATTTTATTAATATTTTATTAAGGCATTCTTCAGTTATATCCTTTAGGTTAGTTTGATTAAAATGGTTTTAAATAGTCTATAGGCATTAATCAAATAATTACTTAGGAATTAAATATACAGTATATTTACATATGCCTGATTAACACGACAGTTCTGATGAAAGCTGTATGGCAATTTTCTGTCTGCTCAAACATTTTTAACCGATGAGTCTATGTTTGTATTTATTTATTCATTGAGTTTATATTTCACCTTTCTGCCAGGAGCTCAAACCATTATGCCTATCACTCCGATTTTTCTCAACCACAATCCCATTAAATACATTGGGCTGAGGGAGGGAGAGAGAGAGAGATTTAAGCAAAGTCCTCCAGGAAAGCTCTGTGGATTGAATTTGAGTGTCTTTGGACCTAGTCCAATATCTTAACCACTACACCATTTGCAACCATTTCTCTAAGCATATTTAACTTCAATTCTGTACATGTCTAGTATGCATCAGAATTCTCTACTGTGGCTTAATGCCAAAGAACCTACCTAGAATATTCAGTGTTAACCCCTTATATTCTAATCTTAAACTGCTCCCAATTCCTATAGTTCAATTATTCTATGAGCGCCAGTTTGGCATAGTAGTTAAGGCATCAGAATAGAAACCAGGAGACTGAATTTGAATCCCATGATAGGAACAAACACAGCTGAGTGGTCTTGGGCTAGTCATTTTGTCTCAGACCTCTTGCAAAGGAGGCAAAAAATGCTTCTAAAAACCTTGCCAAAAAAACTTGTCCAGTCACTTGCTAGGAGTCAAAACTGACTCAAAGACAAACACATGCAAAAAAAAAAAAAAAAAAAGGTATTCTACATGGAATACCATATTCTAAAACCTCAGTGCTCTGAACCATTTGTTTAATCTCTTCCATTGAATGAGATGAATTATACAAATCAGTCAAATTACAGTGGATGTGGCACATTGTTATATCACAATTGTTTGTAATAAAATGAAGAACAGATAAGAAACATGATAAGGCAAAGTATTTTATGGCCAATAAACACACCCACATCCCCAGCAGGCAAAGCAGATAAAAACTACATTAATCGACAATAAAGCATTTGAATATCTGCAAGAAATACCATTTCCCTGCAAGCAAGAACTGGTGGAACCAAATAGACAAAATAATTGAACATGAAGAAGCCAAAATCCGCTGGGACTTTAAAACTCAAACAGATAAGAACCTGCCATATAACATCCCATACTTAACTTTCAATAAGAAAGACATAAATGTCTGAATAGTGGACACTGCAGAAGTTGAAGACAGCAGAGTTAGAAGAGAAAGAATTGGAGGAAATCACAAAATACAGGGACCTGCAAGTGGAAGTAGAACAACTGTGGAAAAAGAAAGCAAATAGTAGTAATAAGTGCCTTAAGTGCAATCAGGGGTTGGATTCAACTGGAGTTACTACGGGTTCAGCGACTATGTTTTACACGCTGCACATGTGTGTAAAAGACCTTAAGCTGTGCCGCCCGGACAGCTGAAAAGTGCTGTGCGTGGGTGTGCAGCATTTGAAAAGCCTCCTTTTTCCTGCTTTTTCAACCTCAGCTGTGCCGCGCAAAGCAGCTGAGATTGAAAAAGCAAGAAATAAAGGACGGGTAAGAGCCCGGGCGGGCAGGTGAGCCAAAAAGCAGCAGATACAGAATCAGTTTGGTGTCTGCTGCTCTTCAGAGCTGCCAGTTCTATAGAGCCGGGCCGAACTGGTAGCATCCCACCCCTGGGTGTAATTCCAAAATAACTGAAGCACCATGGGCATTGACAATTCATTATCAGTCAATTGCATAAAGACCGATTTAACACTATCAAACAACAACATCTGACTGTCCCAGGGAAGGACATGACAGCTGGACAAAAATGTCAGATTCAATCTAAACATTTGGCTCACTCTGCAACCAGTCACAATAATAATTTAAATTCCCAATAGTATTGGCAGAACGGCAGGGGAACTTATACAGAAAACCATATGGCAAGTCCCATTGCTAACATGGCAGTTTTGATAACATTGTTAACATTTTTAGTTTTCTTGGGTATGCCATGTATTCTGTCAAGTTCCACCTGGACAGATTTATATAGTGTGTGTGTGTGAGAGAGAGAGGAATGTTCAGGTGAAAGCTGAGTCCTTTATGGTAAGTATCATGATTCTTTAGGTTTCCTGCAGGATAGATCACATGCTATTATCCATTTCAATGGAGATTTCTACTGTACCATGCCAAACTCTCCTTTGAATGTACGTCTGGAAAGATTTGGGGTTTTTTTGTGTTGGGGTCTCAGTTTCCCTAAGAAATGCATACCAGCAAAGCATTTCCTTTTCAATAAAAATACATTTCTTAATTGGTAGAAAAACTGAATGATTATAATAAAAAAAGGAATTTTTAAAGGCACTGCCTTGTAAGGAACAAACTTAAATAACTGAATAATTACTGGTACTGGTATTTGATATTACAGGTATTTAATAATTTCTGACAGCTCCCCTTGTTAACTTAAAAAAATTAGATGAGAAAAGAGAACGAGGAAAGGAACCTTCTGTTTTGGGGAAAGGAATTAGAAAATGCTAACAAAAAAGTAGAATGCAATTCTGAATGTGAAAAATTTTGATGGGTGGAGTTTTGGGATTAGAAGTGAGATAGCTTAAGGAAGGTGTAAACTTCCAGACATGTAAACTATGATTCCTAGCAACTCCAGTTAAAAGATCAAATATGAAAGAAGTTGGGAGTTGTGCTTCAGCAACAGCTTGAAGACTGAAAGTTTTCCAGCCCAGCATAAAGGTCTAAAAAATACTTTGAATTTGTTTATATCATGGTTTTGAAATCTAGGAATTGTACTAGGATCATTTTGGTCCATCAAACCACCGCTAGGCTATTTAAATTGAGGAATATCTCCTTCAGTGCATATGGTAATTATTTAATGCAAGGAAGGAATTGTTAACTTTCCAGGTGGTCCTTGTTTGATCAGCCATTTCCTCCATTTCACAGAACGCAAAGGAAAGAAAACAGAGAGGAAGATCCACGTGGTATATATAAAATAGTAGCATGCCTCTTATTATCACTGTTTGTTATGCTGACACTTTCTTTCAAGTCAATAATATAACATCTGGTCCAAAGAAATGCCCTTTATTTTAGCTTTAAAGGAAAACCCAGCGTATGCAAATGCTTACACCATAGATTGATGGGCGAGTTCTTAGTTGAAAATATTTGCATGGCTTTTACAACCGTTGGAAGCAACTGCAATCTCATTTGGGCATGTCACACTGATATACAATAATCTGGAATGTAATGTCAGCTACCAGACAAAGACGTATAGCAGTATTGACTTGCTTTCAGCTGAGAAAGCTGCTGTCACTATGGGCATTAGCTTTCAGCAATATAACTAGGCTGCTGATGGGCATCTCAAGCTTCCGTTGACAACATGCATTCTCTCTCTCTTTCTCTCTCCTTTCACTTTCTGCATTGGCGCCGAGGAGTAAGGATTTAAAGGGGAAAGAAACGGAATGTAGCAGAACTGCAGCCTGTATGACAATGAGGGCCATATCACATAAGCGATACAATATTTATAAATTCTTATATTTACCTGAAAAATAGTAACATCTTTCTCAACTAACAGACTATTAAAAACCATACGCTTTTATGAACTGCACTCACTTGGTCAGATGCATGAAGTGACTATAAACAGATATGGGATTTACATTGCAGAGTGTGGTAAGGTGGGGAGAAGGGAAGTAAGATAGATTGGCTATACAGATGTAGACTTTATATATATAAAAAATATAGTCTCTAGTCCAACACATGAAAGCCACAGGTCATAGCATCAACTTCAATGGCACCAAAACCCTAGCCACTATAGAAAACCCCAGCTACAGAATTATCAGAGAAGCCATAGAGATTGAAAAAAGACCTGAAAGCATGAATAGAAGAGATGATTCCACCAGACTGTCAATTATTTGGAAGCCTGCACTCACAAACAAAAAAATCTCCACACCACTAGCCAGGCAAACACCTGGGCACAAACAGATCCCCCCTGATACCTCCAGCTCAAACACACCCCAACCAGGCACCCAGATGAAACCTAGCTTCCTAACAAATGATAGCTGTCCATTTACTCGGAGCCAAGCTGCACTAAAAGCCTCCAATACAGGAACACAATGTTGCCAGCCAACCAAGACAAAAAAAAGCCACAAAACAGACAGAAGATATTAGAAACACCAATCAAGCAGAACACAGCAAACTCCAAGACCAATAAACACAGACCAAGACTCCCAACCAATCAAGATGAAGAAAAAAACATTCTGGTACAGCAGTAGGCTAGCCCCAAATTTAAAACTGAAACAACTGTAAAAGTCTGACTCACAGACGAACACAATACAGAAGCCTGATGATGGCAGATGAGATTCTGCCGAAACATTGCTACAACTTTAAAAGCACAACTATAATGACGTGGGAAAATACCCGAACAAAGCTGAATACCATACATACATACATACATACATACATACATACATACATACATACATACATAAGACAGAGTACTATTGCCTCATCAATTAATAATTGCAATGTGTTAACAACTCACTGTGTTTGCAGAGACCTTCAGAGGTAGCCTGTGGTGGAATCACCAGCTGAAGGAGTGGGGGCCCCCACTAGAAGGACTCAAGAGGCATTCCAGATTAGAGTGGGTTTGTGGGGAGGAAGTGTCTGAGTCGTAGTGGCCAACCAGCTAAATATGAGCCAGCAGTGTGCAGCAGCTGCCAAAAAAGCTAATGCAATCCTAAGTTGCATTAACAGAGGAATACAATCAAGAACAAGTGAGGTACTAATATCACTCTATAAAGCCTTGTAAGGCCACACCTAGAGTACTGCATCCTGTTTTGGTCACCACACTATAAAAAAGATGTTGAGACTGTAGAAAAAGTACAGAGAAGAGCAACCAGGATGATTAGGGGACTGGAGACTAAAGCTTATGAAGAACAGTTACAGAAACTGGGCATGGCTAGTCTAGGGAAGAGAAGGACCAGGGGAGACATGATAGCAATTTCTCAATATTTGAGGGTCTGCCACAGAGAGGAAGGGGTCAAGCTATTTTCTAAAGCACCCGAAGGCCAGACAAGGAATAATGGATGGAAACTGAACAAGGAGAGATTTAACCTGGAAATAAGGAGAAACTTTCTGACAGTGAGAACAATCAACCAATGGAACAGTTTGCCCTCAGAAGTTGTGGGAGCGCCATCACTTGAGACTTTCAAGAAGAGATTGGACTGCCATTTGTCAGAAATGGTGTAAGGCAGCGGTTGTCAACCGGTGGGCCGTGGCCCACTGGTGAGCCTTAAGAAAATTTTGGTGGGCCGCAGAGAAATCTCACCCCCAGAGCACCCCCCCAAAGCAATTAATCCAGGCTGCGCAGAAACACAAGGCTGCCCTGCCCACATGGCCCACGGGAACCCTCCCCGCCCACTCACTCCTTACCTGGCAAACTTGCCTGCTAAAATTGCTATTTTTCCTTTTCCGACCACCATCTCTTCTGCTGTGCCAGGAGATTTAGATTAGCTAGGAAACAGAAAACGGTTGGATTTCTTGCTTTCTAGCTAGTCTTTAGATCTTCGGCTCTGCTTCCCTTAGGACTGAAGGTTTGCTTGCAAGCAAATTCAGTGCAGACTCACGGCAAGCAAATTTGAGAGACTGAGCTAGCAGATGGCAGATAGATAGATCACTGAATGATTCTGTGAGCAACTCAATCTGCCTGCTTTGCCTGATTTTGGGTAAAAATTGCTTCTTTTATAAAAAAAATTCAATATTTACATACATGATGTGTTGTGAGTTAATTTTGTGAGTTTGCTTGCAAGCAAAATTTATGTGACAGACTGAGCTAGCCAATGGCAGATAGATAGATTTCTGAATGAATCTGTGATTCTGTGAGCAACTCAATCTGCCTGCTTTGCCTGATTTTGGGTAAAAGATGCTCTTTTTTATTAAAAAAATTCAATATTTATATAAACATTAATAATATTTACATACAAGCCATGCCCAGCCAGTCACATGACCATCAAGCCACACCCACAAATTAGGCCACACCCACAGAACCGGTTAGTGGTCCCTGGGATCTAAAATTATGAGTTTGGTAGACCCTGAGGTCCAAAAGGTTGGCGACCCCTGGTGTAGGGTGTCCCACTTGGGTGGGGGTTGGACCAGATGACCTACAAGGTCCCTTCCAACTTTGATTATCTGTTATCTGTTATTCAAATTTTTAGTTTATATCTGCCATCTCCCAAGGGAAGACAAACAACCTGGCAAGATTCTTGTAGTATAGGTAATCAGCAATAAACTACAGTATATACCTTGGTGTTTTTTTCTCATAGGTGGTTTTGATCACTTGCGCCTGACCTAGCTTGACAATCTTTTAATGTATGTGAATTCAGCAAACTCTTGCTCATTGGTGCTGTTAAAGTCATTTTTGGCCTATTGTAATTGTGAACCATGTGCAAGATTCTGAATTTTGGCATATGTTTGTGGTGCTCCTAAATATGCGGGAAATCTGAAATCAGTTTATTGGCATAAATATTTTACTGGGTTTAGATCAAAGATCTTCAAACTTGGCAACTTTAAGACTTGTGGACTTCAACTCCCAGAATTCCTGAGCTAACATGACTGGAGGAGGAATTTTGGGAGTTGAAGTCCACAAGTCTTAAAGCTGTCAAGTTTGAAGACTCCTGGTTTAGATGGACAGGCAGATTCCCCAGACAGAATGTCCATTCCTCTGGGAATAATAATTTTGGTTAGAAAATTATTCTTGCTCTCTGCTGCCATTTCATAGTCCCAACCACTGATAAGATAATATTGGACTGGAAAACAGGTGACTGAGTGGGAAGGGGTTAACTCCACTCTCTCCTTTTTTACTGCTTCCAAGTGCCTTTCATTCAAATATCTTCTCTCCTATCTGCTAAATATTTTACAGCTTGGCTCATCTGCATCTCTTAGTGAATTTTTTATGGATAAAAGGGAACTAAAAAAAGAACCTTCCTAATCCAAATCCAACATCCCCCCCCCCCATACAACTCTTATATGGATGTGTCAGCCTTCAAGATCTTCCACTACTGCTTTGCATCTTTTGGCTGCCATAAGTAGCGGGGGGGGGGGGGATATTGTCTGGGAAGAGAGCTGGAGGTGTTACATTCTTGTGTTGTGTAAATGAGGAGTGGGGGGGGGAGTATAAATTCCTGCTTTTAGGTTTCTATTTCTCACTTAGCTTTCTTTTCTCTGTGCAGCTGCAAACTTTTATCAAAATATGCCAAGGTCAACGGACAGAGGCCTCATCACCACCTGAAGATGTCCACATGATCATATTCAGAATTTTTAATTGGAAGAATCTTTTGAACTGTGGGGGGTGGGAACAATTCCATCACTTTGTATATGCGATCTGCGCGCCTAATTTCTCAGATTCGGAATCCTACTGATGCTACCACTTCATTTTTCAGTAAAAGAATTCTTTTCTCTAATTTATGGAGTCTAAGTATTTCTTTCTTGGATTTTGAATGGAGCACTGACTGACATTATTCCGAATCTGACAATCTGAATCTGAATCCGAATCTGTTTGGTTCTAACTAAGATAGATCATTAGTCAGTGCAGGTTTATGAGAGCGTGGTCCTGTGAATCTATCTGTTAATTCAGAATCTGAGAGGAAGCAATGAAAGGATGATTAGACCTTGGTGTGTTCTTCCAGGGACTGGACCGATCAAGGCTCCTATCTGAATGCACAGTAAGCAAGACTCTCAGAAGGCTGTGACCCTTGCCCTTCTCTGACCTTTGACCTCCTTGCAGGTGTTAAACATGGATCCTCAGTGCACCTATGTCTGCCACAATCTTTTCCTGAGCTGATTAGTATGCAGCTGATCAACAAGGCTATCACCTAGATAGGTATGCAGGCAGTCAAGCAGTCCAGCTTTCCAAAAAATCTATCCTTTTGGGAAGTGGACTCATTGCTCATTCCTCTCTTTTTTTCTTCCCTGGCTGCCCATCAACTTGTGTGACAAGTAAAATTATCTCCAAGATTCTAATTCTTCACATGCTTATGTGAATGCTGCTTCCAGTTAAACTCCGCGAAGCTCTCTTGCCTCTCCAGTGTTTAGTTGCACGCATTAAAAAGCTAAATGCTCAGGCCTGTGGACTGGATTACCTTTTGAAAACAGAGGATCAGAATATATGTTACTAACGTGGGCTACTGATAGAAATCACACGTTAAATAACGCTGCTCTGATGCTCGTTCTGTTTTTGTTTCAGCCTTCAAACGGTACATCATAGGACAACGTTTTTTGAATCAATACACTTCAAATGGGCTAACTTAAAATATGCACCCCAAATCTGGGATCTGTTACTCCTATGTGATTGAAAATTGGCAAACTTGTGGTCGCTTCATTGAAATGATTTTGAATAAATAAAGATTACTCAGATGATTGCTGCTGCTGCTGCAAGAATCAGCCCCATTCGCAAATGGCTTGATTTGAAAATTTCATTGGGAGCCAAAAAGCAAAAACTGAAATGTTAACCATTAATACATTTTCCTTAATCTTCCCATCCCAGAGAATGATGGATTTGTTTTCTCAGTGAATAATTTTGAGATTAAAAAAAAAAGCTTCTAAAAATCTGTCCTGGCTTGGGCGATTCAGATCGACTATAGTTGAATGTCAACCTCACAGAGGTATCAAACTCGTGGCTCGCGGCCTGGATGCATCACATACTGGCCCCACCCAGTTTAGCGAAGGGGGGGGAAAGTCCCTATACGTCATGTGACACCATCGTGATGATGCAAGTTTGACACCCTTGAGTTAGAGAAACAGTCCTTGTAAATAATGCTGTTCATATTTTTTCCTGAATACTTGCAGTAATTGGAAAATAGGGCTTAAAAGGCAGCATGACAATAAATTCATGCTGTCCTCGAAGTCTTTTTTTCATTGACAGAGGATACAATCTATTAGGCATTGCCGCTGTTTATCCTAGATTCATGATGAATAGTGGATGCCCCTCAGTGGGTCAATGCCCACGTATAACAAAAGATACTTCCAATGTTGTTAACTTGTTAGCTGTGCTTCACAGAGGAGATTTTCAGATGCGGGTTTTGCGGATAGAACATAATGGGAGCCATTCATCACTGTTCTTTATACATTTTTTTTTAAAATAAAGTTTTATTTGGGTTTTCACACAAAAAATACAAGTAAAACATCTTTTTTGAAAATAGCATGGTCCCGGGTTGAACTTCTTTATACAGACACAAAACTCAATTTCATGCTCCTTTTTGTGTTCTGTTCCATATCTTATACTATTCTACATTTTCTATATAGTTTTTCCCCTCTTTTAATTTTCTCAATTTTATTTTGATTATCTCATCTCAATTCAAATCATTATATTTATACTTTTATCTGTTCTGTTTCAATTTCATATTATCTTTTCTCATTATACAATTTTCTCCTGTAGTTACTAATTGGAGTATGACACCTTTATATCTTTTAATTACATCCATTCAACTCTTATTTAAACTTCAATATATACCTTAAGTTTATGACCTTCAATATAATACATAATACATAACTTCCAATCGAATTCTGCTTGGCATATTCTTATAATACACACTATATTCTTTTTTTTAAAAAAAAGAAAGATTGTAAATATATGTAATTATAAACCCTCATTCCATTCCAGTTCAGTTCTATCATTAATAATCATTAAAATCTTAACATCTTTAACACTTCTTTTCAATTAAATATCATACTTCCTTAAAAACACATATAATCTCCATAATTAATTTTTCCCTTATTTCTCTTAACATATGTTTTCTAAATCATTAAATATACCTTTTGTTACATTTATTTATTGACAACGAATTACGATAGCTATTTTATCAGACATTTTAATCATACATTATTTCATATTTTCTAAAATTATTTCTGCTTCTAATATAACCATACTATCTTATGTACCTTTGCAGAATCCCTTTTTCCATTAAGTTTTCACCCATTATCTCTAAATAAGCCCTGTTTCTCTATATTTTGCTTCTGTCCTTTATAACTTCTTTTCCTTTCTTTCTTCCCTCTCATCTTCTCCCTCCCCTTTTTACCCCCTTGTCTCTCTAGTTCTAATTCTCTCTTCTGCATTACCCTCTTCTGTTGCTTTCTGATTTTATACTTATTTTTCACTCTATTTTTTTTGGAGTTGTTTTTCCCAATCTTAAACTTTCCATTCTCTTTCCCCCCTTTCCTTTTTTTTCCCCACCTAAGATTACTTGTTCATTAAAGATGGCTTCTTCTTTGTCGCAATCTTCTTGTTCTGCAGGCATTTCTTGTTGTTTCTCATAATTCCAAATCTCCATTTCTAAAAACTGAAATACGAAGCCAAAAGAACCTCTCCCTTCTAGTGCATCTTCTTTGTACTTTTTAAGTTCCATTTTCAGTTCTTCTAAAAGTGGAGCCATTTTAAACAGTTTTAAACAACCACCCGATTGATTTTAGTCATTCAAAACAATAACCAGGAATCCAGAAATCATCAAGTAATCCAGATAGTCCCAAGTTATATTTTCTTATTTCTTTTTCGACTTTCTCTTCCTGGGGTTTTTGTTGCGATATTTCAGTTAGAATGTATCTTTTGGAAGTCTTGCTGAGATTTTGCTGTAAGTTCTTTTTTAATTCCAGGCAGTCTCCTCCCTTCCAGATCCTGCCCTTTTATTCTTTTTCTCTCCTTTCCTGTTTTCAAAAGCTTTTAATTATCCAGAAATCTTTATTATCCCTTTGACTTTTTATTTTCAGCATTAAATGCCTATTGATGTCAAAGTGGATTTTTTTTCCAATTTCTTGCTTAAGTCTCTTAGCTATCAGTATAGGAAAAGGAGAAAACCAAATCTTTTCCCTTTTCTCTCTCCTTTGCAGCTTAAAAATCTTCTTAGGGAACAATGTTATTGTTTTTTAACAGTTTCAATTCCAGGGTACCTTATTTGTTGTTTTTGCTGTTTGACCCGATCAACCAAAACTTTCTCTTCTTATCTTCCTCCTGCACATTCTTTTCTGGTGGAGTTCTTCTTTGTGGTGGCCATTTCTGACCACCGCTGCAACCACCTTCGGGAAAGGGAGTAATGGCCATCTGGGGAGGAGATATGCAGCTCTCCTCAACCCTGCTGGCAGTCTCCTCCCTCTTCACCACCTCTACGGGGTGGCTTAGCCCCGAAACCAACCGGCTCGGGGCACTCCAGTGGCGAGCACGGATCGAAGCCTTGCAGAGACGAGGTTTTGGTCTGTCGCTGAAGAAGCTCAAACTGGAAGTCACTGTTCTTTATACATTTTTTATTCTTAAGCAAGCTTTCTTTTCCAAAAGGGGAAATTCCGAAGAAGTTTATTCGTTCTTGATCTTTATTTTCTAGAGTGAGCAGTTACTAAGTTTCACTTCGGTGTCACCTTTTTAATGAACATTTATGGAAGAGGTATTGACTTAGCAGGCAAACGTAATGCCTAGGAAGTTCATCAATAATCAAGAACCAGGCAAGAATGAAACAAAAGCCCGTGGAGAGTTCTTGTTAGACAAGGATGCTTTCTGACATTTTCCAGAGGCAGCTACATCTGCCTGAGTGGAAGAATTAAATTTATGGCATCCCATCATAACAGGATTAATTTGGATTTTTGTGTTACACTGAGTTCAACTAATTAATTGGGAGATGCAGGTCCCATCCATAATCACCTGGGAATAAGTCCCAGAACTTTCCATCTGAGTAATCATGCAGACAGTCAAGCTGCGAGAATTATAAAAATGGCAAAGTTTCACAATGTTTTATTACAGCTCTAATTCTCTAGTACTCTGGCATTCTAAGAAATGCTAAGACCACCAGATCATCTGTTTTCTCTTTGGTTCATAGTTCATTGGGTCTATTTGCAGAACTTTATTAATGTGAAATAGATACTGATGAGGTTTTCCTGGCAAACTTGTAATGCAGCATACAGATTTATGGATGCAGGAAATGAATTGAGAGGTTGTATGTCTGGCTGGGCAGTTTGAATGCATTATTTTCTGCAGCACTTGCATGCGTCCTCAAGTGGTTTCATTCCCTTCTCCCCTCACGCTCCCAGTGCTTAAAACATTTAGTGCTGGAGGATACAAATGTAGTAGGTAGGATGACTAAAGCTGGCTTGGGTCCCAGGATTTTTTCTTCTTCTTTTCAATGCTATAATATCTGAATAATTTGGGCATTGTAAGAAACATCCCTCTATATTTTTTCCCCTCACTAGTCCATTTCTCAGATATATGCCTTCTCTTTTGCACATACAATTTCCGTGTCTTACTGGACTTTGTGTGCTCCAATTTTAAGTCACCAGTGGGAACGATTTCAAAATGTAAAACTGATTTGGGAAACTTTTCTTGTCTGTTTTCAAGCGTGCCCTGCAACAGGATAAAAAAAACATTTACAGAAATAAGGATTTTTTTGGGGGGGGAGGGGGTGTTGTCCTACATTTCCTCTCCTTTATTATAAGGATGGGTTGGTCAGCCATTATCTCATTTCAGTGGCATAATTGCAGTTAATGAGGCTTTGAATAGCAATAGAACTTTTCTGTTTTAAAATGTGTGCTGTTGTATAACCTTTGTGTACTGACTTTTTTTAAAAAAAAGAAGAAACCAAAGTGGAACTGTTTCTTTTGTTAGGATATCACTCTATATATGGTGTATAGTTCTTTCATAACCTTAAATGATTGAATAAATACTATAATATAATACATGATGACATGTAATTTTTCAAAGTTTTCTTACTTCTTTTGCAATGATGATATGTACTGACTTGGAGATGTTATGCTTCGTAACACCTCCTCTCTGTGGCAGCCCCTCAAATATTGGAACACTGCTATGGTGTCTCCCCTGGTCCTTCTCTTCACTAGACTAGCCATGCCCAGTTTCCTGCAACTGTTCTTCATATGTTTTAGTCTCCAGTCCCCTAATCATCTTGGTTGCTCTTCTCTGCACTTTTTCTGGAGCAGAGGTCTCCAAACTTGGCAACTTTAAGACTTTAAGACAAGTTTGGGGACCTCTGTTCTAGAGTCTCAACACCTTTTTATAATGTATTGACCAAAACAGAATGCAGTATTCTAGGTATGTGGTCTTACTGAGGCTTTATAGAGTGGTATTAGTACTCCACTTGATCTTGTTTGTATCCCTCTGTTAATGCAATTTAGGATTGCATTAGCTTTTTTGGCTGCTGCCACACACTGCTATCATTACCAGAGCTTGCAGATCCTTTGCTTTTCCACCTATCATTTCCCATATAGACAATTCTGGCTTTCATCATGTGTATTGTGGTTTCTGTGGATTTATACAAACACGTTCTCTATGTTTATGACATAAATGCATGCAAGTGTGTTATTTTAGCATGCTATAACCTAATCCTGTAGAATATTTTTTCCAGCACTGCAATAAGAAACCTGGTATGATTTGCACAAGTGTCATTGTAGAAGATTTATAATACCTGTTATCCTTCAGCTCAGATTTTGGTTAAAAATGAAGGTCAGTTCTGACAAACGCAGTACTGCTCGCTGCATTTTCAAAGAAGCCGGTTTAGAGACAATGTTCCAAACACAAAACGTTGCTCAAGGTAACAACAGTTCACAGAACGGCTGTTGTGGTGGACACAGCGAGTGTTAATGTGGTGGATGAGACCATGGGATCAAAGGCCCAGCCTTATTTCAATGAGTAATGCATATAAAAAGGGAAGGTTTTGAATAGGCACCCATAGCTTGTCATTTTGACTGTTTAATACCCCACTGCTGGACTCCCCTGCATTGTAATCTACATTGTTTATCCTTTCTGCCAAAGAAAAAAAATTACATTCATGGTTGGGAAATTGGTAGGAAATTTGGGGGGGAAAGAAAGCAAGCGGTATGTTTCATGAATTCAATAGTTGCGCTGTTGAATCATGCTTTGGTGGAGTGATGCAGTTGCCTGGACTCCACCCTGCAAGGGATTATGGGGGTCATTAAAAGAAAATGATGACTGTTGAGTCAAGCTGTCCCAGAAAAGTGCAAACAATATCACCAGATGACTGGTTACTTTCCCCAGATACAGGCAACTGACTTTTAGAACAGAATTTTAGAGATTTTGGGTTCTATCCATCCATCGTATTTACTGTATATGCCCATCTCCCAATAAGTGAGTATTTTTCTATTATTCAAAAATGTGAATATGCATGAGGAAGGTAGAAGCTGGCTGGCTTACAATTAGATTTACAACTGGATTAGTGTAACAGACAAGTTCTGGTGGTAGGAATTAAGGATGGTCCATGAAAGTACATCTATAGTATGCAGATAATAAAGTCAACAAAGGTGAACAACGTTTTTACAGAACTATAGATAAGCTGAGGCTGGGTGACAAGGAATGGCTGGGAGGGGAGAGGCCAGGTGAGGCACCCCTTGATGTGAATGACATTGAGATGGCCACGCCCACCCAGTCACATGACCACCAAGCACACCCACCAGTCACATGACCACTAAGCCACACCCACCCAGTCACATGACCACAAGCCACACCCACCAAATAAGCCACACCCACAGAACCAGTAGTAAAAAAAATTGAATTCCACCACTGTTTTACACGGTCTAGTACCCTGTAAAAATTGAGATTGGAATACTTAAGAATGTTCAGCTGACATGCCAAGATTGGGAATAATGGCTGCTATAACAGAAATATTTTTCCTCTGGATATATTCTTTGGGTATTCCTTCCACTTTCACCTTGCAGGTGGAGTTTATACCAACAGAACATCTGGAACCCACACTACGTATCTGATATTAGCACAATTGAGAAAGTCCAGAAATATTTCACAAGAAGAGTTCTCCACTCCTCTACTCGTTGTAGAATACCTTATGCCACCAGACTTGAAATTCTAGAACTTGAAAACCTTGAATTACGCCGTCTTCGGTCTGACTTAAGCATGGTATATAAAATCATACATTGCAATGTCCTACCTGTCAATGAATACTTCAGCTTCAACCATAACAACACAAGAGCACACAATAGATACAAACTCAAAGTAAACCGCACCAAACTTGATTGCAGGAAATACGACTTCAGCAATAGAGTGGTCAATGTCTGGAATACTCTACCCGACTCTGTAGTTTCTTCCCCAAACCCCAAAAACTTTAACCTTAGACTGTCTACTATTGACCTCACCCCTTTCCTAAGAGGTCTGTAGGGGGCGTGCATAAGCGCACCAACGTGCCTACCGTCCCTGTCCTATTGTTTCTCTTATTCTTTTATTTTTCTTATATGTACCCATTTCATGTATTCACAACTATGTATACATTTATACTTATTATCTTGTAAACAATTGGCAAATCAAATAAATAAATAAAAAATAAATAAATAAACAGAACATTTTGATAGGACTTTCCAAAAAGACATAAAAAATATGGAAGCACAACTCCTCTGTTTTGTAATTGCAAATATTGCCATTAAGTAACATCTAATAGTTTATATTGCCATTAAGTAACATTCTAATAGTTAATAATTTATTCTTAACCTTGATTATGTTCAAAATTCATCGTTCTCCTCATCTATCCATAGGTCCAAAGTCAATATCCCCTCTTCCAGCATCTTCTCCCCAGTTTTAAAGCTGTGTTTCCCCACAATATCAATTTGCATGGGCCAAATGATGTAGTCATTTTTTATTAGACATTCCATTCCATAACTTTCTGAATAATTGTATCAAGAGATACTAGAGTATTAGTATATTTAGAGCATAACACTGCCCGTCCAGCCAAAGCCAATATACATGTATATTCCTAAATTGCCCAAATTGGATAATTAACACCAACTGTTGGCTTCCAATATTTAATTCATCACAATAAGTAAGCTTGATATAACTCCAGATCTGGACAATCAAACTCTCCCTCATTAATTGGTGACTGCAATTCCAAGATATTCTTGTAATCGAAGAAGCCCATTGATATTTTGTAAACAAACAAAAAATTCTGAACATATTTTTCAGATATATAACAGATACAAGCTGTTTCTAATAGAAGGCAAAGAGTCTATCAGCCATCATGCTTTGACAAGCTCAAGCCATCATTTATCAGGGGATGTGGATAGATTAGCCATTTACTAAGCCTCTGTTACAAAAAGAATGCAGATGCTAAGAGCTCCATGAGAGTCACGTGCTACAAAGAAAGTAAGCACAATGGACCTCTGCAGCAGATCCTTCCCTCCCTGAGTAAGACTTGGTCCATTCCTGCTCCACAGGCTCCCATTAGTGGGAGGAACCACTTAGTTTGATCAAGGAAAGAATAGACGTGGAGGGGAAATACTGTAGTTCTGACATTGCATGGCCTTTCAAAGTTACTCTGCCAGCATGGAAAGCAGATTGCAACACCAATGCTCATTATAGTGATTCATGCATTAGTGATTTACCATGGGGAAAAAATTGCTTCTACTGCATTTTCTTTATGTGAACAGAAACACATACATGCCAACTCCTACAATTGACTTTTTTTACAGTGGCCTTAAATGCTTATTGCTCCAAGTAATGTGTGCCAATAAAAAATGGTTTATAACTTGATGGATTTTCAACATTCTTCAAAGTACATTAAAATGGTACAGGACTATTTTTGAACTGGTAACAATCCAATTATTTTTTTAAAAAGAAATCATTAAAATTAAATTTTAATTTAAAATTTTAAACATCCAATTATTTTTAAAACGTAGTGGCCCTCCCTCCACCCCACCTCGGGCCTTTCAATAATTCAATGCTTTGCATGACATTCAGGAAGAATGATTATTATTTCATTATCTTATTTTTATAGTGCTATTTTCCAGTGTGGTGGATAAAGAGAATGATAAAAAGACCTTTGAAGAAAACAAATAAAACCTACCATAAAACCACATATCTTAAAGCAAGATCATAAAATAGAAGAATTAAAACAAAGTTTATGGCACCATAGGGTATAACAAAGGTGGACCTATTTCCATGACAGGCAGATCCTAAATGCAGTGTATTTCAAGAAACAATTTTGAAATCAGCGACAGTGATAATTGTAGTGCATTAAGATATTGGTTGAAAGTGGTGCGGTGGCCTAGAGATGGAGCTCTTGCCTCACAATCAGGAGGCTGTGATCCTATGTAGAGGCAGATATTTCTCTCTCTGGGCACACTGAGAATATATCTGCTGAGTATAACTCCACATTGGCGACAGGAAGGGCATCTGGCCAGTAAACACTCAGATCCATTCAGTTGTCCAGATTCCACCCTGCAAGGGATTATGGGGTCATTAAAAGAGGATGATTAAGATATTGGTTGAGTAGACATGCCTGTGTTCTTACATGGTTGCTTGATTACTTTGAGTTACCTATTTGGCAGACTCATTTGAAGTTGTGAATTGCGAAGTACTAAAACTTTCAATAAAGGAAGCACACACACACACACACACACACACACACACACACACACACACACACACACACACAAACCCTACTCCAGAGTGTAGCATTGGTGGATCACTCAAAAAGTAAGCACAATAATATTTATGCTTCTCGCGCTCCATATTTTCATTTGAAATAAACATCATATGCTTACTTTTCTTTGGGGTGTAGATTATACATGCATACATCTGCATAAAATTTTCTCCTTTTTTCTGTTTCTTCTGGAAGGAGAAAGGAGAATGTAATGTTTACTTCTGTGTTTAGTATATTTGAGTGGTTTGTACCAGAGGTGATATTCAGCAGGTTCTGACCAGTTCTGGAGCACTGGTAGTGGAAATTTTGAGTAGTTCAGAAAACCTGCAAATCCCACCTCTGACTGGAGATTTTACAGTATCCTTCCCCTGCCACGTCTACCAAGCCACGCCCACAGAACTGGTAGTAAAAAAAAATTGAATCCCACCACTGGTTTGTATGTGGGGGTTCGAGGTGTGGCTGAATATGCAGATGAAGATCGATTTTCACAATGGAGTCCCTTGTTTTACAGTAGCTCAATTTTAATTAGTAATTATTGATTTGTGGTTGGTTTTTTTTCTGTCCAGTCCTTTCCTTTTGCCTTTAAACAGCTTCTGGCAGATAGGCACAGTATACACAATATATGTATATGTGTATGCATAAGCATGTGAACAGAGGCTAGTGTGGGATGTCCCTGCAGAAAAAGATACATAAATTGACATTCCATGTTGTCTGGTTTTATAATTCTTTTCTGGTCATTTGTCCCTTGTAGAGGTGAGGCTACTCTAAAAGTCAGAGTTGCCTTTCTTTGCAGTAAATGCAGAAAGGCTTTCCATATGACCCTGATATATTTTCCACTGGCAGTAATGAACATTCCTCCAAATTTATTCTGCCAGAGACAAAATGGCCAGGGAGGCAAGCGCTAGAAAAAGAAGGCCGAAAGCACACTAGCTTTTCCCCATTTTAAAACATTACAAAAACAAGAGGTTTAGAGCACAATGTACAGTATATACAATGGAAAGTGGGACCAGTTGGGGCTCCTGTCAGCTTGTTTTTTTCCAAACGTAGCCTAACACATATTGTTTAGCAAACTGCTAAAGCCTCAGCGATCTGGAGCTCCATTTGACATGTCTTCCAAACAGCCATTTGTAAAGAAGATGGCATTTGTTGAAAAATGATGCGTGGTTTGGCCGTTGTGGTGCTATTGCTTAATACAGCAAAGAAAGCATTGTGTCTGAATACTAACAGCCTGAAGCCTGCCATGTTACACAGCTTCTGTCTTTCCCTCCCCTCATCTGTGGCCATACTTGTTTTCAGAGGGCCGACCACAACATATGGACTGGATTTACTGAGGTGTTGTTCTATTCAATCATTTCCTATTCTTCATTAGTCCGATGCGCACCTACAATATTGTATCCAGTTTTGGGCACCGTCTTTTGGAAGAACGGGGTCAAATTGAACCACGTGGAGAAGAAAGCTGTTAATTAATGAAAGGGCTGGAAGGAAAAAAAAGTTGGAGGAATTGCCTATGGTTAGCCTTGAGAAGAGAAAATGGTGGAAAGACATGATCACGGTCTTCAGCATTGGGATAGCTGTCACGTAGAAAAAGAAATGGCCTTGCTCAGGCTTGTTTTAGAACAGGGTTGTCAAACTCAAAGCCTGTGGGCTGGATGCATCATGCGCTGGCCATGCCCATCCCCAGTTTAGCAAAGGGGGGGGGAAGTTATGATACGTCACGTGATGACAAGAGGTGGTATTCATCAGGTTCTGACCAATTCTGGAGAACCGGTAGTGGACATTTTGAATAGTTCGGAGAACCAGAAAATACCACCTCTGACTGGCCCCGCCCCCATCTATTCTCTGCCTCCTGAGACCCAGCTGATCAGCTGGGTCTTCTTTTGTTGCCCTGCACAGGAGAACGGAGCTGGAAAGCAGGTTAGTGGGGTGGGGAGGGAATGGGGATTTTGCAGTAACCTTACCCTGCCATGCCCACCATGCCATGCCCACAAGCCACGGCCACAGAACCAGTAGAAATTTTTTTTTGAATCCCACCACTGTGTGACGCCGTGAGTTTGACACCCCTGTTTTAGAAGTTGGACAGGAGACAATTGAGTTAAATTACAAGAAAGTGAGTTTTAGTTCTACTCAGGGGAAAAAAAATATCTAATGATAAGAGTTTTTCAACAATGAGCAAGTTACCTGGGTGATAGTGGACTCTCCTGTGAAGAAGGTATTCAGGGACTCAATGTAGTAGTATTTGCTATGTTAGTGGATTCTTGCATGAAGCAGAAGGCTGGGAATAGACAATCTTCAAAGTCCCTTCTAACTCATATTCTATGACTCAGTGATTCTATGCATTATTAACACACCCCCGCCCCCAGTAGCATGCGACATCAAAATATTGCCTAATTTTATGACAAAGACTACTTCTTTCTAAGATCTTTGTGTTAACTTTATTCCGTCTGAATATTGCTGAAATAAAAGGCTTCTCTTCCTAATCACCCTGCCAGCCTTTTTATCTTGCACATTTGACTATTGAAACTTTGACAAGCCAGCACAGTGAAAAGAAAAAGCGGAGGAAACATTCGCAATTGCCATTAATTGAGCTGCCTTGTGCTAGCAAATTAAGACATTCACTGTAAAGCATTTTAATGTCTATCGAAAACAGACTTGTCAGCAACCTCCAACTTTGATTCAAGGCCCTGAGCTTTGGTTAGCATTCCAGGACCATAAGTAATTTTTTAAAAGGCCCATTAACACTTTGCATGAGTTAGAACCTAGCATGCAAACTGGATGGGTGTTTCTTGCTTATGGATATTACAGCTTGCTTCACACTCGCATCCAATATGGTGGATCCCACAAGAGCATAGTTTTAATGCTGTTAAATATATGATTTTGACTTTTCATATTATGCTTCTCAGTTTTTCCAATTATCAGAACTGGTGAGGATTATATTACAGAGGGAGCTTAATGAAGCTCAGCATCTTCAATTACCTCCTAGCAAATGACTCTAGCTGCGTCTTTTGTCTTTTCATTTGTACAACTGCTGAATTTCTAAACTGCTGCTGCTGCAATGGGCTGGGATGTTAAGGCTGTTCCTTAGGGCACCATGTCTTGTTTTACTGTTGTTTATTAAAGTTTTTATTTTAATATTTAATTTGATGGAGGGGGAATAAGCTGGTTTGAGCCTTGTTGGATTGAAAGGCAATCAGTTGTAGAAAAAGACAGATAAATGCTACGATATTAAAACATTATGATCTCTGTCCTGTATAAGGCCTTTTTTTCCACTTGGGAAGAAAATATGAGTATGTTATAGATCAAACGGTACATCTTAAACAAAATATTAAGCCCCGATTACTCTGCTTAACATAAACCGTGAATCAAAGAAGAAATAAGTATCTAGTAAAAGGCACAAACACATCACATGCCATGAGGTCATTGCACAAATAATGCCAATTGTGAAGTTTATGTCAGTTACATCATGACACGAATGATGGACAGTACAATATTTATGTTTTTTTTACTTGATCTAAATGATACATCATGACGCCATTGATGTAACATGCATAATCACTGGTAGTCCTTGACTTATAACCACAATGAAGCCCAAACTTTCTGTTGCTAAGCAAGACAAAGTGATTTTTGTGCCACTTTGTGACTTTTTTTTTTACCACAATTGTTACGTGAATCACTGCAGTGGTTAAGTTAGTAACACGGTGGTTAAGTGAATCTGGCTTCCCCATTGATTTTGCTTCTTAGAAGGGTACAAAAGGTGATCACACATCCCTGGGACTCTGCCACCGTCATAAATACATGTCAGTTGCCAAGCATCTGAATTTTGATCAAATGGGGATGTTGCAATGGCCTTAAGTGTGAAAACTGGTCATTGGTAAGTTTTTCCATTATTAAACAAGATGCCGATCATTAAACAAGATGCCGTGCACCTGAAGAAACGGCTCTACAAGGCCTTTCTTCAGGACAAGACCAGCGAGAAGCTCTGCGAGTAAAAGGCGCCAAAAAGGCAGCCAAGAAAGCAGTAGCGACAGCCAGAAGCTCCACTACGACGACATCTACGAGAAGCTGAACACGCGAGAAGGCGAGAATGAGATCTACCGCCTAGCCAAAAGCAGACACAGGAAGACCCTGGACATCGACCAGTTTCATGGGATCAACGACTAAAGGGGAAATTTGATCGTCAACCCCAGAGACGCTGCCGAGAGGTGGCGGCAATACTTGAGAAGATCTCCACCGAGGAGTTCTACACCCACGAACCCCGCGAGGTGACCCCGTCGAAGGTCCAGTCTCAGGAATTCACGCCAGCGAGGTCACCGACGCCATCAAGGCCATGAAAAACGGTAAGGCAACAGGACCAGGCGACATCCCTGCCGACTTCTGGAAAAAGGCACTACCGGGCTCGGCATTGTGGCTGTGCGAGCTGTTCAACAACATCGTCTCCACGGGAAAAGTGCCACACGACTGGTACCGCAGCACCACTGTTCCGATCTGGAAGGGAAAGGGCAGCCCAGCGGACTGCTCCAACTACAGACCGGTCAGGTTACTGTCACACACTATGAAGATCTTCGACGCGTCCTCGATAAGCGCATTCGGGACATCGGTCGACATCAGCGCCAACCAGGCCGGATTCATCAAGAACTGCGGCACCACCGACGCCATCTTCGGTGTGCGGATGCTGATGGAGGCTCACAGAGAGAAGAAAATCCCGCTCCACACCGCCTTCTTGGACTTGGAAAAGGCCTTCGACCGAGTCCCGCACGATCTCATCTGAGTACGCACTGCGAGAATCATGGCGTGCCCGAGCTGCTCGTACAATGGGTCCAACTCCTATACAGATGTCACAAAAGCCGTGTAAAAGCGGCAGCTGGGATATCAGAGGAGTTCAATATCACCGTCGGCGTACACCAGGGCTCTGCTCTCTCACCACTGCTGTTCATTCTGGTGATGGATACAATTACACACGACCTGTACACGCCCGCCCCATGGACGCTGCTCTATGCCGATGATGTGTTCCTGGCCAACCTGCGCAAGGCTGAACTCGAGCACCTAGTCCAACAGTGGCACGACCGCCTCGAGCAGTTCGGGCCCGGCTGAACCTAAAGAAGTCCGAATATCTGACCACTGACAACGAAATGACAGGCTCCATCCAAGTGAACGGGCAGGAGCTACCGCGCGCTCCACCTTCAAGTACCTGGGAACTACTCTTGGGAAGAAGGCCTACTACAAACTGAGGTGGTAGCCAGGATCAACGCAGCGTGGGGCAAATGGAAGTCCGTCACGGGTGTCCTCTGTGACAAGAAGATGCCGATGCGTCTGAAGGCGAAAATCTATAACTCTGTAGTGCGCCCGTGGCCATATACGGCGCAGAGTGCTGGCCGACGACCAAAGAAGCCGAAAGCAGACTCCAGACAATGGAGATGCGAATGCTCCGATGGTCGGTAGGCCTCACCCTACGATCGCGTCAGGAACGAAGAAGTGCGTGAGCGGTTCAACATCATGCCCATCCCCACGGTCATGAGGCAGTCCCGGCTACGATGGTTCGCCATGTGAGTCGCGCTAAGGAAGAATCCATCATCAAATCTGCGATGAAGGTGACTGTCGGAGGAGCGAGACCGCGTGGTAGACCTAAGCAACGCTGGATGGACACGATCAAGGCCGATCTAGAGATCGCGAAGGCAGACCCGACATACGTGGCAGACAGAGGCGTGGAAGCAATACTCAAGGACATTAGCGGACCTCGCCAGAGCGAGACAAACGCTGAAGAAAAGAAGAAGAAGAAGAAGGTAAGTTTTTCCAGTGTCATCATAACTTTGAATGATCATTAAACAAATGGTTATAAGTCAAGGACTACCTGTACATCAGAAATCATGATGTCATTGCCCAATTGTACTGGTTGTGTGATGAAATCATAACACCTGTGCTATAATTTTAACATAATT